>NC_068315.1:12629961-13258961 GCF_025860055.1 Xyrauchen texanus
GTTAGACGAGTAATAAAGAGAAAAAGGTCCATTTATAAAAATAGTGGAAAATGACATCTCTTATATAAAGCAACTCATTTGCAGTTAATTGTTATTTCTACCTCTTTCTAGTCACAGAGCACTTTATTTTGAGAGTTGTTTAAGCGAGAGAAGATCCTGTAACTTAGTGCAGTTTGGGGGAAATTGTAATGTTTAATAATTAATTTTATTATGAAAATAAAATTTTGCATTGAAGAAAGGTAGATTTTGTTTGTATATGTGGTCAATAATAGTTCTTAGAAAGAAAAAGTAGTTCTCGGAATTGGAAAAAATTGGTATCGGCAGGTCACACTTGCAAAAAATCAGAAATCGAAATCAGCCAAGCATCTCTAGTAAATAGTAATTGAACTGAAAATGACAGAATAGCTATCTGCTTTATACACGTCAGAACAAAAGTACTGTTTAAGGTACAAGGACATCACTGGGGTGGTGCCCTTGTTATGGGTACGTATTTACATCCTTAAGGAGACAAAAGGGAACTTTTTTCCCAGAGTAACAAAACATATAAATGTACTTTTAATAGTTCCCCTAAATTATATATTTTAATGGATCAGAATATTTATTAGAGAATAGGTCCCTTTGAGGGTGCACACCAGTGATGGCCCATGAACCTAAAAGTGAACCAAAAATTGTAATTCTCTCATCATTCACTCGCCCTCATGTTATCCCAGATGTGTTTAACTTTCTTTCTTCCACAGAACACAAATTATGATTTTTAGGAGAATATTTCAGCTCTTTAGGGCCATACAATACAAGTGAATAGGTGCCAAACTTTTGATAATGGCGGCGCGGCGTGATCGAGCGTTCGTCCAGAGAGAGAGAAAGTGTTAAGGGTGCACACACCTGAGCACTATAATGTATAACACCTGTTTCTTATTGCCGTAAGGACTGGGGAAAGTGATAAAAAGGTACCATGCCAGAGACAAGGGAGCGAGAGCTACCCGTCTGAAAGAGACTATCTTGAGTTTAAGCTAAAGAGGGTTCTACTGAAAAGCCTCTTTGAGTTGTTTATTAAAGTTATTCCTTTGAAGTTTTCTGTGTCCTCCTTTCGCTCCCTTCCTTGAACGTAGGCATCATAAAAGTAATCCATAATACTCCAGTGTTTTAATCCATATCTTCAGAAGTGATATGATAGATGTGGGTGAGAAACAGATCAATATTTAAGTCCTTTTATGCTAGAAATTATTCTCCTTGCCCAGTAGGCGGTGATATGCATGAAGAATTTGAATCACCAGAAACACAAGAAAAAGACTGTGTAAGTGAAAGTTTAAATGGAGATTGACTAAGCAGGCAGAAGAATTATAGAAAAAAAGGACTTTCTGTTTCTCACCCACACCTATCTTATCACTTCTGAAGATATGGTTTTAACCACAGGAGTCATATGGAGTACTTTTATGCTGCCTTATGTGATTTTTGGAGCTTCAAAATTTTGACACCCTTTCACTTGCATTATATTGACCAAAAGAGCTGTGAAATTCTTCTAAAATCTTTATTTGAGTTCAGTAGATGAAAGAAAGTCATACACATCTGGGATGTCATAAGGGTCAGTAAATGATGAGATAATTTTCATTTTGGGGTGAACTATTCCTTTAAACAGACCCTTTTTTTGAGGGTGTAAACAATCACGTAATATAGCACAACATGCCCATGTTACAAGTACACAGCAACATTAATGTGATTTAGAGTTTGAGTTATTACACATGGAATCCAGAGCATTAACATTGTATCTTAATTAAGTACATATATTCATGACAAATTCTGAACCAACGTGACTTATTTTGGTGGTCTATGGTTTAAAATAGTTCCTCTGTATAGATTTGTACTCTGAGGTCATATATATATATATATATATATATATATATATATATATATATATATATATATCACCAGTATATATATATATATATATATATATATATATATATATATATATATATATATATATATATATATATATATATATATATATATATATATACTATACTATATATACTAAAAAATATATATATATTATTTATTTATTTTTGAAGTTGTCGTGTCAAGCCAGTCGGAATAGAGCACAAATGTCTGGTCCTTGAATTAAAATCCCATCTATTTTCTCTATAGATTAATTTATTTTTAATGATAACGTAGCAACCTTGAGTGAGAGAGACCAATCATGAGCTCTGAGGTTGCAAAGTGATGGTATAAGCTTCTGCTGAAGCCATCAGTCCAAGTTATCTCATTATTTAAAAAAAAAAAAAAAATTTAAATCAAGTTTAATAGAGTTACTCCAGCAAAGAACTTCACTACATATGATCCTGAATGGAAAGATCCACCCATCTGAGAATTATGGCATACAAGTCGTGGCATAACTCGGCATCAATGTCCCACTCCAATAACACACTGTAAATGATGCAATCAAGTCGGTCTCCCTATACACTCTCAATCTACTTATATATTTGTAGATATCAGATTATTCAGCAAAAAAAGAATCATTTTTAATTCAATTGCATCATTTGCAATGCTTAGTGTTGGGGTCGAGTCCACCTTAGTCGAGTCCAAGTCAAGTCCAAGGCTTTAAACAATCAAGTCCGAGTCCCAAATGCATTGCAAGCTTAAGTTGATCATAGAGACTATTGGCGGCAATCAGAGAATGTGAGCGGAGCTGAGCAAGTGTGGAGCGTTGATAATTCCACCTGAGCGGAGAGTGCCTTTTTGAAGATACCGCTCAGTCAACTCAGGTCGCTCAGTGCTGCTCTCTCAACCCGGAATGCGCTTTGTGATATGCTGGTTTAGGATTCTGCTAAATAAGCAATAGGCCTGAGATTATGTAGCTCTAACATTGTTTTAGTGAAGTTGCAAACCTTATAACCTCAATAAATGCAAAGTATTAATCAAAGCTAAGAATGAAGAAGTCAAAAGGGAGTGTGGAGAGACCATGAGAATTAGCAAATATTCCTTTTGGAATGCATCACATTGCCATGAGAGCAACAGGATGTGCTACGCGATGTAGTGCAGCAAAATGTTAGCTAGTAGGCTATTCGATAATAAATGAATAGATAAGTAATGTATCTTGTTGTTTTGCCATCATGTTAGTGCAGCTGCCAGCTAGAAGCAAGCCCGGTTCCCTCCCTCAATTGAATACTGTATGTAAGCTTAATAATACTGTGTAATGGCAAAGCAGATTTCCTTGAATCCTGGCAAACATACACACACACAACCAATAAACATGTATGATCTTGCAGATCAGTGTGTCCTAATTTGCATGCTGAGCATTCTGTTTTCATGCCTCTATTGTACAATTGATCATTTGATTAGTATATATTTCCGCTCTCATATTCTCGAATTTCATAACAAATTTATCTCACTTAATTGACCAGCTTTCGATTTCTGCTTCGGGATAAAGTGGCACATAAATGCTGGTCAGTTTCCCAAAGCCAAATCCACACCTTAAGGATAAGCAAAATGTAAAAAACATTATTCTAGATTAGTGACATGAATGCAATCATGTGCAGAGAAAAATAAGCTAGAAATGATTGTACATTAGAAAAAAAAACTTTTCTTAAATGAAGGCAGTGTAATTTGTGAATTAATTCATTTTTTTTTTCTTTTAGGATCATTAAACATGATTTCATCTAATATATATATATTGGACAAATATGCAGGACAAATATATTTTATTTGTTAAATCCATGGTTAAACCTTGCTGTACATATAAAGAGCGCATGCACAAGACATGATTGTTTGATGCATATAAAGTCCAGATTCACTTTATAATGCTTTAAAAATATAAAGTAACAAAAAAGGGGGCACATGGTATATACTAATATAATAATTATTATATAAATAACCACAGTCCTTTAGATTGCATAAGATTCGTACATATAAAATTAATAAAGCAACAACATTCACTGGTCTTTTCTGTATAACTTAATACACCCTTTAAAACTGAACACAAAATTAGGATGATAAATTGCTCTTTTTAATTTATAGATCAAAATCTGAAACCTATTAATGTACACAATCTGCAGTATTTTCATTCCGTGGAGACAACTGAAAAACAATTATGAATTTCACTTTTACCTGCAATATTTTTCTTGGTATCAGTCCATGTTTTCATTATTGCAATGAAGGACTCCAACAAACTTTAAAGTTGAATAGATTGTAGTTTTCTGTGTCGGTTGTATCACTTGGGTCCAGTTTAAATTTGCGTGTAGGCCTATGCGAGTTTCCGTGCCAACACACATATGTTTTATCACTTGTAGAGGCATGACTGATGACTTGTTTAAAGTAAATAAAGATAATTTAGAACTGAATTTTTTAAGGCATTATTTTAAGATGTGCAATGCCTTATGTGCTAACAGAGAAATATTTGACTGATTACAAATGATAACGGGATTTGAGCAAACATTGTTTTACCGTGAGCGTGAGTGGTACTTGAGCAGAGAGTGTGTCTGGGCCGTGAGCGGTTGAGCGGAGTGCACTTGCATGGAGCGGGTTATTGAGCGGAGTGTCACACCGCTCCACTTTGCTCACATGCTCTGGCGCCAATGGTTTCTACGATCTACTTAGGCATACAATACTTTTGGGAAACACTGCCCTGGTTAGTTTGGTTCATGGCTTAGAACTCTTTTATAAATTTGTTTATAAAATCCCTTTGGAATGGGAAAATATTCTCTGCAGAGACAAAGGCTGAAAAAGTGATGTTGCGCTCTATTCTCAAACAAACAGAGCAGTGTTTTAATATGGCCACACTTTTTTAAGGGAGACAACCCTAGTAATGGCTTATTTATAGATGTATCGGTAGGTTAAGGTGGCATAGTAGAGAGTATTTTAACATTGAAAGAAAGGACACACTTCCCCTTTAATTAACAAAGTAGCTGTTAGTCAATTGGTTAGTCTTGTTCCTTGCCTTGGCCTCCTTCAGTGGAAATATATTCTGTCTCTCTCTCTCTCTCTCTCTCTCTCTCTTGCTATAATTTAACCAACAGGGGCAGAATCAATGATGCCAAGGAACATGTCCTTGAATGATAATGAAAACTCATGTAGAATTTTCTAGATGTAGAAATTCTACGTTACATTTTTGTTTAATCTGAAGGCACCTAGAATATCATAAAAACCTAGTGAGCAACCTTGCTGCCTACTGCCTACATCCTAACCGTCATGGAACCTAATAAGTGACCAATTGTGTGTGCTCTACATACATAGCAACTGCACACAAAATGTGCTTAGGAAGGAATTGATTTAGAGATGCAACTATTTTTATCGATTCATTTCAGTATTACAAGAAAAGTATGTTAATTTATAATCAACATTTTTCTCACCTCTTCCACCATATAGGATTTCACTGAGCTTGCGGTCTCTGCAAAGGATACAAATGATGCAACTTTAGAATTTGGCTAAAACTATGTATCTTAGGAGGCAGCATAATTAAGTTGCCTACCTTTTGCAACACCCTTCACGTTGGGAGCATGCCTATTATGTTTAAATTGCAGCCCTTATTGGCAGCTCACTAGGTTTTGGAAGAGAGCAATACACACTCATTGATTTTCCCCATCATTTTCCTTTCCTCTAATACCATGTAAACAATGGCGCATGAGACCATTTGTCAGTCTGTTTTCTCTTCATACTCAGAAAAGCAGTACAGTAACATCTTCCATAAATAGGGGGAAAGTGGAGAAACAAACAAACAGACTGCCGACAGACACGGCCGTCATTCTGCCGTCAATGCGTGAGTCAGTGTTAACTAGGCGGTGAGGTAACAAAGCACTAAAGGAGAGCCAGAAGATGAAACCAAACAACATCATCCTCACCTACCTCTGTGACTGTAATTACAGTCTAACCATGTTTTTCCCTCTCAGCAATCATTCTTGATTCTGTTCCCTTTCTCTTTCACAAAAACCTCAGATACGCTTCCCTAAGCTAGACAGGGCACAGACATACAGACAGGAATGAGTCTAGGCAGCTGTCGTGCTAGAGCCAAAATAGCTTGCAAAAGAAACAACAGTGATTTAGTCACCACCTTCATTCTGTTAAAGGAATAGTTCACCTAAAAATGAAAATTCGGTTCCAAACCCATATGACCTTTTTTACCTTGGAACCCAAAATCCAGCTTTTTGCCATATAATGAAAGTGAATGGTGACTCTGTGCTGTCAAGCTCCAAAAAGGACCACAAATCCATACAATTATAGAAAATGTAGTCACTATGATTCGTACTCTATATTCCAAGTCTTCTGCATCCATAAAATACCGAGTGATGAACAGTTTGAACTTTAATTTGTTATCCACTCTCAAATAAAATCATTCATGAACTGCCAAAGGCAGCGCCCAAATCAAATATTGTGACTAGAACTCAGGTTTTAAATCATGACTTTTGGTCACAAGACATGCAAGAACGAGTGACATTTGATGTTACAGTATTGTTGATCAACCTACGCCATGATAGCCATTTTTGATTTGGCACTCAAAACAGGAGTTGATCAATGGCTTGATCTGAGAGTAAATCTTTCACACACAAAGTGTTGTGTGGCTTATGAAGACTTACAATGTGACACATAAGTCAGTTAAACTAAATTTATTGTCGTTTTATGAGAGTTTTTTTTGTGTCTTTTTTGGGCTAAACATCCCAGAGTCATCATTCTCTTTCATTACATGGCAAAAAGTGACGATTCTTCAAATTTGTTGGTTTGTGTTCAATGGGAGAAAGAATGTCATACAAACTGGAGTGAACAATGTTAGAATTACATTTTTTTAGGGTTTATTCTAAAGGTTATCAGCCTGCATGCTTGTTTTTCTTTTGTGTAGCATCATTATCATGGTGTCTTGTCAAATTTATGTAAGCATTCTGTGCAAAGGAGTGAAGCGATCATAGAGGCAGATGTCAGAATTGGGCAATTTTCTGGCAAGATTTTGCAGAATAAAAAGCACAATGCTTCTAGTAAATGGAGATATGCCTGTTCCAAACATTTGAGGTTTGTTTTATTTACGATCATAAACAGAGAGACAGTTATCTTATGACTTTCTTTCTTTGTGGAACTTTGGAGATGTAAAGCAGATAAAGCATGTTAATTTCAGTCACCATTTAATGCAATTGCATTTTATTTCCATACAATGACAGTGAATAATGACTGAGGCGAACATTCTGCCTAACATAGTCATTTGTATGCTAAATGAGGGAGTGTGAGTTGATAGACAGACAGACAGACAGACAGACAAACAGACAGAGATAGATATATAGATAGTAAGAACTCCCCTGTTTCACATATATCTCACAGTAAGAGTGTAGTCAAATGCCTCCCTCTTTTCCATGCAGTGCCATAGCTCAACGGGGATATGACATTAACGTCAAGTCTGTGTTATCTGTGAAAGTGCAGGCACCACTGAGCACTGTCCAGACCCGCCCAGTTATCCCTATTTTCCCTCTCTTCTCTTCTTTTCTATATCACCCCTCCCTGCTTTGCTTCCTCTTCAGATTTCTCTTCTCTTTTGACTTATAACATTTCTGTGTATTCAGATATCCAGTGCTGAGTCTATCTTCATCTCTCTGTTAATGATGGCTGGACACATGGACACAATGTTATAATGATTGTTTATAAATGCCAAATCTGGGTATTTGAGAGGTCAAGCAATGACAGCAATGTCCTGCAGCTTGACATGATATATTTCATTTATAGCATGTCACATTTTTGCTTATGATTTGTGTATATATACAGTATATATATATATATATATATATATATATATATATATATATATATATATATATATATATACACATAAACAGTATACACACACATATTTTAAGCAAAAATATTAATGTTGAAAGAAATGTCAATTTGTCAACTACTCAAATACAAATATGGATTTACATGCCCAAACACATACAATCCATACATGTATTATAGACTCACAGGTAATTTCTCTTTCTGTAATGACATTTTTAACATTCTCTCTCTTTTTGCAGGTGTAAAGAGGGTTATCGTGGACTTCGTTGTGACCAGTTTGTCCCGAAGACAGACTCTATCCTATCTGACCCAAGTATGTATTCTTGCCTTTTGTATATACTGTATATACACCATCAGCCACAATATTAAAACCACCTGCATAATATTTGTAGGTCCCCCTCGTGCCACCAAAACAGCACCAATCTGCATCCCAGAATAGCATTCTGAGATGTTATCCTTCTCACCACAATTGTACAGAGTGGTCATCTGAGTTACCGTAGACATTGTCAGTTCGAACCAGTCTGGCCATTCTCTGTTGACCTCTCTCATCAACAAGGCATTTCCATCTGCAGAACTGCCACTCACTGGATGTTTTTTTTTTTTTGCCACCATTCTGGGTAAATCCTAGAGACTGATGTGCATAAAAATACCAGGAGATCAGCAGTTACATACATTTTCAAACCAGCCCGTCTGGCACCAACAATCATCCATGCGATTATCTAATCAGCCAATTGTGTGGAAGCAGTGCATAAAATCATATAGATACGGGTCAGGAGCTTCATTTAATGTTCACAGCAACCATCAGAATGGGGATGGGGAAATGTTGGTGCCAGATGGGCTGGTTTGAGTATTTCACGCACAATACTCTCTAGAATTTACCCTGAATGGTAAATTCTAGGTAACAAAAAAACAAAAAACATCCAGTGAGGGGCAGTTCTGTGGACAGAAATGCCTTGTTGATGAGAGAGGTCAACAGAGAATGGCCAGACTGGTTTGATCTGACAAAGTCTGCAGTAACTCAGATAACCACTCTGTACAATTGTGGTGAGCACTGTTTTGGTGGAACGAGGGAGGCCTACACAATATTAAGCAGTTGGATTTAATGTTGTGGCTGATCAGTATATATATATATATATATATATATATATATATATATATATATATATATATATATATATATATATATATATATATATATATATATATATACATACACTGTATATATACGGGGTTGGGGAGTAACGGAAAACATGTAATGGGATCACATATTTCAAATACAAAATATAAGTAACTGTATTCCACTACAATTACAATTTAAATAATTGTTAATCAGAATACAGTTACATTCAAAATGTATTTTGATTACTGAAGAGATTACTTTGCATTTTATTGTCATTTGTTTAATTTAATATTTAGTCTATTCAGTTGGAAAAAAAAAAAATCCACATAGGAGGAGCTTTTGAAAACCACTGTCTTATATGAGCTTAATAGAGTAGCTTGATCTTGTTACTACAGCTTATCAAAATACAGTTAGAAACGCTTTAACAGATGAAACATAAATCCAATAAATACATGATTACATGCCTTGTCAATGTTTTTTTTTTATGTGGTTATGGTATAAGAAAAGCTAAACAATGTAGTCTTTATTATCATATAGAAAGCTACAAATAATATATTTTCTGCCTCATTCTATGAACAGAAGCTACATACGATCAGAAAAAGATGTGGTTGTGAACACTGTGTGGGGTTTTGAAGTTTGAAGCAGCAAAAATAGTTAACCTTGTGTAAATTGTCATGTGAACATTTAGCTTTATGCTAAGCTAAAATGCTATTACTTTATTTACTTGTTTATAGTCAAAAGTAGTGAAAAAATCTACCAGTGCAGAAGAAGTAATCCAACGTATTTAGATTACATTACTGACCTTGAGTAATCCAACGGAATATGTTGCCACCACCCTACAATTCCACACTTTCATGAAAATCAGCAAGAATATGCATATGCTTTTTTCTTTATAGGAAAGCAGATCTCGAATTGTGTTTAGTCTCACAAATATAGTGCATAAACTGTTCAAAATGTATTGTCTACAACAAAATGCAAGTTAATAATTTAGCTGATTCTGACAAGGTACTGAACAACAACAAAATGTTATCAAGTGACCATTTTTCAAGAAGAGTAGCACATTTCACCTGCTGTTAGAGAAAGCTCAGAGTCCTGGAATGAAAGTAATTGCTTTGCTAATTTTAGGTTGATGATAAAATCATTAGCCATTCCTGTGTTAGATGAGCCTCAGTATATTAGTGGTTTGGAGAGTGGCTCACAGGTTAAAAAGGGACACTTAGCTGTAAAGTGGAATAGAAGTAGCCAGTAAAGTTCATGGTTACTGAAAAAGCGGTCAACAAGGGACATTGCTTTCTTAGTCTTGGAGAGATTTGTGAAATTCTGGTCTGCCACCATTCATGCTGGTCAACAATCTATTGTATGATTGAACACAACATGGTTTAAAGCCCTCTTAAAGGCTTGGCACATAAACCCTTTTTTTTCCTTGTGAGTCAGCTTTACAAGAGATATTATACAGAAATGAAAGCACTGTGGGAAGGAGAAATGTATGAAGGCAGGGAAGATGGAAGAGAGAGGAAGGGAGAGACGAGGAAAAAGAGCTGTCCAGCGCAAGATAAATCTGAGGCTAGGCTGTTTCTCTGAATGGCTTATGTTGTATGAATTGTCTTTCTTTTATGGAATGATCTATCACAGCGAGTGAGATGGCAACCTAAACTCCCATTTAGTGCTGTTTGAGTTGCCGACTCCATTGAGTGGATGGTAATGGGATCTTGCCGTAGCCTTTCTGCCAGGGTCCACTTTGTGTCCCAGATACTCCTCTTTCATATCTGATTTTCTCAATGAGTGCATTCACATCCCGTTATCCATCATACCTGGAGATAGAGTCCTCTTCTCAGCAGTGCCGCCATCTTCTTCAA
The DNA here is from genome assembly GCF_025860055.1 of Xyrauchen texanus. Taxonomy (NCBI): domain Eukaryota; kingdom Metazoa; phylum Chordata; class Actinopteri; order Cypriniformes; family Catostomidae; genus Xyrauchen; species Xyrauchen texanus. Next base: position 12,640,684 of record NC_068315.1, read on the forward strand.
GGCTACACTTACATAATCCTGCTGTTATTGCCTCCTCTACCCTATTGTTGATACTGTTCAAGTAAATAAAGCAATTTTATACCACTGCTGTTGCAAATCCGGTAAATGTGGGTGAAGACTTCAGTATCTGTATTTAAATAATATTTTGTATATAGAATATGCTGCCTGTTTTTTAGGCCATTATGAATTTTTACATTGTGACATTATTTTCATGACAGTTATTAAAAAAAAATATCCTAATTCTCATTACCACAATATGAAGATATTATATGTTATTTAAATTGTAAAGTATTTTTACATCATAGTAGTTCTCCCTTGGTACTTCCTTTCACAAATTTTAATAAAAAGTAAAATCATTTAAATTAACGAGACTGGAGCCGGTGTGCAAGTCAATGCATATTAATGAGAAACAATGTCTAACATCTGCAAGCTTTCCGATCAGAAGTGATCATTCCTATGCCCTATTCCCTTCAAAGACAATTACCCTCTATTTTGAGATTTTCAGATGGCTGAAAGCTGAAAAAGGTCATTCACAACTCACTTTGTAAGTAATAATTTAATTTCTGTTTGGAAAGACCCTACAGCATGGATTGTGCTCCCTTTAAAGTGCCTTGTGCATATTTCATCAGCACAGTTGAGAACACAGCCATATCTGCTGAACAGATGTAGGGGGAGGGTGCGTTTTCATTCTAACAAGCATTTGAATAGACAAGGTTTCTCAACCTCTATGTGACATGGATGTTCCTGAGTCTTTTTAGCTGGAAGAGAGAAACTTCAGAGTTCAAATGCTTATATCTTCTAAACAAGCATTTTGTCAATGTTTGAAAGCACACCAGCATATAGATGATCTTAAAGCTAATAGACATGGACTCAAAGCATCAAAACTTACATTTTGACTTCACGGGGTCTTTATAGGTGCACTCAGTAACTTTACAATTACAATTCATGTCATTAGAAGTTAAACTTTTTTAATGAGGATAAACTTTCTGAGTGCACCTTTAAATATGACCAGGACATTTTCTTGACTGGTTTCATGAGAATCACCCACCAGCATCCCACACAAACATATGTTGGTCTTTTCAAAAGGCTTTGGAGTGGCCCGCATGAAGGGAAATCATTGCTGAATATCTTAAGTAAAATTACACCATTTGCTACTTATTTTTTTATAGCCCATTATGCTTTCTGTGTATCTATATTCCATCCTGTTGAGACCAATGTTTGTTTTTCAACTGTGCTGGTTTGAGCCTGATGTGTGTGGCCCGGTGCATCTTTATTCACCAAAACCACCAAATCATCCACAAATCACCCCCCGGGGGTGGCTTGGCTTTATTTGCCACCTAGTCTTTTGTCCCCAGAGCTTTTTCAGAATCTATCTATGCTCAACACACTAGCACAAATGATCCGTCAACCATCGTTTTTGTCTCCATATCGACTGCCACATAAGAGATGCTCCAAAGTGCCTTGCCCCTGCCTCTCCCCCGCTCCCTAGCAGAGAGGAAAACACTGCAGGTCACCATCTATAGAAACCCCACTGCTCAATACGAGGAATGTTTACTTTCTCTCAACTATTTTGTCTGCAGTGTGTGAGAACAGGCCTTAAAGTGGAAGTGTGTCTTTTTGATCAATCAATCTATCTGTCTGTCGGTCAGTTGGCCTGTCTGTCTGTCTGTCTACTCACCTTCATGTGGAATACAAAAGTAGATGTTAGCTAGTGAATGGTTACTGAGAATAACTAACTGCCTAATATCTATTTTTTGTTCCACAGAAGATAGAAAGTCAAATAAGTTTGGAACAATATGAGGGTGAGTAAACCATGACAGATCATACATTTTTGTGTGAACTATCCCTTTAAGCTGTGATTGGAGAACGTATTTTAACATGGAAAAATTACACACTTCAGGGTGTTTAATAACTAGGTGTTTATTTGGTGGAGCAGTTTTCAGGGGTCGTGGATAAACTGTGGTTGAGCTGGTGACTTGAGGAATTTCACAACAGGCTTGCTCAGGGGACAGCGGATCCTCTCATTTGGGTATTTATCTCTCGAGCATTAGGCGATGTAAGTAAGCTGCACTAAGGAGCTTTTGTCTATTGCTCCAAATAAAAGAAGGATTAGAAGTGGGAATCATTTTTGCAGTTGTTCCACTCAGTCTCTGTGTGGCTGACGTTGATTTAGTGCCACGTGTCTGGTGCTGTCCCATTCCTCCAGAACAGTGCAAATGTCTCCCAAGGGTGACGGGGCGATGGATGGGAGCCTGTGGTTTATGGTAGCCGTACATCAGGACCTTCCTGCCAAGACTCGAAGAATGCATGCATGTCCGTGCTTAATGAATTTGTGTGTGTGGCTCATGACAGCACAGCGATTATGACTGGATAAATGTGGCAGTTATTGTGGGCAATCAGAGGTAGTAATGGTCTGAATGGATTTGCAATGCTGGCAGTAAGGAAATGGCTCTGGATTGTCGCCTGGCCTTTTTGTCTTACAGAGCTGTGTTCTGCTTTTTAAAAATCATACAAAATTCCACAACACACTACAAATTCAATAGACCCAGGGGAGAGACACTGTGCAAAATCTCAGGTAGGAGTATTACCAATGATTCTGATTTACATTAACATTTTAAAACAACCTTTGAGCAATTACACATACTTCATTGTGCCCGCACTTTGGTTAGATTGCCAGTAAACAAGGGTTTTGTTCCAATTCACCATGCATTTGAATAATAAATAACAATTGTTAAGACTGTGCCTGCTTCCAAATATTTGTACTTACCTGCTACACAGTATGCAAAAATCATCTAAAAACATTATATGAGTAAGATGTCAGAATACTCAGTATTCATGGTACAGAGGGCAAAATATTCCTATTATGATGGACTGCATCTGCTGAGATTCTGAAGTGTGCAACTTGGGGATACTTTGCTGTCACATAAGCCCACTGAAACTAAAGCCCTGTTCACACATGCAGCACTTGCAGCGACAAATCGACATGATCCATTTTCAATGAGAGCTGGTGACTTCTGGCGACATGAGCAATAGCAACCATTGCTGACTATATGTGGTCCAGCGACTTCAGAAAGTGAACTTTATGGAAATGAGGAGTAACTTTCGTTAACAAATACCAATGGAGAGAAATTTCACTATTCCGTATGATTTGTCTGCAACCACATACATTTATATAATAAAAAATGATGTGTGGAAATAAATTATAGACTGAGTCAGGCACAGTCTAGTGCCTTGAAAAGTGCAGATTTCTTTGGCCTGTTGATGTACACTGGCATCCACAAGTTTGAATAATGTATAGATTTTGCTGTTATGGAAAGAAATTGGTAATTTTATTCACCAAAGTGGCATTCAACTGATCACAATGTATAGTCAGGACATTAATAACGTGAAAAATGACAGTTTGTCCAGATACACAGGTGACATTTCACCCCACGCTTTCTGTAGCACTTGCCATAGATGTGGCTGACTTGTCGGGCACTTCTCACACACCTTACGGTCTTGCTGATCTCACAAAATCTCTATGGGGTTAAGGTCCATAACCCTATTTTCCAATTATCTGTTGTCCAATGTCTGTTTTTCTTTGCCCACACTAACCTTTTCTTTTTGTTTTTCTGTTTCAAAAGTGGCTTTTCTTTGCAATTCTTCCCTTAAGGCCTGCACACCTGAGTCTTCTCTTTACTGTTTTACATTAAACTGGTGTTTAGCAGGTAGAATTCAATGAAGCTATCAGCTGAGGACATGTGAGGCATCTATTTCTCAAACTAGAGACTCTTATGTACTTATCTTCTTGTTTAGTTGTACATCTGACCTTCCACATCTCTTTCTGTCCTTGTTAGAGCCAGTTGTCTTTTGACTTTGAAGACTGTAGTGTACACCACACTTCTGTATGAAATCTCAGTTTTTTGGCATGTTCAAGCATTGTATAGCCTTCATTCCTCAAAACAATGACTGACTGATGAGTTTCTGGAGAAAGATGTTTCTTTTTTGCCATTTTTGACCTAATATTGACCTTAAGACATGCCAGTCTATTGCATACTGTGGCAACTCAAAAAGAAACACAAAGACAATGTTAAGCTTAATTTAACAAACCAAATAGCTTTCAACTGTGTTTGAAATAATGGCAAGTGATTTTCTTGTACTAAATTATCATTTTAGCATGATTACTCAAGGATAAGGTGTTGAAGTGGTGGCTGCTGGAAATGGGGCCTGACAAGATTTGATCAAAAATAACTTTTTTCAAATAGCTATTTTTACATCAGTAATGTCCTGAATATACTTTGTTATCAGTTTAATGCCACTTTAGTGAATTAAAGTACCAATTTCCTTCCAAAACAGCTAAATCAGTATATTATTCAAAATGTTTGGCCTCCAGTGTATTTCCTACTAAAACATGAAGTTGAACAGCTCATTCCTTTTTTAACAATAGCCAATAGGCTTTAGTTTATACCATAGCCCATAAAATACATTCCCCCTGTACACCATTCTACTGCTAGAGAGTGAAATTGGTACAGAAACTGAGGAGCGATCTCAATACAGTGTCTAACCGCTTTTTAGCTGAATTGATAACCGAACAATGATACTGCCCACGTTACTACACAACCAGCCCACACACAAACACAACCTATTGCAATCTTTGCGTTCAACAGTTTGATTTGTACATTGATAGATCATTCATCTTGTTAATGATATAATGCAACAAGCACTGCTGCATTTTATACAAAACCTTTCTCGCCTTCAGAATTTTTATTTGTAGCGGCAATAAAACGAATTCATTGTCAAATTAGAATGATATAATTTTACCAGTAATATTTCTCATCTGAGATCAGATTTTTAAAAGATATTACCAAACGTGTAGTCCACCTATTATATCACAGTGACAGCAGTAGGAACACCCATTAACAACAAACGTTACTGTACATGGACTAGGGACATCAAGCAATACTGTCACTGCACGTGTGAATGGAATGTTAGCAGCCATCAGGCTCAAAATGTTTAATCAAAAATGGTGGAAAACACTTTTAAATTGTAAACCGTAAAATTGTACAACAATTGTTCAACAATACCTGAGTAAATTGTTTGTATGGTTATTGTTACTATGTCATATATCAAAAACAAATGTCAAAGGACAATGCCTACATGGCAAATGTTCAAGAATGAAATTACACTACACACCTGTGTATACCTATAAATTGTACTTCATCGGGGGTCAAGAAGTAAACAAAAAAAAATAATAATCTTTAAAGAAATCTAGATTAAAACACATGTATCATGTTGGTAGAAATATAATATTTAATGTACAACATTTTATAAAAAAAATATATATTGAATTACATTAAAAATGTAATGTGGTTTAACCATGGAGTAAAAGGTAGTTAAATAGTTATATTGAAAGCACTACAACTACATTTTTCCTTGTGAATTTAATTGTTTTTTGAAAATGTAATTTCAAATTAGATGATTGCAACATGTTCCAAAAAGTTGGGACAGTCGAGTGTTTACCACTGTGAAACATCACCATTTCTTCTAATAAAACACATTAAGCATTTGGTTTCTGAAGAAAGTGGAATTTTCCCCCATCCATTATTGTCTTTAGCTGCACAATTGTACGGGGTCTTAATTGCCATATGGTGTGCTTCATAATGCGCCACACATTCTCAATTGGAGACAGTTCAGGATTTCAGGCAGGCCAATTTAGTACCCACACTTTATGCTTACAAAGCCATACACTTGTAATCCGGGCAGTATGTGGTTTGAAGTTGTCCTGCTGGAAAATGCAGGGACATCCCTGGGAAAGACAGTGTTGTATGGCAATATATGTTGCTCCAAAATTAGTACATATCTGTATGCATTCATGGCATTCTCACAGATGTGTGAGATAACCATGCCATGTGCACTGACACCCCTGGGCCATACAGACACTGGCTTTTGGACCTGATGCTAATAACAGCTTGGATGGCCCTTAGAAGTCAGCAGCGCTTCTGGACAGTGTTGATGTAGGGCTTCTGCTTTGCATAGTAGGGTTAACTTGCAATTGTGGATGCAGCTGCAAGTGGTGTTGACTAAAAAACATTTACTAAAGTTATCCCAAGCCATGTTTATGATATCCATTACAGATGAATGCCATTTTTTAAGACAATGATGTCTGAGGGATGAGAGATGATGCACATTCAGAAGTGGTTTTCGTCTTGCTCTTTATGCACAGAGATTTGACCGGATTCCTTAAAATCTTTTAACTATATTGTGCACTGTAGAGGGTAAAATGCCAAAAATCCTTCCAATTTGTCTTTGGGCAACATTGTTCTCAACATGCTGGATTATTTGCTGAAGCATTTGTTGGCAAATTGACAAGTCTCTAATGATCCTTGCTCTTCAAGGTCTAGGCTGTTTTGGAGGCTCCCTATATACTATCAGGGTTGGGAGTATCGTTTTCCTGTAAATAAATATCTAAAAATCCTTAAAACAAGATCAATTTGTTGTTTTAGAAACAACACTGCATAAGATATTTAGGTTTTTCATAGAATGTATTTTTAACATGTGTATTTTGTCTTACTGTACTGGCAGAGTTACTTTACTGCAGCAGACCAGTGCTGAAGAAGTAATCCAAAGCATTTAGAATACGTTACAGACCTTGAGAAATCTAACGGAATATGTTACAAATAACAATTTCAAGTTTATAAGTTTTAATACTGTAATATTTTTAATTCAGAACTCATTGGAAAGACAAGGTTTTATGTATTTATATTTAGCCCTTCTAATAAATAATCTTTATTCTATACATTTCATAGAACAAAATTATGATTGCACCCACCCCCATTTACAGTTCCTTCAGTCTATGAATATTAATCTTATTTATAAAATGACAGTCCATAGTCTCAATATGTAGGTAATGTCTGCCAATTAATAGCTTAAGCAATTATTCACTCGTTATTCTTCTGCACTGTACTCTACGTTTAAATACACACATTTCCAGACTTGTTCATTCTCTTTATTATCTGAAAATATAAATGAGACATGCTGTCATTTAATAATAATAATAATTCCTGACGTTTTTTATATAGTACTTTTCTAGGCACTCTATATAGTATAGGGAGAATCTCCTCAACCACCACCAGAATGCCCACCACACACTAGGTATTGGAGGAGAGGAGAGTGGTGTAGCCAATTCAGGGATGGAGATTATTAGGAGGCCATGATAGATAGGGGTCAATTGGGGTTATACCCCCTACTCTTTACAAGAAGTGTCTTGGTTTTTTTAATGACAACAAAGAGTCAGGATCTTGATTTAACATCTTTTTCGAAAGATAGTGCTTTTTGTTTTTTTTACAGTATAGTGTCATCATCATTTTTATACTGAGGCATTAAGTCCCACATAGACCACAGGGTGAGCACCATCTGCTGGCCTCCCTAATACCACTTCCAGCAACAACCTTGGTTTTCCCCAGGAGGTCCCCCATCCAGGTGCAGGCCAGGCTCAACCTTGCTTAGCTTTCATTAAGCAACCAGGTAAGAGCTGCAGGGTGATGGCTGCTAGAATAAATCAGCCACAGTGCCTTTATTTAGCTGGTGGTCTGGTGATTCAATGAAAAGATGTATCTTTCTGATGCTTAGCCTCCTCTAATCCATCAGAAGCTGAACATGGACCATTTCTAAATTAAAATTTTCAATAAATTTTTTTAAATGACACACTTTCAATAGGGACCTTTTACAGCTTCCTATTAACAAGGAAGATATGAGTTACTTTTCCCTAATGCTGAGATCATGAACATTTATAATGGATAATCAGACACATGATCTCCAATTAAAACAACATAATTTCATTCACTACCAAGTTGCTGGAGGCAGATGTGCCCTCCTGTACATGAGAATGCCCAGCCATGGCCTTTTAGGGGACAAGACAACAAGCAAGGTTTAATGCAACATCAAATAAGAAAAGAACATAATGGACATGTAAATACATAGACTATCATTTAATTACCAAAAAAGCCTTCATCAGCCAACTAACAAAGGGCAATTCATAAATGTAAACTTCTGCAGTTAATCCAGGATGGTCTTCAAAGACATTAGTCATTAATCTTAAAGTTATTAAACTTAAAGTTTATTATATATTAAAAAATATATATTATTATTATTATTTATTTATTTAAGCAATGAACCTTAACGTTTACATAATTTACTCATTTAAAACCATTACATGCACTGTACATAAATAACACATATTTGCATTATAGTCATGTTGTTTAGCCAAGTTTATTTTTCTCCATTAACCAACATCTTATGTTTTTTTGTGTTCCTTGCCACAGTCACCTTCAGTTGGCTCACCGGGGTTATAAATACAATTATTTTTAAATTTCTATACACAATTTACAATCATATTTAATCAAACTACACAATAATTACTCTAAGACATTACATTTCAATGTTTTTGTTAATGCATGATTTCCTGTAAAGCTGCTTTGAAACTATGTGTGTAGTGAAAAGCGCAATACACATAAAAATGAATTGACTTGACATGTAAATCCTTTCATTGTCCACCTCTGTTACAGCTTATCTTCCTTTTATAATGCACATGAATAATCATGTGTGGCCTACTGAAAAACATTAAATCTATGGAAAATGATGACAACTGTGAGAGATCCTACAATTGAAAGAGGGTCTATTAATATAATGACACCATCAGTAACTAAGTTTTTAGAAACCCCAAACGGGTACATCAAATGGTATTAAAAATAAAGGAAATACATTCAGTTCACATGACATACAATAAAATAAAATTAGCATGCACAGACCTTGGTAAATACCAGTAAAATGAATCTTAAAATAAAATAGATAATAAACCTATAAGAATATGAATGTTAATAATTATATGAAGTTCAGTGCAAACAAATAACATAACGATAGACCTATTAAACGTTAATGTAGGCGAGAGAGGTCTATTATTAATGTTGAATTAAACTTTTACATGTACTGTAAAACTTCAAATTCACGCAATTATTTAGTATAATTTCTATCAAGCAAACTCTCAGTCTTAAACCAATGTAGCTCCTATCGCTATTACAAGTGAAGATTAAATAATGCTCGACTGCAGTCATTAAAACTTTCTGAGTTCACTGTGAACGCACACAAACTCTGAGTTTCAAAGTCACGTTTGAGTAATCTAACCCCGTGCTGTTGTTCTGGAACACATATACCGCGAGTAAGCAAGTTTTTAGGTTATTCAACCGAGAGGTCAGGTTTCATGTCACAGTAAGTTAACCTTGCTTTCTGGAATACCCCTCAGGTATTAACCCCTGTAGATAAATGTAAAATACAATTGCCCAAATGGGTGTTTTGTGAAATGTGTTTGGGGGGTACTTGCTTTTTTGATTAACCCCCCACCCCCACAGGAATCTACGCCCCTGCAATTTGCCAATACAGATATTAAGTATCATGCACTCTATTTCTTTAGTCTATAAAAAAAATTCGGAACTCATCAAATGTTAAGACAGGTGGCAAGACGCCATCAATATTTACTATTACAATGTTTAGCCTTGATATTACAATTTTACATTAATATAAAAAATTACTCATTACAACATTTTAGCTATAGCACATTTTATGAAAAAATGAGTGGCATTTTATTTAAATGCAATCACTTACATGAAAACGAATACATTATTTACAGTAATCGCCTCATAGACGCAGTAACTTAGCTAAAGCAGTGTGTGGCATTATTGCACTTCTAATTGTGCATTTTGCACCGCTTCTTCTGTTAATGCAAAACGCCTATAGGCTACAAACAAGAAGCAGCAAGATTGCAAGCAAAGCCTGCCGTCAACCACATCCCGTCTAAACCGCCTTAAGACTTCCATCCTTGCTTCCTCATTAAGAACTGCAGCCCGGCCTACTATTTCTATTCCATTTCTTCCACGAGAGAAAAAAGAAATTACGGCTCATTATTTTCCCACAGATCATGTTTAAAGTACTACATGAATATATGCAGAAACCCCTGGTGTTGGAAAAAAATTTGCCTGCTATGTGACAATTCATCATTTGACATTTCTGCTTTTTTTTTTTTTTTACTGTGTCCACTAAAAGAATCCTTCTAGAGCAAGCCGCAGTCTATGTAAAAAGCTTAGACCACCTCTGTCAGAAAAGCAATTAAGTATGAGGGTATCATTTGAATTTAAATTAGAATATATTACAGTGGCGTGAAAAACGGGACAATTCAAATAAAAACAGCAGGAATAGTCTTCTTTTTTATCAGGACCAGCCTTTTGAGGCTTTGGTGGGATAGGAGAGAGAGAGAGAGAGAGAGAGAGAGAGAGAGAGAGAGAGAAAGAGAGACAGAGAGACTGCATTGAGATTTGCTTGTGCAGGGCTTGACAAGGGAAGATGTCCTTAAGGAGGAGGCATATTGTTTAAAGGCTCCAGACGAATTAATACAATCTTGGAACTTGCAAACTTGCATTTTAATTGAATTAATTAATTAATACTTGGACACCTCTGACGATTTAGTGCTGTGGATGGAATTTTCAGATGGTCCCTTACAAGCGCTATTAAAAAGAACCTGGCAGCTCCAGTTTCAGTTCTACTTAATGTGGATTATACGTGCTAGAGTAAATGTAAGTGTAAGTTCAGTTACATTTCTAGCACAATTTCCCACATTATTATCATGAAACCTGATCTGGATCTGATTTTCTTTCTTATTGAATGCACCTGAGCCCAACTTGTTAGAGATCGCTCTTATTTGTCAAGCATTCGTTATAAAATATTTTTTTTTATGTGTATATGTCAGGTTTTTATTTCTGGAACAATATACAGTGCACACTTACGTTATTCATAATGAGGTGTTTTTTTCCACTGTCTTTAATGTTTTTGCACTGTACAATGCAGAAGACAAATGTAGTACAACATGTTTGCAAAACAATGAAGTGATAAACCGTGCACAGGAACAGATGTAAAATAACAGGTATGAGGAAACAGCAGCTAGCGTTATACAGGGCCACACCACACCTGCAATAGCAAATGTATTATGAATACACTTAAAAACATAAAATTGGAACCCTTATAAACCACTCCACTAAAACCCAAATCAATGCCTTACCTTCAGTGAGAAAAGCTCTTATACACCAAGTTCACCACTTCAACCTAATAATATATACAGATTAATATTGGTGATGTAGGGTACAGGCGCAATAATAAAAAGCAAATGCGAAACTAACCAGGAGAGAGAGACCAAAGCTGCAGAGTTGATCCTGCTGCGAGACGCACTAAATAGTTTACAGGGTAGATAACAAACACATCTTCCTCTTTATGAACACCATTTAACAATCAAATACTCAACATGCGGCGCACCAATCACAAGGGAGTGGCACACATGTGCTCAATAATGCAGAATTGAGCTTGATATTAGCAACCCGCATTCACTAGTGAATTTAAAAATGTGCTTAAAAATTATTTAAAAATTCTTGAAGGAAATGGTGTCCATATGCAAGAACTTTACATGCTGATTATAGACTACTGATTGATTTCTAACACAAAATACTGATGAAGAATTTTACTGGATTAGTCATTCTAAAGAACAGCATGGCAATATGGCTTAAAGTTTATGGGTAAACCCATAATGTTATGGTGTATTGACAAATTGAAACATTTGTCATGAGCCTGTTTGTTTATATATTTTTACATTTTAAATGTTTACTCAAAATGGGTGAATCTTTGGATGTCTTTAAAAAAATTGCATGTCAGCAAATATTAATACTGCAAATTATGTTAGGGGACAATTAAGGTATAATACAGTTGGCCCCCTACAAGCATACCCAGCCCCACCCTGGCCCCCCAGACAAAATGTTCTAGAACCGCCCCTGTATAGTTGACTTCGAGGCATTTCCAAAGCCCATCCCTGACTCCATCAAGCAGCTCTAGGGGATCATATTCAGTCTTCAGGCAGCTAACAGGCCTTTATATTCTTGCATTATAAACTACTTCACCATCTTCAATATTGTGGCTGCTTGTATCTTGGGTAATCAAGTAAGAGATGTTTTTGTTGTTGAATCATTGTGCTGCAAATCTTTTTTCTCTTGAAACAGTGAGCTGTTTTAGTTGACACAAAACAAGACTTGCTTTTCATGCATGGTTATTATCGGGGTGATTGAATATGTTTTTGTTCCCCCTCTTGCTCTTTCTGTTCCTCTACTTAACTATTTTTCTCATTTCTTTCTCTCCCTGAAGCAGCAGATGAGCTTGGTATTGAGTTCATGGGTAAGTAAAGGAAATCGATATTTTTGTATCTATTTCTTTACCATACACTTTCATTTTTCCCTCATTCACACACATACACAGGCATATCTTCTGCTTTTTGACCAACGTTAATATATACAAACACACATGATGCTCTCTGTTCCTCAGAAACCCAATGTTCTTTAGTCTCCATGGAAACAGAGACTAAGGAATGTGTTCTAAAGGCACAGGGCAACATCTGTATGAGCGATGCGGTCTGTTTGGCTTTAGCAGTTTGTGCGCATACAGTTTGTGCGTGTGAAACTGCTTGTGCTATATTGCGTATGTTGATGTGTGTGTGTGTGCGCTGTTAATTACTATGAAGCCCCAAGGTGTGCTCCTTGCTGATGTGTCACGTTGCATAGTGAGAGTCTGGGGATTAGAAATATCACACAGCCGGCGGCTAAATAGCTGCCTTTAGCCTAACAAAACCACAGTATCTACAGACTTAAAGCAGTGTCAACAAACAGGGGCCCAAAAAACTGCTGTGAAAATTGATTTCTTCTGCATTCACACAACCTGGCCCTACCATCGCCTCTCATGCTTTTGACAACTGAAAGCATTTATTTAAGTGAACGAGTGAATCCTGTGAATTTTTCCATTAGTCGTGCTTCACACACTTGCTTGAAGATTTCCTCAAACTCTGTCAGAGAGGGAGGCATAGTTAAAGTGGAACAGATATGCATTTCTGCCTCTCAGAAATGACTGCTTCAGTGATTTTAATCTGGATGCGGCATGAGTCCAGTTGTGGCCGTTACCGTGTGTTTGTTCGTGGGGGGGTAATTTGCATGAATGGACACCTCTGTGCATTTGTGGAGTGTGAGGGCATTTCAGTCATGGGTGGGTGTTTGTGAGTGAGTGAGTGAGTGAGTGAGTGAGTGAGTGAGTGAGTGAGTGTAGATTCTACTCCAAGACAGGGTTGTATGTCCTGGGATAAAAATTGTCTTTCTGTGCTCATATTTTATCACAGGGGAAATCTACAGCGGAGAAAGGAAATCTCTAGAATATGTACATTGCAGGGTTGGGAAAAATTCAGAATGTAAAAGATTAGGTCACTCAAAAATAAAAAAATATTGTTGTCATTTACTCACAGTCATGTTGTTCCAAACCTGTACGACTTTCTTCTGTGGAACATGAGAAGTGATGATGCTGTTCTTTTCTCCATACAATGAAAGTGAATAGTAATGGAGGCTAGCATACTGCCTAGCTCCTTTTGTGTTCCATGGAGTAAAGAAAGCCACACAGGTTTGGAACAAAAAAGTGAATAAATAGTGACAGATTTTATTAATTTTCATTTAAATTTGAATTGAATTAGCCACACCCAACAGGATGCAAAGCATGCAGTAAAATAAAATATTCATCCACCATGGTACATTTATGGTAAATTTATTTGATAAAGTGTATGTGAATGAGCTAAAATACATTTCTATAGGTGGCATCAAAAACATTGATTATCTAAAGTTTCTGGAAATAATCCATATACTGTGTGCATGATTCCATTTTTATGGGTAGAATAAATCATACTGTAAAAATAAATGTGCTATTAAAATATACACTTACTGCAATTTTGAGAATTTCTTGGAATTTAATTCAAATTGTTAACACTTTATAATGATGTTGTATTTGCTGTCATTTGTTTAATACATTACTAACAATGAAAAATACTTTTGCAGCTCTTACTTATCTTGGTTAATGTTAATTTCAACATATGCTAATACATTTTTACAAATTAAATGTTGTAAACATTAACATTAATTTACAAATGTATTTTCATTAATTAAAAGAATAATTCACTCATTATTTAGATGTGTATGGCTTTCTTTCTTCAGCAGAACACAAACAAAGATTTTTAGGAGAATATTTCAGCTCTGTTGGTCCTCACAATGCATGTGAATGGTGGCCAGAAGTCAGATGGTCCAAAGAGGACATAAAGGCAGCTTAAATGCAATCCATACGCCTCCAGTGGTTAAATCCATATATTCTGAAGTGATATGATAGATTTGTGTGAGAAACAGATCAATATTTAATTCCTTTTTTTTACCCATCTGACTTCTGCTCACCATTCACATGCATTGTGAGGACCAACAGAGCTGAAATATTGTTCTAAAAGTCTTTGTTTGTGTTCAGCAGAAGAAAAACAGTTATACGAATCTGAGCGTGAGTAAATTAGAGAATTAAAAAAATTTTGTGAACCATCCCTTTAACATTAACCGAGATTTATACATTCTGTAATAAATATAATGTTCATTGTAAGTTTATCATGATACATGTTAACAATGATTACTGATGTTAACAAATAAAACCTTGTTGTAAAGTGTTACCATTCCATTTTTATTCTACCTCTTTATATTAAAATTTGAATTACAATTCTGTATCTTATCTCAATTCATCATGAAATCACATTCAGGAAGTGACCTGGAATTTAAATGCATTCTCAGTTCAAAATTCCATGGATAACCAGCTTCACCATAAAGACCATGCTGGTCGATCTGCTTAACCAGCTACGTTTTTCTGGTGGGCAGCATGGTCGTGCCTGGATGCTCTTTTCAGCAGTGACAGCCGATGTTGACATTAGTTCTGGTTAAACAGATCATTAGCCACATTCTGTTTGTATATACTTCAAGCACACCTCAAGCCAGCTAGACCCATGACACACATGACTGCATGCCCATACACTAACAGATCCCTGCATGTTTCTCTTCTCTGTCTGAGATCTTCATATCAAAAGTGTTTTTGCATGTTTTCATTCTAGTGCACAAGAGTTATATATGCTGAAATGGCTGATTAGTTTAGGAGACAATGCCTTAGCAACCATCTCTAAAAATCCTTACTCTGTTGTGTTGGGAAAATTTCCATTATGGTTGCGGCATTGAATATTTACAAGAATCTTTTGTTTAGTAAATACTGGCATAGCAATGACTGTGAGGAAAGCCAGAAGATAAGTGTGTACTTTCCCTGAATCTTTTCAGAGAGTGGAGAAACCTATCAAAGACAGATTCTGTCCATCTTCAGCATAGCCGTGGGGATCAGCTTGCTGGGAGTGGCTTGCATGGCTCTTTACTGCAAAAACAAGTGAGTCCAAACCATCCTTGGAATAACATTGTTGGAACATATGGTAGTAACATGTTTGAGGTTTTTTTGCTTTTGGGAAGAGAATCCTGAGAATTGTCATTTTAGGTTCAAATATATGGAGGCTAAAATTGGGTGATTTATTTATTTACTAATTTATGTTTTATTTTTTTCAAAGGTGTATGTTAAATGTGAATGTTTTTTATTTTATTATTATGATATTTTTTTGTATAAAATCTAGTCCTTTTTAAATAAACCCATTTAATGTAGTGCCTCATTTATTCATTTATTAATTTCTTTAATTTTGACCATTTTAATCTTGGGTTTATTTATTTTTTCATAATTTAAATGTATTTCAGTATTTATTTATTTATTTATTCCTTTTGTATATTTCTGTACTAATTTTTTTATTACTTCATCCATTCATTTTCATACCTGTTTCTCCATAAAAATGTATATTTAAGACAAAGTGTAATTCTTAGGTTTTGTACCTGGTCACCATTTCTAATCTGTTCATCATTTTTAATCATGTCTTGCCTTCACTACATAAATATTATAAATCATTTTTTTAAATTGCAAATATTCAACTTATTTTCTCAATTATTACGTAGTCATGTATAATAAAATAAAGCATGTATAATTATTCTAAAATAATTAGTAAAATGTTGCTTTAGAAATAAAATAAAATTGCTTTAAGAAAATGGAAGATAGCATGTCAAACCACAGAACATGTAAATTTCCCCAAAGTATTTCACATAACTCTCCATTAACACTTTACAGGAGGCAAAGAGAGAAGCATCGGGCCCATCTGACTGAAATCCGCAACTTGACGGATGTGCATGTTCCAATGTGCCTCATGTCTAAATCCAGCCCCAGAACTGAGAGCGCTCTCCAGCTTAAAAAGGTGACATCTCCCAGATGCCGTTTGTTTATGGCTCTCAGCGCAAATTTGCATGATGTCCACATTTGTGCTGACAGTGCACATAATGATTGTTTGTTCAAGAAAACCTACATCTCCGCATCCATGCATACCAAATATATATACGTTTATGTTTGTAAATCAAGCCACCCACATTTGCCATGATGGAGATTCAAATAAAGTCCCTTGTGCATAACAGTCACCAGTAATGAATACAATTGGCCAGCAGGTAGCTGGAGGAATGATGCCCTTTACGGCTGTACTGTTTCCCACCTGCTCCGAAGATCTCTTAAGCTGACAGGAATAACACTGCATGCAGCTCAGGGAGTAAACACTGCATCTATCTGATGCAGCAGTCAAAGGCTGCCAGCAAACTAGAAGCTGAAAAACCACATGAATAGAGTTGCATTATCAAACCTGGAAGATCAGTCTTTCTGTCTGCTGCCACTGAGCAGTTTGCATCTTGCACACAGATGTTAGCACCTCATGTTCCCATGTGCATGTTCCAATGTGTTGGGTCCAAAGAAAATGAGTAATCAAGCCAATTATTCCCTAAGGTTTACATTTGCATTTCCCTGGCAGATGCTTTCATACCAAAGCAATCTATGAAAGCACATACAATATGAGGATAAAGAGGAATTACTTATCAATGTCACACTTGCCAGTCCAAGCATGTAGAGTAAGTTTTTAATTGGACCAGTTGTATAATCCTTACCAAAATCTGCTGAGCTGACATCAAAAGAAAATATTTAAGAAGAGCCTGTGGGGGGGAAAGTTATCTTCTGAAGCTCCAGTCTTAAAGACCCTATGATTGTAGCTTCTATATCTATATGCTAGCGTACTCCTAAAGGTTGACAAAATTAACTTTTAGCTGATATACACATTTGAAATGAATAGTCATTCTCATCTTGCTCTTACTCGTGTTCAGCCAAATACTCCATAGAATGAGAATATCCCTCCCCAATACCATTTACTTCTGAGTAGCCATTAGCAAATTGGCCCTGTCCCAAATGGCACACTTGATGTGGACTTGCGATCTCGTGGCCTTCATTTGCACGTTCACACGAAGTCCACAAGACCGTAGGGTGTCCCATTTGACATTTTAGCACTAAGAAGTGTGTTCACAAGTGCCCCCTTTGTGTCTTCAATGCCGACTTTGGCTGAGCCCGCATCAGTGTAAGCTCCACAGCGGACTACTACCCAACAGTCCCCGCTGCTGATCCTCTCGACAAATCTCAGATGATTGGAGTTTCCGAGCTGTAAAAAATACCAAGACAGGAGAGACAACTTCCTTGCACATACCTGTAGCTTATATGTTTTGACATAGCAATGTTTGGTCTAACAGTGATATTTATACCTGAAGAAGTGTGGCTTTGTGTGTGTTTTATAATGATTTTTGCGGTGGATGTTTATTTGTTCGCTAAATATAAAAAATTATGGGGTTTTGTCATTGTTTATGCTGCACTTTGTTTTTCAGAGTTTCTTGATTCAAATGTCTAATGATTCATTTATATGTCAGTGTGCTGCTTGGAATTATGGAAAATCAATATTGAAAAAATTACTGAAAATAATTTTTCAAATAATAATTTGTGAAACTGCATGTACTGTATATGATAAGCGTAATGTATGAAAATGCCGTTATCTGATTTGGGTCTTGAACTCTGTCCTAAATGCACACTTTATTACTCGCTTACGTCAACAATGTCTGGACTCACAGGAGGACTGCAATTTCTTAGGTTATAATGTCCCACCCCAACTTCCTGATTCAGTAGGAAATAGGTCAAAACTGGAAAGAAAACTGTGAAACTAGTGATTTCATGGGGTCTTTAACATTTGTTAAATTTTAACATTTGTCAGATTTTATTTCTGCAAAGAGAATGTTTTTACAATTAAAGAGGCAGCTGCTGTTCTAGTTAACTTCTTCAGTGTTTTCTCACCCTGCTGAGGCAATGAAAGGGTGGTCAGAAATCATCCAATTTTCTTGCTGGAAAGAAGAACAATGCTAACAGGTCCCCAAGGAAGCAGCAGTGTTAGAAGGACATGCTTTTTCTGCTGTAAGGCCCCAAACTAGTTTAAAGTCAAACCCAATCAATTTAATGACGTTCCACAGGACTGGAAGAGGGAGGGAGATTTCCACTAACTGGTTCACAGTTGCCTTTAAAGCTCAGGCTGCATTGGGGGCATGGAACACTTATTGCAGACTGCTCTCCGAAAACTAGGCTATAATAAGATAATGCTTTTAATTTTAAGAAGGAAAAAGGATTGAAAAAAAATACTGTAGGAATGAATCAATGTAATATCGTCTGCGAATAATAACCGCCGTGGAAGAGCTGGGGACGAGTGTGTCTTGCTTAATCTGCAGTTCAATGTTAAGTCAATTAAAGTGGATTTCCCTCACTGAGGGCCTGTGTATCACTGAGTGAAAATCTATATACTGACTCTCTTAGGAGTTGATGATCCCTTTATTTCGCATTTGGTACCGCACATGCATTGTCCTCTACCTGTGTGTTTCCTGTTGATAAAAACATCTTAAACCATTCTGAAATGGTTTGCTGGTCTTTGCTAATCTCCCAGCCTGGCTGGGCTGGTCTGTTTGCTGGTTTTAGGGCTGTTCTGGGCACTTGTCAGACTGGGAGACCAGCTGACCAACCAGCTAAACTGCTAAACCAGCTGAGGACCAGCTGTCCAAGATGGGAGACGATCTAGATAGGGTTGGGTTTGATTCCACCTTAGTCGAGTCCAAGTCAAGTCGAGTCTTTAAACAATCGAGTCCGAGTCGAGTCCCAATCCAAAAGGGGCCGAGTCGAGTGCAAGACCGAGTCCTAGTCCAAATGAATCTGTTCATGAATCTGAATTTAAATTGTAACTGTAAACTCAACATCAATATATTAACCTTATTTTAACTTTCACAACAAAAAAAACCACAACTGTCAATATAAATGTAACAAAAACACCTCTTTATTTTATGATTAGTTTCCTGCTGGACAAACGTCAAAGTGGTTTCCGAATGAAAGCATATGCTTTAGGCCTATGAAGACTGTCTTTCAGCACACTTCTTATTGTGTTCTGTTGACATTTCAGTTATTTGTTGCTTTTTCCCCTCCACTCAAACATAAAATAAAGAACGTGAAAGCTGTGTTAGTCATTACAACCAGAGTTATTATTGTTTCTAATTTTTTATTTTTTTTTTATTTCTACTTCATTTTCAATTTGTCCTTTCAATTTAGTTTACTTTTATCTAAAATGATCCCTATCTAAAGAAATAATATATACTGCGATTTGTTTTTGTCTTTATCTGCCGACTGGTTTGGGAAAATAATCAAGTCAACACAGTAGTAATTAGTACGTGCTGAGATGTTACATCTCACGACTTGACTGCAAATGCAACATCCAAATACACTGGTAAAGCCCACTGCTAATATTAGGGCAATTTAACATGGGTATCATAAAAATGTGTTTAGTTCTACCTTGAAGAAGCTATTTGACAACAGATACTCACATACTGTATATTCCACAAGACAAAATGGTAGCTGAATTTAAACAAAAGATTTGGTTCAAAAGATTACATTCCTTTGATTCTTAAAGGATTGGTTCACCCAAAAAATGAAAATTCAGTCATTGTTAACTTACCCCTGTGTTGTTATAACTCCATATGATTTTCTGTTTTTTCTTAACACAAAGGGAGAAATTATGAAAAAAATTGTGCTCAGTGATGTTGCACAATGGCAGTTTATGGTGACCACTTCTTCAAGCTTCAAAAGGATGCGAAAGTATAATTCAGAAGTCTTAAAAAATTATTGTATGCAACTCATGTCTTTTTTGTGAAGGAATACAATAAAGTTTGATGAGAAACAAACTGAAATCGGATGTTTTATTAAGTGAAAGTCTTCACCAACCTAATCATTTTATAAAAGCACTTATATTAATTCTTCTGTTAAAACTCTTGTATTATTTGAGCTGTAAATTTGTTTAAATAGTCGTGTTTGCATTTGTTTTAGGGCTTGTTGAAATTACATCATCATGGCAAAGAAGTTGTTAAGTTGTTCAAATTTTTTTGCGGTTATCAATATTATGCTACAAATGCTGTCGATTGAGCTTAACTTTTATTGAGCCCGGAATATTCCTTCTGAAGTCTGTATGTGAAACTTGTCTGATTTAACTCCGTGCTCATGGGTAAAATGAACATTCAGAAAACACCCGCTTACATTTACACGTGTTGAGCAAAGACACGGATTTGCTTCTTTCAGCTCGTTGTTGAAAACATATTTTTGCAATATTTTGCACATTTGCACTGACTGACAGGATGACAGAGTGTGAGCTCTAAGCACATGACGTCATTGCTATGGTAACCAGATACATTTCAGCTGATTTGCTGAAGACAAAATGAATCAACATCAAATGAACGTGACGCAACTAAATAGATTTTTTTCTCTGCAAACGATATCAGAGATAATAGCGAGAAGGACAATGAGATTTAATTTAAGAAGAAAAAATTCAGTGACCCTACTAAAAACCGGTACTGTCCTGTGTAATAAACTGGGATCTGGTCACACAATCTATAATTACATTCTAAACAAAACATTTCACTGCCCAAAATAACTTTATATTTCATTGTGCATTTTATGGTGGAAAAAACATAATATATTTTAAGCAGCTCGGCAATGCTTTTAAAATAGAAAAACAATGAATAGGTGCTGTTTATCTTTTTAAAGTTGAAGTCTGTTTTAGCAATAACAATTTTTTGTCCCCTGATTATTTAAAAGTTACAGTTAATTCATCAAGGAATAGTTTAAGTTGACAACACTGCATGGACCACAAAAGACTACAGATGCCTACATGTGTGGATACATTACACCTAAAAAGACTTAATAGCCCAATATTAATAATATTTTTGGGAATTTGTATATGTTGTTTTAGTAAACTGTGAGAGACATGATGTGGGTGACTTGACTTAATGAAATTTCGAGCACCGTCTTGGCTGCACAAATGCCACATGTGATTTTCCCAGTTGTCAGGTCTCGTGCCGTGCAAAACTGCCTTTTAGTTTCTAGTACATTGGCTACATACCTGTCTTTTATGTGTTCGTTGTGCCAGCCACCTCTGTAATCTATGTCTATCTCCATTGTAACATTCAAGAGTATTGGTTGACTGAGTGTGCCACCCTGCAGGTGTGTTTGCTCAACAGGGTGAAACAAACTCTGGCTATATCTATGACATCAGGGGGTGTTACAACAGACAGAGTGTCCATTTATTTTAGATTTGTTGTTTTTATTTATTTTATTTTATTAATTGCATCACAAATCAAATGCCATGGACTCGGCTGGACTCTGGAAAAAATCCAGTCCCAAAGGCTCGAGTCAGAGTCAGATCTGAGTAAAAATGCATCTGAGAATTAAAATTGGACTTGTGACTCAGATTTGAGTCCAAACTCAAGTACCCCAACTGGTTTAAGATTTCTTTTTTCAGCAGGGTACTAATAGTACTAAAGGTTGTGGGTGTGTGCCAGATGATATGCTGTAATACAAAACAAGAGCAATCATATATAGATTAAATGAAAATCAGTGGGGTCAGCCACTGTATAGCTCTATTACCCTGCCATAATAACTCTTATTTCCTGTTTGTCACTACAGAGCAGAAGAGCTCATGGTTCCTCCACTCAGCAGGCATCCGGCGTAGTGCTCAGCAGCTCTAAAGTCTCCCTACCGAATCATAATCGCAGTCTCTCCATGGGGAAGCATTGCAGGTACTTTGCCAGAGCTTCACTTCTATTATAAAACTCTGACACTCTGTTCCTCTACCCAGAAGTGACAGCAGCCGAGGAAGAAATTTAATCAACTCTCAATATGGCACCATATGTTAACATAAAAATAAGCAGCACTTAAAGGAATTATAATAGTTGTAATTGGTAACAATAATGGTAATTAGTATTTCTGAATTACAGCCAAATCATTGCAGGATATTTCCATAATTATGATTTACAAGTATTAATTGATAGAAATAATCTAAAAATGGGGCATGGAATTTGTTATCCATAATTCCAGCATTTGAGCAGTGTGCTTACCTGCAGGCTACTTTGTATAATACAGTGGTTCTTAAATTGATTTGGTCAGGCCCCTATGAAACAACTTTCATGTAATAATAAACAACTGTGATTGGCCCATCCCGGCCTGCGCTGTGAAAAGTAACATGTACCACGTTTCAGTGACAAGACTGAGGGATGATAGGATGGTGATTGGCTGTCCAGGTTCCAAAAGCACCATATAAGTCATCCTTAACGCTTGTGCCTTATATTTCAATACTTCTGAAGCCATTCGATAGTGTTGTGTGAGGGACCAACTGAAATATTAGTGTTAATTCATTGTTTCCCCCATTGGAAACTGGCATGCTAGACTTCTTTGTTAACATAAGCACAGCTAAGACCATACCTTACACTCACTAAATGCTTTGTTCAGTTCGTGCTGCGGTGCCTGCCAAACGTTTAAACAAACAGGAGAAAAGGCAGAGGTGAAGAAATTGCACACATTGGCTCATGGGTGTATCTATAGTGTTGTGTGAGGGATCGACCAAAATATTCGTGTTAATTCATCGTTTACCCCATTTGAAACTGGCGTGTGAGACATCTTTGTTTACATAAGCACATCAAGAACGCACCTGACACTGCTTTTTGCCTTTTGCGCTGTGGTGCCTGCTGAAAGTTTAAACAAGGCAGGAGAAAAGGCAGAGGTGAAGATTGGTTCTTGGGTGTATTGTCACTATTTTTGCTGAATGTGTGAAAGTGATTTGAGAACGGGTCAGTCTTCTGTGCCCCCTTTACAATACCTTCCCTCCCCCACCACACAGGGCGTGACCCACACTTTGAGAACCAGTGGTATAATTGCTTTGAAAACATCTGTGATCATTCTGTTTTCACTTTGGAAGCATTTTGTGTGTGTTTGTGTCTACAGAAGCTGCTCCCTATCATCAAGCCCCTCCCTAAAACAAAAGGTAACCAATTATCGAGCTGTCTCAAAGTGGACTCCGCCCATCTCTAGAGCAGGCTATCATTTGAGTGCAGGATCTAGAGATTCTAGTCATTCCTACAAACATCTCCAAGAGGTGGAGATGATGCCAGAATCTTTGAGAAGGTGAGCAAATTAAAAGTGTTTATGAACTAATAACCTGACATTTTACTCGTGATTTGTGTGAAAGGGAATACAAATCATTGTTGTTTTAGATCCTTTAGTGTTCATTTTACCAAGAAAGTGCTGCAATACGTACAGAGCCACTTAAAAATGTTTTTGCACAAATGTAAGTACAGTAATGTGATTCTGCCAGACCAGGTTGAAAATCCCTGTCTTCCATTTTAACATTGGTCATCAAACTAATATTCCCACCCCATTCTCACACCATTGGTTGGGATGGTTGGGATGGCTACAAAAAAAAACCGCAATGTTTTGATGGTGCCACAAGAGTTTACTAAGTTTAATGCATACCTCTTTGACTTCTTATAGTTCTAAGAGGAAAGTATGTAGGAGAACATTTTTAACAATGAAAAATTACACCACCTTTACAGAAAAGTATAATTATTTTATAGAACTTTTCCAGAGCCAAGTGAGAATTCCAAGAAATATATCATATGGAGTTCAAATAGCAAAACTGGATTTCATTGAATGAGCACATGACATAAATAATATCCTTTAAGTATGGGCTATTTAGAATATGTAAGTAGCACTTACTCTTGAATTTTCAAAAGAGGTTCTCATTACCCTGCCAACTTGATCCAGCTTCACAGTGACTTGTAGACTCAGCTCACTGCCAAAATCTCTCTATTTGACCTATTTCCATAATTTACATTCTTAAACAGTGCTTTGAGCTCTGAGACTCTTTTAAGGGGATGTGATAATGCACATATATACTATCAGGCTCGCTGGAGGGGGTATTTCTTTTTCTCAGTGTGTCAGAATCAGGGATTTCTGTTTTGATAAGTCTGCTTGATTAACCCAGCTTTTGGTTAATTCATTAAAGCACAAACAGTGGGTCATCCCTCAATAGGGAGCCACAGTATTCAGCTATAGTTATTATTGTTTTTGATTTATTAAATATTAAAAAGCCTCCCTCAACCATTCTCAAGCCAGTCTTGGCCAGCCCAGGGAGAGCTGGGCTGAACTGACCTATTTCTAGACTTAGCAGCCTTAAAACAACCAACACCATCCCCGAACCTCTCTCTTGTTGCCATGGAGACACATTCCAGTCTAATGGAACAAGAAGTGAGGAAAGGGGAGAGAAAGAGTGATGGGCATGCATGTAGAGCTTGTTGATCCCCTCACGATGACAGCAGGATCCCCACAGAATGTTGCATAAAAACCTCTGACAATTAACATATTAACCTGTCTGAGATGAAATAAGGATTGAAACCACATGTGCCATTAGTGCATTTAAATTTAGATATTGTTTTGATTTGTTCAGATCTGGATTAACCTGCAGCTAGAATACACTTTAATAGCCATGCACTGTGATATAGGGCTCAATTTTTTAAGCTCTGTTATTTAACAGTCTTTGATGTCAGACAGTATCAAGGAATCAATGGAGTGGATTTTGGGGAAGTGACAAAACATGTCATTTGTATGTGTCAGTACCCCTGAGGATTTTATACTTGACTTTAAACAACAGTTAATTTGATTTAATCTAATGCGACTGGACAAGCGGCGTTCCAAGAGTGCTGATATTTTAGTATCACTGCACAAAAGTGTGCCACAACTGGCCATATTGTGTCTAATATGTAAGTTACTTAATGTTAACTTTTTTTTTTGGTTTGTTTAACTTTATATGAAAACAATATCACACTCACAAACACTTGTACAGATTTGATGTTCTTGCTGTTCTGTATTTAAATGTCAAAGGTTAAGATTGGAGGAGGATAACCGTGCCAAGGAGTTATAGTTAGTGGCACTGCGATACAGTGCTTGAGATATAAAAGCCTACAGGTTTTCCTATGATTTTTTCTTCTGACAAACCTTAGATAACCCCTTCAAATCTTTCAGTCACATCTGAGTGCATTATTCAGCTCTACTGTCCCAGCAAAAACTCTTTATCTGTCACTGTAAGGTGAGCTGGGTTTGATAAGCAGCCTCTACCTGCAGATCAAAACCAAGGCAAATAAAGTAGTATGGTCTTCATACACTCATACATCCAGGTAAGGCATATGCAGACTTTGATAGCAATGGCTCAAATCTATGATGAGCCTGTCATGAGAGGGAGAGAGCTCTGAGTTAAAGTTACTGCTGCTACAGCCATACAGCCCATGTAGAGGAATATAAATTATTACACAGAGATCCTAAATTTCCACTACCTATAAATTATTTTATCACTGCTGTGATTGTTTTTTAAATAAAAGTTTTTTCCCAATGTTCTCCATGGCTGAGAACTTTCTCATAATGCCCAATAACTAAAGAAGTGTAATGTTCAATATGGTGGCTGTTGGAATGGTCTTTCAGTTAAAGGCATATTTGACCCAAAAATGAAAATTCTGTTACTATTCACTCACCCTAATGTCACTCCAAATCTATATGGCATTCTATCTTCCGTGGAACACACAAGGATCTTTATTTATCTTTACATGTCTTTTTACCCTATAATCAAAGGGAATAGTGATCGTCAAGCTTTATAATGTACAAAAAACGCCACAGAATCTTTAAATCATTATTCATTTTCAAATCAAATCAAAACAAATCTGGCTATGTTCACATTCACCCTCATAACGCCATAGCAATGTGATTAAGGCAATACTGCGATAAAACTGCTCGTGAACAGAATATTGCGATTGTGATATTACGATTATGCTAATAATCAGAGTAATAATAATCGCAGTAAGATATGTGGAGTACTCCTATTTTAATTGCTTTATACTGGGATGTAAGCGCGTTAATCGCATTTCTTCCACTCTGACCAAAGTGCTGCAGACGGATGATGTTACACTGAAGCACAGGTTCAAAAACATCACAAAACAACAGCTGCACTTACTTCTCGGCTTCATGCGAAACCACAGTTTTCCAGCAGTGGTGCTCCTCAACTGCAGAATCTAGAGCCCCACGGCAAAAGAAAACATATTTTCCCGAGTTGTAAAGGTCCGTTTGCAGTCTAAGTTGAAAGCTGGTGAGATAAAAAAGAAAGTTTACCACAAAAAAATGGCAAGTACATCTTTCAAATTAGTCTATCTTCACGGGCGGGCCACAACAATATCCACCACGTGTATTCCGATTGAAACACGTGACTCATATGAATTGATTCATTTTAGTGAAACAAAACAGTCATAGCAACCAGTGTAATACAACAAACAAATGACTCTTATGAACCGATTCTTATTAGTGCATCAAAACAGACAGCACATCCGGAGGGCTGTTTCACAAAAGCAGAATTTAGAAATCCAGGATAAGAGATAAAGCTGGGCTTGACCTAGTGTGATCAGTGCATCCTAGCTTTATCAGTTTCACAAAGGCCAAACCAGGCTCAGGAGGAGCGGCTATGTCAAGCCAGGTGTAAGTAATTCAGATAAGTGGGTGTCAACAGCTTTCTTCAAGAGACCACACGGTCCATCACAGATTCATTGATGCTACAATGGATAAGTTGCGTGCGCCATACTTCACAGCAAATGAGCAACATCTTTTAATGGAGACTTACGACGAATTGAAGCACATCATACTCAGAAAAGGAAACACTGCCGCTATTATAAAGGAGCGAGAAAGGGCATGGCAAACAATAGCGGATCGACTGAATGCGTAAGTAGCTACTGAAAACGTCATAATTATACATTCAAGGAGTTACTTGTCATTTGCTCAAATGAACAACTGTAAACTTAAAAATGAACAGTGGAAGTCAATGTTGTATGACACAATGTTGTCATGTGTGAATCTGACCGCTGATTAATTTATGTTACTCTTTTTTGTTACACATCCTATCAATATTTATACAGAACAAACATGACTGGACCAAAGAGGACCTGGCAACTGGTCAAGATCAAATATAAGAACATTTTGCAGACTGGTAAGTGTCTGATAAAATATTGACTATAATGTATAAATGACTTAGAAGGTGCCTGCTCACATATTTTATTCTCTTACTTATTTTAGCTGTTAAAAAAAAGGCTTGTGTGTCTGGCACAGGGGGTGGCCCACCATCCCCAGAATTCACGCCAGCAGAAGAGCTGGCCCTCGATATAAACAAAGGGAGGCCTGTTTTAGAAGGTATCCAGGGGGGGACAGCCACTGACTCTGTCCCACCCATGGAAACTTCCCCCTTCATACACGGTACATTATTCCACTACTGCATATGCAACGTAATCAAACATTTTTGTAGATATGGACTGACTGACATTGTCTTGCAGTATCTGCCAACACACTTTCTCTTGTGGAGCTACCCGAGGATAACATTAATCCAGTGAGTATTATTCATTAAAGGCATATAGGCTAGGCACCTGTCAACAATAGATTAATATGAGTTTGGTTAATGTGGCAGGGTGAAAGAACTTCTGCAGCAGACGATGAGGAGACTCTGTCAGTAGACTCAAGAAGGCTGGAGGTATCATGTCACTCTTGTGGAAATACTTTAATTTAATTCATAATGGAAAAGAAGTCACTGATGTGATGCTCATAGAAAATACCATATTTATAGCAGGACTCAGATGGTGTACCGCCTGAGAGCCAATCTGGGAACATAGTAAGTATTAACTGAACATTTACATTTACTCATTTGGCAGATGCTTGTATACAAAGCAACTGACATTTGAGGAACAACATACAAACAATAGTAAAGTAAGAGATCTATGAGTAACAATAGATATGAGCGCTAAATACTTGTAAGAGCTACTAACACATAGGCCTACGGCATCAATGGGATAAATACCTAGGTGAAGCAGTAAGATTGAACAAATAGTGCAATCAAGACAACAGGACATCTTACCATGCACAATTCATGCCCTTCTAATTGATATGTGTCTTACAGGATTCAAAAACTGAGGTCTGTACAGCATACACTTAAAAAAACAAATTGAATTGGCAGACATACAAATCACATATCACAAAAGAAAACTGCAGGAATTGGACCTAGATATGGAAATCAAAAGAAAGACACTAAAGAAACTGGACTTGGAAATCCAGAAACTACAAAAAGAAGTAAGTTATGTTTCAATGCACGCTGTAAGCATGACTGTAGGCTCCTGCACAACTTATTAATCATTCTTTTTTCTCTCCCAAGCTCTCGGCAGACAAGTGACCTCATTAAAAGAAAAACATTGTGACATCCTCACCTTTGTTGAATACACGAAAAAGCAAAAAATCAACTGAAATAGTTAACAACGTATTGGTCTCTGATCAGTCTGCCATTGACATTATCTGGAAATATTGCCGGATTGTCCCAGTCCATCTCCAAGGCCACTCTAGGAGCCCTTTCCTTCCTGAGACAGGCAATGTTGTGAAGGACAGCGCATGCAACAGTGATATCACAGGCCCTGTCTGGGGTGACCCTCAGGTGGTGAAGGCACTGGAAACGGGACTTAAGAAGGCCAAATGCCATTTCTATTCGGGCCCTTGTTCTTGCATGGCCAAGATTATATGTGCGTTGTGCTGCTGTCTGGGGGTCTGCAAAGGGTGTAAGTAAAAATGTCTGACAGGCATAACCCTTGTCTCCCAGCAGCACACCAGAGAATTCACCTGAGAACACAAAGTGTTATGGTTACATCAACGTAGAGTAAAACCTTTGACAATGTCATGATGGTCAAGATGCTCATCCAAACAAATTGGGTGGCTTACCTTGTGATAGTCGCTGGTTAATTGCAGAGGCCCGAAAGACTCGGGAGTCATGGACTGAGCCAGGCCACTTTGCCTCGACATTGCTGAAGATGAAGTCAGCATCACAGATCATCTGAAGCAATAAGTGTTGAGGTCATTTAATACACATAATAAATGTATGTAGTTGATAGTAGGTCTAATCATAACCCACTCTTACCTGAACATTGATACTATGAAAGGATTTTCTGTTAAAAAAATCACCTTCATGTGCACCAGAGGGGCGTTTTATCCTAATGTGTGTGCAGTCCAGCGCACCAATAACATTAGGGAATCCTGTATCAAAAAAGGAAAGAAAAGTATTCCACCTGTTCTAAAGTTTCTTTTGTGATATGTAGCCTAATTCATGTTACCTGCAATGTTGTAGAATCCCTCCTTGATATAGTTCATTCTTCTGTGGCCGGGAAGGTTATGAAGATGTGCGTATATCCTTTTAATGCCAAATACACACTTCTGACGGTGCGGCAAATAGTGGCTTTGCTAAGATTTTCAGCATCTCCTACTGCATATAGGAACATACCACTAGCGAAAAATCTGAGCCCAATACAGATCATCTGTGAAATGGTCAAGGCATGGCTCCGTGCGGTGCGGTGCGGTGCTGAATTTTGGGACCCAACAGTCTGCACAGGTAGCGGATGCCATCCCCAGAAAAGCGGTAACGCTCTTGCAGGTAATTGTCAGGAAAAGCCAATGGGTCAGACCTGTCCCGAAACACTCTTTCACGTCTGAAAGCCCTTCTCAATATAAGTGCTTCATCATCTACGATGTCATCCAAAAATGGGCATGCCATTGTAAAGGACGAAACATGTGTTTAGAGCTACTTATATTGCCTGACTTGATTGACAACACTTTTGCTTCTTTATCAGCCATTTCTCTAATTCCCTCATCACATACAATAGCCTATTAAAGACCTATCTGTCAAACTTAGAACAACAGCAGTCTTCAAAAACACAATTGAACAGTAACAATGCCCATATGGATAATTATTATTATAGTTAATAATGGTAGGCTACCATCATAATGTTACAATAATAATAGTACTTGACTGAATGCCAATATGTATCTGAGGTATTTTAATGCAGGCTGATAAAAATTGCGCTGAACACATAGATGACAAAACGGAATAACTGACAAAACACATTGGTTTCTGATCGGCGTGACCACTGACTGAACAGATAAGGCACCAGGATTGACTAAGCCTGGCTGTTAGCCTGGTCTGGAGCAGGCTAGCTGCACAGAATAAATCGCCATGGTAACTTATGTGCTACTGCTTTCATGAAACCGAGTCCTGGCTTAATTCAGCCAGGATATCTGGAAAATCCCGGCTTAATCCGCTATCTTGGTTTTGTGAAACAGCCCTCAGTGTAGTCGAAAATGACTCTTATTAACCAATTATGACTCATTTTCCTAATGCCAAACTGTATTTAAAGATGCATATTTGCAACAAGATATATATATATATATATACTTGTTTTAGTAATATTTCATACAAATAAAAAAACATTAAACATTAAAACATCACATTTGTCAGTGAATAATTAGAGTATTGGCATGTAGCATGTAAACTGGATTGAAGAGGTCTGCCCAAATCATGTAAACATCTTAAACTAATTTTTCCTGATACTCTGATTATTGCAATAATCTGAGTATTGATGTACATATAAATGTAGCCATTGATCAACTTCTTTATGCGGTGTCCAAATCAAATATGATCAACATCAATAACATACTATAAACTGCATTGGTTATTGTGTGTCTCATGACCAAACGTCATGATGTTATGACTCAAGAACTAATGAGGTTTGATGTTACTGACATAGTTTCCATATTTAATTTGGGTGCTACATGCAGGTGTTCATCGGTGATTTGTTTTGAGATTAACGACAAATGCTGGTCTTTTCATCACACAAAATGATTGTATGACTTTAGCTTCTTTTACTGTGGTTTTGTGGTGTTTTTTGTCTTTTATGTCACTATTCCAAAAGTCATAAGGATAATGAAAATAATGACAGAATTTCCATTTTTGGTTGATTTATTCCCTTAAAAGAGCCAATTGCTATTTTGATAGAGGTCTTGCCTGTTTTTTCACTCTAGAATTTGAATGTGCACAAGCAGTACCAACCTGAAAATAGACATTTGTTCTCAAATAAGTGATTTGAGCTACAAAATCAACATTTCTGATGTCAGATTTTATTGCTGATTTGAAATGTATAACTGAAATATAATAATGACATAATGTAATGGAATATAAGAGGTTTTCCCACTCTGTCTCTCTTTGGGATGCTCTAGGTGCCAGTCTCACTCGGATAGCAATCAGCAAAGCCGTTCAAATTCCAATACACAAATTGTGATCTCCACCCATACCGGAGGAATGATGGGCTATACTGATGTTCCATGCACTCGTCTTGACCAGAGAGCAGCCTTTCCTCCCCCTTCTATCCGAGCCCACTCTGTACCCATAATCCCCTCTGTTCAGGGACCTGAGTTTGGGGAGGGGCCTGGAGAAGGGGGCGGGAGTAAGCTGCCTATTAGAGGTAGGGTTTCTACCAGCTGCAACCTAATAACTCCTGAGACTGAGGTGGAGTCAGTGGCAAATTCCAGGCAAACACATGCCAGCTCCTCTGCGACAGTGCAGGAGCCACAGACACTAACTTGCTCTGAGTCTGCACTGATGTCAAGGGGCCAAATCAAACACAAAAGCCTTGTCACCTACACGACAGCCTTGGGGTCAGGCATGGGCTCCCAAAGAGCAAAGACTGTAATTTCTATGACTGTATTGGGAACAGGGTTGAAAACCACTCAACACGCCGCCAGCCTTCTGTCTAAGGCTGCTGGAGGACAGGGGAGCGAGCATGTTCATCCCACATTTGGAGCACCGTCAGGACAGGAACAGGGTGATGGTTTACAAACACAATTTTTGGGAAAAGAGAAAGACAGTTGCTTTTCCAATGGGATTAGAGATGTGGCCTGCCTCACATATCCCAAGAGCTGATTGGATAAATGCAAAGATCACTTTGGAGGCTTTATCATATTGGGGTGGGATTTCCCAGTTTGTGCTGACCAACCATCAAGAGACTTTCTGTTGGAACTATTTTACTGCATTGTGGACTACAGTGAAAACTACAAAGACAAGACTTTAAAACACTGAATAACTGACGACACAATGTGAATAAATAATGAGAGAATGACGACCACGGTTGGAATGTTGATTTAAAGAGATACTGAAAAAGGATTTATATGCCACTATTTAACAAAAGCTTCAATTTAGAAACCAAATAGCGTTTCATCTCAATGTTGTTTCTCTACTGTAAAGAAGAAAAATATAATAGATGTCAAAACTATATGTATGTCATATATTCCATGTATATGACATGCCAAGTGATGAAAATAAAGATGCAAAACATGTAATGCAGAAGCTTTTTTCCCCCAATAACTCTGCTGTTCTATTTTATTCTATTCAAAATATTAGATAGTATTTTCCCATTCTGATACTGTAGCATACAGCAACACTGATCAAGGTTGTGCTTCATGCTTCTCACACCTTCCATTTTTAGCAAAGAGCTTTGTAAGCATCACAGTCAGGTAGGAGCAACTTTTGCCTAAAATGATCCAATGAATTGAGAGAAACGGTCAGAGTCACCGTCTGTCTCCATGGCAACAGGGATCGATGGAGTCGGATGCGGCAGTCCTCTATCCAACAAGACCATCAACGGATATAATCATTTACTTGTTTATCTCCTGTAAAAGTAGCTCTTGCTAATTAAGCCCAGACTCATTATTTTGAAACTGCAAAAGAGGAAAAAAGTTTCCTTAACTAGCTGATTTTTTTCCCTTCAGGTGAGGGTGTTTTTCCACAGAATTAATCAGCAAAAAGATTAAAGCACGTTGTCATTGAAGTCTCGCATCATGTTTACCTCAAAGAGGGCAATGTGGGGGGAGTCGTACCCCTAAAGCTTTATGAATTATTATGAATTATCAGGGTCATTTTCTGAGAATAAATACAGAGGTGAAAAGAGATTATTTATAACCCACATTTAAAACTGGCTGTCTGTACACCCATTGATTCCTTCCACTTGAGCCCTGAAGAAGCGATGTTGTGGTAGTGTTTTAATTAATTCCAAGACAAACATATTTGCTTTGTTCTTCCATGCACCATGTCTCTCCACAGATCTTATGTGAGCCATTGGCTTTGAAACTCGTAATGAGTGATCCTTTCATTTTGTGAGAACATTACACATGTTCATCAAACAGCTTAATAGTCAATCTCAAGTCAATCTTTGCTCCTGAGGGAAGGAGCTGTGAAAGCACTAATGTTATGTACAAAGAGCTGGAGTATTTTGTCCTATGTGAATCTGAAGAATGCAGCAGCCCTGCTCGATTGCATCTGTCTGGTTTTCTGAAGAGCAGACCTATTTCTCCACCATAGTGATATTATTAATAAAGGCAGGAAGCTTCTTCATGCAGACTGCTAGCATTAGAGAGAGAGAGTGCACAACGGGGGCTAGACCAACAGATGCTGGTGGGAAATGTGCAGTGCTGAAGAGACAGCACAGTAAATGCAGACGCAATGAGGGCAGAGCCGAGGAGTAAAATGTGTCTGTCACCTGGAATGAGCTGCAGTATCTTTTAATACTATTTTCACAGCAGCATATCATTGGTTTGCCTAGTTAAATTGTTTTATTTGTTTGAAGACGTTGCCTCTTTTAAAATAATTTGTATTCTCTAGACAGTAAGCTCTGCCCTAGAATAAAACTTCAGTGGAAAAAAAAGAAAATCTGTGTAAATGTATAATTTTATGACAAGTGATAATGAAAACACTTTCAGAATCTAAATCACAGCCCAAAACAAATAAAAGACGCTTTCTGATGGATGACTAGTTTTTTCATTATTCAAATAGATAATAGATTCATGAATACTGAGAATACAGTGATTCAGTAGATAAACAGATTGCTCATTTTAATAGGCAGGTTCTGAAAATTCCTCTCATGTTTAGAAAAACAAAATGTTATGTTTGAAATGGTATACAGGGAAATCCACTGCAAATTCTCCAGTGAAGACACAATAAATAAATGAGCCAATAAATAGTAAATCCAGTCAAGATCTAATCTGGGGTGAAATTGAGCATATATTGCAAATAAATCTGTCTTCTCTGCAAACAGTAAGTAAAACTAAAAAAATAAAAAGTTCATATTTGTATCAGTGCATTTTGTCTTTATGGTGATTATCAGTTAAATTTCACATGCAAAAATAATTCAAATGTCATAGTTTATATTGTTTTGGATATTACTGGCCATGTAAACCCAGGCTTTGTTTACAGAATATTGTTTATGCAGTGAAGTGTATGGTTGACTATCAGCATTTCCTGGAGGGACTTAATAACTCAAAGGGTTCTTCATAAAGAAGGAAAGGCAGAGAGAACAACAGACTGACTCTGAATTCCCACCAGGTGAGACAAATTCTCTGAGACTGTGAGGCTGACTGCATACAGAGGGAAACTTGTGAGTTTCTCCCTACAGGTCTGTCACTATCTACATCACAGTGGTGGATCAGTTAAACATACAAGTACTTGATGTTAAAGTTATAAAGCTGTCATTCACAAGAAGTAAAAATTTTCATATTTATTGTTATTGTCATTGCATATAAGTCGTTTGAGGAGCCCAGCACAATGTAACTGAAAATAGCAGTAGACCCAACCACATTGTTTATCCCTGCAGAAAAAAGGCATTGTTTAAGGTGCAAAGCCATACCTGGCATGGTAACTTGTTTTGGGTACGTATACCCATAAGGAGGCACAAAGGTGTTCCCAGATGGGAAAAAAACCTAATGGTAACTTAGGGTACAATTATGTACAATTGTGTACCCAAAACAAATCAAAACAAGTTACTGTGTACATTTTAACTAGAGGTACAAAAAAGGTACCACAGTATTGATTGCCCTTAAACAGCACTTTTTTCTGATAATGTGCCTTGCCGATTACAAACACACATTTTGTTTGTATCATGGTGAGGTCTTTTCATTAACTTCTATTGTTTTAATTCTACTGTTGGTGGTGTTTTGTTTCCCCTAACCTTTACACAGATGTTTCAACATTTTCAAAATTTTAGTAAAAGGTGACCAGGGCTCATTGTCACACTGGGAAGTTGTCACAAGGGCTAAATCTTAGTAACAATAACACTGGGAGTCAAAAGTCCTAAGTCTGAAATGTGCATTTTCTTTAGCAGAGGATTTGTATGTTGGTTTAAAACAGCTAGATCAAAATCAAAAACCTTTTAAATTTCATTAGTTATGTGTGCGCATGTTATGTGTAACTGAAAAGACAGTTTTCTACATACCAGGATTAGTGACAAAGCTTAGGCTGTCAATATCATGAGAATATGCTTTTAAAACAATGGTTTACTGTAAGCCATTCATCCAGCAACACAGATTTAATAAACAACAGATGCAACAAATTCAATGAATCTGTGTAGCTCCCCAGTACAAACGGATTTTCAGACCAATGAATCGGTTTATTTCAGAAATATCACAAACCTCTGCATCATAAAGACCTCACACTGGTATCAACCATTCCTATGTCAAAATTCACACAAACCACCCTCAGACCCCCTAAAACGAACCATGTGTGAAAATCCTTCACGTAACCACACATATTTTCCATTTCTTATGCACACATCTGCCTTATCAGATCAGAGATAAGTATTATGGTTTTTGGCTTTGTGACGCTTCTCCCCACTGATGTCGGTGTGATTTTTGAATTTGTGTACAGCAGAAATGATAAGAGCAATGAGATTATGCTTATGAGCTTAATTAGAAAGATGATATCTAATTTCACATGCAAATACCATTATAGGAAATCATGAGCTCAGAGAAGGAGCTGCATGTAGGACTGAAGAGAGGCTAAATAAAATGTGGACCGAGTCTCAGTGGATGTCTCTAAAAATCAGTCGAAGAAATATAAAATTATTTGTAAATTAATAGATGTCATTATTTGTCAAGGCTTGGAATATTCTGTTTGCCAAGGATATAATACATTTCAAATTTCAAACAAATTTAATGATACAGTATTTGCCAAGGTCACTATAAAGCATTACAAACGGGAAATTACTTTAATAGTTGTTTCCTACAGCCCTTAAAATGTACAATCATCAGGTATTTTGCTATCCTCATTGTTGAATATGGCGATCAATCACAAAAATATATATTATACACAAAAACATATAATTATCTAAATAAAAAATAAAATGCAAAAATAATATAAATAAAATCGAATATAAAAAATAAATAAATTACAAAGAAACTGCAACTGCTATTCTTTTTTATAAATTGACCGTCTAAATAAATTATTTGTAATAAGAGCAGAAAATGGACATTATCTATATGAATAAACAACACAATCTGACAAGATCAGTTTTACAGTTTTTGCACACTGCGTGAAATCTTCAATAATTTCCACATGCCAAACTCTTGGTCACATTTTTGTAAAAGCTTTATAAATAAAGTTATCTAAATATGGTTTTGCCAAATAAATTTTAAAGCAACTAGAGGCATCACCTCTGGCTAAACCACATTGGATTTGCATCTTCAGAATAAGAATAATCTTTATTGCCAAGTATTCTTACACATACAAGGAATTTGTCTTGGTGACAGGAGCTTCTAGTGCACAACAATACAAAACAGCAACAAGACATAGAAAATAATACAACATGATTAAAAATTGAATAAAAATGAATTTAATGGAAAATAAAGTATATATAGAATACACAATAAGACAATATATACATACAGTACATACATATATACAGACATACATACGCACACACACACATACATACATACACACATACATACATGCATACATACATACATACATACATACACACACACACACACACACACACACACACATACATAAATATACATACTCAAACTTAATGCAAATCTAAATACAAATCTGTTATACACAGTGCAAGGGAATGTAATGACAGAAGAGGTTGGATGTGTTGGAAAAATATAAAAAGACTAGACTGTGAATTGCACATGATTATTGCTCAATGGGGCAGATTTAACTGTTCAAGACATGGATAGCCTAAGGGAAAAAACTGTTTCTGTGCCTGACAGTTGTGGTGCTTAGTGCTCTGAAGCATCGGCCGGAAGGCAACAGTTCAAAAAGTTAGTGGGCTGGGTGAGTGCGGTCCAGAGTGATTTTACAGCCTTTTTCCTCACTCTGGAAGCATGTAGTTCTTGAAGGAAGGGCAGGGGGCAACCAATAATCCTGTCAGCAGTCTGAACTGTCCTTTGTAGCCTTCTGATGTCTGATTTCGTAGCTGAACCAAACCAGACAGTTATTGAATTTCAGAGGACAGACTCACTGACTCCTGAGTAGAACTGTATATACCTGTGGCAGGTTGAACTTCCTCATCTGGCGAAGGAAGTACAACCTCAGCTGGGCCTTTTTCACAATGGAGTCAATGTGGGTCTCCCACTTCAGGTCCTGTGAGATGGTAGTGCCCAGGAACCTGAATGACTCTACTGCTGCCACAGTGTTGTGCTGCCTCATGAAAATTTCGTGGAGCAAATTATCATCCCAATTACTGTAAATTAATTTGTTTACTGGTTCCATGGTATGTTCATACTGTGAGGAGGTCTCAGTTCCCCAAAAAAAACAGCCATGGCTCTCTTTTCGATTGTTTGAGCCGATTTATCTGCTTTATTGGAAGAGAGAGCAAAAATGTGCATGTAAAGAGACTGAGTAAAAAACATGCATCTAGTTGATGGAGCAGCCCATAATCTTTAGCATACTGCAACGATTAACACTAGCAATACATTTTTATGATGCATGAATTAACAGAAGTGAGAAAAATTAAGGAGAGAGCAAATGTGATTGGAGGACAAAAACAAAGACAGAGGGAGTAGAGAGAGAAAAGGTAAAAAAAAAAAAAAAAAAAAAAAGGGAATGCGAGACAGTAAGAAACAGACAAAATAATTTCTGTAGATGTGAGTCAGCCAATTGGAAGATTTCCCATTGTGGGGTCATGGGGTCATCACATCTTAAACTTAATCTGTTGACCTCTCAGTCTCCTGACCATAAAAGTATTTGTTTAGGTACCCTTGCACCGGAGTTCAATGTTTCATTTGGATATACTCCATATAAACTAAAACATTTATTATATTGTTCGATTTAATCCATTATTCCCTATTTACTATGAGGAATAAACACTTTCAAATTAAAAGGTTAAAGCAATGTTTTTAAATCACACCCACTCATTCATAGTCATCCATCCATGCAGAATGAATAAAAATTTACTGCATTAAATAGCAATCTTGAACAGTGTTGTGTAGGGTGAAGTGCTTTGAAATCGGTTCTCGAGTGTGCTGTGTGCAGCTACTTATTATAGGACAGTGAGGGAGTACTATATCACCATTAGTAACCTCTGATACCAAAAAGAGGATTTCACCCCCACTGATACTTTAAAGCCAGGCAATGCTAGTAAGCTAGATGAGTATCCACATGGCTCTGTTATTCCAAAGGGCTGTATTCTCACAATTAAATACAAAGCATTATGCAAGCTCAGATAAAGGCTGTTTCAAAGCCTAGTGAGCTGCCAAGCTGCCTACTTCCTAAATAGACAGCTGCCTCCTAAGGGGCCATTCACAAAGAAAACCTTTTGAGTCCATCTGCACAGTTTTTAAGAGTTTTTCTAAGTAAACCAGTAGCAACCGGTGCTTTTCAAAAGTTCAAAAGCTGCTCAAGCCACTCAAAACAGGGAAATTGCTGTTTTTGAAGAAAGAAAAAAAAAGAGACAAGTTGTCCTATGATGAAAGCTTAAAGCATCAATGCATTGGATTGCAAATAACTGTGCTTGTTTGGTGGACCGGAGATACACTCTTGTCAGCGGTGCTTATACATTTCATATGCTGTCAATCCCTGGTCATTTGTAGCGGAGTACCGCCTATTTAAGAGCTCAACCAAACATCATACATAAAAGCCAGGCTTCCAGACTGGACACAAATACACTGATTGAAATCTCAATGTTTAATAGGCAATCCAATGCACATCCAATGCAAAAAAAGCATTCATAGAATGGACCCATAGACTACCATAGAAGCACCCGTTTGGGCAAAACCTGAAATGAAGGGTTTCAAGCCTTTCGTCCAATGAACATAGGTATCTGTCACTGTCACTGATGAACAGCTTCAATATGGTCAAGTAGAAAACAGCAAATTAAATAGAAAGCGTGACACCGATATAACAAATTTTACACTTTTATTAGCTAAAAAAAAAGAATCCACACTCCTTTTCTCAATTTCTTTACATTTTATTTAATGTCTTTATTTTATGATATACACAATATTTTATTAGCTTTAATGTTGAAATGTATAAATAATTATATGTAATTTATATATGAATTATTTGCCCTTTATTAAAGAGATAGTTCACCCCAAAATTTCATTTCTATTATCATTTACTCACCCTCATGCCATCCCAGATATGTATGACTTTTTTCTTCATCAGAGCATAAACAAAGATTTTTATAATAATATCTCAGCTCTGTAGGTCCATATAATGCAAGTGGGTGGTGATCAGCACTTTCAAGCTCCAAAAAGCATAGACAGTCATAGTAAAATAAATCCATATGACTCCAGTGGTTAAATCAATGTCTTCTGAAGTGATACAATCACTTTGGGTGAGAAACAGATCAATGTATAAGTCGTTTTCCCTTTAATAGTTTACTTCCGGTCACTCTCCAATGCAATATTGCCATGAGGGGAATTAGTTCAAGCTGGCTCTCATATCATGTGAGCACGCTGGCATGTTCAAATGAAAGCAAAACCATTAAGCTTGTGAACAGTATTCTCTTGTAAACAAATCGAGCAGCACTTCCGGATGTATAGCATCAGTACTCGTGTGAACATGCCAATGTTCTTACGTCAATCGAGAGGCAGCATGCACCGCTTCCCCTCATAGACGCGCATTGAAAAGTGACCAAAAGTAAACCATTTTAATGAAAATGTCTTAAATATTGATCTGTTTCACCCCCAAAGCAATCATATCACTTTAGAAGACATGGATTTAACCAATGGAGTTGATGGATTAATTTTTCAATAACTGTGTCTGAGTTTTACAGGGCTGATCACCATCCCCTTGCATTGTATGGACCTACAGAGCTGAAATATTCTTCTAAAAACCTCTGTTTATTTTCTGCTGCAGAAAGAACGTCATACACATCTGAGATGGGATGAGGGTGAGTAAATTCATTTTTAGGTGAACTATTCCTTTAAACTCATCAATGTCATGTTTCTTAAGAAATTTTAAGGGAAGCTGTAATGTAGTCTTAAAACAATAGCCACAAATGTAAGCTTCTTTCACTGTTGCATTATGTCTCACTGTTTCGAGTCTCATGTAGGTGTGCCACGTTTTATGATGTGCGTCTAGTTAAAAGAATTCCACTTTTTGTCTAGAATTTATATAATGCAATAATGTGTTCTGTCTGCACTTTCCCTAAGGCAGCATGCTAACACCATTAAACTTCATAAGTGGCTGATTTGGACAACATAGGCAGCATTTCCAAATATCACACAAATAGCACTCAGCACAGGAGACTTGACTTGTAATTTAATTCAGTAGAGGAGAGACCCTTTAAAAATATATTTAATTATAGTCAACATTTCTATCGCCTTACCCACCATCTCAGAATAATTTTTTTAGAAGGCAGCATAATAATGTTGCTATTTTGGAACAGCCTTCACTTTGGGAGTTCGCCTATGATCCTTTCCCTGCATCTCACTATAGATTTGGAACAGTGCAATATACTTTATGAATGCAACAATTCAACATCTTACATATTTGTGCCAGTATGTTGTCAATAATTAGGTGCCTTAACACAGAACACTTCACAGGCAGAAGTTTTTTTTTTTTTTTCAAACTGCTCCCCAAGCTGAGAGCAAGCTCTCTGCCTCTGTAGTCCAAGCTTTAATACAACAGTAATTTGTCATAAATGGCAGTTTCCTTGGCCCCACCAGGCTTTGGATCTTCTCTGGAGTCTAGACAGCAATCTAAGATGGCCGCCTGCCCCCACAACAAGCGTGCAAATTACTCGAAATGCAGTCGGCGACACTGACCCTGCTGCGCGATGTCCCGTTTTGCTCTGCCTGGCAACGTGCCAATTTCCAGGTGCTGCAATTTCCACTTCAATCAGAGACCAATCTCTCTTTCTCATTCACACACACACACACACACACACACACACACACACACACACACACACACACACACACTTCTCGTCTTGCTTAATTATTCTAATTAACATCAACACAACAACAATCATAA
This sequence comes from Xyrauchen texanus, assembly GCF_025860055.1. Lineage (NCBI taxonomy): Eukaryota > Metazoa > Chordata > Actinopteri > Cypriniformes > Catostomidae > Xyrauchen > Xyrauchen texanus. Next base: position 12,682,073 of record NC_068315.1, read on the forward strand.
AGAATCCTTGTCCAGAAACACAACCGTGCGGAGACTACAGAGAGATGTTTCTGTTTATACAAATCAGACATTATATCTGCTTCAATTAACAAAGTATAAAAAAAAGCACAAGGGGGAAAAGTTGCTCCCTTTTTGGGAGAACCCTTTGAAGAGTCCAATTTGTGATTTCACCAGACAGAAACCATCTGTAACACAAATACACGCACACACAGTAGAAGAGCATATCTCAATATTGGTCCTGGGGGACCCCAACACTGCGTATTTTGGATTTATATGAACATTCCCTTTGGTAAGAATTTATAAAGGGGCTCATTAATAACACATAAATCATTTAAAAATGCATTATAAATCAACATGCATAAGGGCAACTTTCATCCAGTACTTGCCAAATAGTGAACATTTTAACATGCATGTTATAAATGCTTAATAAATACACTTATTTACGGTCAGGGCCATAGCAAGGTATTCTGGGGCCCCTTTCCTATAAAAAAAATAAATAATGTTTAAAATTTGTTGTGGGAACCCCCTGGACCTGTGGCCCCCTAGAATCGTTACCACCTTTCACCCCACTAGCTATCGACCTGCTTCCGTTTATCAAAAACATAAAAGGACCTAATTCATGATTTGTCACAATGTAGCAAAAATAAACTAATATAGTGAGATTAAAACGATAGATTATGTCATTTTGCTACAGTCTGCTTTGATTTTATTACAATACCGTTTATTGTCTTGACTCACTTGCTAATTTCAAAAGAATGGTTTTACCTATTCCTAGTTACCTAAAGTTCTCTGCAAAAACTTTTTCAGGTTTTTATGCACATTCAAAGCATATATCATATAATAAAGCCTGTTGATCATTAAACCATACTGAACATTTACATACAGATTTCTAATGTTGTTAAATCCTTAAAGGTGCAGTGTGTAAGATTCAGAAAACCTTGTTATTAATGACACCTGTGGCCATTATGTGAACTGCAGCCAGCTACCTGTTGCTCATGCTTGCACACAATTCATAGGGACGTGATTGAGCGAGCATCCAAAACAATGATGTAACGTACAAGGAGACAACGTGATTTTCCAGCATCATGCTGACAGATGAGGTAGTATAATCAAAATGACATAGTTATGATTGTTTTACTACAATCTTTGAGACTGTATATTATTTTTGACTCTCCAGTGCTGGAACAGAACTAAAACAAAGTGAGGATATAGGTCTGGCTACGCAAGACTGTAGTTTGAAGTAATCACTTTTCTTTGCATGATTTATTGACTGTATTATACAATAGCCTATGTCAGCGTTAGCTAGCTAGCCAGCTTTATCAATAGCTGTTAGTTAAATTTGGTGGATGATGACAGTAGCTGTTTATAAAATAGACTGTACATTATAAAAATTTTGACACAATTCAGTATTGATGTGATTCCATCACAATTGTCATTTTGATATATCGATGCACTCTTGTTTTATAATAGATTGTATATATTTTCTGTATAACCAAGTTACGTTACACCAATGAATGGGTCTTTTTGCATTATCTTTGTGTAGCTCATTGTCTAACATTCATTTCATGTGTTATAGTTGTTTACCTTGCCGAATAATTACAGATAAACATTGTTTATGACAGTTAATGTGCAGGCAAGAACAAGTTAGCTAAAATTACACAGATCAATCCTTATGGCACTATATTTCACATGCTTTGCAGTTATGTAAGCTTACCAGTCCAATAAGAAGAATGTCAATTCAGGGTCGGTTTTTATCCCCAAAACCGAACGAAAGTCCCTCCAGGAATCAAATGCCCTGCCGATGTTCACTCTAGTTTTCCATGATCACATTTCCACCTAGCCAAAAGGGCTTACTCTGAGTTAGTGTAGGAGAGTCGGTATTGTGCTGAATTTCATCTCTAAGATAACGTTACCTAGTGTTGTCGCAGTTGAATAACAGAAGAGAAGCACTGAGGCAAGTCTTTTGGGAGCGCACATGAACGTCACATCCTTTGGATTTTCCTGACAAAACCAACCAACTCCCTTCACATGTAAATCAGTCTACAGGCTTTAATAGGCAACCTAGGAAGTCCGGGAAGGGCTCATTTTTTTAAGTTGCATAACAAGCCGTTCACACATTGGCCAAAAAAATAAACTTACGTTGCATCTTTAAAAAATGCTTAATATGTGTCCACTTTACATTAAGGTACATTTTCATAGGTTTGAATGTTGAATATAAGTGTTATGCATTTATAAATGAATTATTAGTCATTAAGGAACCTCTTTAGAATGCCTTAAAGGGGACATTCATGTAAAGTGCTACCTGGATTTTTTCTTTTCATCTGACACACGCATTTCAGGTCTTGGAGACTCTACTTAATAGCAAATCACAAGAACCTGGTGTGTTAGACAGGGGAGACATTTAAAATTTCCAGTGCATTTATTTAGGCTGAATACAGGCAAAGTTGGGACAGCTGGTAAACTGGGACAACTAGGTTTTTTTTATTTAACATATCTCATTTTCCTTTGTATAGTAGGGATCTTAAACTATTTAAAATGGTATTATGTGAGGGGCTGAGCCATTTGGTATCATATTGTAAAGCAATATCAATGACAAATTATCAGAGGTTTTCCCACTTTACCTGTACAAACCCTAAAAGACAATTTCCTTCACACCTGAGCTTTTGGGGTTATTCACGAACTGTCAATGGATAGATACAAATTAAAATAAGCTCATTCACAACCTGTTTATACTCTGACGGATATTCTGAATTCACACAAAGCCCCACGGTACGTTGAAGTAAGGTGAATTCCTTGAATGCACTGTAAGTCACTTTGGAGAAAAAACTAATCTGTCAAAAGAATACATGTAAATGCACAAATGGGCACACAGATACAAATACATTTAGGCAGAAAAAAGGCACAAACAAACAGCTCAGAATCAAATACGCATCAAGTCAGAGACATAGCCAACACATTCAATGCAACGTTGTATAATGTCTTTATGGGCCTCAAGGGAACAATGAACCACACAGTCCTGTTTCAATATGCACAAATGCACATGAAAAGGTGTGAAAAGCAACACAAATATCATTGCCAGTGTCGCATTCAAATCTGCTGCATAAGTTCAATCAGCAGAACAATACAACAAGATCAAAGCTCACAAACACGCGCACACACACACTCTCTCTCTATCTGGCCATAAATCAAAGGTTTGAAAATTGAGAGCTAGATAGTGAGGTATAAAGAAAGGAATGCCATTTTGAGTGACAGAGCAGTAAAAGGCGGCTGTGCGATGCTCCCCTGGCCTGTCCACTTTGATGAGACCTGTTTGTGTGGGGTGAGCCGTGCGTCTGCAAAGAAACATCGCTGGAGAGGTCATTCCAAGGGTTATGTTTGCATTGTCACACATTATCACAGACATACACACAAACTGAAATGCACACAGTGTGTTTGTCACTCTGTGTCAGTGTCAGTGGCATTTATTTCCTCCTGCTGGGGTCCGACTCAGCAGAGTCGAGAAGAATAGCAGAAGGACACAGAGGGTTATCCAGAAGCTGGCGACAGAAGAGAGGCCTTTCAAAAGATAATACAACAAATGATAACGCTGTGTGAGAAAACACTCTGTGAATGACAGACAAAAAAGAGTTTCACATTTTAGTGCCTTTGTTCACAAAATTGTGATTCATCTAAACTGATTGTTCTTCTCAGTTTTTGTGGTCAAGTGTGGGAAACAGAGCTTCTGTATTCTGCCAAGAGCAACACACTTGAAAAAGAAACATCACTCTAGCTACTTATATCCAGTACAACCAAACGTCACTACAGACTTAACTCATCCCAAGGCTAAAATAATAAAAATGACACAATGACCACATTGCAATAATTATTATATTATTATTTTTCCCTTTTTTGCAGAATGTCAGAGCAATTATTTTTCTTTATAATTAAAGTGGACAGAAAACTGTCAATACAAGTTGTGCACTTTATTCCATGTCTTTGAATCCTCATGATTGCTTTGTGCATTTTTGGACTCTTCAACCAGAAGAGACGTCTGACTGACATGTAAGTTGATCAATTTTAGTTCGTATCAGAAGGGGAACTCTGAGCAAAATCAATGGCTAGTGAGACCTTTATGAGATTGCCTTACCCAGTGAATGTTGTCACCTGCAATGTTTGGCCTGTGACAAACTAGATGAAGTGATGTTGAAAAATACCTTTTCTCCACCACCATCTCATGGGTCAAAATCAAAATCGTCCAAATCAGTAAATAATAAAATACAATTCACAGTCATAAACTTGGAGGGCACTACCACAACCTTCGCAGCAGCCACATAAAAATATTTATCAGTGTCACAGTGACTGTCTCTGTCGATCTCTTTGACTGCTTGTCTGCTTCTGTCTATCTGCCTGAGTCAGGTGATGATGTCTCCTGTTAAATTTGCAATGACAGCGTAAGTCAGTTTTTACACCTTTCCCCACCGATGGCTGCAAAAAATATCCATCTATATGCTGCTTCCATCGAGACACAGCTGGCGTGGATGACAGCACCTGACAGAGGCTTCCTCAGGAGATGACCTGCAGGAGGCGAGAGGCGACGTGTCCTTTGAGGTACAGAGGAGAAAAGCAGCGGGGTTCTGTGATGCCAAAAAACTGATTCACACTCTGAGAAATGAAGGTTTAGCTTCAGCTATTTACTGGCTCTTCACATTATGTGCTTGTGAGGTATGTGTGACCTTTACAGTGTAAATGAGATCTGAATATGGAATTAGAGGCATCAAGCCAAGCACAGTGTGACCAGGGCTGTGGAAATATGATTCAAGTTGGGGGTGCTGTAGCGGGAGGTGCATTTTTGCATGTACATGGGTTTTTGAGGGCCGTATGTAGCACTGGCACAGAAAAAAAGACTTTACTAAATACACAGTGTGAAGTGGTTGTTCTGAAAATCGATTTTATAACTTTAACACGTTTCAGAAAACATAATTTTTTTTTATTCCATACATAACGTCACCTTATAATATAACATAAGCTACTACTGTATATTAATGTAAAAATCGCTATTAACGGACAAGTGCAGTCATTCTACTTTTCTGAGATTTATTCTTGACCATACAACAGGTAACACGCAACACGTCAAGATGAAGATTACGAACAATTCTCTCTCAAAATATTTCCCTCACTTCACTGTCACTGAACCCCTCGGAAGGGCGGCTTTCCCAGTGCCGCCGCTCCCTATATGCATATTACACAGTCTGCGTAGGGCACCGACACACTAGACGGGCACCATCTTACACTACGTGGGCACCAGAAACTCCAGCGGCTGCCCTTACTCGTATGTTATATGTTATTCAAGGAGCAGGTAGCAGTCATGGAACACAGACTTTCGACTCATGCTCACACTTTCACCTTGCGCTCACACCACGCCTTGCAACTTTTGCACCTAGCACATAATAACACTGGCACATAATATTTAAACATGCTCCAATATCAATCAAATGCATGCCAGTTTTGTAACTACTTGCCTATACCCACATTTTAGGATCAAAAGTCCAAACTACACAGCATACATTTTTGCAGCAAGACAAGAGCATCGCCTTTCAGTGTAATCTTAAATGGTACTGACAACTGTTAATATTAAACTGCTTGGCAGTAGCTTATAATAAAACAAATGTGTTACCATGAGATGCTACAATAGCTAAAATAGTCCAAACGGGGCTTGGTGTTCTGGGATTTATGTGATGAAGGCCCTCATTATTTATAAATAATTATGACACAATTAAGTGTTGTAAATAATTTCTCAAGTGTCAAGACTTCCTCAAGCATACAGTTTTTAGGAAAACATATCCAAAATGGTTTAATGCATTTCTAAAAATTAAAAAAGACTGAAAAAAGAAAAGAACAAGCACAATCTCTCACCAGACTCTCTCACCTACTTTCTGCGGCCCTGAGTGTAACTACTGTGTGTATATGATTACTTTCCCAAGCTTTTTTTTTATGCAGTTTCATTCCCGGGTCAAATTGACATGCCATGTCCAATTGTCTGTATCACATTTGTCTCTCATTTTCCTGTATTTTCATTTCCTGAACAGTCTAAGCAGTTCTCATTACCACTCAGAGGAAGAAGCTACCGGATGGGGATCATGCAGGTTGGACCAATTCTGGCTGCGGTAATTATGTTTTGAGAGGGAGGCAAGGGTACGCCTTATGTAGTGATGATGAGTCTTAGCAACCCACTGTGGTTGCATTGAGAAACAGTGGCCTCTAGTGGTCAATGCTGGACACAGCAAGCCCAGTCTTATCAACAGCGAAAGAGACATAAGAGTGGATGGAGATAGGTCACTCAAATATAAATGAATGTGAGAAATCAAAACACTAAAGTTTATGGCTGTACTACCACCTTACAAGGAGACAACTATCTTTTTGACAGAGTCATTGCAACACTTGCCAGCTGTTTTTTTTAGAATGTGCATGCACATTAGCTCATCTGAAAAGTACTTTTTTGGTGTGGTTTTATTATTTATTTATTGTCACGTTTTATTCCTGACTTGAAATATGTTACTGAAATGTAATCTGGACCAGTTATGAAGATTTCAATCATTCAAAAAGATAGAAGCGGTACTAGCATGCAGGGCCATAGCTAGTGGGGCGAAAGATGGTAATGATTCTAGTGGCCCAAAGGTACTGGGGCTCAGAATTCCCTTCTACGGCCCTGCTAGCACGAATGGAAATTTCTGTCCAGAGGCATTACCAATCTGGCTGCGATTGAACTGACTTGCCTTAAAGGGACTTTGAAAGCAAGAGGTCAGAATTTCGCTGGTTTAGCATGGTAGTAAATGCTCTAACTACACCATTGTTGTGGCAAAAAGCATCATTTTAAAGCCATTCAAAATTAGCCAGGTATTTTGACAAAATTGTAGCTAGATGTTTTGCCATTGACGATTTTTTTGAAGGGCTCTTAAAAGCATGAAATTAACTTTCTTTTCCCTGTCTGTTCTCTGATGTAATAGCTCAGGAGAACCGCTAGTGAGACGCTTGGTGCTGTGCGCATTCTTGAGCCATCAGCCAATTAGTGTTGCCATGACATCATTTTCCTGGCTCCAGACTGGAATTTACAGCTCAAGTGATTATCTCAAAAACTTCTGTGCCCAGAACTGAGTGCCTCTTAGCATATATGGCAACAAGCAGGATGCTAAAGTTCTCTACAGGTATTTGATCACAGTGATTCTGTCAATAAGTCAATCTTCACTCACATTATAACAAGTGCCCAAATCTTACACTAAAGGTTGCATTAAAAACATTAAATGACAGTAAAGACCAAACAGGTCCACCATACAGTATGTGATTGTGCAGCATTAAACGTATACATGCAACCATCAATCTGCCAACATTAAATAAATAGCAAATAAATACATCCCAAGATGACTCTGTCAACATGTGGATGGATGTGAGATGCACAGCAATCAAATGTTGTAAATTATTTAATGGCCTCTCATCAAAACCTCCCAGCCTTCCAGTTTGTGCTGCAGTATAGAATCAAACAGCATCTCCACTGTCTTTAAGGACCAATTTGCCTTGACAGGTTGTCAAATGAAGACACGCACTCCTGTTTTATTAAGTAGCTCTGACATGCACATACAGCACATATCTTTGATAATGTTGAGCACTGCAGTAGCAATTTTCAAAGCCACTGCTTTCTGCATAATGGAAGCAAGGCCCTTTCAGGTCACAAGTCCACAGGGATGATTGGAATGCCGTTGTGGGTTTAAATGGAAAGCAAACTCACAAAGTGCTTGTTGTTCAAAGGGAAAGGCTAAATGACATAATTAGTCACAATCTCTGCCCAAATTCGCCCACCACAAATTAGCTGTGTTATTGTAAACACAGAGCTTGGACAGGCTTGACAGGGTTTGTTTTTGATTAATCACATTTGATAACAAATCTGACTGTTAGACATGATTATTATATCAATGGGATAGTTAGCATTTGTTTCAGAGTTTGCATGAGTCTTTTTGACAGGCTTCAACAGACGTGAAAATATTAGTCTTTGAATATGAAATTCCCTCAAATAATTAGATTTTGACAATTATCAAGTGCATTAAAGGAATAGTTCATCCAAAAAAAAAAAACAATTGTCATCATTTACTCACCCTCATGTTCTTCAAAACCTGTATGACTTTTTCTTTGAGACTCAAATGGAGATGTTAGCCCAGATTACAGCCTCAGTCACCATTAACTTTTACTGTATGAAAAAAAAATTAAAAGATGCCATTGAATTTTTGGGTAAACTATCCCTTTAATTTATTTATGTCACGTTTATTCCCACTGTCTCTCTGTTCTGGTGTCTCTCTCTCTTTCTCTGTTCCCCTTGGCTAACAGTGACTAGGATGAATAGGTGACACAAGAATAATAGCCAAGAGAGAGAAGAGTAATTATGAGGTCATGGGGTCTTTATGCAGAACATGAAAGGGCCCGTGTAGAAATCAGGAGGGGACAAGAGGTGGAGAGAGAGAGAGAGAGAGAGAGAGAGAGAGAGAGAGAGAAACCTGCACAACATTTTAAAATAGCACATGGAACAATATAAGATAAATAATTCACAGAAAATATATGAAAAATAAGATCACAGGCACATGTGATGTAATGTTAAACGCTACAATGCTGTTTATTACATGATTTATTAGTATGTAATTACTTTGTAATTAAGACAGCACAGTAAGGTCACCAAAAAGCCCATTTAGGTTGTGTTCAGTGGTCATTAAAAGTGTATAGTGTGTCAAGCCGAGACGTGGTGGGTTATTGTCTTCTATGCACAAGGACTATGTGATGACTGGGGTAAAAGAGCGGGGCATGAGTGGGTTCGCACCATCTGCTAGTGCAGCGCAATGGCAATATGAGTCACAGAGATAAGATTACACTATGTAAAGGTAGGGAGAAAGGGACAGGTCAAATAACATGCAGATACACACATGCACTTACACACTCATTTACCTACACTCATATAGTACATAATGTACAGTATATGCCAATTCAGATCACAATCAGTAGCAGATTCCAGTCATTTTTTAACCTGTGAAAATAATAAGAACTGAATACGCACCTTCATAGATAGTGTTTAAAACTGTCATGCACAGGCTGCAGTGTCATAAACACCTGAAATGTAAGGTGGGGCTAAAAGTTAGCAGCAGAGAGAGAACGTTCTTCAAGAGCTGGGAAACAGTACAGGAGGGAGAACTAAATATAAGGGACATGTGAAGTATAAAACAGGCAAACAAAGAGATCTTAAAGGGGTCATATAATGCTATTTTTGTACAAGTTAATATGAATCTTTAGGGTCTAAATGAAAACTTTGTAATATACTTTTATAAAAAATTCTCATTAGTATTTTAAGAAAACACGAATTTTACCTGCTCAAAAACAGCTCTGTTTTCAGCACGCCGTTTCAGTGCATATGACTTTAAATGATAATGAGCTTTGGTCACCCCGCCCCTTCTTAGCAAAACCAGCTTTATACTGACCCTCGTTTATAAAGCAGTCTGGTGAAAAATGATTCGCGCAAACATGAACGCATTGACGTTGCTCATGGGGAATATTCCCATCGTAAACAAAATTCAGCCACTGCGTCTTCAGCGGTTCAGATTTAGGAACATCAAAATGACTGCTGTGTTCGTTATTACACCGAAGAACAGAACACCACAATTAAATCGCTTAGGCGCCATTCTGCTCCAGTGTATCAACAATGATGACGGACTATGATTGACAGCTCGCTCACGAGCGAGGGCGGGTCTGTGTTGAAACACTGCTGTCAATCAACAATCCTGGGAGGGGCGTCCGACCGTGTGACGTCACACGGTCGAACGGCTCGATTTGAGGCAGGGGAAAATATATAAGGAGATTAAAACAAAAACACTGGATGGATTTTTATCATAATAGGATGGTTGGGTACAGGCACAGCCAACACACATTTCAGTACAATCAACTTGAAAAAGTGCATGTACCATTATATGACCCCTTTAAAAAAAAAAAATGACTTCGAGTAGTTATGCCACACTAAAAAAAAAAAAGGCTTAAGATCTGCTCTGCATTACTCAGGGCACATCTTGGGCCTTCCTCGGTCAGTGAAGACCATCCTGTAAAGGAGTCAGACACTTTGGATTACAGTCTGTATTGTCTAGGCAAAGGTATTCAGATCAGAAGACTTGGGAGGGAAATAAACCTGATGATCTTTCTTTACATCTGTCCATCACAGGATCACTGTCAAGATGATGCAGCAGATTGTACAGGAATTGTACATTGAGCCTGACCTGCTGGCTGAGCTCAACGAGGAACAGAAACAGATCCTCTTCTATAAGATTAGAGAGGAGCAGGTGCGACGCTGGAATGAGAGGGAGAGCAGAGACCCCAGACCAGCTGTGCACAAGAAGAGTGAGTTCACAGTTAATTTTGTTCAACTTGTTATAATGAATTAATCATGCTTAAAGTGTTGTATTTATATGCAGTGGCTCCAAAAAGAATTTGGACCCTTAAGTTACACAAAAAAAATTATAAATGTCATTGCATTAAATAACAAAATATGTGCCATTAATTTTAAAGAAGGATATCACAAGCATATTTTACATGTAAAGCATTATACAAAGAAGTTTGTTCAGGTTTAAATAATGAAACAAAACTTTACTTTTCAAAATCAAGACTTAAGTATTTAGACATTTTCTGGTTGTCAAACTTAGTCAAATATGTCCTTACTTATGTAATGAACTACACCTTACTTCATACATCCATTAAAAATCACCTTGAGACCAGTTAGATAAAAGTAATTGAAAAAAATAAAAGTGAAGTTAAGTGAAGTTATAATAGAAGTTAGTTCTCAAATGCAGAATTTGTTTGCAGATACCATTTGATTTGATATTTTGTTTATATAATGCAATACAATTCATACACTTCAAGTGTGGCTTAAGTAGCAAAAAGTATCTGAATATTTTTGAGGTCACCGTATAATGCAAAATGAAGACATATTTGCATACAAATTGTTTTACAAGACAAGTCTTTTTCATAATTTGACCTGGTGAAGTAATTGCTTGCATATAAATGGTATTATTTTGCCATTTAAAGTAGTTGTGACATACAATGTGACATTCACAGCCTCTGAGAAAACTATTTCCTCAGATACTGTGAGAGAAAGAGTGAAAACATGGCTGATTCTCAATGTGCGTTCTTACGTTCTCATGGACTTGTTCTATGTCATCGTCCTCTGCCAAAGTTCGATTCCAATCCAGAAGTACCCAGAAAGCCGGATGTGTCCTTGATGTGTCAAGGATGCATTGGATGTAGTGATGGGTCGTTCATGAACGATTCGTTAATTTTGAACAAATCTTTTATGTGACTAAGAAGAACAATTAGTCTCAGAGAGTGATTCGTTAAATTTGTGTTGGCCACGCATGAGCATTGTGCAGTATCTGGAGTGGTGGTGGTGTAGTGGTCTAAGCACATAACTGGTAATCTGGTAATCAGAAGGATGCTGGTTCGAGCCCCACAGCCACCACCATTGTGTCCTTGAGCAAGGCACTTAACTCCAGGTTGCTCCAGGGGGATTGTCCCTGTAATAAGGGCTCTATAAGTCGCTTTGGATAAAAGCATCAGCCAAATGCATAAATGTCTGAAAATTGTGCAACCTCCTTTCGTTTGTTATGTGGAAATCGCATAAGCGCTGTACAGGAAACAGAAATTATTAATTCACCTTTCAACTCTTTTGGTCCGAGTCATTCGTTCTTTTGTCACGTGACAGCCTTGTATGTCATGCATTGCTCACACAGGAAACAGAAATTATTAGTTCACCTCTTGAGTCTTCTGGTCCAAGTCGTTCGTTCTTTTGTCACGTGAAGATTCCATAGGTGAACTAATCTTTCTGTTTCTCATAATTTGTCCTTGGCTGCATTTAAATTTTTCATTATTGGGACTATAATCAAAGTTTGCATAAGTAGATGTGTTGGGGGGGATTTTGCTATTGAAAATTTTACATTTTCATTTAATTCTGCTCAAATGAATGAAATGACTTTAATAAAGATTTGTTCATTTTGCTAAACGAGACTCAAAGATCCAAGTCAGTAAAATGATCCAATCTTCCCATCACTAATTGGATGGTGACTTGTGGGAAAGATCTCGGTATAGGTGGCAGACAAAGGACATTTATCATTTAGTTTAGTTTTTTCCTCAAGAGTTTCCCGCTGTAAGCTTGTGAATGTCTGACTGCTCGTGAGACTCGTTATACTCAGTCAACATTTGTTGTTTTTTGAGCATCATTTTAATACAGTAATAAACATGGAGAAACCAAGTGTTTACAGACTTTATTCTTTTAACGTGTCACTAGTCCTGCAAAACTTCACTGGTGTGACTATATTAATGCTGTCACTGGTGTGAGTCCAGTAGTTCTCTCATTGGATTCAAATGTTCTGTGACACTTAATTGGGCAACAGGAAGATGCGTTCTACGTCCTCCTGTCCTTCCAAGTTCATTCTTCCAAAGCAGCTTGGCAAGACTGATGGTCTTCATAAAAACACAAGTCCGTTCTCTGCATTCTTAGAATTAAGAAACACCCCATGTGTCTGAATCAGCTCCCTATGTCATGAAGGCATTCACTAAAGTACAGGGGTTTCAGTACAGCGACGCACAAGGGGCGTGGCCATGACATAAAACAAATGCGCATTATAGTGCCTTCTTTCCGCGGGCGTTTCATATTTTCATCGCGGGCTTTTCATAACAGCGACAGCAAACTGATGGAACAGCCATGGAGAATCTAAGACAAAATAGGGAAATCGGTAAATGTTTTTGTTGATGCAAATTTTGAATTAGGAGAACGCCTACACTACCACGTCACATTTTTACGCTGTACTGAAACCCCTGGAAATAAGTGACTGCCATGTCATGAATGAGTATAACAGAAGTCTTTCTAGCAAGTCAGTTAACTGTCAGCCATCTTTGGAATGCTTATGACAGTATATTTCTAGTCATGGCAGTGCAGCTCCTATCTAGTTGAATGGGAAAACACTGAAATTTCAAAAATGGTTGGTCAAGATTATGATAAACTGTCCTTATTGTACCTTATTAGGTAATGAAATGTATAATGAAATTAGTCGTATTTGACAACCATTATAAATTAGATAAATGACAAATAACTAGATTATTCTCCACCATTAATATCATAATACAACATAATACAACGTCTCACATATTTAGGTACAGCTTTGAAGCTAAACCTTTTAGAAACAGGGATAAGATTATTTCTCAAACTATACCACAGTCAATCATCTTTGAATACTGACAAACTTTATTGCTATTAAACATAAATCTAATCTAACACATATATACATGAGACAGGTTGGTGAAAAGAGTGACAGAATGTGAAATAAATTATCAATACCGTGAATATGAACTTCATGGAGTCTGTAGACAATGCCTTATGGACCATTTAACCTTATTTGAGTCTACATCGATTTGCTATCAGATTACTCAAAGTATTTAACTAATACACCAGCACTTTGAGCACAATATTGGAGATGTACTCGAGCGAAAGTTTGTTCTGTCGATGTTTTGGATGTCTGTAAGATCAGAAGGTCATTGTCTGTATGAATGATGAGGTTGGCTTTGAAGCGAGGCCTTCTATGAACCATAGAGATTGAGAGGCTTCCTCTGGACTTCGAGTCACGAGCTCCCTTGGACCTCACATGGCATGGATCTGGTTCGGATGAGATCCCGAGAAGACCACGAGGGAAGAGTCAGAGTGAAGACTGAGCAGTCCAAAGAGCAGGAGAGACGAGCTGTGAGGGAAGATGACAAGAGAAGAGACTGTAGAGAGCGTGTTCTTCCTGTTTGGAAACATTTGAACTGAAATTGGCTGCATCTCCAAAGGTGTCCTGCGCCAATCAGTCACATGGTCAACTAGGCTGTCTTTTCTGACAGTTGATTTTTGGTCCTTTGTTTCAGATTCTTTTACAAAATTCCCACTCAAAATAGTACATATTTATTCATGAACTTTTATATCTTGAGAATGGTACGAGAGACATGATATTCGTTGTCATCAGCTTCCTTCATGTAACCAAGCGAGTTTTTACATACTAAACATTCTTTCATTAATATTGTACGTGGAAATAGCAAAACATTATTTGTCAGTTATACAAGTTACCACAGTTCAAAGCAATTGTCAGAATTACAATTCCTAGCAAGCCTAGGAATTGTATAAATTGTGGATTTAAATGCATTCTGTACATTTTAGAAGGTTAAATCGGTAAAGTACTGTGACTTTGTTTAGAATGTTCCTGGATTAAGATGAAATGTGTTAGTATTCAAATCGTCGAAACCTTTCAAAGAGAAGTCTGCTTTAACTCTGTGTGGAGGTTCAGAAGGTCATTCTGAGGGGCCTTTCTGCGTGGTGGCATAGTGGGCTAATGCACACAACTGTTAATCAGAAGGTCATTGGTTCGAACCCCATAGCTACCACCACTGTGTCCTTGACCAAGGCACTTAACTCCAGGTTGCTCTGGGGGGATTGTCCCTGTAATAAGTGCACTGTAAGTCTCTTTGTATAAAAGCATCTGCCAAATGCATAAATGTAAAATGTTGTTTCAATTCTTCTGCATGTATAATACTACACAGCAATAAAATTTGGACACTGGAATCATAAATTGTGCTTCTTTACCTCATATTATGCTAAAGAACACAATTTTTCCAGCTTTTATAGCTAATATGCATGCGCGTTCTCAAGCTGATTGACAGGCGATATCTGTATCTAAACGATGATTGGCTCTTTTATCTGTAATGTGGGACATCACTTCTACATCCGTTGTGCACTTAGAGCTCCTTGTTTGTGCATTCTAATTTCTCCAATTAATTTTAATAGAAGTGGCCCATCTCTGCTAAATTGTCTTTGGTATATCTTACTGAGTAACTTTAAGCAGTTTCTAAAGGCCTTTTGTGGGTTTGTTTATATTTGAATTTTTGACTGTGTGGAGTTTGAATTAACGAGCATTCCATTAGCCCATTTGAATATTCTGTCAGTATCTATGCTATATTTTCAGATTTTAGTCGGTTAGAAAAGACATATAGCATTCTGTAACACAGTTAAAGGATGGGCAAGAAGGAGGCGAGAACCGGCTTTTCAATATAAATAATATTTTAATGAGAAACTTAAAAGACAACATAAACACACACATGACGGACATGTCTGTAAACGATCTCTCTCTCCCGCACGATACACTGCAGTCGACCTTTAAACCTCAGATGATTGATTAGCCTAATACGGTGTGTGTATGATCACGACCCGTCCCCACCCTCCGCCCTGCCACACATTCTATTCCAGAACAGTCTGAAGGTATATGCTGAGTTTGTTGGCTGTAGACCAAAAGCTCTAGGAGTTAGTGTTAAAAATTTTGGCATCATTTTAATATTTTGGAAGAAAAAATAAAATAAAATAAAATAAAACAGTTTGTAGAATACCAGTATGTTGGCTTCACCAAAAAAAAAATATATTGGTCAACCACTAATGTGAATATTGGCCCCTCAATATCTTTGGTGGTTCCAACCATAGTTACATAATCTTGGCAAGTGAAAAATTATTTATGATTGAATAAAAGAGTTTCACTGATTGAATCTTTGCAATGACAGGTAATGTCCTCTTGTTTTCAAATGCACTTTCATTATCTAGTTGCGTTGTCATGTTCCTGCACAGTGCAAATTAAAATTATTTTGTCTTCATCTTATCTGAATATGCTCTGATATGTCTGGAAAATGGATGGAATTTATTAATTTATTTATTGCTTTCTATTATCAAACTTTCTCCCTATCGTGTCTCTGCCCACGTGACCACAGATGCATTCAGTGGGCTGGATGGCGAGGGATGGGTGTGGGTAATGGGGGAAGTACTTGGGGACAAGCCCTTTGAAGACACTATGGAGGAGTTGATGCAGGCCCAGAAAGAGGCACAGTAACTCCGGTGAGAGAACTGTGGGACAGGGGTCAAGGGGAGGCTGTGAGAGACTAGAAATGTTAAGATTTGGTAAAGAGTGAAAGATGCAATTCAGCTAAAGATTGAGAGAAAGTAATAATGATAGAAGTACAGAGAGATGGAAAGTGCATCACTCATCCCCTGCTGAATTTCCTGAGGCGTGTGAAGGAGGCAGAGATTGAAAAGAAGTTTCGAGATGCCATGGTGAAGGAAAAGGCTCACTTCATGGCTGAGAAATGGAGGAAGGAGACAAATGACAGAAAGGCAGCCAAGCAGGAAGAAGAGGAAGATTGTATTAGAGAGGAGCTAAGGTGGGTCTAAATGGTGTGCCAGTTCTTTTGAATCTGACAAAACAAAAAAGTAAACAGCAACCACAAAACGCTGCCCACTTCGGCATATCGCAGCGCAGTTTTGTGACCCGTTCTGCATAACGCGGCGGCTCATTTCAGCTTAGTCCCGGTTCTCCCAATGGCCAGTCCTCCCTTGAGTGGCCCAAAAGTGCCCAGTATGCCAGATTACCAATCCAGCCCTGAGTATAACCAAGGAAAACATTACTTTGTTTGCATTTTGATTTCATTTTACTAATTCTTAATTGTTGTTCCACTATATTATTTTTTGTGTGCTTTAAATGTGTTTGTAAATCTGATGCCATATTGTTCACCTCCTGTACCATGAATATTGAGTTTTCTGACATTCTACTCATTTGCCGCACTGCTTTTTGCATACTATGAATTTTTTAAAAGTTGGCAACCCTGCAGAATGTAGATAGCGATCTCTGAGAAAAAAGGCCAACATTTGTACATCTGATCTGTAATGGAGTTGAGAGTGCTAAGGTCTGGGTTAATGACACTGCTTACCAAATAAATCATTAAGATTGCATGTTTACTGACACTGAAAATGGGAAAACTAAAGGAATCTAAAGCGAAAACCTCTGTGCCTTTGTGCTAACCAAGGTGATTCATTTTCTTTTTTTCTCATGAATTTGAGGAGGAAGAGAGACTGAGAGGCGAGGAAGAAATCTGCCAAACGAAGGAGTGGAGAGCAAAGGAGCTGTACATCTCTCTGAAGCAGGAGGAAAAGAGGAGCGAACACAATGACAAAGAATGCCAGGACCAGTGTAAGCGAAACCGAGGGAATAGGAAAGAAAATGAGTAGATGGGCTGCTCTAATATAAAGCAGCTTATTTCTACTCAAATCTTTCTCTGCTTCCCACAGTTCAACGCTCCAAGGCGGCAGATAAGGACATGAAATGCAAGGCACAGTGGGCTAGAGATGAAAACAAGTGCCAGTCTCTGCAGGCTATCGAGAAGGGTCTGGTGGCTGGGCTCAGTAAACTGTTTCATATGACACGTCTGAACAGCTCGGGTCACAACTGTTGCCACAGCACAGACATCGAACATCAGGCCCTTCCAGCTAAGACCAGCCATTCAACAGCAGACGGTGATGGCCCACTTGCTTCAGTCCATTACCGACGCAGACAAAACCGTCATTATAGCAGCCCAGTGACACAGTCGCTCACAGAATGGTAAAATCATTGATCAAATCAATAAGTAGTGATAAATTATCTAGGCCATTCCCCATGTATTTATTTCCTTGTCCAAATATTGAGGCTTCATTAATGTAAATGTATGGATACAAGCAACTCCTGCTGCCCAGGCTACATTATACTTTCTGCCCCAAATGTTTTTACCTTCTGGCTTAAAAGCTGTTTTACTCAATATTCTGATGTGGTTCCAGAGCATGAGCATATTAATGTGCAATTTTCTCCTATTTCCATTCAGCCCAGATTGGATTTGTCCACCCAGGCCAAACACTCGTGAATCTATCATCTGCTGGTTTAAAAAGGAAAGAGGCTGAGGCAGCAACTCCGTCACACCCTGGTTCCATGGTGGGGACAGCTAAAACAATAGACTATTTTCTTTTTTGCACAATAGCTCTTTTTGCATAACGGCCCTTTCATATGACTTGCTTAAAAAAAAAAAAAAAAAAAAAAAAGAGTCATACACCGCTCTGACCTCCACATGAAAAGCATTCATTCATTCAATGGAAGGGTGAATTTACCACATTTCTTCTACAGCAAGAAATCAAGAAGTGTCCACAGTAGACAATAAAAACATGTATTTGAACTTAAAATAGAAGTTCTAAGTCCTGCCATTTGCTTTGATACATAAAAAAAGTATTCGTCTGGCTTTACTAATTAAAAAGGAGCAGAACAAATCTTACTACGCTTATGTGAATGTCACATATACTGTTTGTCACATTCACTTCAATTTGACAAATTAGGTAATAATGCATTTATGAACAATTTTCACAAATTTCTTCTGCTTGAATTTCAAAAAGTCCTGACTGACAAGAATTCAAACAATTTTACCATCTCGGGATGAAATTGGTGATTTTTTTTTACATATACAGTATATACTGTATGTAGCCGGTGGGTTGAAAATAATCACCACAGAACACAAAAATATATTTTGGGGGTTTTATTCTGATGGCTGTATATTGTATTTAAAAAAAAAAAAAGAAAGAAGAATAAGAATGGTAAATTTAGCCAAATGAAGCACTGTAGAATAAAAAACGGTAATAAAATAAGGTACAATGAAATAAGGTAGAGGTCAGTTTTCATATGTGTGCACCAAACATGGTCAAACTCCACGCATACAATCCATAAGCATCCCAAAGAATTCTCAACCGATGAACAAAACGAATCGGTTACCTAACGTAACCTCGGTTCTCTCTAGATGAGGGAACGAGTATTGCGTAAGCTAGCTTACGCTACGGGAAAGATTCATCTTTTCTGAGATATTGAAGCCAAAAAATTATCCTTAATTTTGTATCATTTGTCAACGCAGTGCAGCAACTGCAGACCTTGAGCGGGCTAGCTAGCGAGCTCATTGGTTGCTCTGCGGCAACTGCTGCAGCCTATAGATCGAACTTGAGCGAACTCGCGTCCAATGAAAGGCGTCCATGAGCTTACTGCATCAAAGCCCGCCAAAATGGGCGTGGCTAGAGTGCATATAAGCGTAGTTCGTAGGCTGGAACCCTGGTTTTCACTGAATGAAGCGAAAGTCGCTCGTGGCGCGAAAGCACGGCCGGCTACGCAATACTCGTTCCCTCATCTAGAGAGAACCGAGGTTACGTTAGGTAACCGATTCGTTCTCTTACGAGAGGTTCTCTTGTATTGCGTAAGCTAGCTTACGCTCACGGAACCCATTGTCAACGCCGTGCGCGCCAAGCATCCACTGCATGAGCCCCGGGGTGGGGGACCCGGGGAGCCCTTGTGAGTGGGGAAATAATATTTGGCCGGCAAGAGTGCGGGCCAGTGTGTGTGTAATACATAAGCACATAGTGGGAAGGGAACGACAGAGCGGCGGTGCCGGTCTGTGTGGAATGAGTCCCATCAGTGCAGCTCACCAGGGGAGCTGTAGCGTATTAAACCGCTAGTAGTTTTGCCTGCATGGCGGGCACTTCCAGATTGTGGAGGGGGAAGCCCAGCCCGCTGCCACACATATGTCGTGAATGGAAATCCCGCTGGACCATGCCTCTAGTGGAGTGAGCCCTAATGCCCAACGGGCATGGCAGGTCTTTTGATGCGTATGCGGCAGCAATAGCGTCCACTATCCATCTAGACAGTGTCTGTTTCGAGGCGGCGAGACCTTTGGTGCGCCCTCCGAACGAAACGAAAAGCTGCTCAGAGCGTCTGAAAGAGGCGGAGCGCGCAGTACACAATCTCAGTGCTCTGACTGGGCAAAGGAGATTGGCGTCGCGTTCGTTATCGGATGCTGGCAGCGCCGATAGGGAAATGACCTGTGCTCTGAGTACCGATCACCTTGGGAACATAGCCGTGTCTAGGCTTTAAAATGACCTTGGAGTCACTTGGTCCAAACTCAAGACACGCAGCGCTGACAGACAGCGCGTGAAGGTCTCCCACACGTTTGACTGATGACAGGGCAGTCAGAAAAACGGTTTTGAGTCAAAGGTATTTCAAATCCATGGATTGAAGCGGTTCGAAAGGGGGGGCTTTCATAGTTTCGAGAACTATAGAAAGATCCCAGATAGGAACCGATGGGGGGCGCGGGGGGTTCATCCTTCTAGCTCCCTTGAGGAAGCGGATGACCAGCTCGTTTTTTTCCCAGTGACTGGCCGTGCAGGGGTTCGGCGAATGCCTCGACGGCCGCCACATACACTGAGCATGGATGGGGATCTGCCCTTATCCAGCAGCTCTTGTAAAAACACGAGCAGCAACGACACCCCACATGTCCGTGGGTCCAGGTCTCTGTCGGTGCACCATTTTGAAAACACAGACCATTTTGACGCATAGAGTCTTCTCGTGGAAGGGGCTCTAGCGTGTATGATGGTGTTTATTACCCCTTCTGGCAGAGCGACGGGTAGTCGTTGATCACCCACGTGTGCAGCCGCCGGTGCTCTGGGTGGGGATGCCAGATCGTGCCGCGAGCTTGAGAGAGGAGATCTGCTCTCACTGGGATGGGCCACGGCGCTGTCAGTGACAGCTGCGTAAGCTCCGGGAACCATGTCTGATTCTCCCAACGCAGGGCTATGAGGAGCACCGAGTGACGCGTTTCCCTGATCCTCTGCATTACCTGTGGCAATAGCGAGACGGGAGGGAAGGCGTAAAGCGGGCGGTTGGGCCAGTCCTGGGCCAGTGCGTCCTCGCTTTGAGAAAAATATTGGGCAGTGAGAGTTCTCTTCTGACGCAAAGAGGTCTATCTCTGCTCTGCCGAATATGCGCCATAACTTCTGGACTGTTTGAGCGTGCAGGGACCATTCCCCTGGAGGAATATTGTCTCTGGACAGTCTGTCTGGGCCGTCGTTCAGGTGGCCTGGCACGTGCGTCGCCCTCAGTGAGCACAGGTGGCACTGGGACCAACTCAGTATGCATTTCGTCAGATGGAAGAGGTTCCTGGATCTGACACCGCCCTGACGGTTTAGGTAGGATACCACAGATCTGTTGTCCGAACGGACCAGGACGTGGTGACCCTGAATGACCGGGAGAAAGCGCACAAGCACGTACTCGACCGCTATCATTTCCAGACAATTTATGTGAAGGAGCTTTTCCTGAACTGACCATAGGCCAAAAACCGGAGAGCTCTCGCAGACCGCGCCCCAACCCGTGTTGGATGCGTCTGTCGAGATGACTTTTCGGCGAGATACAGCTCCCATCGTCACTCCCCGCTGATACCATTCGGCCACTGTCCAGGGCTGCAGAGCTGAAATACAGGTCTGAGTCACCTTGATCGGCTGGCGGCCTGTGGCCCAAGCCCGGCGAGACGCGCGGTGTTTAGCCAATGCTGAAGCGGGCGCATGCGCAGTAAACCCAGCTGAAGTACTGCTGCGGCTGAGGCCATGTAATCTAGCACTCTCTGAAATTTTTTCAGAGGCGTGAGGCTGTTCATCTGAAAGGAAGCGGCTAGTCGCTGAACACGGCGCGCGCGCTGTGTAGATAAGCGAGCCGTCATTGCCACTGAGTCTAGTTCTATTCCAAGGAAGGAAATTGCCTGACTGGGCTGTAGTGAGCTCTTGGTCCAATTGACTGCAAGACCCAAACTGTTCAGATGGCTGAGGAGAACTGTTCTGTGAGACAGCAGCTCCGTATGTGACTGTGCCATAATCAGCCAGTCGTCCAAATAGTTCAGAATTCGCAAGCCCTGACTCCACATGGGTGCGAGCGCCGCATCCATGCACTTCGTGAAAGTACGGGGTGCTAAAGACAGGCCGAACGGAAGGACGGTGTATTGATAAACCTGGCCGCCGGCTGAATCTCAAGAATGGCCTGTGACGGGATTTATCTGAATCTGAAAGTAGGCATCTTTCAGATCGAGAGAGATAAACCAGTCCCCCTGGTGCATATGCGCGAGGAGTTTCCTGATTGTAAGCATTTTGAACGGTCTTTTTGCAAGCACCTTGTTCAAACCCCTGAGATCTAATATTGGTCTGAGGCCGCCGTCTTTCTTGGGAACAAGAAAATAACGGCTGTAAAACCCCGACTCAGCTCAGCGAAGGCGGCACTTCTCTATGGCCCTTTTGCACAGAAGGTTTGCTATTTCTGAACGAAGCATGCAGGCTGCTTCCATGTTCACAATAGTTTCGAGCCAGCTCTGAAGCAGGGAGGGCGGCGATCGAACTGTAGCAAATAGCCCTGTTTTATTGTGCTTAACACCCATTTGGATATCCCTGGGATAGCTTCCCACGCTTTGAAGCGTAACGCTAGAGGGTGAATGGCCAAATCGCCCTGATTGCTGCACACAGCCGCTGAACAGAATGTGTGAGCCGCTTACTGTGCTTATGCATGACTGCTCGCAGACAGCAGGGACAGGCTGTTCTGTGAGTGACTTCCCGATTGAGGTGAATGGGGAAAGAGTCACATCTGTTAAGTGATGCGCGAGCATAGTCACGGGCACGGGACTTACATACAGAGAAGTGTTTGCTGGCCGTGTGACAGAGCGGGCAGAGAATGGGCGCCATGACGTATTCGTGAGCGCGTTTATTGACTCTAACACTCGAGCGGGCTGTGTCCGCTTTATGTGAGTGGGCTCTGATCGGGACACAGGAAGTGTAATGCTTGTGTGTAGAGGTGAACACTGGATTGTGGGCACATTTTCTACACATAAGGCATGTTTGCTTTTTACAAGATTTCTTTGGGTCGCCGTGAAAACGGCGTTTGAGTGCAGGCAAGCGGGCAGTATCACCAGCTTGTTGGCTGCTGAATCCACCACTGTATTAGCCTGAGAGAGGGGGACTGACAGGGGGCGAAGCTTTGACGGTGGTCCGGCCGCGGCGGGACTGAGCCGTCGTTTTTTTCAACAAGGCTAGGAGGACTTCGGTTGCTCAGGTTTCAGCGCAACCTTAGACCGAGGCCCGCGGGGGGGCGGCGGTCTGCGCCGGCTGTCTGAGCGCGATCGAGGGCGGCCGCCCTGTCGACGCTGAGAAGTCTGACTTTGTTGAGCTGGGCGCTGTGAAGAGGCTCGTGCAGGAGGCTGGTCACGTGGGCGGCCTGCAGAGGAGCTTAGCGACGCGGCAGGAAGAGGTTCATGGCTTGGGTGGCTTTCTGGACTTCTGAAAAGCGGTCAACAATGCCACTCACCGCGGAGCCGAAGAGACCGGTCGGAGAGAGCGGTGCGTTGAGGAACGTGGAGCGCTCTGCTTCTCCCATGTCAGCTAGCGTTAGCCACAGGTGTCTCTCGGTCACAGTCAGCGAGGCCATGCACTTCCCTAGAGCTTGGGGCTGCAGCTTTGGTGGCGCGAAGGGCGAGGTCCGTCTTCTTAGATCTGTAACAGCCTCTGGGTGCCTGCCTTTCTCATCCCACTCCCGAAGAAGGTCCGCTTGGAGGATCTGTAAGACGGCCATGGAGTGCAGAGCAGATGCGGCTTGGCCGGCGGCGAATAGGCGCGCCAACATAGGCGGAAGTCGCTCTGCAGGCCATAGACGGGAGCACTGGCTTAGACCGCCATCTCGCGGAGGGCGGGCAAAGGTGTGCTGCTACCGAATCCTCGACCAGGGGGATGGAGGAGTAGCCCTTCTCGGTGGCGCCGTCCACCGAGCGAGAGGGGTGGAGACGTGGGAACGGATCCTGACCGAGAAAGGCGCTGCTCCACGACTTTGCAAGCTCAGTGTGGAGTCCCGGCAGGAAGGGAGCGGCCCGGCCGCGGGTGTTGCTGCGGCGACGGCTCTGAAGAAAGCTGCCGTTGAGTCTGTTGGGAGCCTGCTCAGGGGGCGGTGACCACTCGAGCCCGAGGCGGTCGACGGCCTGTGTGAGGAGGCGTGTTAGTTCCCCTTCGACTCCGGCGCGGGTCCTGCTGGATTCCTGGGCCGAGGAGGCGGCGTGGGAGCCTGACCACTCCTCGCTGTCCGAAGCCATGATGGAACAGCCCTTATCCTCCGCCTCGTCCTCCAAGATGGCCGCAGTGCGGCCGCTGGGCGGCAACTGTGCGTCCCGGGGGGGCGGGGAGGGTTAGAGCGATGCTCAAGGGAGAGGCTCCGGCGAGGCAGTCGCTTCTATCACCGGTTCTGGCAGCCTTTGGGAGCGCCGCTTTTTCCTGCGCGGCGGAACGGAAGGCGACGCGGCGGCTTCGGTTCTGAGCGCTTCGAGTCGAGCCCGCAGGGTCGACATCGGAAGCTCCTCGCAGAGGTCGCATCCGCCTTCAGCGAGGGCGAGCTCTGCATGCCCCAGTCCCAGGCAGAGAGCGCAGATGATGTGGCGGTCTCCAGCGCTGAGAGGGGCACGGCATGAAGCGCAAGTGGTGCGAGGCATGATAAAAAAGACGCTCGTTACTCTTTTGTGAAGTTCGTTAAGAACTAGCTTGCTCTAAAAAAGGATAAGTCGCCAGATGGCTGAAGGTGGCGGAGACGGCCGGCTTCTTCGAGCGCTGTCCAAGCTTGCTAGATGCCCCTCGAACGGCGACGCGGCTTCCAGTTCAGAGATGCGAAGAGCTTCGCTGAAGAGATGAAAATCAGGGTTCCAGCCTACGAACTACGCTTATATGCACTCTAGCCACGGCCATTTTCCGGGCTTTGATGCAGTAAGTGCGCGGATGCCTCTCATTGGACGCGAGTTTGCCCAAGTTAGTCTATAGGCTGCAGCAGTTGCCGCAGAGCAACCAATGAGCTCGCTAGCTAGCCCGCTCAAGGTCTGCAGTTGCTGCACTGCGTTGACAAATGATACAAAATTAAGGATAATTTTTTGGCTTCAATATCTCAGAAAAGATGAATCTTTCCCGTAGCATAAGCTAGCTTACGCAATACGAGAGAACCTCTCGTAAGAGAACTAGGAGCTCTCCTGCACCGCATATGCTCTTAGGTCTCCAGCACTAGAGAGTGCTGGAAAGCAGGCATTGCAAAACACTCCGGTCTTAAAGGGGCCACGTCCAATTATTACATTAAATTTCTCCACTTGGCTACATATAAAAAAAAATTCAGGGAAAAATACATTTATTAATCAAGATTAATATGTCTACAGCAATACAGAAAGAATGGCATGGTTATAAAACTGTTACCATATATGAAAAACATCAATCCTGATTTCAGGTTTCATAATATTAGATAGATTTAATAGATTTTCCCTCATTTAACAATAACTATATAGATTATAACTTAAGATTTATAAGTTGATCGATTCCTGAGTGAAACTCAAAACATAATTTTTTTTCCAAACAGTTGAATGAAAATCTGACAGTATGAAGATAATGTACTCAGTCCAATCACAAATTTTCTGTCTGAATCTTTCAAGAAAAAGCAAGTTTTTCCATTATTTCTTTATTGTGTATTGTCATAAATTTTGCAGAGATATGAGATAAGGGAGTGGATCAAAGAGCTGCTTTAATGAAACTAAGCAAACACAAGAAACACTGGAATGCAAACACGAGAATTCAAAAACCAGGAACACAACCATTTCTGCATTTATAGGACAATAATGACAAAGACAAGGAAAACATGAGGACCTTATATAGCCTACATAAAGGCTAATTGGATGAACAAGACACACCAGTGAGTAATCAAGGTAAACAGAACATTGCTTCAAAGTGAAAGACCAACCTCCTAGTGACCTCTATTGGCCATTAGGGGAAAGTCCCTACATGACATAGCCCCCCACCATTTTCCCCCGTGGTCTCCTGCTCCTTGCCCACCCAAGGCACCCGGGGATGCAGAAGGCTCAGTAGTAAAGGCAGCTGAGGACTCAGAAGTCAGTGTTAGTTAGTTTTAAGCTAAAGACTCGAGCTGTGAGGTCTGAATCTCCTAAACTGGGACCACCGTGATTGAGACCACATAGGCTGGGACCACCAAGGTTGAAACCACCGGGACCACCAAGGCTGGGAAGACTGAAGAAGGGAACAGAGGGGCCTCCATTGTCAAGATCTCCATGATCTTTGTAGTGGAGATCTTCAGGACCCCCGAGAAGGGGGCTACTTCCTTCTCTTAGAGCCCACCACCTCCAGTGAGAGAGTGCTGGTTACTGCCATACCTCACTGTGTAGGAGGAAAATGTGAGCCTCAATGCATAATCTATATTGTTCACCAAAGAGAGCTTACATTTACCTCCTGGCAAACAGGACTTTACAGGTTTGTTGAGCCCAAACGTGATATCAACGTCAGCCCTTCAGCTCAACGTCATTCCAGCTAACACAGCTCGCCAATGCAGAAAAAAATTCAGTATATCCATCAATAGAGTTCATGCCTGCCAAAGAGACAGGAGTTCAAAAGCCACTAGATCCATATTATCTGTCAGTTCTTCTATAATGTGTGTGGAGATACAAGATCAAATTAAACAATCTAAACACAAGAACAAAAAAACAGTAACTCAACCATTTCAGCTTATAAAAGGACAAGAACTGACAAAGGCAAGGAGAACATGAGGGCATTATATACACAAAGGCTAATTGGGTAAATGAGTCACACCAGATTCAGACAGGCAGACTCGATAATTCACAGCTTGTTCCAGGTTGATTGGAGCCACAAAAAGTGGCCTGTGTTTGGACATTGATAAGATTAGAGTGTCTGAGTGATGCTATTTGACCATGCCACATGAGAGCAGTGCCAGCGCCCCTCTAAGATCACAACACCTGCACTTCCTGGTACTCTCACTGCATATCTCTCTCCACCTGTCTGTCACTCCACCTCATGCTGTCTCTGGCTTTTCCTCAATCACCATTTGTCTTTCTCACAGTCACCTCTCTGCTCTCTATAAATCTGCAGGAACAATATCATGGCAGGAATCAGACGCTCTGCTGATGAATGCCACGGAGGGCTGTTTCCTGGTCAGAGTGAATGAGAGGATCTGGGGGTACATGGTGTCCTATCACACCACCTCCGGCTTCAAGCATTCCCTCATCGACGCCTTGGGTGATTATTACAGCTTCTTAGGCATTGACCAGAACCTGCACGCCACTTTAGCTGACCTCATCGACTTTTAAAGGTAAGCTCAGAATGTTAAGTCTAAATTTAAGACATTCCTCCCTTTCAATTCATGATTTGAAATTTGTATTGAATTGGCCTCACTCCACTGATGTTGACCAGAACTGGAATGAAAGTAAGAGGAATTTTTTGAACCGAGTGATTTTCAACAAATCACTCAACAGAAGACTTTCATGTCATTGCGACAAAACTAATTTTGGGGTATATTTGACTTACAATTAAATATATATTGCAATGTACAGGGTAGTGGTGGCTCAGCGGTTAAGGCTCTGGGTTTGTGACCAGAAGGCCAGAGGTTCAAGCCCCAGCACTGCCAAGATGCCACCGTTGGGCCCTTGACCAAGGCCCTTGACCCTATCTGCTCAAAGGGCACCGTGTCATGGCTGACCCTTACACTGTATAATGTGTGACAAACAAAAGGCTTCTTCGTATGTAAATTAAATGCAAATTTCTATAGGTAGCATTTCAAACAGATACATTTATTTGTCTGTCTATGAGGCCTAGAACACAGACTTCAAAAAATTTAGGAAATTAAAATTCTATCATTTACTCACCCTGATGTCACTCCAAATCCATTTGACTTTCAGCATAACACACAAAAAAAGCTCTAATTTAACTGTCTGGTTGGCTGAATTCAATACAATGGCAGTTCTTTAACGCTTAAGAAAGCATACAAAAGTATCTTAAAAGTAGTCCATGTGACACCTGCGTCATAAATGCAAAGACTTCTGAAGGCATACAATTACTTTGAATGATGAACAGACTGCAAATTAAGTTATTGATTCTCAAATCAAATCCATACACAGCACTGAAATCCAAAATGGCAGGTACTGTACGTTGTTAACTTAAAACCTCATTGGTTCTTCCATGTCTCACATCATACAGTATTATGAATTTAAATTAAGTTACATTTTACTGCAATTCAGCATCCTGTTTCCTACCTCAGTCCAAATTCAGCAATTAAATTGGAATTTGATTTGTCTTCTCAACTTAATTCGGAATGGCGCAAAACCCTCCTAGACAATTTGTCTCGTTACTCCAAAACTTTTTGCTGGAACCTTTTTCTGCTCTCCGAATAGTAGTCTACACGTGTAATATGGCTGACAAACATGCTCACAGGGCAGTCACAGAACCCATGGGGCATGAGTAACCTAGATGTGGCGAGCACACCTGTCCTTCCATCTGTGCATTTGATGGAGAGAATTAATTAGGTTGCTAATGTCTGGCTGAGACTGTCTGTCCCAGAACTGATGTTGACGTATTTGGCTGATGATCTGCTTTTCTTCCAGGAGGTGGTGATCGTCACTTCCGCCGGAGAACTACTCCAGAACTCTTGCAAGCCAAGAAGCTCCACAGCTGACTATGGAGGGCCTTTTCTCTGATGTGTTGCCTGGTCTTTGCTGAATAAAAAAACATTCTGTCAAAATGGCAGTTAAAAGAGCTTCACTTTAAAGATTGAAGAGCCCAAATGTATAATAAAAGTAGTCTATGCGGCTAGAGCATCATACTCTAGATCTTCTGAAGGCATACAATGGCTTTCTTTTGGTGCAAAACAACTGAAACACAAACCCCTGTGAACTAGCTTCTCTTGTAGTGCTCATGAATGCACAATGGATGTCAAGATTTTCATTGAAAAATTACATTTCAAATTGTTTCTCATCAAGACCTAATGTATGCTATCAGAAGACTTGGAATATGATGTAGAAGACGTTTACATTTATGCATTTGGCAGACGCTTTTATCCAAAGCGAGCACTTATTACAGGGACAATTCCCCCGGAGCAACTTGGAGTTGAGTGCCTTGCTCTAGGACACAATGGTGGTGGCTGTGGGGACAGAAACAGCGACCAGTTATGTGGTTTAGAACACTACACCACCACTCCACTGTATTAGAAGTATGGATTGGGATGTTTCTGTAATAACATAAATATCAATACTACCACCATTAACAAAAACAATAAAAGCAATAACAAAAACATGCATTATTTACATTAACATATAGAACAATCTAATATATATATATTTATACTTGCACCAGCTAAGCAAGTGCTATTGACATTAAATGGCGACGCAGACATATTTCCCATTAATCCAGGTATTTTATACCTCCTTGTTCGTACGCAGCAAAAGATGAAACGTCTATGGATATGCTTGTGTTCTCGCTCTCAAACACTCACACATGAGTATTAATGGAACACTGTAGTGTGACCGCCCCTTAAGCTTCAAGCTGCACACATTGATGAAGCGCATCACAGTGAATAAAGTTTCAAGTGCTAGTCTTTTCGTCAGTTTCACTGATTTCCAATTCACAGACAGATAATGTGCCCCAGGGGCGTCGGACTGGGGGGGTAAAGGGTACCGAGTACCCAGGGCCCGAGGCAGGGGGGGCCCCTTAGAAGTCAGTTTTCTATACATACATATTTGGTACGGGGGCCCAGCAAGATGGTTTGTACCCAGGGCCCAAAATTTGGTGCTATGCCCCTGATGTGCCCCACTATGATTCTGCCCGTTCCATGTCCCGGAGTATAAACATCACCACCTCAGTTAGCTCTCTGCCTTCCCGCACTTTCACACAGAGTATCGGAGGATCAGGTTTCTGTGAAGTGCATGGCTGACCTTGCTAATCTGCACATTGTTCAAAGGGAAGGAGCTATTTCAGCTAGTGACACTGACAAAGCCCTGACAAACACGACTTTACAGGGGTGTGCAGGGTGACAGGCAGAGAAACCGTTATAAAAGTCAACGGTAAAACAACATGGGGAAAGCAGTTTCAGTTTACCTGTATATTTCCAGTCAAGAAAGTGTTTCCGATTGCAATCAGCTATTGATAAGACTGGTGTGCATTTACGTGTGTGTATCTTAGGGGAATGGAAAATGAGATGCATATCGATACACCGGCAAGCCAATGACAGTTAGAAAACTGAACAAAGCCATCATCCTGGACTCAAAGTTTTCCTGTCAAATGGCAAAAACGCTAGAGAAAGTAAAATAATACAGGCATTAAACTGACCCAATAATCTTCAAAGCACTACTTTTACCAAAACAAGACAATGTAGATTTAAATACTACTTTTCATATTCTAATTCAGCATGACAGCATATCAACTACAATCAGACAATATTATAACAAATATGATGATTTTGTTGTTGTTGTTGTTGTTGTTCTTATTGCAAACAGCAATTATGGGGCAAAGCACCGGGGATTTGATGTACAGTGCAAAACATGGGTCATTGCAGGGTTCAAACCAACAACCTTCTGCTCACCAGCCTAGATCTTTAGCTGTGCCACTTTGCCAAAAAAAGACATGACAAGTTAATAGAGCACACAAAAGCATAGCTGAGAAAATAATCTTGCTGCTACAGCAAAATTGTCTGAAGAACGTCTTGAGGAGACAAATTTCACGCAAATTAAGGGAGCAAACAGGGCCGAACATCCAAAAATGTGTTTCTGTGGACACAAGCAATCTTAAGGGGACAGGTACATTACATGACTTTAAGGCTATTAGAGTTGGACAAGGAGCCACCAAAATCCAAGTGCCAAATTTCACAATATTTGTCCAAACAGTTTTATTTGTTGCCATAGAATCGGAGTCAAAAGTGCAATAATAATAAGAAAAGAACAAATCAAAGCAAAAGGGGCTAAAAACTATGGTGCTTGTCCCCATTTAACACCATTTAATTACGATTTAGTTGCAGAAAGTTGGCAGCTCTTCCAAGAAACTGCTCTAAACTGCCAGTTGAGAAAAACACATCAAGAATGAAAACATTTTGTTAATTGCTGAAGACTGGAGATAATTTTGTGCCAGACACTTATTAGTCATTTAGATCCAAATGTGGTTGTGCAGGACAATCACAGCATCCTTGAAGACTTCTTACTTCCAAGAAACCAAAACATGTCACTTGTTTAATCAAGAACATCAATAAATCTCGATCAAGCATATAAAGATACTCCCAATATTATCTGTCTATACAATCCCTGATACTGACATATCACAGCGCAGTCACTATTCATAGGCTAATCATCAACTTGGCTTCAGCTTTGTGTACAAAAATGCAATTCTGTAAGTCAGCTCAGCAACAGTCAATGGATGGAGTTAATTGCTCACAGCAGCATAAAAATACACTCTAACTCCAAAATAAGAACAGGGTTGTTGCTTCAAATCAGGGTTTGAGACAAATCTTTGTGGGTTATTTTGCGGAGTGTAGTTTTGCTCACATTTTCCGAGAATGAGGGCATGTCACACAACCGGTCCCATGTTGGCATCTGCTTTTTTTGGCACATA
Source organism: Xyrauchen texanus (assembly GCF_025860055.1). Taxonomy (NCBI): domain Eukaryota; kingdom Metazoa; phylum Chordata; class Actinopteri; order Cypriniformes; family Catostomidae; genus Xyrauchen; species Xyrauchen texanus. The sequence goes on from NC_068315.1 coordinate 12,713,241, forward strand.
TGCCAAATTTACATTGTAATACTGCAGAGTTTAACTGGACACACAGCCCATGACATCAACAAAAGATATGGGAAGCATTACTTCATTTCATACTTGTTTTTTATAATTGTTTGCGACCTTATCAGAGCAAACCTCCACCAGTTGAGTACCACTGCTTTAGAAGATTTTTATAGAAAACAATGTTAAAACACATACAAGCCATTTCATGTGCCTGGTAAATAGAAATAAATTGTATCTTTTAAGGAGTTTTCAAGTGTCATGCAACATCATCAGCCCAGCTGGTGTGAGGATTGAGTTTGTGGTACATTTCAGACATTCTAACAAAGAATGTAACAGAACCAGATCCAATGAGCCTGGGGCCATAGTCTCTCAGAATCAGGTAGGAGATAAGGTGGGCTCAAAAACCCTTGGATGCTCCTTTCAGGCTTGATTTAAATTTCTTCTTTTCTTTCAGTCCCATGACAAGGTATATCTTCTGTCTCTCTTCCTTCTGCCTATTCTGCTCCTCTGCCTCTCATCTACTTCAGGAATTCTTTGAGATTGGCATGATTTTCTGCATGAGCCGCCATGTTCTTGTATGCGTAGACTGAGCTTAAAGCACTGAGCAATGCTGCCACCTGGTGGATAAGATAAGATGAGGAATGAGCCTAGCAACATTTATGATCAGGACACTATGGACACTAGAATCAAACCTCAAAACATTTAGTTTGCTAGGATTTAATGTGACTAAAGACATACATGCTGTTCAGTGAGGACCAACAAACTATCAACTTTTTGGGGTTTAATGGTTAATGGTCTGGGCTGCTGCCAAAAAGATAGCAGGTACAAATTAAGTGGGGACTGACCAAAACACTGGAGCGTTAAGGCTCTTAACCTTGGGGTGCTTTGAGCGACAAATTTGTGTCGTTTTAACACAGTAACAGTAGGTGATATAAATACCAGTGGAATTTCAAGACACTCCAAAAAAAATGATACTGCCACGAAAACCAATGTAATGAACACAATATTTTATTTAATAAGGTAAATATTAAAAGTATAATATATAATAATATCAACAAATGAAAGAAAGAAATTAAGAGCAGTGAGTGGTTATCGCTTTTTTTGTTGTCAATGCATGTCTATTAGGCTGCATTTACACTGCAAGGCCTAATACACCCCAACATTTTTTCAACAGCATTACTAGAAGCTGAGAGTGCTGTCAGTTAGACTGCATCAGGTACCAAATCAAGATGTTACTCGTTACTACCAATACTATATAAAGGACATTGTAGTATCGACTTGGTAGTGAATAACCGCTCTTTTTTTATATATCCTAACATACATGTAATTGTAAACTGAATAAAACGAACCTTTTAGTTGTAAAAATGTATTCAACAACTTCCAAAAAGGAACGATTAAATATATTTCTGATGACTATATGACAATTAAAAATTCTTCATTACTTTTTCCCATTAATTGCTAGAAAATCTTGCAAAAGAAATAGGAAAAGAAATTGATTAAAAATGTAACCCCCTGTGTCATCTTTCAGGCAGGAGGATTTCAAGGGGATTGGTTAAGAAATTGGCCAGCAAGCTGTCTGTGGTATTTGCCAGGGACAGGGATTAAAGAAATATGATATTTCGCAGCCAGCACTCTGGAGGCTTCCTTGGTGGATTAACTTTAGACTAATAGTGGATATTAAAAGTGTCTTTGTGTAATGATAGTTAAAAAGCTCATTGAGTCATGAAGCCAAAGCATATGTGACAGCTCTCAACTTTTTCTCATGGGGCTCTCGTATGACAGTTTCTTCTGGTCCTGTGTATTTTTGCCCTTGGGCTGTTGCTGTTTGGGTTTACTCTTGAAGGGCAGAGCCTTCTGCAGCTCCTTGGGAATGTGGAGGGGGTTGAAGAGTCAAACTTGTCACGCAAATGGCTGCAGGGGTACAAGGACAGTGTGGAGGATAATACACAGAAGAAGAAAAAAAACACACTCTGAACTAAATATTGATCTCATTGTGGATTCTGGTTTGTTTCATGGTAGTCGAACCACAGAGCTCTAAATGACAATTTAATGTGTAAAGCTAAGGACTATCCAGGGATGTGCAAAATTCCACGAGTCAGTGGGTTGCCTGAATGACTAGGTTGACTAATCTGTCTTAAAGGTGCAAAAATGTTTTTGGAGTATGTCGAAGTATGGCTTACACGGACACCCAAGGCCTTTTCACACTGTGTTAACTTTAATCTAAACCCTGATTTTAACCCCAGGTAAAAGCAACATTTCACATGCCACATTTCGAAAGTGGGATAGCACCAATTTTTACCGAGGTAATGAAAACCTGCTCCGGAGCAGGTTTAGCACGCATTTGCGGAGTTAACCCTGTATTGTGGTGCGAAAGGTATAGAGTGAGAAATGATGCGGTTTTAGAATGTTTTAAGAAAGCGGTTTAAAAACAGACAAGCAACAATGCCTCAGTGCTGTACCTCATTAAATATTCATGCGCTTTGTACAGTCGCTGAAACTTTCACATGCTGTTTACGTTCTCCGTCTGAGGGAAACCGGAAAAGTGGCAAACAGTAGTGGCAAATGCAATAACTGCCGTGATGCAGAGACAGTTTTCTGTGTTTTTGTGGCATATTTCAGAAGAAGACAGACAAAGTTGATTTGCTTGGCGATATTTCCACAGAAGAGCAGAGCAGATCCATTGACAGGTTGCATGTCCGTCGCAAGCTTTATTCATCCAACCATTGTTATTGACACTGCAAATAAGAACATTAACCCGGGGTTTACAAATGTAGTGTGAAACATCAGAACATGAATACCCAAGATTAATTATTAATCCAGGGTAAAGTATAAACAGTGTGAAACATGAAACAGAATGACTCAGGATTCAGTTTACTCTGGGTTAAACATTTAAGTGTGAAAAGCCCTCTAGTGGCCTGGATGCTGTATCATTCAAACTAATACCAATGCCATTGTAGAAATTCACAATGCGAAGTAAACCAGGATTAATTTCATCCATGAATGAAAGTGACCGAAGTGAAATTGTCAGCTTTTACGCCAAGCTAAAATGCTATTTCTAGCCATTTTATATGCACATGTTACAGGCACGATCAAACTGTTTCATCAAGAAAATTCACGTTGGATCATAATTTCTTTTTTTCCTAATAAGACCTTTAATATTAGGGCAAAAATCTTATTCTTGATTATTTTTCATTGTTTTCCTGTAAAAATATTTAAAAATCCTTAAAACAAGATCATTTTGATAGATCTTGTTTTAAAAGCAACACTGCATAAGATATTTAGGTTTTTCAGAGAATGTATTTTGTCTTACTGTACTGGCAGAGTTTTTATAGACAAAACAAGTGAAAAAATATAAGAGTAATCCAAAGTATTTAGAATATGTTACTGACCTTGAGTAATCTAAAAAAAAAAACATGTGTTTAAAAATTACAATTTCTTTAGAAGTAAAACTTCTGAGTGCACCTTTAAGGACGCCCTGTATTAGGGAGAATTTACATGACACGCATTCAAAAAGAGCGAAACAGAATGAAAGAGTATGCAAGGTTGAGACGTGTTTTTTAAATTGACATTTGATAACTTGATGCAGCATTATAAAAACATAATGATCGAAGCGGGATGCTAAAAATACATTTTTATAAAATAACTGCCCAATACACAACAGTGGCTAAAGATGTCCATCTGAATTTCTTTAAGAAAGCAAAAACTAGAATCATCTCTACCTCAGGATTATTATACAATATTTCGGCACAAACTGCTTACCTTGTACAGTGAGTCCTGGTTGGGTTTGTTGTGGATTTCCAAGTCATCCTTAAGCTGTCCAAGTGTCCTCATACCTGCCCATGTTTTCTTCTGTCCAACCTACATTAGCAGTGATGTCACTGGATTATAAAGCTGAGGAACCGAGATGGGATACCAGGAACGCAGGAACATGATATCTAAAAGACAATTATACAAACAATCATCATCATCTAATAAAGATGCAGTAGTCCTAATAAGCTTGGGATCCACAAACTGCACCAATGCAAGATTTTTACATGCCCATCTCTCCAGAGAGGACCATAATAATCAGTAATAATATTCCTCCATTGTAACGAGATGTTTGTCTATGTACAATGGGCTTTCTTTGGAGTCGTTACATACACAGACTTTTCTAATAAATACAATTAATTAAATCCCAGAGCACAACTCATTAAAACACAAATTCAAATAAATAAACACAAGAAAAAACAAAAGCATGCAAAAATATCCTTCTAAACAGAGAAACAAGTCTGATTCACCATTCATCAGCAGTCTGTCCTCAAACGTGGCTCTGTAGGCGCCCAGCGGCATGCACAAGGCTTTCTTTATCTGTCCTTTAATACTACTGACTGTGCGGATGGACGCGCCCTCAAACTTTGCTACCTCCTGGACGGTGTTAAAAATTCCTTTAGAGTCAGACAAAGATAGAGAGTTAAAACAAAGGCTGAGCGGATCCAATTATTCAGAGAGTTAATTTAATTTTTAGTTCTATTTCATTTTAAAATTTTCATTTCTTTGTTATTTTTTAGTTTAGTTTTTACATTTTAGTTAATAATTCCATATAGCCTATTCTATCCATATGATGTCATACTATGACACGTGACATTGTGTAATAATAATAAGATTTGTCAGTGCTTGAAATTTCTTGTAAGCTACACATTTTTACAAAAACATTGCAACATTAGAACTTAAGTTAAAATACAATTCCACATATAAGTGCTTGAACTATTTTTAATTTTATTTTTTAAATGCAGCTGTATGAATATGACCTGCAATCTCTTATTTAACACTGTGGCCATGGGAAAGTGAACATTTACATTGACAGCAAAACATTTCAATTCCATTGTCACGTGTTTTGCAAAGAAATGGATTGGCTTCTTTCCGCTTGTTGAACATGCATTTTCATTGGGCATTTTTAATTTGCATTGGATGATGATAGCAGCAGAGAGCGCCAAGTGCGTGAGATGTTGTCATGGTAACCAGATAGATTCAGAGCAGATTGCTGCAGATTGATAGAATGAAAGTATCGTCAAATCATGCAATGCAATAAAATATCTTCCCTTCCCTGCATTCGATACCAGACACAATATCTATAAGGACATTAATGTTATTTAATTTAAAATCAGTGAGCCTAATAGCTGAAACCGGGACATTAAATATTTTAGAGAAATGACGGGACACATCTCGTAAAACCGGGATCGTCTTCTGGTCACCCTAGTTTTCTACCTACTTTTCAACCCCTTCTCTCCATGTTGTACTGTAGTCATTCCTTCCCACTCTTGTCTTTGCTAATATAATGAGTTCTAAAGCCATCTGCTAGTGCTATTGCCGCCTAGTGGTATCTTCATGTTAAAGTAATAGCGGGTTTAAAGATTTAAAAACCTGTCGCAAAAAAAAAAAATTATGATTATTTTTAATTTAGTTATTTCAGAGCAATGAAAATGTATTTGTTAAGTTTCAGTTGTTCTAATTATGTTGATTTTTATTTTTATTTCAGTTTACGTAAAGGATTTTTTAAATGTAGTTTTAGTTTTATTTTACGATAATAACCTTGGTCTGCAGGATTCCCTACCTGGATAAAGCTGGTGTTTTTAAAGATTTTATAAGGGTATCCAATCAGTTTGAGCTTCTTTACAAAAGAAACTGATTTGTCCATGTCCAGAATCACCCTTGTGGCTGTAATGCGAAAATTGGCATGAGGGGAAATAACAGAGAAAGAGAAATAGGAAGCCTTTCATCCAACTGTAGTTATGTGGATTGGAACTCGGATGGAAGTTCTGACCAAGGTCGCTCCTCTGCTCTCATCATATGCTGGTAACTTACCTGCACACCTGAGACAGTCTGCACAGCCAAGAAGCCTGTACCCTGGGGTGTTATAGGTGCCGTAGAACAATAAAAAATTGAGTTGAGTGTGCACTAGATGAGGGAAAAAAGTAGTGATAGACAGAAACAATAAATTAATGTGACTTGAACACAGCAATTGGCACTTTCCATGAAAACAATACACTTTGCTCTGTCATTACTTTCTTTAAGCATTAAAGGCACAAATCCTATTTCTTTTTTGTGAGAATTATTAGATATCATTGATCACTTTTTTTTTTTTACATAGATTTAAACGCATGAAAAGTAGCTACTTTTAAATACATTAAATGCCCTTACAATTGTGATCTTTGCCACATTCCAACTCAAAGATCTTGACTTTCTCAACTGTATTGCACAATTAAAGGGATGTTCAGGGTTCATTCAAATTTAAGCTCAATCAACAGCATTTGTGGCAAAATGTTGATTACCACTAAAATTAATTTCAACTTGTCCCTCCTTTTCTTTATAAAAAATCTAATAAAACAAATCAAGATTATGGTGAGATACTTACAATGGAAGTGAATGGGGCCAATTTCTGGAGGCTTTAAACACAGAAATGTGAAGCTTATAATTTTATAAAATCACACATTAATTCTTCTGTTAAAACTTCTGTAAAAATGACAATTTAAACAACTTTGCAGCTCAAATAATACATAATTTTTAGGGTTGAGTTGGTTTGAGAAATGCTGTTGGGGGCGGGTCTAGGTTGCTCAAAACACAAAGCAATTTCTAAGTGCCACAGAAAAACAATGCTTACAGTTTCTGAGAAAATGAAGCAATGAAGGTCTGAGGCCTGATGTTCCCCACACCTGCTCTAGCATGTGGGAGGGCTGTTTGTGTGGTTAGTCTCTCACCCTAGATGGTGGCACATCAGTGCATGTGTTCGGGTGTGCTTGAGCGGGCGAAGACGTCCATTATGGTCCTGGATATAGTAGAGGGAGAAGGTTTGAAAACACCTCCACCCCAAAGATAGAATGAGAGGGTCCCGTATTTTCAGGATTTGAGTGTGCCAACAATGTTTTTTCAAAAGCATCTGAGTGGAGGAGAAAGGGGCAGAACTTCTTTACAGTGTCTGGCTTTGCAATGACATTTGAGTTACATCAGGTGCTTTTCAATTAATTAACTATAAAGGTTATCAACTCAGCAGGAAGTTGGGAAGTATCTGATTGTCCTCTAGGGAGACATGCAAATGCACATTCAAATAAGTCCTTATTGACTTACCTGCAAGTAGCATACATTGCCCTTGCTCGCTCCCAAACAGCCGAGAATAATGGGATAGTGGGGGTCAAAGTTGGTGACGAACTCACAAGTTAAAGCAGGGATTTCCACACGCAGGCCTAAAGCCCTAGTACTGAACCCGAACTTCATCATCCGTTCTTCAAACTCTTACCTATTTTGCAGCATAAAAATGTGAGAATGTCAATGTAATGCTTGATAAATGTAACATTGGTAAAAACTTCATACACAATGCACTCTACATAGCCATTTCAGGTCTGTACATGTGCAATTCAAACCTCTACCTCCTCTGTAAATGGACAATTTCAATAATAATCAGGTTTGCGTGGTTAGGGGGAAGTGTGCAATTTCAGTATCAAATGGAATTGTAATCTGTTTGAACAGCTGACTGGCTGAACCACTGGTGTGAATTTGGTACAGGTCTACTTGTATGCAACTGTTTTGTAAAAGTACCTTTAAGTGAAAAGTTTCCTTAAAGGAATAGCTCACACAACAAAATCTAATTGATCATTTACTCACTCTTATGCCATCCCATATGTGTATAAATGTATTTCTTCTGCTGAACACAAAGATTTTTTAGAAGACTTTCTCATCTCTTTTGGTTCATAAAATGAAGGGGTGCCAGAATTGTGAAGCTCCAAAAATCACAGTCAGCATTAAAGTAATCCATAATACTCCAGTGGTTAAATCAATGTCTTGAGAAGCGATTTAATAGGTGAGGGTGAGAAACAGATCAATATTAAAGTAATTTTTTAATATAAATTACCCTCCCTGCTGAGTCAATCTCCACTGTAACTTTTACTTTTACATTCTTCTTCTTTTGTTTTTTTGCTGATTCACATTCTTCATGCTTATCGCCCCCTACTGGCCAGGGGGAAGAATTTCTAGCAAAAAGTGACTTAAATATTTATCCGTTTCAAACCCAGAGCTATCATATCACCTCTGAAGATATGGATTAATACACTGGATTATTATGATGCCTTAATATGCTTTTTGGAGCATGACCTACGGAGCTGAAATATTCTTCTAAAAACCATAATTTGTGTTCTGCAGAAGAAAGTCAGTCCTACACATCTGGGATGGCATTAGGGTGAGTAAATGATGACAGAATTTTCATTTTGGGGTGAACTATCCCTTTAAGTAATTGTGGTTTTAGGGTCATAAATGCATTCACAAATCATTGATTATTGTGAATACATTTTAAACTGTTCTCTCCTTCAAAATGTACATTTGTAAATTTAAGCCTAAATCGTAATCAATAGACATTATTCATACTAGCGCCATCTTTGATTTTTAATGGGAATGCCAATGAGGCTGTGAGTTCTTTCTTTTTTAAAGTGTCTTTTGTGGGTTGAAATAAATGTGCCATATGAACTTCTTTGTCTTTGTTGCTATGTAGCCTGAGGTGATGAAATAATGTCTGTACTTAATTAGGAGTAGTGACATGCACAAGACCTTAGCAGGGACAAGGGCGGAAAGAAAAAGGGCACCAATTTATAGTGTTAATTAAATTCACTTAAATAATTTATTTGCTTTTTGAGTAGTTTTCTTGCATAAATTTTAACATTTTTCCATTATCACAAGTAACAGCCTATTCTGTTACATTTTTCTGAAAGTGGCTTTTTAGTTTCAACAAAAAATTAACTGGCTTTGAATTTCAATCACGGAAAGTGATGCGACCACACCCCTTATAATTAATAAGTCTTGTCTACACTGCAGGTGAGCAATGTTGGAAATGCAGTAGCATTCAAGTATTTTTCTATTTAGGAATACATGGAGCAGACTTTTTATATAACCGGTTACTTGTCTGAGGTAGCTCTTTGATGATCCAGGGTGAATTCAAAACAGCATTTTTTGCTTCCCTGAAGGGTACTGCTGTGGGAGTGGATGACACTAGAAAGCTCGTTCAAAAGAAAGAGAATGAATTTTTTATCAAAACGCCCTTTCACAAGACTGTTAGTGAAGGGTACATTCATACAGTAATACAATGTTTCCTTCAGAGTACCCACTTCAAGGGCTCTACACTTCAGCGCGAGTATAGGGCACAGGGAGGATCATTTGCGATTGGAGTCCGCCCCCGATCTACTATAGCGCACACTTTTAAAGGCACCTCCGCTTAATTTTCTTTAATACACCCACGATTTAAAAATAAATCTTATAACACATTATTACTGTTATTATGCATTTTATTTAACCATTTTAATTTAATTATTAATTTATTTCCTTTTTCTGGATGACCAAAAGGTACCTTTAGATCTGTGAACAAAAGGGGCAGGGGCTTGCAACCCTGCTTCCTACTTTCTGTGCACGTCACAGTGTTTGAGGATGTTAGTATGTATACACAAAATATACTAATTCACATTTCAGAGCTTATTTACTGTTAGAAATATCATGTACCTTTGTTACAACTATACAGCCTAGGTATTATGAATGTAGAATCTGCCTTTATATACATCTATTTAATTTGATTCAGAGTTATATACAGTATCTAAGTGACAGATAATGAATACGGTCATGATAAAGCAAGATTTCAAAGCTAAAGACTGTGTTACAATTATGCTCTCCTATACCAAAAAAAACTGAAGGTATACTATCCCTCTATAATACAGTATTTGATTCAACCTACAGTGCTGTAAAGTGCCATTATTAAGAACCATAATTATGACTCTACTTTGACCTCTGACCTCAGCCTGTTTCTGCAGCTCCTCCTTCAGGTCATCAAAGTATGTGGCGTCTTTATCATTGTAATCTGCATTGAACCTCTCCTTTAGCTGCCTGTTCTTCTCTAACCACTTGTTCTTCTGGGCTTTATCATCATTCACTTTCACATGGGGAGCATCCTCCATTTCCTCATCATCTTCACTCCCTGCCTGAAATCATAAAAAAAAAAAAAAAAAACACTGCTGTTAGATGCAGGCCAGATGAATAATGCACTAAAAACTGGTTTGAATTAAACACCTCAGTATGGTCTTTATTTCCAGTCTTTGCTTTGTAAACTTCTCCAGTTTCCAAATCTTCCAAATCTCCAAAGAGTTTATCTAGAAATACAAGATGTACAAAATAAGTTAGAAAAGTTGCCACATCTTTTAGCATTTCAGAAGTGTGGCTGATGATGGTGTTAGTTTATTTACCATCTTCCTTCAGCATTGATGCAGCATTTTTGACTGCCTCCCATTTTCCAGTCACAAAACAGTCCCTGACTGAGGCTAGTATCCGAAAACCCATCGTTCTTACTTAAGAAATTACAACTGACATAGACAAAAATGCGTGCATGCTCAACATGGCCTGCTGACTATGTGTACCAGGTTTTGTAATGTTTGGACATTCCGTTGAGTACTGTAGATATTGATCAATTAATGAAGTTGTGTCAACATTAGGAATTGCATCCATAATATCTTTTGAATGGATTGACATATCAAAAATCTTTTGATAACCTTTTTGTCAGAAAAGTCTGTAGATGGTCGGGCAAACGGCCTAGGAGGAGATTGAAAAAGTAGGTTTTTCAAAAAATTCTAAATGGAGGAAATTTTTTATTTGATTACACCTACTGTTATATTATTTTTTCTGTTAAAACGTGTGTATTATTTGAGCTGTAAAGTTGTTTAAACCGTAATTTTCGGATTTACGGCATTACGTCATCATGGCAACGAAGTTGTAAAATTGGATCTAACTTTACACAAAAAAGATATTTTAATCACATTAAAATCACGTTTACATCTTGTTTACGGAAAGGCCCCATTAACTTTTGTAAGTACCTCACTGAAACCCAGATTTTACAGAAGGGGCGAAATTCATATTTTTGGTAATCAACCAAATCACCATTGTGCTCCTGCAAGATACACATTTACATACATGCATTCAGCATACCCAAAAGGGGTTTGAGTAAAGTCCAGTAAAATTCAATAACACAACAGGCACCAACTGGAGCCTCAGAAAATTAAGCATAGAAATAAGGCAGCTTAGGGAAGCATTTTAAGATTAAACAAACATAATATAAAGCCTGATTTGCTTTATAATTCTGAAATATAAAAACGTAATGAAGATGAATAAAATCTGATAGTGTGGAAGCTCTGGTGAATCTCTTCATTTTAAAATGACAAACACATCTACTGTAAAAATTAATAAAGGGACTACTTGTTTTTATTCTTAGCAATAAATTAAACATGCAAGAGCTGCAAAGTGCCAGGAATTTCAGAGCACATTAGGGCTGGGTATTGATACAGATTTCTCAATTCAATTCAGATTCACACGCTCTCGATTCGATTCGATTTCGATTCAATTCACATAAGTTTATATCAGTTATAATGTCCCTTTTGCTAACATATAAAATAAATACTCTCCCAGCTAATGTAGTTAATCATACAGGGGACCTTTTAACTAGGTTTCCTAAGGAAAATATATATTTTACTAATTATATTATATTATATTATTTTACTTTTTTTATATTTTATATTTTTTTATATTTCATAATTTGTCACATTTTGGCTTTTTAAAAATGAAAAAATAAATGTATTCAATCAATAAATAAGATAATATATTTGATATATTATTTTTTATATATATATTTATTGATAAACTGCATAATTTGTACTATTTACATTAATTTGTTGAACTGGTGATAAAACTGGTACAGTCTCTTTAAGATCACCAGCAATTCTGTGAACAGCTTTTTTAAATGAGCACAAGTTAACTAGAGAGGCCTCGAGTGATTTCCTCTCATTGTATTGGAGGCCTGCGCACTGAGTGAAAGACCGATCATTGGATTTAAGAATAGAGATCGTTCAAATAAAGATTGTGATGCATCAGGAATAACAATACTTTTACCCACCCCTAGAGCACATCTCCTCTTCTTCTGGATGCTTCAATGACATCTCTGATTTTACAACATAATTTCCTTCATCCTCCATATCTGAAACTTCCACATCATCCTCCTCAACATCATCTTCAATTTCATTCAGAGAACACCTTATAAGAGCATTACAAAACTTCCAGCAAAATGTAACCATTATCGTTTACCTACAGATGGGCATTTTGACTATATAAAATGAGTGACTTCGATCTGAGCTCCTTTTGCAATTGTGATATTGCTTAAAGGGATAGTTCACTCAAAATTAAAAATTCTCATTATTTACTAATCCTCATGCCATTCCAGATCTTTATGACTTTCTTTCTTCTGAAGAACACAAATGAAGATTTTTAGAATAATATCTCAGCTCTGTAGTTTCATACAATGCAAGTGAATGGTGGCCAGAACTTTGAAGCTCCAAAAAGCACATAATTGCAGCATAAAAGTAATCCATAAGACTCCAGTGGTTAAATACATGTCCTCAGAAGCAAAATGATAGGTGTGAGTGAGAAACAGATCAATACTCATGTTATTTTTTATGATTAATCTCCACCTTTGACCAGCCCTGACCAGTAGGTGGTGATATAATGCGAATCGCCAAAAAACAAAAGGAAGAAAAATGTGGAAGTGAAAGTGGAGATATATAGTAAAAAGTACTTAAATATTTATCCGTTTCTTACCCACACTTATTATACTGCTTCTGAAGACATGGATTAAACCACTTGAGTCGTATGAAATACTTTTATGATGACTTTGTGCTTTTTGGAACTTCAAAGTTCTGGCCACCATTCACTTGCATTGTATGGACCAACAGAGCAGAGATATTATTTAAAAAATCTTTGTGTCCTTCAGAAGAAAAAAATGTCACGCACATCTAGGATGGCCAAAAGGTGAGTAAATAATGACAAAATAATAAATTTTTAGGTGAACTATTCCTTTAAAGGGAATCTTATGTCATTATTTACTCAACCTGGTTTAGTTCCAAACCTGTATGACTTTTTTTCCATGTAACAAAAAAATATGTTTTATAAGGTGGCTGAGGTAGAATGACAACCTCGGTCACCATTCACTTTCATAGTATGGCAAAAAAATGCAATGAAAGTCAATGGTGACTAACATTCTGCCTAATGCTCCTTTATGTGTTCCACTGAAGATTAAAAAAAGTCAAAGGTTTTATGGTGACAAAACGATGACAATTTTCATTTTATGTTGCATCTTCAATCGTTTAGCAAAACTCACCCATTTTCCAGCACATCCTCTGATGTCAATGCAGCAGTGCCTGTGAACAGTGATACTTTGCTGGCAGCCATTTTTGGATCCAAAGTGGCCCGAGTTCCAATAAGAGACTGAACAAGTTCAATTGTGGGCCACGCCTCCTCCTGGGACAGATTTTTCCACACCATTAGAACATTTAATGTTCATCATATCAGATATCATCTTAAAAACTCAAGGTCATATTCCCTCAGAAAAAAAAAAACAAAGAAAATTGAAGCTTTGCCTTATTTATCCATTTAATAAGCTGTGTCTGCCCTGTAAACAGCTGACATTATTATGTCTGATATTATATCAGGTGTAGGTAATGCTGCATAGGGGACATGCTGTGATTGAGTTCTGACCTGCTACTGATTGGCAAGGCCACCGGGCAAATCGATGTAGACAGCATCCTTACGATACACCACTCCCCCCCTACGCCAGCCATGGGAGCATACATTAACTGTTCTTTTTCATTCTACGCTCTCTTCTTAAGCATCTCTGGTAGAGGGCAACGGTCTGGGAGAAAAGTTCCCTGTACCTGCAAAGTGAGTTACACAACATAAATCACTGAACATCTGTGAAACAATGCAATAGGGCAGGGTTCGGCAGCCTTTGTCACTGCTGGCACACGGAGGGATAATCACTTGCACACCAGCATCGGCGAGAGTTGACTATTTTATTTATATAAATTCCGCACCTGCATTCCAGTCTACATCTTGATGTAATCCGTCCTCATGATCATGCAGCATGTTTTCATCAGCTGAATGGGAGGCTAAACAAAAAGACAAAATAAAATGAGATTGCAGTATACTCAGACTCATGCAGCGCATGCAAGCCATTCAGGCATCACGAGCCGGCAGCGCTTCACGTTCGTTTACTCACGCGAGTAAACGCACCCGCTTTGCTTTGGTAAGGCCGCGCGGATGACCGCCTATATTCGTCGTTTCATTTTTTTCTTTCTGCTTTCAGAATAATATGTCATGTAATAAGGAAAACACCACTATTACTCCTTGAGATTTCCAACCCACCACACAGGTACACTCTCCTTAAACCATGGTAGCACTCAAAATTAAATAAACGATTAAAAGAGAAAACATAGTCTACCAAAGGTAAGTCGATGAGAAGAGTCTTGGTCGTCCAAGTTTTGATTGGTCGGTTGGTCGCAGAAAAAACTCCACATACAAACGATGAACACCGGTATTACCGCTGGTTGGACACTAGGTGGTACTATGGGGTGAATTTTGTTAAGCAGGGTTTGGGTTGAGCCTACACAATAAAGCAAGACACTTTGATTTCAAACTTTCAAATGAAACTGGAAAAAGAAAATAAGTGCAATTAAAATGTGTGTTGTGTGAAAGATGGTTTTACAACAGTTGTCAACATCTTTCTGGCAAAGAACCTACTTCATCTGTGCATTCTCCACTGGTCGTGTATTTCGTTTGGGAAAATACATCATGTAAGTAAATACATTTGTTTTGTTCCCTCCTTTTTTTTAATTAATTAAAAAATCAAATACATTTCCAAATTCAAATTGCACTAAAAACGAAACAGCATTTAAAATAATAAAACAATAACACATATATATGCATGTTATTCTTTAATCTTGTATTATTTTAATTGCTTTTTCGTTTCGTATAGGTATATATAAGTAACCACCTTTTAATTTACCGTCAGGTAAGAATCTATCTTAACATCATGGCAGAAAATTACTTACATAAATTAAGACATAAAAACAATTATAAATGTAAAAATAATTATAATGATAATAATCACTGAAATATAATTCATGGTTCGAGGTGAATGTGCTTTTGTATTATTTTATGCTTTAAATCACAGATGTTTAGGCAGCAGAGTTGTGGTCACAATGAACTGCTCGGTGGAAATAAAGCGAACTGAACTGAGCACCTCCAGAGCTGAGATGTCGGAGCTCATTTGCAGCACTCATAGACGATACTGTTCTTACAAAAAAAATTTGAAAAATACAAATAAAATCAGGAGACAGAAATAAAGAGTGAGAACCTTTTAGATGTGCGTGTTCCACGAGACTGCACGCCTCCGTATCAGTGCGTCATATATGCACATAGATGGCTTTTCTGTCATCTGATCTTAATAATATAATAAAGTGTTTCTTCAAGCGCGTGTCTGTATTTTTCAATTCAACATTTCATGCAAAAAATATACATTTATAACATTTGTTTTGGACCCCATGATATATTGCAAAACATTAAATCTGGACATAGCATTTATTTTTTTAAAACGTCCCACGCAGGTAGCCGTACAAAGAGATGGTTCTGTTACATTTGGGATTAAGCCTAATGGCCTCAGGATAAGTAAGATCCTCCATACTGTCCAAGTAATAAGGATAGAACAATTGACAGTTATAAAGGTAAAGCAAATATACACTTAGCAGGATAATTAATAAAATAAATACTTTCTTCAGTTCACTCACCGGTCAGCCACCACATAAGGGTGAGAAGTCTGCCAGAAAAGAGGCGTAAACTTAATCGCTGAATCGTCCAAGGTTTTCACTTCCCGAGTCTGGTACTCTCCATAAACCATTCCAGACAGGTAAAACAGCTTGGCCCCCTATGTATTAAAAGGAGCACTTTAATATTCAGTTCTCTTTATATGCAAGTTGAGATCTCACACAGGGCTGTGGACGTACCTGGTAAACCTCAGTCCAGAACTGATGTTTGACACATTTCTTTGTTTTTCGAAGCACCTTGTTGTTCTTGAAAGAGTCCAGATATGCGAGGACCCCCATGATGCGAGGAAAGCCATGACCTTGTCAAATGTTTAGGAACTCAAAAGTCTCCATTTGAAAGCCAGAACTTGCATCTACCAGCATCAGACCCTAATGAAGTCAAATATATCATTAGTCTTATTGTAAATTACGATGTTAATGATACAATTAAAGAACACAATCGCTTGATCATTTTGAAAAAGTTACATTTAAACTCAAGTTTCTCACAATTCCTGATATTTTATCAAAACATTCCTTGTCTTAGGTCAGTTAGGATCACTACTTTATTTTAAGAATGTGAAATGTCAGAATAATAGTAGAGAGAATTATTTATTTCAACTTTTCTTTCATCACATTCCAAGTGGGTCAGAAGTTTACATTCACTTTGTTAGTATTTGGTAGCATTGCCTTTACATTGTTTACTTGAGTCAAACATTTTGGGTAGCCTTCCACATGTTTCTCACAATAATTTGCTGGAATTCCTCCAGACAGAACTGGTGTAATGGAGTCAAGTAAGTAGGCCTCCTTGCTCGCACACCCTTTTCAGTTCTGCCCACATATTTTCTATCAGATTGAAGTCAGGGCTTTGTGATGGCCACTCCAATTCCTTGACTTTGTTCTCCTTTAGGTATTTTGCCACAACTTTGGAGGTATGCTTGGGGTCATTGTCCATTTGGAAGACCCATTTGCAACTAACTTTTCCTGGCTGACGTCTTGAGAAGTTGCTTCAATACATCCACATAATTTTCCTTCCTCATAATGCCATCTATTTTGTGAATTGCACCAGTCCCTCTGGCAGAAAGAACCCCACAGCATGATGCTGCCACACCCATGCTTCACGGTTGGGATGGTGTTCTTCAGCTTGCAAGCCTCACCCTTATTCCTCCAAACAAAAAAAATGGTCATTATGGCCAAACATTTCAGTTTTTGTTTCTTCAGATTAGAGGACATTTCTCCAAAAAGTGAGATCTTATGTGCACTTGAGTGTGGTACCTTGGAAAATGGAGCACAAGAGGAAGAATAAAAATTTTTGAGGTATTTCATGGTACATGGAAGGATGGTGTCTGTAGCTACAGACAGGCATTAAAAGCTGCAAGGTCAGCATATTTTTGCAAACTCATCGAAAATAACCACAACAATCCAATGCGTTTTTCAATGCTAGGTGCATTGTTTATTCAGTACTGTGGCTAAACTGGTTAGGAATAAAGCATCGACTGAACCAGATATTCCATCGCAGCACAATAATAAAGACTTCATGAATTTCTTTACTGATAAAATTTAAATAATCAGAAAAAACTTAATAAACAGCACCACAGAAAACAGTGTCTCATAATTTTGCTCATGAGCAACTTCAATCCGTCTGTCATATGTTATGAAGAGCTAACAAAACTTATCGAATCATCAAAAGCCACAACATGTATGTTAGATCCAAAACCAACCAAGCACTTAAAGAGGTATTCCCAGTAATTTCAGAACCTCTTCTTAATATTATAAACTCCTCACTATCCTTAGGACATGTTCCAAGAAACTTTAAAATTGCAGTTATCAGACTGCTTATTAAGAAGCTACAGCTTTATCCTAGAAAATTGGCTAAATACAGACTGATTTAAAATCTACTATTCATGTCGAAAATACTAGAAAATGTAGTGTCCTCCCAACTAAGTTAATTTTCTACAGAGAAATGGAATATAAGAAAATTTTTAGTCATGATTTAGGCCCCATCAGAGTACAGAGACTGCACTTATCAGAAATACAAATGACTTGCTCTTATCATCTGATCACGGCTGCATTTTCTTTAAGTGCTTTTAGATCGTAGTGCGGCCTTCAACACAAGAGATCACGACATTCTCTTAAATAGGCTGGAGAATTATGTTGGCATTAGTGGACTTGTGTTAGCATGGTTTAGGTCCTATTTAGCAGACCGCTACCACTTTGTATGTGCAAATAAGGAATTGTTAAATAAAACAAAAGTATGGAGTGCTACAGGGATCAGTTTTAGGACCTCTGCTTTTCTTCTTATACATACTTCCCCTGGAAGATATTATCAGGAATCAAGGAATAAGTTTCCACTGTTATGCTGACGATATTTCTTCTAAACCCAACGAAAATTCTCAAGTCTCCAAATTAGCAGAATGTACCAATTAAATCGAAGATTGGATGGCCAGAAATTTCCTTCTACTAAATTCCGACAAAACAGAGTGGACCAAAAACTTCAAAAAAAAAAAGCAGCTAAACTATAATTTGACTCTCGATGGATGTGCTGTTATGCCGTCTTCTACACCAAAGAACTTGGGTGTAATATTTGATACCAATCTGTCCTTTGAAAATGTAACTTCCAATGTTTGTAGAACAGCATTCTTCCACCTGAGAGATATTGCTAAATTACAACACATGCTCTCTGTTGCTGATGCCGAAAAACTATTTAAATAAGCGCCAGCCAGACGGTGACCGGCAGGAGTATGCCACAAGTGAGTGACCCTCATGTTGAGCCAGGAGGTGAGCACTCAGAAAGAATCACGGCACGAGACCTGACAACTGATAAAATCACATGCGGTGTTTGTGCAGCCAAGACAGTGCTCACATCGTGGTTTCATTGTGGTCAAGAACTTAATTAATTCAAGTCACCCACATCATGTCTCTCTGGTCCATAATAGCTAGATGAATTAACTGTAACTTTTTAAATAGTCAGGGGGAAAAAATTGTATCGCTAAAACAGACTCTGAAAAATAGATAAAAGGCACCTAGTTATTGTTTTTCTATTTTAAAAGCATTGAAGAGCTGCTTAAAATATGTTCTTTTACAGTTTTTTCCATGATAAAATGCACAAAGAAATATAAAGTAATTTTGGGAAGCGAAATGTTTTTTTTTTAGAATTTAATTATAGATTGGTGACCAGACGTCCCAGTTTATTACACAGGACAGTACCAGTTTTTGGAAGGGTCAATGATTTTTTTTTCTTCTTAAATTAAATCGCATTGCCCTTCTCGCTATTGTCTCTGGTATCGTTTGCGGAGAAGAAAATAGATTTAGTTGCATCGCATGTTGATTTGATTTGATGTTACATTCATTACAGTCTTCAGCAAATCAGCTGAAATGTATCTGGTTACCATGGCAATGACATCATGTGCTAAGCACTCTAGGTCATCCTGTTAGTTAGCGCAAATGCCCAAAATAATGCAAAACATTTTTCCGACAACGAGGTGAAAGAAGCCGATCCATGTATTCGCACAACTCGTGAAAATGTAAGCAGGTGTTTTCTGAATGTTAATTTTACCCATGAGCACGGAGGTAAATCAGACAACTGATCAGACTACACTGCACTTTTTACATTCCTGGTTCAATACAAGTTAAGCTCAATTGACAACATTTATGGCATAATGTTGATTACCACATACATCATTTTTTACCCTCCTTTTCTTTAAAAAAGCTAAAATCTGGGTTACAGTGAGGCACTTAAAATGGAAGTAAATGTGGCAAATTATATATGTTAAAATACTCACCGTTTCAAAAGTATAGCCATTAGACATAAACAATATGAGTGTTAACATGATTTTAGTGTTAAAAATCGCTTACAAACCTTTTCTGGTTAAAGTTTTATCCATTCATTTTACAACTTCTTTTCTATGACAATGTAATGTCAACAAACCCTCAAACGACTGTAAAAATTACTATTTAAACAACTTTACAGCTCAAATAATACAAGAGTTTTAATAGAAGAATTATTGCAATTACTTTTATAAAATTATAAGCTTCACATTTGTGTCTAAACCCTCCAAAAATTGGCAACATTCATTTCCATTGTAAGTGCCTCACTGTAACATACATTTTTGCTTTTTTTTAAAGAAAGGAGGGATGTCTAAATACATTTTTGTGATAATAAATCTTATGCCACAAATGGCATAATATTATGCTGTTGTTTGAGCTTAAATTGTCTTGAACCTGGAATATTCCTTTAAATGTTGAGATGTGGGGATTGTATTTTGAATTTTATGTTCTAATGTTGTGAATTTTGTGTTAAAATGTGTACCTGACATGACAAGCCTACGCATAATTACACGTGCAATATGAAAGTATATGGATAGAACAGGCTATGTGAAATTTGTGAATTAAAAAAAGCTAAAATGTGGTTAAATAGTGAAAAATAAAATATACATTTTCACAACCTATATTGCAGAAGTTTGCATACCCCTTTTGATTTAGGCCTATACGTTTTCACACCACTTTCTTATATGCAAATATAAGAGATAAAAGATTATATATATTATGTAGTAAAGCTTGTGTACAGTCTGTCTCACGAACGGTCGGTGAAGAGTTTCACTTAATATATCAGATTTCAGTTTGTTTCTCACCTTATCGTATTCCTTCAGAAAAAGACATGAGTAGCATACAGTCATTTGTTAACACATCTGAATTAAGTCCTTTTGAAGCTTGAAGAAGTGGTCAACCATAAACTGCCATTGTGTGACATCACTGAGCACAATTTTTTCCCCCACAATTTCTCCCTTTATGTTAAGAAAAAGAAAGAAAATAACAACACAGGTGTGAGTAAATAATGACAGAATTTTCATTTTTGTTTTAATTAATTATTTTAGAATCAAAGGAATATAAACTTTAGAACAGGATAATTTGTTTAAATTCAGTTACTATTTCTGTCTTGGAGTATATGTTGTCAAATAGCTTATTCAAGGTAGTGCTAAATACATTTTTATGATACCTTACTCTTATGTTTTAAAAATGATAACAGATGGACACATCAGGGTTTTTAGGTGGACAAGCGGTGTGTAGGACTGCCCCACGTCTTCAGCAAATTAACACTCACGTCCGTGTTAAATTGCCCTATGGGCTTTACCAGTGTTTTTGGATGTTGCATTTGCAGTCAAGTCGTGAGATGTAACATCTCAGCACGTACTAATTACTACTGTGTTGACTTGATTATTTTCCCAAACCAGTCGGCAGATAGAGACAAAAAAAATCTCAGTATATATAATTTCTTTAGATAGGGATCATTTTAGATAAAAGTGAACTAAATTGAAAGGACAAATTGAAAATGAAGTAGAAATAAAAAAATTAGAAACAATAATAACTCTGGTTGTAATGACTAACACAGCTTTCACGTTCTTTATTTTATGTTTGAGTGGAGGGGAAAAAGCAACAAATAACTGAAATGTCAATAGAACACAATAAGAAGTGTGCTGAAGGACAGCAGGAAACTAATCATAAAATATAGAGGTGTTTTTGTAACATTTATATTGACAATTGTGTTTTCTTAGTTGTGAAAGTTAAAACAAGCTTAAAATATTGATGTAGAGTTTACAGTTACAATTTAAAATTAGATTCATGAACAGATTGACTCAGACTCACTAGGATTCAGCCCCTTTTGAACTTGACTCAGACTCAATTGTTTAAAGACTCAGACTCTACTTAGGTGGGAAATCCAGTGAGAGAGGATTTGCTTGGAGACATTCCTTTCGTGCATCCTCCATAGCACACAAAGAGCTGATCAGGCCGTCTGAACTGGCTGGTGCACTAAACGTATGTGTGTAGCGCCCGCACAGGGCATAACAAATGCAAGGACTGTTCTTCATCCAAATTAACTGGAGGAGGAAAGAACAGTAAGGTAAACCACCTGCACTCTGAAAAGTTTCTAAGTGGTTAGAACCTTAGGCACATAGCCTTTTCTGGGTTTGATAGTGGCTTTTGAAAAACTAGGATCAAACTCCAGACATGAATTGTCAAAATAATTGCGCATGTAAGTCACCGACCTGTTTTACTGAGGCCAGAGCCAGCAGTAGTGCAGTCTTAATGGCGAGCATGCACAAATCAACAGAGTCCAAAGATTTTAAGGGGAGCCTTGCAAGTGCTTATCGTACCAAAGTTAGGTCCCAAGTCGGGACTATAGCCGGACGAGTTGGATTTAATTGACTTGCTCCTCTAAGGAACTTTATGGATAAATCATGCTTGCCTAGAGTGGTGCTGGCTTCAGATGCGTGATATGCAGATATAGTCACCACATAAACTTTGAGCATTGACGGAGTGTGTCTACATCTAATCGCTCTTAAAGAAATATGAGAATTTCATGTATGGGGCTGTTTACTGGGTCTTTGCCATGTGAAAGACACCGATCAGTGAACACATTCCATTTTAGCACATAGAGGCATCTCATGGATGTCGCTCTGGCTTGTAAAATTCATGTCTGAAATTCATGTCATGTGTAAAATTTTAATTCATGTTCATGTCTGAATGCATCAGTTCTGGCGCCCACATGCAGGTTCCACAGCTTGGGCTGGGGATGCCAGATTGTGCCTTGCGCCTAAGAGAGGAGATCCCTCCTCAGCGGTATTTCCCATGGCGAGCTGTATAACATCTCTATCATTTCCAGAAACCATGGCTGATTGGGCCATTATGGCGCAACCAATAGAATTCTTTACTTGTCCTCTTGGACTTTGCATACGACAGAGTAAATTAGGCACATCTGGGAAAATGCATATTTGCATTTGGCCGGCCATTTGGGGGGGGACAGTGGGCGTTCTCCACTGAGGCAAATAGATCGATTTCTGCTTTGCCGAATATTTACCAAATCTTCAGACAGTTTGAGGACGAAGTCCCATTCCCCCAATCTTACCCCTTAGCATGAAAATAGGTCAGCACCATAATTCAGATGGCCTGGGACATATGTCGCTCTCAGGGAAAGATGACACTCACTCCACATGAGTGAAGCGTCTGTCTCAACAATGGCGGTGAATGAATTCTGCCTTGGTTGTTTACGCCACAACTGTCATGATGTCTGAGCGAAGCAGAGCATGACAGTTTGCTATTTCTGACTGAAAAGCCTTCAAGGCTAGGAATACAGCCGATAGCTCTAGGAGGTTGATGTGCCATGCCTTCCTCGCACCTGGGCGTCCATCGCACACGCCCCTGACTTGTGTTAGAAGTGTCTGTAGTCACCACTTTCCACCTGAAAATCTGCACCAGAATGATACCTTGCTGGTAAAAGGCAGGAGCTGTCCAAAGTGCTGGAGCAGCTATACAGCACGAGATATAGTGCGCCAAGCATGTCGTGGCACACGGCGCTTGAGCAGCATTAAAATGGTCTCATGTGTAAAAAACCTAATGGAATGACCACGAATGCCACCGCCATAAACCTCAATGCTTTTTTAAACAGCTCCATTGGAAGTGTTCTTTCCCGTTTGAACTGAGACAGACACTGTAGAATGGCCTGAACATACTCGCTTGTGAGGTGCGTGTGCCTGCTCACAGGGTCGAGGCAGGCTCCCAAAAAGCAGATTTGTTTCCTGGGGTGATAATGCTCTTTGCCCAGTTGACATTGAGGCCCAAGCTGTTTAGATGCTCATGCAGTAAATCTCTGTGCTGGCATAACAGTGCCTCTGATTGGACAAGTAACGGCCAATCGTCGAGGTAGTTTAAAATGCGCACGCTACTCAGAGGGGCGAGTACCGCATCGATGCACTTTGTGTACGTGGGAGGAGTCAGAGACAGCCCGAAAGGCAGGACTTTAAGATGATACGCCGTTCCCTTGAACGCAAATCTCAAAAACATCCTGTGATGTTGTACAATTTGGACATGAAAGTACGCATCTTTGAGATCTATCGATGCAAATCAATCGCGTGGGTGGACGTGCGATAAGATCTTTTTCTGAGTAATTATTTTGAATGGGCATTTGTAAGTGCAAGATTAAAATGTTTCGGCTCTAGGATTGGCCAAAGCCTGCAGTCTTTCTTTGGGACAAGAAAATACCTGTTGTAAAACCCTTTTTGGGATTGACAATTTTGGAACAACCTCCATCGTGCTTTTAGCAAGGACATAAAATATGGCCTGATGTTCAAAAGGCATAAAGTTGAAGATGACACATTTCTTCAATATTTTAAGCAATATAACTTTTTTATTTCCATCTTTTTCAGTTTCAAAATAACAAAAAAAGTAAAGGGGCCTGAAGCAATAGTTTGGGTACCCTGCATGGTCAGTATTAAGTAACACCACCTTTGGAGTTTTTCAATTCTTGTTTGGGGGATTTTCACCCTTTCTTCCTTGCAAAAGGCAAAGTTCTGTGAAATTCTTCGGCCGTCTTGCATGCACTGCTCTTTTGAGGTCCATCCACATGATGTTTAGATTGGGGGACTGTGAGGTCCATGCACCTTATGAGGTAGTTCATTGTGGATTTTGAGTTGTGTTTAAGATCATTATTCTGATGTAGAAGTCATCCTCTTTTCATATTCAGCTTTTTTTTTACAGATGGTGTGATGTTTGCTTCCAGAATTAGCTGGTATTTCATTTAATACATTCTTCCCTATACCAGTGAAATGTTCCCAGTGTCACTGGCTGCAACACAAGCCCAAAGCACGATCGATCCACTCCCATGCTCCAGTTGGAGAGGTGTTCTTTTCATGAAATTCTGCACCCTTTTTTCCTCCAAACAAACACTGGCGGCCAAAGGTATGGAATAATGTACAGATTTTGCTCTTATGGAAAGAAATTTTTACTTTTATTCACCAAAGTGTCATTAAACTGATCACAATTTATAGTCAGGACATTAATAACGTCCAGGATCAATGGGATTAAAATCCATAACACTCTTTTCCAATTATCTGTAGTCCAATATCTGTTTCTTTGCCCACTCTAACCATTTACTTTTGTTTTTCTGTTTCAAAAGTGGCTTTTTCTTTGCAATTATTCCCATAAGGCCTGCACCCCAGAGTCTTCTCTTTACTCTTTTACATTAAACTGGTGTTGAGTGGGTAGAATTCAATGAAGCTGTCAGCTGAGGACATGTGAGACATCTATTTCTCAAACTAGAGACTCTGGTGTACTTATCCTCTTGTTTAGTTGTACATCTGGCCTTCCACATTCCACATATTGATAAAATACACTAAATTACACATTTTTGACCAATTGAAAATGAAGTAAAAATAAAAACTAAATTAAAATGTAAAATAATAACTCTGGTTGTAATGACTAACACAGCTTTCACTTTCTTTGGTGTATGTTTGAGTGGAGGGAAAAAGCAACAAATAATTGAAATGTCAACAGAACACAATAAGAAGTGTGTTGAAGGACAATTTTCTCTTCATGCACCTAAAGCATATGCTTTCATTCTGAAACCACTTTGAAATTTGTTCAGCAAGATACTAATTTGTTTTTTGCACTTATATTGACATATTGTTTTTCTAAATTGTGAAGCTTAAAATATTGATGTTGAGTTTACAGATGCAATTTTAATTTAGATTCTTGAACAGATTCACTCAGACTTGGACTCGAATTGTAATAGACTCTGTCTTGAGTCTGAATCAGCCCCTTTTGGACTTTGATTAGACTCCGACTCGTTTGTTTAAAGACTCAGACTTGACTAAGGTGTACTCAACCTACAGGTTATCTGCACATTTTTTAACAGCAAATAACTTTTAAGACCTTTTTAAGTCCTCTAAAAGAAAAATTTAAGACTTTACCTCAACAAAAAAAAACAGGAAAATGTTCAGCGCAACAACACAGAATGATGTGTTGTGGTACAACTCACCAGAGCAACGCTCAAGACAGGTCAAAGGGACGCGAAAACTTTTATACCAAGTGCTGATTCACCTTACAACCCTGACATGGTTGACTATGTATAAACTATCAGCTTTTAAGGTACTTCAGGTAATTTCTAAATTCTGGCCCCTCATAGCAGTTTCAAAAAGACATGGAAGACAGCCCCAGGACATTACAAAAGCCCACAAATACACAAAAGTTAAAGTATTTGTCATACTTGATCTAAATTATGGGTAAATGTGGCTGCCAAATAGCCTTGAGCTGGGTTTGGGGGTTCTCCCCCAAGAAAATGTTATTCAGGGTCTGATAGTGTTTTCCATGTCATTTCAGACACAGATAAATGCAAGCACATTCAATAATCTATGCGTAGACCTAATGAATGAAGATCCAGTCAGACAATTCTAGGAAAGATCAGGATCAGAAATTTATTTAAAAGTGCTTTGTTCAGCAACTACTTTCAGTACTGTGCATCAAACTTCCAATATGGTTAACAATGGGATTAATACCAATCTGGCAAACCAAAGATATACATGTATAACAGTATACAAACAGAATAGCATGAAAACAATCATGCTTACATGGGATGACAAATAGAGAAACATTTATCCATTTTATCCAAAGCGACTACAATTGCTATATATGTCAGAGGTCGCACGCCCCTGGGCCAACTAGGTTGGTACACTTAGTCTTGCTCAGGGACACATTGGTGTCTCACAGTGGATTCAAACCCGGGTCTCTCACACCAAAGGCATGTGTCTTATCCGTTGCGCATCATAAAAGCATTATATCAAGTACATTCTCAGACTCAGCCGAACGCACAAACGCTCTTCTTCGTGAGCATTTGAGTGTGCAGTTAAAAACTAGCCTAGAGCGCCATCTGCAAAAACTAAGCTCAGAATCAAATCGCAAAGCATTAGGAAAAAATTGAAATCAATCCAAGAATCGCAAAGAATCGATATATTGTAGCTAGGACTCCCTTGAAAAAGAGATTAGTTATCTCAAAGGGATTTTCCTGGTTAAATAAAGGTTTAATAATAATTGTCCCAAATATTCATTAGGAAATAACATGAAAACACACAAAGCATTTTAACATATTCAAAGAATTTTAAATGTTACTTTGATAGTCATACCTTAAAATGCTCCAGCAAGTCTTCTGCCGTTGAGTGGCCCAAAAACTGAGAACCATGATAGCGAGACCTGACAATCGGGGTGCCGGTCTCGTCGGTTGACCAATGTCTGACGTGCAAGTCCAACTGTTTAGTTTTCGTTGCTGTGTTCGTGGACTCATCAAACATTATGATGAAAGCGTCCTTGTTTGCCCGTGAAATTAGTTCCTTCTTTAGGTATGGGGCAACACCAAATCGTGCTAAATATGCGGTTTTGTCCCTTCCACACGTGAACGTACTCGCACACTCTGAGTCAGGGAACATTGCTTGAAAAACTAGATGGATGTCCTCATTTCAGGTGTACGAGTGGTGGCGGCTTACGGTTTGAAATACCCACAGTATTTCGGCTTTAAGTGTAGCTACATTCGCAAAGCTGCCGAAGGCATTGCTTGAAGTGGACAGCCTTGTGGAAGGTTGAGAGGTCGAAGTGCTCGATGAGAACATTATGGGCAAACTACTTGCCTGCGACAACACATACTTCTATGCTTTCACGTGTGAATCGAGCGCTATGTGGCCCATTGACCCCAGCTGTATCGTCTTTTTACATAAAGCACACCTCGCTTCATGATTACTGGCTGTTTTCTTCAGCCACCCCCGATACTTTTCGTCCTCCAACCAACTGTCATTAAACAAACATTTGCCCATGCTTGCGATTTCGCAAAATGCCGTGGTGGCGAACCATCAACGGAACGCATTCATCAATCACTTACTCGTATGTCACATGGAATGATGCAGGTTGCACCCACGAAGTGCTGCACCCAAATGTTGCGCTGGTCAAATTGCGGTTTGAAAAATAAATAAAAATGACGACACGGACATGAAATTTAAGATCCCACATGAAATTTAAGACCTCCTTATGGAAAATTCCAGAATTCAAGACATTTTCAGACCTTAAAAATCAAATATTTTATCTAAGACGTTTCAAGACTTTTTAAGGACCCGCGGGGACCCTGACCTAACACTACTATCTTTTTATTGCCTTCTCCTGCTTTGTGGGCATAAATTATTTTCAGAGTGCTAGGCAGCTGCTTAGAGGAGCCCATGGCTGCAGATTGTTGGGACAAGGTTTGAGGAGTCAGAGTATTTATAAAGCTTTGAAATTTGCATCACCGGACAATTCCAAATGATGTGAACAAGCCATAGCCCTAACATGCTAATTAAGGTCTGAGACCTTGGTAAAAGTTATCGGAGACCTCAAATCTCTTGGGGTGCCCAAACTTTTGCATGGTGCTCCATTCCTTTTTTCACTCTAAAATTTTACAAAACTAAAATAATACACTAATTTTGCTTAAAATGTTGAAAAGAATGTTTCTTCTTTAACTTACCTTTTGGAAATCAGGATGCTGAAACGGTCCATTCACCAAAGAATCATCAAGCGGCGAGGCGGAGTGATGTTCGCTAGAATACTACATGGGTGCGGAGAGTCTTATTGTTGCCATGAAGATCCCGTGAAGAATTGTGTAGTCGACGGTCAAGCAGTAGATGGCTTCTAGACGAGAGATGAATTGCTGAAGGAAGAAAATTCTGAAGAATGTTGTTTGTATGCCAGCTTTTATAGCGGACAGCTTCGTGCCTAAAAGGGCGGGGTTGAAACACCACAGACAATATTAGAATATTTCCATTATTGCAGAGAGGTTTCAATTAGGTTGTGTGGAAGGACACTCCCATATGCGTTAGCAAAGCAATGTCAAGTGTACGGAGTCGTAAGGGAACCTCACTCCCCTGGCCTCAAGAGGCACACTAGTGACTGACGCTAGAGGCTGTAGCCTGGTAAATCAAGTCCATATATGACATCACAGAGACTCCATTGGCTCAAAGAGCTAGTAATTGGTACTCTATTCAAAGCCTGATTAAAAATCGTAGAAATTCACTTTATGGTATATGCAGTTTTAACTATGTAAATATGACATTTAAATCATATGTTACACATAATAATATCAGGGCTCGACAATAATGACTGCCCAATGGCCCGGGGCCAGTGTGAGAGAGTTTCGGGCCAGTTGCTAGGACAGTCAATTGCCCGATCGGGCCAGTGCTGCATTTATAAAGTTAGTGTTAGCAGACAATGAATAAAAATACACGGAGTGAACAAAGTCTTCAAACAGAGCACTCGGAGACGAGAGAGTATGATTATATTTAGTTTGTAATGACACGCGAGTGCATAATATTCTGGCTTCAGCCCCCCTAAAATTATGTAACTTTGCAATGAGCACATAACTGTTTTAAACAGCTGCAGCCACAACACTGCACTTGTTTGAATCATGAGGCACTTTGTTTGCTTTTCCCACATGTAAAGACTGACTGTAGTGTGAGCCAATAGCATTGGAATGTGGGCTGTGATGGAGCATATCATTGGTTTGAGCCACTGAACTAATACGGCCCATTTCCTCATTCAATTTATGAATGAGCAAGGATCAGCATCTTCTTTCGTTTGGGATATTATACAGATAGTGCTGTTTCGGAAGGAAATTGGTACTTTAATTCACCAAAGCAGCATTCAATTGATCACAAATTAAAGACGGGACATTACTGATGTAAAAAAACAGTCCTTCAAACCATCACTCAAATCCTTGAGTAATCATGCTAAATTGATCATTTGATACTAGAAAATAACTTGCCATTATATCAAACACAGCTGTAATTTTAAAAAGTAATTTTTCACATTATTAATGTCCTGACTATACTTTGTGATCAGTTGAATGCCATTTTGATAAATAAAACTACCAATTTCTTTCCATAAGAGTAAAATCTGTACATTACTCCAAACTTTTGGCAGCCTGTGTGTGTGTGTGTGTGTGTGTGTGTGTGTGTGTGTGTGTGTGTGTGTGTGTGTAAATAAAATATTAAGCTTTGGACAATATTATGTATCAGCAAATTTTTGTTTTGAGGCAAGTGAAAGTTTTGGCAGGGCTTGTAAAAGTACTGGTCTGACTGGGCCAGTAGAAAAAATCCTTAGCATTGAGCCCTGAATATCCAACTGAAGTTTTACATTGTGAAATTAAAGATGTGACATTGTGTTTTTCAGTTAGCCTAGACTTCAATGACATGCTACCACGATAACATGATAGGTTTTTGCTCAGGCATTACAAACGGTTACCCCCATGGGCACTCGATTTACCAGGCGGACACAATTTATCATGATATATCCAGGACTGGTTACAGTTATACAGTGATAAACATTTGCATCTGACACCTCCACAACAACACATCAACTCTTACTTCGCCTTATTAATTCCGTAACCCCACACATGAGATGGCAAGGAGAGAGCAGGGCTGCATTTCCCAAAAACATCATAAGCTTAAGTTGATCGTAGAAACCATAGGCATCCTTGGT
The DNA here is from genome assembly GCF_025860055.1 of Xyrauchen texanus. Taxonomy (NCBI): domain Eukaryota; kingdom Metazoa; phylum Chordata; class Actinopteri; order Cypriniformes; family Catostomidae; genus Xyrauchen; species Xyrauchen texanus. The sequence continues at coordinate 12,743,240 of NC_068315.1, forward strand.
TTCTACAATATTAGGATAACGCCCCAGAGAGCAAATAGTGGGAGTTTACTATCAAGTCTTAAATGAGAGAAGCACCAAAACCAAGTGTCAGAATAAGGGTAGAAATTGATCATGTTTTACAAAAATATTACTTGTTTTTTTATGTTCAAGAATGTTTACTAATATTATAACTGAACCTAAAGAAACATATTAAAATAATAAAAAGGCATATCATGAACCCTTTAAATGAGTTGTCAGTTGTCAGTGATCTAAGGAACACGTCTGAATAACTTCAGCTTTACACAAATCACTTTCTACATTGCATATTCACCTGTATAAAGTCTAGCAACTGTGACAAACCAGATCTATAGGACATAAAGCACCAGCATGACTTTCTGGTCATTAACCATATCGGTGAATGTTCAATCAAAAGCCTTATTTTCAGACTTCATTGCACAACACAATGTTTAGCTGCAACCGAGCTCATTAGTAGCATTTAAACAACTAGAAACTAAAAGGAAAAAAGCTCCGGACACTCTGCATCTCACGATCTTGACTATTTAATTATCATCATAAATCACTGAAAGGGTAACTACAACTACTGTATTATTTCATCGTTTTGTTCTAAATCAACAGCAATGCCGTCCGCACTGTGCACTCACAGACATGGAAAATAGAGCCTCACCTTATGCGCTCACACTTTATTCAGAACCATCGAACTGTGATACCACACTTCAAGACCTTAACTCATGTTATCATCTCTCACAGCGAGACTCTCTCTACCGTGTGGTACACTTCCGGTTACAGGCGGAAGTGGTTACGTTCTGTAATGAAATTTTCAGATAAAAGGATTTGTGTATTGACAACAAGCATATTTATAATGTTCACGGTTCAATAAACAGAATACACACATAACAATGTCCAGGGATAACAAATGAAAATAAATGTTTTTGCCTTTCGTAAATTATATAAACCCAAAATATTAACAATTATCGTTGCCTTATTGATTTTACAGATTTCTCCGTCCAGTAGTCAAGTAATTTTTATTTGTAGCCTATAGTGCTTTTCACCACATAAGTCGTTTCAAAGCAGCTTTACAGGAAATCATGCTATAACATAAAATTATGTTTTAATGCCTTAAGAGTCATCTTTGTGTGATTTCATGAAAAAAGGGATTGTAGATTGTGCCTTAATAAGTAAATAATATTAGTATTTAGACCCCCAGTGAGCCAGCCAAAGGCGACTGTAGCAAAAAAACAAAAACTCCATAAGATGCTGTTTTATGAAGAAAAATAACCTTAGGAGAAAAAAGTACCCTTCTGGCTAAAACAGCGTGAATTTAATGCCAGTAGTTATTTGTGTGTAGATCAAGTCATGTATTATATTAGTAAACTGAGTAAATTTAAGGGACCAGTGTTAAAAAAAAAAAAAAAAGATTTTGTATGAACCATAAAAATGAATTACTAAAAGTCTTTGACGTTCATCTTGAATTATCTGTGGAAATATGCATAGATGTTTTGTCCTTGGCTGATGAAGGCTTTAGTTGGCAATTAATTTATTTTCTGTCTAACCGGTCCTGCTCTACTACATCGCGCAGTATTCAAACCGGTGTCTCTGGCATTGGAGACAGGCGTGCTAACAAGGAGGCTACAGGCCTAGTGTCAGTCTGTAGTGCGCCTCTTGAGGTCAGGGCAGTGAGGTTTTACACATACTGCACAGCTATCACGTACAATCTTGCACCCATTACATAGGCCTATGTATTTCATTTTAAGAGAGTGCAGTCCATCCTTTGACCAAGACGATACAGGCGACATTCAGTGAGGGGCATTGCGCGGAAGCTTATGGCAATTAATTTTGGTTAAGTTCATCCTGAGTCCAATGTTTGGGCAGTGGCACATGAATTCTACCATGTCTTAGCACAATAGTACTTTAGTAATTCTGTGAGGTTTTCCAACCAATTCATCTTATGGATAATGGATCTTCCATATATAATTAAGTTATAAAAAAATAAGGCCTACATTATCTGTTTAGCATGAAATGGGACTTTTTAACTCTTTAATGGATAGTTCATCTAAAAAAATATATTTAATAATGTACTCACCCTCATGTCATCCCAGATGTGTATAACTTTTTTCTGCTGAATACAAGAAAATATTTTTAGAAGAATATATCTGCACTGTTGCTCCATTCAATGTAATTGAGTGGTGGCAAGAACTTTAAAATTCCAAAAAGCACATTAAAGCCACATCAAAATAATCCATATGACTCCTGTGGAAAAATCCATGTCTTCAGAAGAGATTGAATAGGTGTGGGTGAGAAACAGATCAATATTGTAGTAATTTTTTATTATAAATCCTCCTCCCTGCCCAGTATTAGGCAATATGCACAAAGAATGTGAATTGCTAAAAACAAAAAAGAATGTGAAAGTGGAAGTTAAACTGGAGATTTATAGTTTAAAAAAAGACTTAAATATTGATCTGTTTCTCACCCACACCTAACACATTGCTTCTGGAGACATGGATTAAACCACCGGAGTATTATGGAATATTGTTATGTGGCCTTTATGTGATTTTAGGGCTTTTTGCCAAGTTTTGGTCACCATTCACTTGCATTGTAGGGACCTACAGTACTGAGATTTATATGTACGTCATGGGTGGCATAAGGATGAGTAAATGATGAGAGAATTTACATTTTTTAGGTGATCTATTCCTTTCAGTAATAATGTGGCCTATACATCGTATTTTTAGTATGATTTTTTTTTTGTCTTTCGTTAAAGTATTTAGAAAAATGAACAGAGTAAGACAAATATATATATATATATATATATATATATATATATATATATATATATATATATATATATATATATATATATATATATGATGAATGTGTAAAGAAATCCAGAGATTACAAGTTCCTTTCAACACTATTTTATTTCAAATAAATATAAATAAATTAAAAAAGTGGCAGTAAAGGCTGTGTAAGCTTCCTTATGTAAATAAATATTTCAACTGCACTGTAATACTTTAAAAAAGAGCATGAAGAATAAATAAAGTCCAGAATTACTTTGGTAATACAGAGGAACTGTTTCAAATCTACTCCTTGATAGAAATTCTAAATAAATAAAGTCTGTTAAATTATTGTCCAATGTGGATGTCTGATATTGCTCTGTAACATGCACTTCCACAATACCATGCTGTCCATATAATTATTTTGAATAAATACAGTTCAAAAGATACAACTTAAATCCAATCCCTACCTCGTAATGCTAAAACAGTGTAAAAATGTCAACAGTAGTGGTGACAAATCCTACATTCTGGATATTTCTGGAAATTATTGTAGATCCATCTGGCCATTGAAGTTCCACCAGGCTGGCTCCATTTCCCCAAGGACATCCTCCAGACACTGAGGGGACAGAACTGGGAGTGGGGCTACATGCTGCTCCTCAGCAAGCCTGTCCCATGGGCTACTACAGTCAGAGTATGGCACAGATGGAGAGAAAGTTTCCTGTCCCATGTCCCAAAATGCAGAATCAGGAGAGGCTGGGGATGTTGGCAGTGACTCCAGGTCACTAGCACACCCAACCATGGCACTTCCAATTGGGTAAGGAGGTGGTGGGTAAAGAAACACATGACTCTTATCCTTGTAGGAGTTTCTAAAACTCTGCACTGGTGGACTCCAGGTAGACTCAGGAGATGACTGGGTGCTTACTCCAGAGCTCCAGCTGTCTGCCAAAGCTTGTAGATCAGAGGGAAATGTGGGAGAACAAGAGCTGGTTCCCATCAGTCTGCTTTGTCGTGGCTTAATATCAGGTGTGCTGTAGACTCTTGGTGGAAAGGTATAGTGCTGTGGAGATGTTTGAGGCATCTGAGATTGAGGAATTTTAAATGATGCCTCTGGAATGCCTCTCTGTTGTCCACTGAGTGCCACACTGGACATGTGAGGAGGTAGGAAAGGGCTAGGTAGAGGAGAGGTTGTGTCTAGATGTGTTGAGGTCTGAGAGGCTCTGTTTTTTAGGGTTCTGGCCCTCTTGTTCTGGAACCACACCTGGAAGACCAAAACATTTACATATTAATATTGATATACCTTTACCATAAAAGCTGTTTATATCTATGTATATTGTTGTTATTGATGCATTAATACACTGATATTGACATACCTGAATGCGTGACTCTGGCAGACCAGTGGCTTGAGACAGACTTTCTCTGACACTAATACCAGGGTATGGGTCCACACTGAAAGCAATTCGTAGAAGTTCCAAATGCTTTTTGGTGAAAGAGGTTCTTTTCCTTCGGCCTGCTATCTTACTGGCCTGTGAGTTTCCATCTTGAACTGTAAGGGTTAAAAAAAATTGTTATTACCGATGCACCACTTTTCCAAAATATTCTTAAAAATCTCTGAAAACATCAATTCATCAAAACAAAGAGTTAACAAAATAATACATTCTCACCAATGCAGTCAGCCCACATGTCTATTAAGTAATTTTTGTTTGTCACGTGTAGAATATTCTATATGAGTAGATCAAGTTGGATGCTTGTAACTGCTCCTTGTACTACTGACCAAAAATTGAAGGCTGCCACTATTTCTACCTGCCCACCTAGATCCAGTGTGGGCTGTCCTAACACTTCTATACTTTAAAGATTAAGTGAACTCTATGATCTCTAATGGCAAATTCACACCTTCATACATGCCACACCTTAATTCACAGGTCATTCTTCCATCTCCTTTGTTGGTCATCATAAACACATTAACAAGATGCAGACATGTCAAGACAATTTGTAAGACTATTTATAGAAAAATTCCTTATGAATTACTAGTTTAATACTTAGTAAAATCACTCATTCAAAATGTATAATTTAGTTTTACTTCTTACTACTTTTAAGAGAAATATAAATTATTAAACCTTACAAGTCATACCTTAAAAATTATACAGTCAATACAATTGATACTGATAGTTAAATTATATATTCAATTGAATGTAACTGATTAACGATTTTTTTATGAATTTTAATTAGTGTCCAAATATATTTTGAAAATTCAATATTTGTATTTAATCATTAGTGAAAAACAAAATTATGCATTTTGACATTTTAAATTTATATACTGAAAACACTACAGAGGGTTAAGGAAAATAATGTACAAAAGTAAAGTACAAAAGAATGTTCCATCTCTGGATGGAATGTTTTAATAGCCTAATGTTACACACACACACATATATATATATATATATATATATATATATATATATATATATATATATATATATATATATATATATATATATATATATATATATGTATTCCTTATGCTCAATCAGTACATTAAATAAAAAGGTCAGGTAGCTTGTACTTAATTTGGTGACCCTAAAACATCAGTGTTTGAACACCCAGTCATATAAAACATTCTCTCAATCATGAACAAGGATTTGTGTTGGATAAAAAAAAATGTGCATAACAAATAAAATAAGATTGTCTGTGTCTCATTCCATACAGGAAAGGAGAATATCCTCGTTTGTACTAATCTTACAACATTTTGAGATGTTCTGTTAAATCAAAGGGAAAGATCACATGGCTTTATTGATGAGTGCAAACAGCTTTGATGAATGTGCCAATTTGATTGATTTGTCCCCATCAATTTACACAAAGGATGCTATAGTGCAGATTCATACCTTTTAACAGCTGTTTGAATATGAATAGACCCAGTCACTAAGCCCTTTATGGTACATTCTGATAATAATAAGTGTTATGATTAATTGCACTCTCATTTTTTCATAAGCTACTTATGACCACTTTATAACAGCACCGAAATGTTCTTATTAAAACAACGAACACAATAATTAAGCTTTCACAGCTCTCACATTTTTATTGCTGTTATTGATGGTATAGCCAAACATGATGATTTAAGTTTCTGATTATAGACTCATGTCTTCCTTGTCTTCTTCTCTTATTTTCATTTTATAGTATAGCTCTTATTTATCAAAAATTTACATGTAGGAGGTACTTATCTTGTATTTTTTATGGCTATATATTCCATGTATATCCCAAGTCACTACTGCTCTGAGACAAGAGCCAGTTGGTATAGACAGGGTTTATGATCTGGAGCATGACAATCCAGCTACTTTTTATAGTATAATACATTTCTTATTTAAATGCATCACAATTCTTTGATATGCTTTAAGATGAATGTGAAAATGTAATCTTAAACACAACTAGCAATTCACCTCTGTGCACTGTTCCATCTTGCTTAAGTAGATATTCTACATTTCAAATCTACCTATGATCTATAATGATCTCCTTGAATTTGTATGTGATCAAGACATTGTTGTGATGGATGTGCTGTGTATCTTAAGTTCCAATATTATAATTTGACATTTCTCCATAAATAGGCTTTATAAAGGGCTTAACAGTATGCAGTACTTTAATACTAACTAATTATTAGTTCACATTGAGGGTTTCAGCACAGTTGGCATAGTACTTTAGCCCCCTCCCCTCCATTACATTTGTATAGTTTCATTCAAATTACCATAGTTACAGTAACTGATACTTCTGTAAAACACCATAGATGCTATATTATGAATGTGATCTTCAAGCCATGTTTTTAGAATCTGTCATTTTGTTAAATTTATTTTTTATGTTGTGGTTAACACCAAATGTTATTGCTCTAACAATTGTTGTAATGTTGTTATAGGTATATACAGTACATACTATATGCACATATATTTATTTTTGTAAGGGTTTAGTGTGTCTTGTGGACTATGAACATGTATTACATAAGTTTGTTAGATAACTACCTATCTATCTACCTATCACCATCAACAACATAATATCCCAATGATTCATGCACATTTTAACGGGATATCTATAAGCAGCTTATAATAAGGAAAACCCGTTAAACGTTAATGTAGTAATGACATAGTAGGTCAAGATGGCGCGCTATGATCATGAGTCATGGCGTCTCTCTGGAGTCTTCAAAGCAGCACTATTGACAATTTTTGTTACATAGACATTAGTGTAATGGACATAATTTCAAAAGAGATATATATTAATTAGCCGAAAAGAGGTATTATTTCACTTAGAGAATCTGTTCTGAAAGAAAATGAGAAATATATGTTAGTAAAAGACAATCTAATGAGTCTTTCAGGTAATCCATATTCATCCGCTGTGAGTTCCTGTCTCACGCGCAGTGGAGGGAGCGGAACCCGGATGGAACGGTCATGGCTGCCGTCAGCGACCTGCCAGTCTAAAGAGAAAAGAGAGGTAAATTTGTCTAAACCGCATCGATTTGAAGCAGCGATCTTAATTAGGACGTATTGACATTGTACAATATTATAACGGTCACTTTTGTAAGTAGTGCGCTCTTACTTTGACTTCTTCGTTGTTGTTTATCGTTTGATTATGTCTCGCGTGGGTGGGGGGGTGAGTTGCTTTATTTGTTGTTGATCTGTTTAGACAAGTCTTATGGGTGAATTACTTTCTGTGACGTGCAGGTGTATTCGGCGAAGGATAGTCGGTTTGCAATCAAATATGCACGGCCATGATTGTCGTGTTGAGTCGATTGACATGGCACTTCCTTTAGTTGGCTGTGTACAGTGCATTGTGTGTGTCCGCGTTGCACAAAGTTGGTGAATGTCAATTCAAATAGCCGACGTTAATCATACGTAGATGCATGGCTAATTTGTGTAGTGTGTTTAAAAATAGTTTGTTTGTGCATCTACTGATTGATTGTGAAGTGCATTTTAAGTTGCATGTGCATTTAAGTCTGATCAAAAGTTTGTCATTTGCAGCAGTTCTTGAAAATGAATAAACATAAATCAAGGCTGTTTGTGACACGCATTAAATACATAGTGTGAGATTATGATCATTCTGGTGAAATTTTACTACACTAACACATGAGTTTACTTATGAAGTGATGTGCCATGCACCCTTTAAGACATCACTTGAGACTTACTTTCTGGCGGGACTGGAATTTAATATGGTTTCTCGCTTTCAAAATGTTATACCTAAAGAAAATCGTTTATGCATGGACTTGGGGTTGTTATCTCACAAAATAATTGTTTGTAGTTGTTGTTGTTGTTGTTGTTGTTTTTTTATGATTATTTTGTAAGTTAAAACCTATTTAATGATAAAAGTCCTAGATTGTACAGACTGTTAAATACATAGCATTTTTCATGATAACACTCTTACAATTTAATTTCTTTATTTTTGCTCATTATATTTAGATTTCCTACTGAAATCATTGGCTATATATTGCTCTGTGAGTCCTTGTGTAGAGTAAAACTTCCTCACAGGCAATTGCACATTATTTTGTGTGATGCATCAGTGGTCTGTAGATATTAGCTACAAGCTAATATAACTGTCTGTTTCCTATGAGTAACAAAGGGATCTTCCTTAAGGAAAGAAATCCAAATTGTCCCCTGTGCTGCGTTTCATTTGTAGGACTTTTTCACCTTATTGGGGATGGAGACATTTATACACTTACAAGTAGAGTAATTTAAATTTATAGTATTCATTCCAGGGATTCATAATCATAAACACTGGATAGGTCATGGAAACTCATTGGTCAAAAAATTGAACACCGTTCATTCTGTTATTTACAACTAGGCTGTAAAAGGCCAGAATGTGACCGCCAGTTTTTCAAACAAGAAATTGACGCGGTATTGCAAATAAATTGAAAGTTTTCTCTTCTGTTGTCTTGACCCAAACATGTAATACTACGACAACATTCATGAAAGGCAAGAGAGTATAGGTTGTTTTTTTATTTTTTTAAACAATCGATAGCACCAGTTGTAGACTACACTGGTGTGAATATTTAGCATATTATCTTACTTTGTGAAAAGTTAGTCTGAAGGGCTGTCCAGTAGAAGATAAACTCAATCATTTGTGTAATAATTAAGCTATATACCTAACATGTTGCATCTATGGTTGAGAACAACAATGAGTAAGGATATAACTTTTTTTTTAATGGGTATATTACATGATTGGGGGGTTTACATGTTATGTGGTGTACCTCATCTAAAGCCATTTTGTTCATACTTTTACAATTATTACACATGCATCTTTCATGATTTTATGTTTTTTAAGATTAAAGATTAAGATTAAATAGGACCTATATGTAATGTTAAAATTAATCTGTCACACTCCAGGACCATTTAAAATGAACTACTGAATGCAAAAGTTGATCATTGTGGTGAAAAACTTAAAAGAAATGGTGACCAGTTCCTGGACTTAAGAAAGATGCTTTATATATATTCATATACATTTTTACCTAAAATCTTGATGTTGATTTAAAAAAAGTAACTGGAAATGTTCTGCATCGACTACCGTTATTTTAACAAGGGGTCAATTTCATTCAAAGCTGTACAAAAATGCTATTAATCAAATATTGTAGGTTAATTGTGTTTTCCAAATATTGCAGGAAATTTTATTCTAAAGCATGGAGGTTGAACTGACATCATCAGATGATCCCCCTAAAAGCCATGACCAGAGCCAGGATGATGACACCTCACTGGACCACCTCACTTTGCCTCTTGAGTTGGCACATCAGCCTTCAGAGACAGCCTCTTGCAATGAGCATTGTGACCAAGATGAAGCACCCCCTGAGGAGTCAGGCACTGATAATCTCAACACACATGGCAAAGCTTCTGGAAAGTCTCCATGTAAGATACTGCAGGGTGCAATCTTCTCTGGAAAAATACTGAGCTTTTGTTGTTCTGAATGCAAAGACGACACCACTTACAGCCCTAACGACTTGCTTAAGCATTTTCAAGGAGTTCACAAGGGGACCCTTCCAACATATCCTTGTGATCTGTGCTCATTTGTCACCAATGAATTCTCTGCACTCCAGCGACATCGCATTGGACATCGAAACACTTTGGTCACATGCGAGATCTGCAATGATGGGGTGCAGTATTCTCTTCTTTTGCTAACAAGGCACTTTACAGCATGCCACAGTCATAATGGACATTTTCGCTGTAAAAAGTGTGAGTTTTCAACCAGAGATGCTGGAACCTTCGTTCAACACATTCATCATCACAATGAACGTAATCAAAAATGTCCAAATGTTAGCCCCACACAAGGGGAGCTTCAAAGGCACAACCTGGTGCATTCAGGGATTTTTCCATTCTCTTGTCAGATATGTGGCTATAGTGCAGCTCGCAGAGAGTACCTGAACAAGCATCTTACTGTGGCACATAGTGAAGAGCTGGATAGAGCAATCAAACGGAAAGCAATTGAGGACAATACTGGAGTTAATTCACCTGGACTGAAAATGTTGCTTAAAAAGTCTTCTCCAGTTGGAGGATCCAGAGAAATGCAGTGGATGTCAAAACTTAACTCTCTTCCTGCCGTAGGACTGCTTGATCACAACGGCAGGTTGTTTAATCCTGAAAAAACCTTGGAGGAGACCCAGCACTACCTCGAAAGAGCTGTTGGGGTTAAAAAAGATAGTCATAAATGGTCAAAGTCTCCCCTAAAGACTGAGCCACAGTGTCTGCACCCCATTCCAGCAACAACACTTCAACCAAAGTTACAAGAGCAAGAGATTAGTCCTGGAAGTGGACTTCTGAATCCCACCAACAGTAATGGACTGACCGTTCTTATGGTAAAAAATAAAATTTCCATTCCTCCTAACTGCACCACTAAAGTCATGGGCTTTAAGATGGTAGATGGTAAAAAGCATTTAGTTCTTAAAGTCATACCAACAAAACAAGAGGACTCCACTGACAATGAGGTCTCTGATTCACAAAGTGGTGAGGATGAAGATAAAACCAGAAGCTCCTCATCTTCACCAAGTGTAGGGTGTCTCAATGTAGAGTCTGGAGAATCAAATGAGACTGGTGTTAAAAACTATGTGAAATCTTCAATTAAAGAGGAGTCAAAGGAAGTTGAAAATCTCACTGGCAACCAGCCCTCCTTGATAGAGGAGCATGCAGTTAGCTTCGAGAGGGCATGGAAAATAGGGCAAGTTTATAATGAGGATGCCGGAATCACCGACAATGTCTCTCCTTCAGCTTCACATAACGTTGACTTACCATCTTCAACATTACAAAATTCATCCCCATCCCAGTGTCCGAGTAGTCAGTCCAATGGTAGGTCATCACCTAATGAGATATCTTTGCTCTGTGAAAGAAGCTCCAATGAGGACGTCAAGCCAGCAAATCCATCCGTCACAATTCCTGTTTCAGCTTCAGAGCTTTCCACAGCTATTTCAGAGACCACACTTTCTGAATCTCCCATGGCCGAAACAGAATCATCTAAAGACCAGACGACAGTGTTGTCTTCATTTATCGATGGACTCCCAGTACCAGACTCTCCACTTTCCCATGCAAATTCAATCCCTGAAATGACTGTAGTTGACGCGAATCAAAGCGCAAATATCCTGCAATCTAAACGTCCATCTAAAACAATTGTAGAGGAATCCCTTATACAGAAAGCTACATTAGAAAACAATAAATGCTTCAGAAATGTTTTCTCTTTAGGTTGTAAACCATGTGAGAATAAAACCAGACAAAGCTACCCTACTGAAAGTCCCGTGGTCCCTGATTCAGTGGCTGAAGAAGAGAATGATTCTGATAAAGTTGAGACATTATCTGAGACAACTGCAATTAAAGCCTTGTCCTCTAAAACAGTGTTAGAAGAGAGCTCTCAGTTTCTCCCAAATGTTAGCGCTGCTCCTAATGCAAGTAAGACCTCAGCCTCGGATAGTGTAGTTGTAAATTGCAATTCCCCTAAAATAACTACAAATGAAAACATAGAGTCAAACTCTAGTTCACAAAATAAAATTAGTACAGGTGAATTGACTGATGCCAAAGAATATTGCGCAGAGGTTGAAAATAACTCCCTCAGTTCCTCGAGTCAAGAAGTCTTTAGTTTTCACAATTATTCTAAAGATACCTCAGGCAGCTCACCTGATTCCCTCCAGCCTGAGGAAGATTCAACAGAGGGGATGGAGGAAGAGGAATGTGAGGAAGATTTTGGAGACTGGAGCTTAACTTTGCCTGCATCTCCTCCATTTCCAGCAGAACAATCCGAAGAAGATTTACAAGGTTACAAACAGACAGGGGCAAATGATGATGGTGGAGAAAATGCATTAGAACGAGTGTCAGATAGTGATATTGAGGTTGATGAGTGTATAGCTACTTTTGACGATTCAGTCGTTCCGGTGCTTCCAGATAGCATGCAAGAAACAGCTTGCTCATCGATGTCAGAGAAGAAACCGGACGATAGGGCACCAGCAAGTTTGAAGAATGCCACTGTTTTGGGCAAAATACTTGAAAAGCACTCGGATGCCATCATTAGCCAGCAACTTGAGAAAGAAAGAATTAAGTCTTCGACTACAGTACAAGAACCTGTTAGGCCAACCAGAACAACACTTAGGATCTTGCAAACACCTGAAGGAAAACAGCAGATGTTCCTGCAAACTGCAGAGACTCCGTATGGTGTGCCAGTTCAGCTTAAAAGTGGAGCTGGGTTCAAGCTCATTACTAAGTCGTGTTCTCCCAAAATTAATGTGTCTTACGTGAAACCTGGCATTGAAACGAACAGCAAGACTACAGGACTGGCTCTCACTTTAAACGGAGGCAGAATTGGAACATCTGCGCAAAGTTCAAATGAGGAATCTAAAGGACAAGCAACTGTTCAAATGGCAACAAGCAGCAGTGGAAATCGCTATTTTGTCAACGCAGCTGCTCTTAAAGGTTCTCTTCTCTTATCAAGTGCTGTGAAGTCCTCATCTGGAGAACAGGCAACCGATATGCCACAAACTTGTTATTTAGTTCAGAGGCCAGTCTCTGTTACCCCAGTTAGCAGTGAGTCCACTGGTGCAAGTTCCAAGCCTGTGCTTGCAACTCGTCCTGTATTGGCAATGCCTGTGAGTACAGCTGATAAAACTGGTCCCTTGCAGACTGGGAGACAAGCTTACTTGGTTAGATACATTTCTCCAGCTAAGTCAGGTATACTTTTGAATAATTCCGATGGAAAAGCTTTAAACCAGGGCAACCAAGTAAATGATGTTGGCAAAAACAGGGTTTTCCTTAAAATTCTTAGAGGTCCTAATGGCACCAGATTTCTCTCTAGTGCTCCATACACCACCACCTCAGCCAAAAAACCTCTATACCTTGCTACAAGTTCTTTACAGTCCCCTTACTTCTTAATGTCCTCAAGTAAATCTTTGAGCAATGGGTCGGCAGGCCTGAAAACATCTATCAGTTCCCAGGGTTCCCATAAACTGATTCCAGCACAGCTTATTCTACCCCAGTCAAATGTTCAAATCAAAAACAGGGGTGATCCTGATGTAGCATTACAGAAGTCACCACTTGTTCCTTGTCTCACCTGTCCACCAAGCCAAAGGAAGAGGCGGCAAAAGGCTTTGTTTGGGGAAATACAGGAGAGCTCTTCTAAAACTAGGAGAATCTCAAGCAATACATCAATTGAGAAAGATGCTACTTCAATTTGGGAGCCTGTTGCAAAGGATGCAGAGAGAAAGCTGAGACTCTGTCCCTTTAGTCCACTTCAAGAAATCAAATGTCCCCGTCGAAACCAGCCTGTGGTCGTGTTGAACCACCCTGATGCCGACATTCCTGAAGTTGCTAGCATCATGAGATCAGTGAACAAGTACAAAGGTGAAGTTTTCAAAGTGGTGCTGTCACAGAGTACAGTTAAAGCCCTCTCTGAGCTGAGCCTCACTGATCCTTCAAACACACTTTCAAAGCAGAAGGCTTCCAAAAGCAGTGGCTGTGCAACATCCAGGCCGGTAGGAGTCACTGTTCAAGAGAGATTTATATTAAAACTCAAGTTAAAAAAGATGAGTAGAAATAAGTATGAGGTGGTGAGGTCCTCATCTACTGGTTTTGAGCAGCAGTCAAGGTTTTGTTGCTGGTTTTGTGGGCGACTTTTCAACAACCAAGAGGATTGGATTGGCCATGGTCAACGGCATCTTATGGAGGCAACAAAAGATTGGAACAAGCTGTTTTAATGTAACACAAACCCCTGGATTGGGCCAAATGCCATCCGTCATTGTAGAAAACTGATTTTTTTACATTTAATTCCGTTTTTAATAGTACAGTAAGACACAAAATATAGACGTAAACCTGTCTATATTATTTTTCCATAGATTTTTCTCAGAAGTTTTAAAGAGTATTGTGTAATAGAAAAGAGTTTGATACCAGTTTGTATGTAAATAGTTTTAACCCTTGCATATTTAAATCGAGTTGTATAGAACGGAACTGTGAAAACTGGACACACTGTATGTTTATGGTGCACACAGTAAATCACTGGTATGAAAAGAAGGTGCTGTCTCTTATAGACCACTTTTAATGCAGATGATTGAACAGATTTCTCAGGTAATTCCATAATCTTATAATTAATGGTCCAGCTTATAAAAAAGTAATTATCCTCAGTCTGAAGCTGTGTTTGATTTGTCTTTCTAAATATTATGTACCATTTAAGTACAGTTTAAGTTGGCTACATGTCATGCCTAAATTGTAAGAGTTCATGGAACCTATTGAAAACTTGTTTTATTTTCCAATTATTGTCCCTTTATTTTTTTAAATGTTCAAAATAATTGGAGAAATAAGTGTGTTGGTATACCTGCGAGTTTAAATTGTTATTTTAGGAATTGTGGCAGAAATAACAAATTCACCTAAAAACAAACCATCTGGTTCCTGTGGAAGCCATCCTTTTAGAATGATTATGTCCTTTGAGGGGGTTTTCCATTATTATGCTCTATTTTGTGTATTAGTTCTCATACTGTTTGTTTGGGTCACATTAATTTTCTCTGGTGCTATGCATCTCCCTTCATTATTTCAAATTAGACCTGGTGTAATTTCAGTAGCAATAATGGACTTCATAATTGTTTGAAACCTTTCCCTATTAACCTTATCTGTTGGTTATCGCTTCTGTGCTCTTTGTTTTTCTTCTGTTCTTTTCTTCTTTTGAATTGAAGAAATGTACCTGTAAATGTATAATTATGCTTTACCTAAAGAAAAAAGATAAGACCGCATGTTTAGAGATGCAACCCAACAAACCTCATATAGCCAATCAAACACTAACTGTTTGTTCATTTTCCATTGGACATTAGTGCCTCATTCTGCCTCAAAGTTTTAACCAGAGGGTCTGTTTCTTTTCACCGTTAAGTCCAGATTTGTAAGATTCTTGTGTGCTTAGCAGACGTGCAAATACTTCCCCTAAACAATTGGTGGCCCAATATCAATTCTCTTCTCTATGGTTGTTTACAATTAGATTTGACAATAAGAATACAAATAAACAATTGGTTAAAAAGCATTAAAACAGAGTTTAAGCATTCAGTATGTATAATTTGCATTAAAAGCCTGCTTTACTGGTAATTGGATACAACCATTGTTTTTTAAAAAGGTCAACTGTGTTAACGCTGTCGTGAACCTATAAAGTGTGCTCGGTGGTCCTTTAAAATTGATCTGTCAATCTGCAAATTTTAGATGTTCTTTTTTATACAATTTGTTTCTTATTAACCCTGACAAACACCTCATAAGTGATTTGGTCTGCCACACTGAAATCTCACAGAGAAATTTGTAATTATGACAGATGTATTCATTTGGCTGTGTCCATATTGGTCTTTGTCCATGGTGCTTTACAGTGTAAGAAGCTTTGATGGCAGAGAGGTAGTAATCCATCCTTGATTTATATAGCGTTCCATGTTTTAAATCTGTTTTTCCTAACAAATAGGTAACAAACAAATGTTGTTGGCATAGAAAGTTTTCTCTCTAAAAAAAATAAAAATTACTGTACATTGTTTTTCACCCTCTATATGACATGACAATCACTGTTATACATGTGAAATAGTCAAAGTTTTATGCAAACCATAACAGTTGACTAATATTCAGCTCGAATGTCTCTGCTTGAAAAAAATGATGTCATGCCATGAGTGAGCAAACATATAGTCTACTTCTGTTAACCAAATAATGTTTGCCCTGAGGTTAAAAATAAATTAATTCATGTCCTTCCTTCTGGTTGTATTGTCCATGTCACACAGGTTTTATTGGAATCTGAGAGACAAGTTTATTTTTTTATGCTAAGTGCCTAAAATGTGATGCACCAGGTTGACACTATATTGTACTGTATTTACCTCCTTGCAGTTCCTCCTTTAATAAATGTAAATACCTTTAAAGAAGATGACTGTTTTTATTACTAAAATGGGAATTGCCAATTGTATTTGTTTTTGGTGTTTGAATTTACTGAAATGAACAGACATAGACATTTTTCTCAGGGAAATGTTGCTATTAGGAGCTTTCACTCTTGGTGGCAGTATTGCATTGGATTAGTTATTTGGTACTGGTCTTTTGGAAATTGCTACATTGGCACAATGCCACAAGATTGCCTTCATTGGTATTCAACAGTATGGTGCATCAAACACTAGGGTATTTTTCTTTTCTCAAAAGAACACAAGGGTATTTTTTTTTATTTTAATTTTATGTGTAGACATATTTCTAGCCTGTCATTCTTAATAGAACACATGTATGTTAATATATGCATCATTTGCAGTGTGTGGATAATCCAATACTCAGGAATATTCTAAAAAGAATGTCAAATTGTTACTTGTATTGTTTTGAGATTTAACAAAGCTGAGATGCGTAAAAGATGAGCCACTTCAGCAATATTGTTTTGAATTTATCGAAACATTTTTATAGTCCATTTATCGCTCCCAGTCGCAGAAAATGTCTAATCTTCACTAGTTCTCAAAAATAGTCACTTCTTATATGGAAAGCAGCCTCTAGTCAATGTCTATTTCACAATTTAGTGTTCAATTTGCTTGTATCTTAATATACAGTACATATGCAGTTTGCAGGGCACTCAAGATTAATTTATTTATTACACTTTCAAATAACGCTGTTCCATACATGGGTTTTACCAAACTCAGGTTTGGCTTTCACCTTCACATTTGCGTGAAGGCTCTGTCATGATAATTAAGGGCAAAATCTACCCAGGCTATGATTTGCTGTGAGTCACTATCCATGTCATGATGAGGATATTTGAGATACACACAGTGTATGGGGCTGACTGGATCACATAACATTCACAATCAAAAGGATCACAGATAATGGCCGATTGATTCAAAGATCGGTTGTATTTGCTGTTATTCAAAGCTAAGCCTCAGTATATCTGTTTACCTGCACTGAGCAGGCAAGTAAGATACAGGTTCACCTGCTCTTGACAGGATTTAAATAGGTCAGGCTTGTATCAGGGCTGTCTGCAGACTGCCTCTGACTTACTGCAATTAAAGTGGTTCAGGCCATGGAGTGGACTGTGGGAAGGAGGAATGGCAGCCCATTCCTTGAGAAATGAATCACTTAACGCAACAAGAGAGAGAGAACATTTTTGATTAAACTATTGTCATACATGGACCATTTTGTTGCACATTGCATTAAGAATAGGTATTTAACCGAATGGCTCATTGAAGGCTACATAATACATAAGTACTATGGCTTTTGCCAAGTAGGGCATACAGGCTAAGTAGCCCAACATTTGAGGTCTTTTTTTGTGATTGGATAGGATAATCAAATTAAATATGGTTGCATTTTAAACAAATTAACTAGTAGTGGCTGTAATATCTTGTTTTTTTATTTTCCCCCAATAAGTAATTAAAGGAATATTCCGGGTTCAATAAAAGTTAAGCTCAAATGACAGCAATTGATTAGTGTCATAATATTGATTACCACAGAAATAAATTGCCCCTCCTTTTCTTGAAAAAAAAGCTAAAATCTGGGTTACTGTGAGGCATTTGCTATGGAAGTGAATATGGCCAATTTTTGAACATTAAAATACTCACTATTTAAAAAGTATAGCCACAAGACATAAATAATATGTGTGTGCACATTAATTTTGTGAAATTCATTTAACTGTATAAAGATATAACCAATTTTACAACTTCGTTGCCATGACAATGTAATGTCTACCAACCCTAAAATGACTGTATATTTAAACAACTATACAGCTCAAATAATACATGAGATTTACAGAAGAATTAATGCATGTGCTTTTATAAAATAATAAGTCTGCCTTTAAACCCTCCAAAAATTGGCCACATTCACTTTCATTGTAAGTGCCTCACTGTAACCTAGATTTTCTTTTTAAAGAAAAGGTGGGATGAGTTAAAAATAATTTTTGTGGTAATCATCATTATGCCACAAATGCTGGCGATTGAGCTTAACGTGTCTTGAACCCGGAATAGTCCTTTAAGTATCTTGAAATGCTGGCTTGACGCGATTTTTCTAAAAACTTTTTTTGCCAAAATCCATAAACGGAGATTCAAATTTCCTCCTAGGCCTTACAACCACTAGTGAGTGGTGGTGGTGTAGTGGTCTAATGCGCATAAATGGTAAACTTGTAATCAGAAGGTTACTGGTCCGATCCTCACAGCCACCACCATTGTGTCCTTGAGCAAGGCACTTAAGGTTGCTCTGGGGGGGATTGTCCCTGTAATAAGTGCAATGTAAGTTGCTTTGGATAAAAGCATCTGCCAAATGCCTAAATGTAAATGTACAAGCTACATCCACCAAACCTGGTACAGACATTAAGGTTGTTTGATTTACAGTTTTCACACAGATGGTGAAAAATCTGAAAGAATCCCATAGATTTACATTAACAGACTGTTCTAGTTAATAATGTTTCACTAATGTTAGAAAGTAATTTCATAAATTAATTGATATCAAGTCGGCCACATTAGTTGAGACTTTTAAAGATAAAGTGGATCTGTGACATCTACAAGTCTGACATCACATGGTCAAGAATTCATCATTTTCCAAAAAAAGAAACACACTTTGCAATATTGGGGGCTATTTATATGACACCTGCCAGCTTATCCAGCTCACCACGCTGTGCTATTACCGTCCTCTGCCATCCCCCTGCTATGGATCTATTTATTCTCTTTTCTCTCTGGTACCCTCTTCTCCCTGCCCTCTCTTTCTCTAATAGCTTATGTCATCTCAGTCTGAGTTGTGCATTCTGTCCATTACCACTCAAAGCAGAAACAGCACAACAGAGAAACTCTGAGTAACCACCTGCCTGCCTCTATGTAAGGCTCAAAATAAATAGGTCATGCAGCCCCTATGAAACTAAATAAGTAATGTGTAAAAGGGTGAAGCAATTGTAATCCTTTTAGTGGTACTCAAAAACTGGGAACCAACTGGGTGTGTCAAAGCTAGTGGGCTCAATCTTTTCTTCCATAATCTTACAACTAATTTGTGTATTAGGAAGTAATTCAGAGGTTGTGTCCTTATGTTTCTATAGAGTTGGATCGACAAAGGCAGTCTCAGGCCAAAATACAGACTCATTAAAACCATCAGCTCAGACAGCAAATCATCTTGTGACACAGAAGCCCAAACAACTACCTGTACTGCAGCCTGCAAGGCCTATATTATGTTTGAGAGTTTGGATATCTGCCAGCAGATGGCAGTGACGAGCAGGGCCCCTGCAGTTCTGATACAATTGGAAGTGAAAGCGCTTATTTCCATGAAACATTATAAGGACAGCACCCAATGGGTCACTCAGTGAACCCAACACTACTTATACTTCCCCATTAGGCCGTGTGAATTAGTTGTGCAGCTTGAATGGATTTTGCTGTTTGTCACCCATTTTAACGAATACCCTTAGTTTTCCCTCGTGTTCTTCTATTCTTCTTGATCTGAATTCTTGTTCTTATCTAATCTGACTTATGGGGTCTTCAATTAAACATAAAAGTTATTTTGTGCATTTCATGAAGTCTCCTAGTGAGGACCTCAGGAAACCTTGCAGGCAACGAACTGTTGCAGATGTTCAGTATAAAACATTTAAAGGTTTCCAAGCGTCTATCAGTAGTGACCTCTCCCAGCTGTCGATTTGGGAGGCTAAAAGTTATCCCAGACATCCAAGAGAGGCTCCATAGGGACAGGCTAGTATGAAGGTAAATCAGTAGCAAAACTCGAAAGCTTGCATATTTAGATTTGAGAACTTGTACAATAAATTTACCCTCAAAGCACCGATGTAAAAACATGTCAAATCAAATTTGAAGTTGAATGTTGCCACCTGCAGTCACAGATAATAATTCAAAGCTTGTGTTTTGAATTCACAAATTCAGACAAGTAGCCACAAATGTGTTCTGGAGTGGCGGAACTGCAACTCTAAACATATCGTAAATGGTGCATTCCTACAATTCGATGACATTCTGGCTTTAAAACTTTTTGAAAGCCTTATTCTCCCCAATTTGGAATTCCTAGTGACTTGCCTTAATCCATGTGGTGGTGGACGATTCTCAGTTGGCTCTGTGTCTGAGACTGTCAATATCTGCATCTTATCACGTGGCTTGTTGAGTGTGTTACCGTGGAGACAGCGCATGTGGAGGCTTCACGTGGCATCCACGCACAACTCACCATGTGCCCCACTGAGAGCGAACCACATTATAGTGACCACGAGGAGGTTACCCCATGTGACGCTACCCTCCCAACCAGGCCAATTTGGTTGCTTAGGAGACCTGGCTGGAGTCACTCAGCATGCCTGTACTTGCTGATCTACCCAGGTGCCCCGGCTTTGAAACTTTTGAAAAATAAAATATATATTTAAGACCATCTTCATGTTTCATAATTACAGGGACAAGCTAAAGACTGCATTAGTCATACTGGTCAAGCTAAATGACAAAAAAAATCAGATGTCCATCCAGTTAAATGGGCAGTGTAAGGGTAGAAAATAACAGGGTGGACATTTAGTGGATAAATTAGCCACTTCAAGGTCTGTGATTGATATTTAGCAAACATATTAGTAAACTTATATTGGCGATTTTATTTGTTAACATAAACCTGTAAATTGAAATTTTAAAATTACATTTATTTCCCATTTATCTTCCCATTATATGTTGGACATTTTATGCTTCTCCACACATGATTAACACCATAAAATAAAGGAAAAAATAAATGACACAAAAGAGTTACAAACTTAAGAAAACTCAAAATATTTGTTATGTCCACCACCAGTATGTATGATATCATTTCATAACATACTGTATATCTTCAATGAAAGGTCATAGTATCATGACATAACAGGGTGGGCAATAAATCAAGGGACACACAAAAAACTCCACTTTCATTGTTAAAAATACACATTTACCACAAATTATTATGTTAGTGAGAGGATGAATCTCACTTTAATGAATGAGCCTCATTAAAAAGCTTCAGCTCGAGACACTACTTTACACTGAAAAACAGTGCAGATGGACACAAAAATGCATTCAGTGTGAACTGTTTCACAGGGTAACAAGGTTACCTATGTTAACATGGGACATTGGTTTGAAAGGGAATTGGTGATTACACTTATCAGAGCAGTAAATCACAAGTGGAATTATTTTATTTGCAATATTAAAGCATCATAGGCTGATATGTGTCAATAATATACTCTCAATTGCCTTTATTTATAATAAATAATGACTTGATTAAGCTGAAAATCAATAAAGTGACAAATGAAACAGGTTTGGGATGCTGGTCCAGTGGTTAGGCATACTGGCAGAACATTCAGTGATCTGGTTTCAAATCCAGGTCAAGCTGGATGCATTTGAAGCTTTGCTGCAGATTTTTATGTATTTTTAACAGATATAATGAAAACAATTTAGTAAAACACACATGCACAGACAAACAATTTATAAAATTGTTTTAAATACATCAATCAAAATTGTAACTGAATCTGACAGCCAGCAATTACAGTATAATCTATTGAATTTCCTGAGAACGCTTGAATTATTGAGATCACAAATATGAACTACGTTTTCCTTACATAGTTTTTTTAAAGAGGCTTTTTTAAATTGTCAAAATAAGAAATAAGTTTCTTAAGTTTTTGCCAAACAAACAGAATTATTACATTTCTGAAGAAATGTATCATGCTTTCTCAGAGTTCATTCTCATTTATTCTCACCCATTGGTCAATTTGGCATTTGTACTTGCTCTCCACAAAAAAAGAGCTTCTTTTGGCAGTGTCATGGGTAGTTATAAACATACAACATTGTCATGTACATAACCCTTGATAAGGAAAAGATGCTCTTATAACAATGTAAATAAAAATATAAATGTTTACTGGGGATTTGAACCCAGGTCCATATGCATGGTTAGCAATCACACTACCACTTGACCAATAAAAAACATATATAATTTTATCATAATAATATTTTCATAAATAAATAATTGTAATTTATGTGTATAGGCCAATTATTGCGACATTTCAGACTGTGATGCTTTAATTTTGCAATAAAATAATTCCACTTGTGATTTACTGCTCTAAACAATCACCAGTTCCCATTCAAACCAATGTCCCATGTTAACATAGGTAATCATGTTACCATGTGAAGCTGTTAAAATCACTCTTAAGCTGTTGATATGCCCCCCACCCCCTATACATTAATTACATGTATAGACGGTAAATTATATATTAAATGTAAGCAGAGTGACGCCACCACCGCATGTGGGGTAATTGCGTATCAACAGGTTAAACTGTATCAAATTCAATAGAACAGACATCAATTAAACAAAATGGGTTGATAATGATACCATCATTGTTTTTATAATGTGCAAAATATCTTTTCTTTGCTCCTTGGCAATTCACATTGAACAAATCTGCTGAAAAGGCAAGCAAAATTATTCACATGCACATCCCCAGTTAACATGGTCCACACTGGTGGAATTCACTGGCTAGGCATCAACCAATAACTTCATTGACCCAAACACTGGTCTTTCTCTCTCACATCTTGAATTACAAATGCACAAGTGAGTTTTGCTACAGGTTGTTTGCAGAATTAGTTGCAAAAATCAAGGCGTGAATATTTGAAGTTGCAGTGCCAGATTTGAGAGGTTGTAAGTGCTGATTTGTGGTTATATTGCGAAAAGTACAAAAGTTAATGTGTAATACAAGTTTGTATCTGTAGTTGTATTTATGTGGGCGTCATTTTTCACATTTGTGACTACTTGTCTACAATTGTGAATTCAGAACACAAGTTTTGAATTATTGTCTGTGAGTGTCGATTGCAAAATTCTACTTATAATTTTTATTTTACAAGTTTTCACATCTGTGCTGTAAGTGTTAGATTCAATTTATGAGTACAACTATTTATTGTGCAAGTTCTCAAATCCAAATTTGCAAGCTCTCGAGTTCTGATACTGATTTACCTTCATAGGATGGTAATTCATCATCTCTTGGTTCCTACAGATCGGAGCTGATGTCAGAGTCCTTGACAACAGAATGTGTGAGAAGGGATCAGCTGCAGAATGGGGAGGAATGATGAATAAACAATCGGCCAAACCCTGCAGCTCTGTAGACCGTCAGCAAGAGAGCTGAGATGCAGCACATGCCTGACTCAAGGCCAAGTTGGTGTCTTTTCTTCCTACTAAATTCAGCGATGAGTTTGACAAAACACATTGGCCTTAACTTAACACTATGAAAGGATCAGGTAAGAAACAGTTCTAGTTAGGGAAGCAGGTTTACGGAGCAAAAAAAAACAAACAAAAAAACAACAAAACTTAAATATAAGACTCTAGCAACTTTTGGGCATTGTGCTGCAATTTATTTCAACTCACGACTCTTAAAGGGATCATTTACTCAAACATAAAAATTCTGTCAAAATGTACTCACACTTGTGTTGTTCCAAAACCATTCTTTACTCTGTTGAAGACAAAAGGAGATGGTAGGCAGAATGCTAGCCTCACCATTAGGGCTGCCAACCGCCATAATATGGAATCATACCATATTTAAAGGGACAAAGTTGCGTTCCGTTTGAATCCCATATGGCACGACATTTGTCCTGTATTTTAGTGTCTCACACCCAAGCTGCTGAGAAAGTTTAACAAACTGAGAGAAATTAACCTGAAATACAACCTTTTGCATATATTGTGTGCGATATCGGCAGTTGCTACATAGCACAGATGCCATGCTTGAAAGAAGCAGCTGAGGAAAAGATCATGCGTTTTCTGTCGTGTTTTCTGTCAGGAGCAAGCTAATTTGACTAAGCATATAGCATTTAAGTGCATAAAGTGATGATTCCAGAATGTCAGTAAATGCATCTATTCTTGACATGATGTTACATTGCATATATGGGATATGTCAGTGCTCGTTCTGGACGAGAGACTTAGCTAAATAACGATGAGAAAATATTTTCAAGTTATGCCTTTTCTCTCCCATAAAAATCCATTATGATGTGTGGTTGTTTAAAACAGAAAAATATTGTTTCTCTACTGATTTCAGCTTCGTTCTTTTGGTAAAATTAGTTTTTTTGATTGACAGAAATTTGGTTCTGCCTGGTGATTGTTTTAAAGCAGTTTTCATTTGAAGAATATTAGGGGTGTTCAAACTGTTTTTTTGTTTGTTTTTTAATCCATCAGCGCTGCTTTCAATTGTTTTTCATCAGCTCTAGGTGGACCTCTTTAACCATTGTGCAGCGCCTAGTGCAGGAGCCCCACTGGAATAAAAAACTCCCTTATTTAGAGGTGGAATGTACTGTATTTGACTGGTAGAAAGTTGGCAGCCCTAGTCACCATTCACATTCATTGCAAGGGGAAAAAAATGCAATGACAGTGACTGAGGCTAACATTATGCCTAACATCTTATGCGTTTCATGGAGTAAAGTCATACAGGTTTGGAACAATATGAGGGTGAGTAAATTACTGACTTTTCATTTTTGGGTGAGCCTTTGATCTAGAAAGAACAGGATCTCAACATCTGGTGATAAAATACATTTATTGGAAATTGTGACAAATGTATTAAAAAAAAGAAAAAGAAGAAACAACCACTGGCTTTGGGTCAGGTTAGTGCAAAAATCACATGAACTGACCAAAAAATTAAAACGCTGCAGCTCTCTCATATAAATGTTGTGGGTGAAGATAAAGCACAAGACTTGGTAAATCAGGCAGGTAGATAAATTTAATGTCCACCAGAACTTCAAAGGAGGGCTTATTAGTATCCATGTACTACACATCTGCAGAACACATGGTTCTGTTGAGGAGCATTTTGAGTAACAAAGGCCTAACTCTAATTTGGTGAAAGACTCTGGGGTAAATAACATCAATTCCATGCAAATGTATTTCTGTGTGGTTTTACGAGTGAAAGATGCAACGTGATCCCTGAGCTCACAAATAAACAACATAAACAAGGAATCTTTCAAATAGTTCACATCACTCCAATATCTTCTGTTGCCACTTTCATTCATTAAATGGCACAATATATTAAAAACAAAATGTGACAAATATGATCACAACATTAATGAGAGCAGACAAATGTATACCTCTGTGACCATGTATTTGTCATAATTTACCCACTGCTTTGCCCACTGTTTCACAGCTACATAAGTTTCCAGTCCAGGCAACATCTTAGATCTTAAAAGCTTCAGTATGTTCAGTAAATCAGCTGATTCCTGTGTGCAAAGTGAGTTGGCACAGTGACTAGATATAATCTGTTAATGAGAACCTGTCTCCTTCCTACAAACTTGGAAAGTGAAGCCCTCCGTAATTGGCTCAGTATAAAAATGAGTAATGACACATGGGGTTACTACAAGCTCCAGTGTTTCCATTAAGTTGGCAATCATATGACTGTATGTAGCTCATTAGGTGAGTAGAAAATAATTTTTCGTTATGGCGAACATGTTTGAATGATTTAGTGCAACTTTAGACTTTTGATCAATGTATATAACTGATGGTTATTATAAGGCCATTGACTTGAACTGTTCTGCACCTTGCTGTCAGTAACTAAATATTGTGTGCGCATACATCACATGTGCAGTTCAAAATGCATTCTGGCTGGGCACCTCTCTTCGTGATTTGTCACCATGGAAACACAGGGAGCCTATTTGTTTGCTGTTTTATCGCTGAAGATGAAATAATGACAGTTTAGTTGTGGCAGCCACACAACATTATCCACGTATCACAGACTACTTGGTACTTTTGGGGGTAGATTAAAGGTTGTATTTTAATTATATAAATTCTAACGTTTGGCACATATAAATGACACCAAGACCTGTCACCTGAACTTAAAAATAGCCATGTTCATTGACTAATCTCAATGTCTGTTCAGTTTTATTTTTAAATTGAATATATGCTACTAGTTAAAAGTGCTGGTGTTTTCCCACTTGGTGACACATTTTTTGTTTTACTAAAATGCAAACCGGAAATGTGGGCGATTTTGGCTCCAAAAGAGAGGACTCACCTTGCACTACTGGAAATCTTGTTAACGGGTATATGAACACGAGCATGTTGTCACATGCAAATAGACATATAAACACATGCACTCTTTGATTTCTCACCCACACTTAACACACATACAGTAAGTCCACAATGACATAATTGCACATTATGTAACCGTACCCAAAAATACATGTACAAAAACCAGTTTGATTATAAAAGATCATCCCAATTAAATGCATGTCATGTGTTCTTTGCTGCCATTTCAGAATGGCAAGAGGATAAAACTAAATGTAGCTGAGTTGATTGTGAAAAGATATCTGAAAGAGGTAAGCAGAGGTGTTATCTCATCTTTGAAGGGGAAGAAAATGTATCGACAGATAAGAGAGGGAAGTCACAGCGGAAAGACTACACAGTAGCTTAGCTCACAGGAGAGAGGGCCTTTGGGTTACAGACCTGGGACTACACAGTAGTTTAGCTCAGACAAGAAACAGGTTGCTGGCTCTCAGTCACAGGCCTACACAGTGGTCTCATTTTTCCAAGGTCCAGTCCTAATGTTACCTGTGGAATCAGAAGTAAGTAGGTAGTCCTCGTGCTGACTATTGTTCCGGCTTATTGTCCCTCTCCGGCTGAGAGTGCCTTTCCTGCTGAGCGTGGCCTGGGAGCATGACAGAGTCACCCGTGGAGGGGTCATATCCAAATGCAGCATTACATCCTCCTCTTTATCAGCCATCTTAGGACAACTATACATTAGTGGTCCCATGTTAGGGTCCCCTACCTGGCAAGTACCAGTAAAGGGGTCAGTTTTGGGGCAGCATATGCTTGAAAACGGGTCTGCTTTGGTGCAGCACATGTGTCTGTGGCAGGTGTGTCCGTCATGGCAGGAGAGCTGACAATCCAAGTGTGCACTATGGCAGGAGATGCTATCGTGCAGGCTGTGAGAGGCCAGGCTCTCGAGGTGAGGACTGGGACTGGGGCACCGCAGCTGGTTGTCAGGGTGGGGGCTGTGACAAGACAGCTGAGTATCCAAGTGTGAGGCGTGGCAGGTGAGCGGGTTGTCCAGGTGCATGCTGTGAGGGCTGTCCAGGTGGGAGCTGTGCACACTGCCGTCCATGCTGGTGGACGTCATGTGGTAAGAATAGTCCCTGAGGCAGGGCCGAGGTCGGTTGAAGGAGCGAGTCTTAGACCTGTCCTTTAAGCAGCTTTGCAGGGGCAGAGTTGTGCGTGGCAATTCATCGGGGAGGGACTGTGGGCGGCTCCCAAGCAAGGGTGAGGGACTGTGCAGGGTGGCGCAGCAGGTGCTTGTTTGGTTCTGGGTGGAGGGTAAAGTACCCAATTTACAGTGCGGAGATGGAGAGTGGAGGTGTGGGGAGAGCAGAGGTGTATCTGTGCAGGAAGTGTCTACCTGGCAGTGGATTTGGTTCTGCCCATGGGATGGTGTATGGCTGTGACTTTGGGCGGGTGGGTCAGGATTACCTGCTGCCTCCCCGTTGACCTCCACCTTTGGTTTGTTGGGGCAACAGGCCCACCACCGGTGCCAGACATCATCACGTTTTGCACAGTGCTGAATAAGCAGAAAAAGCCCCAACGTGACTGAAAATGCTCCATATAGACAGCTGAAGATCATGTCCAGAAAATGGCCCTGTGATACAGCCAGTGCTCCAAACACCCAAGTGGCCAGGAAGAGGAAGAGCGTAAAGGCAGCGGCCCTTAATTGAGCTTTAAAAGAGTGCTCATTGGCCAACATGGAGGCCGTGATGGCAGTGCAGCCTGAATGATCACCGTGCTCTCCTGGCTCTCCACTGACAGCATGGCAGTGGCCGATTTCAGCCACGGCTAGACGTTGCTGTTCTTCAGTCATGGGCTTCAGCTCGTACTTGCGCTCCGGGTGCTGCTTTAGCTGCACAAATGTGCATAGAAAGTAGATGCACATTACCAAAACCAAGAAGGCAATGGGAACATAGAAGCCTCCCAGACTGGGTTCCCAGGCCATCCAGCAACTGCAACAGAGACATTTATTAAACTGACAGTGTAATTTTAAATCTCCATCTAATTACAGACCTCATGGTAATTTATACCATTAATTAAGATACATTTCTCAGAATCAGTGACACTTGTGATATTTGAAGGCTCACTAAAAAGTAAACATATACAACTGCCAGCTAATTGGGAATCATCAGCAAACAGGATACTCACTAAGGGGCATCATCTCTGCTACCATAGTTATCCAAGTTTACAGCAGCTGAAACTCCCACTATGATTAGGGGGACTCCACCACTCACTAGATAAAACCTGACAAGAGGTCAAAGAGGAGAAATGAGGTGAAAAAATGACAAAAGAAATTAGGTATTCCAGCAGGTCTCACAAGGAATGCATTTTATAAATATTTCATATATTATCTGAATGATGATCAGAAAAGAAATAATTCCATACACCGCAACTCACATTGTTTACATGTCCCACCAAAAGAACATTTGCATCAGCAATTTGTCGAGGGATAGGAATTGTAAGGAATTGAATGGGATAGTTCCCCCAAAAATGAAAATTATGTTATAATTTACTCATGTTGTTTCTAGGAGAATGACACTATGAAAGTCACTATTCACTTTCATTGTATGGGAAAAAAGATGCAAGATGTTAGACAAAATGTTAGCCTCAGTCGCCATTTACTTTTATCGTATGGGAAATTAAACACAATGAAAGTGAAAGGTGACTGAAGCTAACATCTCTTTTTGTGCTCACTGAAGAAAGAAACTCATTTAGGTTTAGAATCACATAACGGTGAGTAAATGATGACAGAAAGTTAATTTGGGTAAATCCCCCTTTAACGATTCTGGTCATGATTCTGATTCCACTTTTTAATTCCTTAAAATTCCGTAATTTTAAGGAAGAAAGAATAGACCATTTTTGGCAAAAAAGTATTATTTTATTCCCAACCCATTCTTGATTCCAAACCCTATGCTTGTAAGCAAATCCATGGGAATTCCTGCTGTCTACCTGAAAATGGTGGCTTTAGGGCGTGGCTGTTTGGGAGGGTCTCTGTCCAAGGATATGGGTGGGGCTTTGGACACCTCATTGCAGATAGTTCTGGCAGTGAACAGCAGCCATAGCATGCTAGAGAGGGAGGAGTAGTGCAAGATAATGCCAACCTGCCAATGAATAAAAAGAAACATTACAAATTAAAAGCTCAATCATACAGAGCAGAGTGGGCACAGAAACATACTGATAAATCTGAAGCAGCTCTGTAGTGTGTGTGCATATGTGTGTAGGTAATCCTCCTCAGACAGTGAGGTCCTCTTTGGTCCAATAAACACTTACTGCATCCAACAAACACACTGCGTCCAATAAACTCACTCATTCATCCATACACTATATATATGAGATTTATATGGGGTGCAAAATATTATGTGCTTCATATTGAAAAACATCATAAAACCAGCCTGAGCTGGCTTGCTGTTTCAGATGGTTTAAGCTGATCCCCGAGCCTTGCCAATCTAAGCTGGTGATCAGCTGGTTCATCTGGTCAACCAGCTGATCTCACAGCTTGGCCATCTGAAAAGTGCCTAAAACCCCTATAAAAACAACAAACAGACCAATCTGACCAGGCTGGCAAACCAGCTAAACCCAGTAAACCAGTTTAAGCTTGTTTAATATTTTTTTCCCCCAGCATGGCTCTGAATGTTTTGAAAATTTTACCATTTTATATGGTAAATTTGATACATTAAGGCAGGGTTGGGAGGGTTACTTTTGAAATATATTCCATTACAGAATACATGCTGTAAAATGTAATTTGTAACATATTCCGTTAGATTACTCAAATTCAGTAACATATTCTAAATACTTTGGATTTCTTCTTCAGCACTGGTACATTTTTTCACTTGTTTTGACTATAAAAACTCTGCCAGTACAGTAAGACAAAATACACGTTAAAAATACATTCTCTGAAAAACCTAAATATCTTATGCAGTCTTATGCAGTGTTGTTTCTAAAAAAAGATCAATCAAATTGAAAATGATCAAAAATATGATTTTTGCCCTAATATTAAAGGTCTTACCAGAAAAAAATGATCCAGCGTGAATTTTCTAGATAAAAAAATATGATTGTGTCTGGTAACATACATGTAAAATGGCTAGAAATAGCATTTTAACTTAGCATAAAGCTGACAATTTATACAAGGTTTATTTCTATTTCTTCTGCTCCAAACTTACTCCAAACGTGCTCGTATGAATGTAACATATCATAAGAAACTGTTTCACCACTGCTCAAATGCACTTTGGATCGCATCATTATTTATATATTTATAAATGTTTACATCTGAAAGGACTAAATATTAAATGAAACAAATCACAATAATATGCAAAGTAATCTCTTCAGTAACCTAAATACATTTGAATATAACTATATTCTAATTACCAATGATTTAAACTGTAACTGTAGTTGAGTTTAAGTACAGTTACTTATATTTTGTATTTTAAATCTGTTACTCCCCAACCCTGAATTTAGGATCATGTAAATACTTTAGAAATAAATATTAAAGGGGTCACTTCCATTGTCAACATGCAGTGTTTGACATTCAATGCCATGGATATATTGTGTATAATATCTCAAATGCATGTTCAGTATGCATCTAGTCATAAATCTGATGTTTCTAAATCTGAGTGCCTCCTGCTGTCATTAACCAAAATATGTTTAATAACCATGCAGCTATAAGCATAATCAAATTAATCTGACTCACTGGTCTAGACTGGCAATTGTGAGTGATGAAGTAATAAGTGTTTCATTTTGAAAGCCTACACCAATCGTAGTGCTCCACTGCATTAGCTGCCCATCACTGAGCATCCCTGTCAAACAGAGCTCTCCATGCCTCAGTAAATGGCAGCAATGCCAGATCAGGTGTCAAAGAGGCCATATGTAAGTGACTTTGTATCGCAGACACTGGGAATGAATAATGTGGTTTGCTCAGGCCAAGGAAACAAGGTGTGGAACTGGGAGGATTACCACTTGACAGAGCACAGGGTATTTGATCTGGTTGATGCCTCCCGCAAACACCCCAAACGTCACGGCAGTGTGGAAGAGGAAGTTAAGAAGCATGTGCCATTCTTTCCTGCTGATTCGGATTATGCTGCAGACACACACACAGACTCGTATTAGATGAACAGACAATCATGCCATGAGTAATCTATAAACAGCTTACAACTGAAAGAATTAAACAAGCAAGTGCCTTTGAAGCACAATACTATAACTAAAGAATCTTTCTGGCCCCATCTGCAAAGTATCTCAGATTTGTGTGGCTCACTAAATGTGGCCTTGTCCCTCTAAGGATAGAAGTGGCCACACTTCACAGTGCAAGCATTACTCACTGAGAATAGCTGTGACAGTTAGGGGGATGATACTATAAATATTGGAGGTCTGACTCAGGTTCATGGCAAATTGTTCCAAAAATATTTCCTACTGTGAACTTCCAGTGTGAGTACTTGTATCACAAATGGCTATGTTTGTACGAATTGGAGGTGGAAGGAAGTTTTAAAGAAATTTGCTAAAAACTGAACCATACAGTCTAACAGTACAAAAAGGGACTGTGTATAACACTTCATTCAGGGTTGCCACACCTTTTGATCTCTACATTTTCATTACTTTTCCAGTTGTATATTAATACTGGATAATTCTTTTTTTATTTTCTTTTAAAGACTCCGTGAAATCAAAATGAAAGTTTTTCTGCTTTAAGTCCATATCTATTAACTTCAAGGTCATCTACATGCTGGCATGCTTCTAAATGTTGAAAAAAAAAAATCTGAATATATAAGCATTTGAAATCTACAGTCTCTCTCTCTTCTGGCTAAAAAGACTCAGGAACATGAATGACATCACATAGAGGTTGAGAAACCTTGTCCATTCAAATGCTTGTTAGAACAAAAACGCACCCTTCCCTACATCTCAGTACATATGGCTGCGTTCTCACTGGCACTGATGATAACTTTGCAGGGCACTTCAAATGGAGCACAATCCCTGCTGTAGGGTTGTTCCAAACAGAATCCAATAATAATCACATAGGAGATAAACGTGAGGAAAATATCTGGAATTTATTTTTAATGCAGCCGTTTTTCAGAGGCTTCTTGGGATGTACAACATGAGTAGTGTTCTTTTTTCTTTATGTTTAGTGTATTGTGAAAACAATGATCTATTATGATGTTTTTACTAGCTTGTTTCTCATTAATCTGCATCGACTTGCACACCGGCTCCAGCTACGTCGTACGTAAAGGCCAGGATACAACGAGTTTGTTTGTGGGCTGGTTACATGGTCAGTATGAACATCGTTCGATTCTCAAGTCAGTCGAAAAGCGGTTGGACTTGGTATTGAGATCGCTCCTCAGATTCTGTACCAAATTCACTCTCTAGCAGCAGTACAGTGGACATGGGGAATATGTTTGTGTGGGCTACGATATAAACTAAAGCCTATTGGCAATTTCTTTTTAAAAAAGACACAAGCTGTGAATGAACAGATTCCAATTTATGTTTTGTGGTCAAGATTAAAATTAACCTACTCATAAGAGTAATTCCTTTGGGAATCGGACTATACTGGTGGTGTTGAACAGTATGTTTCATGCTGTAGATTAAAATGTACTAGCTCATAAGAGTAATTTGTTTGGGAATCAGTTTATACTGATCGCTCAGTTTGTTTTGTGGGTTTTTTTGTAATTTGTTATTGATTTCTACAGTAAATAAAGAAAAGCAAAACATATATACATAGAATCAACATTTAAACCCCACAATTTAAAACCCCCTTACCCCTCCCAATCCCCAACCTCGCCCTGAACCTCAACAAACATTCCTGTGGTCGCACAGGAATACAGTACACAGTAGATATTCCTGTATATACACACACACAAAAAGCACACAAACTTTTATATATATATATATATATATATATATATACAGTGGGTACGGAAAGTATTCAGAACCCCTTAAATTTTTCAGTCTTTGTTATATTGCAGCCATTTGCTAAAATAATTTAAGTTCATTTTTTTCCTCATTATTGTACACACAGCACCCCATATTGACAGAAAAACACAGAATTGTTGACATTTTTGCACATTTATTAAAAAGAAAAACTGAAATATCACATGGTCCTAAGTATTCAGACCCTTTGCTGTGACACTCATATATTTAACTCAGGTGCTGTCCATTTCTTCTGATCATCCTTGAGATGGTTCTACACCTTCAATTGAGTCCAGCTGAGTTTGATTATACTGATTGGACTTGATTAGGAAAGCCACACACCTGTCTATATAAGACCTTACAGCTCACAGTGCATGTCAGAGCAAATGAGAATCATGAGGTCAAAGGAACTGCCAGAGACAGAATTGTGGCAAGGCACAGATCCGGCCAAGGTTACAAAAAAATTTCTGCTGCCCTTAAGGCTCATAAGAGCACAGTGGCCTTCATAATCCTTAAATGAAAGACGTTTGGGACGACCAGAACCCTTCCTAGAGCTGGCCGTCCGGCCAAACTGAGCTATCGGGGGAGAAGAGCCTTGGTGAGAGAGGTAAAGAAGAATCCAAAGATCACTGTGGCTGAGCTCCAGAGATGCAGTCGGGAGATGGGAGAAAGTTGTAGTAAGTCAACCATCACTGCAGCCATCCACCAGTCGCTTTATGGCAGAGTGGCCCGACGGAAGCCTCTCCTCAGTGCAAGACACATGAAAGCCTGCATGGAGTTTGCTAAAAAACACCTGAAGGACTCCAAGATGGTGATAAATAAGATTCTCTGGTCTGATGAGACCAAGATAGAACTTTTTGGCCTTAATTCTAAGCGGTATGTGTGGAGAAAACCAGGCACTGCTCATCACCTGTCCAATACAGTCTCAACAGTGAAGCATGGTGGTGGCAGCATCATGCTGTGGGGGTGTTTTTAAGCTGCAGGGACAGGACGACTGGTTGCAATCGAGGGAAAGATAAATGCGGCCAAGTACAGGGATATCCTGGACAAAAACCTTCTCCAGAGTGCTCTGGACCTCAGACTGGGCCGAAGGTTCACCTTCCAACAAGACAATGACCCTAAGCACACTGCTAAAATAAGGAAGGAGTGGCTTCACAACAACTCTGTGACTGTTCTTGAATGGCCCAGCCAGAGCCCTGACTTAAACCCAATTGAGCATCTCTGGAGAGACCTGAAAATGGCTGTCCACCAACGTTTACCATCCAACCTGACAGAACTGGAGAGGATCTGCAAGGAGGAATGGCAGAGGATACCCAAATCCAGATGTGAAAAACTTGTTGCATCTTTCCCAAAAAGACTCATGGCTGTATTAGATCAAAAGGGTGCTTCTACTAAATACTGTACAAAGGGTCTGAATACTTAGGACCATGTGATATTTCAGTTTTTCTTTTTTAATAAATGTGCAAAAATGTAAACAATTAT
Organism: Xyrauchen texanus; assembly: GCF_025860055.1. Classification (NCBI taxonomy): domain Eukaryota; kingdom Metazoa; phylum Chordata; class Actinopteri; order Cypriniformes; family Catostomidae; genus Xyrauchen; species Xyrauchen texanus. The sequence continues at coordinate 12,777,786 of NC_068315.1, forward strand.
GTGTTTTTCTGTCAATATGGGGTGCTGTGTGTACAATAATGAGGAAAAAAATGAACTTAAATGATTTTAGCAAATGGCTGCAATATAACAAAGAGTGAAAAATGTAAGGGGTCTGAATACTTTCCGTACCCACTGAATATATATATATATATATATATATATATATATATATATATATATATATATATATATATATATATATATATATATATATATATTTCAGTGCATCCAGAAAGTATTCACAGCCTTCACTTTTTCCACATTTTGTTATGTTACAGCCTTATTCCAATATTATGTTATGCACATGTGATTTCTTTTGTTTTTTTTATTGTTAATAAATTTGCAAAGATTTCAAACAAACTTCTTTCATTATGTCATTATGGGGTATTTTGTTTTTAGTATTTTTGTAATATTTAAAAATTACAAAAATTAGTAGCATTAAGTAGGCCCTCTGAAGGTGCTCATTTGGTCTGTGTCTGTTTCTTATTGACCTGTGTAACTACACTCAGTGCAAGAAGTTGAAACTTGAGAATTTGCTTACACTGACAGCAGCAAGTCCCTTAAGGAAAGTTGTTAATACAGGAGTCAGGTAGTTAGTCGAGAATGATGCAGCAATTGCTCCTTGATGATGATGTGATCCTGGCATCTAAGGCAGGCAACTCAGTCCTACTCCATTAAAACACCCTTCTTGCAGGGTTTTGTTTCAACACATATTTTTAAGTAACCACCAAGGCCTTTATTAGATGACCCAGGTGTGTTTGACTAGAGATGATACCTCATTCTGCAGGAGGGTGGACCTTCATCAGAAGGAGTGATTAACAATGGATTATGGAGGCCTTTACACCTGCCAAGGATGTCCTCCATTAAACACTGAGGATTTTTAAGTACTGTGGGTGAATTGCTTCACAAATAGACATGGACACAATTGTCTGAAAAAAGCCTAAGGAAACTCTGAATGAAGGGTAGCGTGGCCGAGCGGTCCAAGGCGCGTGGGTTCGAATCCCACCGCTGCCAGAGTGTCCTTTTCGAATGCTGCTGTGTCAGCTTGTACCACGTGGAGTTCAAGGCTCAGCAGTTCAAGTCACTATGACTGTTCATAATGAAGGTGAATTGACCGAAGGTTTGGCAGTATCAGTATTGAGTGGAAGAATGAGGGTTAAGCATAAAAAACAAGATAAGAACACTCTCTCAGTGACGCATCTTGTTATCTCAACTGGGCAGTCTTTGCTTTTCTTGGAGGAAAATGAAGGTTTCGTAGAGATGAACCGAACCAAACTTTTCCACTATTTCAGAATGTAGGGGAGAATCAGTGTATACCTTTTCCATGGTGGTCTGGCCGAGGGGGTCTAAGGTGCTGGATTTAGGCACCAGTCTCTTTGGAGGTGTGGGTTCAAATCCCACCACTGCCAGTTATGATTTTAAATTGATTATGTAGCATTAAGCAGGCCCTCTGAAGGTGCTCATTTGGTCTGTGTCTGTTTCATATTGACCTGTGTAACTACACTCAGTGCAAGAAGTTGAAACTTGAGAATTTGCTTACACTGACAGCAGCAAGTCCCTTAAGGAAAGTTGTTAATACAGGAGTCAGGTAGTTAGTCGAGAATGATGCAGCAATTGCTCCTCGATGATGATGATGTGATCCTGGCATCTAAGGCAGGCAACTCAGTCCTACTCCATTAAAACACCCTTCTTGCAGGGTTTTGTTTCAACACTTATTTTTAAGTAACCACCAAGGCCTTTATTAGATGACCCAGTTGTGTTTGACTAGAGATGATACCTCATTCTGCAGGAGGGTGGACCTTCATCAGAAGGAGTGATTAACAATGGATTATGGAGACATGTAAACAATTGTCTGAAAAAAGCCTAAGGAAACTCTGAATGAAGGGTAGCATGGCCAAGCGGTCCAAGGCGTGTGGGTTCGAATCCCACCACTGCCAGAGTGTCCTTTTCGAATGCTGCTGTGTCAGCTTGTACCACGTGGAGTTAAAGGCTCAGCAGTTCAAGTCACTATGACTGTTCATAATGAAGGTGAATTGACCGAAGGTTTGGCAGTATCAGTATTGAGTGGAAGAATGAGGGTTAAGCATAAAAAACAAGATAAGAACACTCTCTCAGTGACGCATCATGTTATCTCAACTGGGCAGTCTTTGCTTTTCTTGGAGGAAAATTAAGGTTTCATAGAGATGAACCGAACCAAACTTTTCCACTATTTCAGAATGTAGGGGAGAATCAGTGTATACCTTTTCCATGATGGTCTGGCCGAGGGATCTAAGGCGCTGAGGAACATTGAGGATTCTTAAATACTGTGGGTGACTTGCTTCAAAAATGTCTTTTTGCAGAATGTGAATGTGAAACTGCAGATTGGTATGGTAGTGTGGCCGAGGGGTCTAAGGTGCTGGATTTAGGCTCCAGTCTCTTTGGAGGTGTGGGTTCAAATCCCACCACTGCCAGTTATGATTTTAAATGGATTATGTAGCATTAAGTAGGCCCTCTGAAGGTGCTCATTTGGTCTGTGTCTGTTTCATATTGACCTGTGTAACTACACTCAGTGCAAGAAGTTGAAACTTGAGAATTTGCTTACACTGACAGCAGCAAGTCCCTTAAGGAAAGTTGTTAATACAGGAGTCAGGTAGTTAGTCGAGAATGATGCAGCAATTGCTGCTCGATGATGATGATGTGATCCTGGCATCCTGGCAGTAATATTTAAAATTGAAGTGCTGTGAATACTTTCCGGATGCACTGTATATATATATATTAATCATACACATTTATAGCTATACCACTCTCTTCACTGCCATTTCCAGATTTCCCTCCAAAAACATAAAATAGTTGCCCCATTTTCCAACAAACAAATCTAAGTTACCCCGCCTTTTAAATGGCACTTCCTTAAAAGCCCCCACCCTCCCCATCTCCATGCACCACTCCTGAAATGGGGGCGCCCCAGCTGAGCTCCATTCCATTAAAATAATTTGTCTAGCGATCATTACACTGGTTAGTTAATTATAGCCTCAATGACCTCGCCAAGCTCCTCCAAGGTTATCTCAAAATCAAGATTCTTTATTTTGCTCAGTTGTCAGTTTAGGGAGTTCTAATGGATCCACAAAGTTCCTAATATCTTCACCAGAAGACTAAGATGTGGAACAATATAAATCAAGATAGAATTCTTTAAAAGCATTATTAAGCATTATTTTTCTATTCTATCTCTTTTATTACTTTACTTATACATACATACTAACATGTCTAGTTCACTAATAACACATGTCTTCAAGCACATCCCTGTTATCTGTTGTAGACCGTTCACAAGATACAGATGCAAGACAAACGCAACCCACACAACCTATGGACGCTTTGCACTTCAACACCTGCTCCACTCTCGTTCTCAGTGGGACTCTGGAACTGCCAGTCTGCTGTGAACAAAGCTGCCTTCATTCCAGCTTTCGCCATGCAGTCCACCCTCAGCATCCTGGCACTGACAGAGACATGGATACGTCCTGAGGATACAGCAACACCTGCTGATCTCTCCAACAACTTCTCCTTCTCCCACACCCCTCGACATACTGGTAGGGGTGGGGGAACAGGTTTGCTCATTCATAATAACTGGACTTTTTCACCACAGGCTTCACTATGTAACAATACATCTTTTGAATTCCATGCCATTACTACAATGCAACCCACAAAATTACATTTTGTTGTCATCTATCACGCCCCAGGTCAGCTGACAAGCTTTCTTGAGGAACTGGATGTCCTGCTGTCCTCCTTGCCAGAGGATGACAGGCCACTTGTGGTTCTTGGTGATTTCAACATACACCAAGACAAACCCCAGGCCATTGAACTGAATACTCTTCTGGCCTCATTTGACTTGGAAAGACTACACACCACAGCAACTCACAGGTCAGGCAACCAGCTGGACCTCATTTTTACACGTAACTGTACCACCTCTAATATTCTTGTTACACCTTTACATGTCTCTGATCACTACTTTGTTCAATTCAACATGATTCTCCCATCCATTGTAAAACCGACCCCACCTTTGGTTTCCTTTCACCGTAACCTCCGTTCCCTCTCACCCTCTCACCTTTCCACTGATGTCTCTGCCTCTCTTCCCACAATAAATGTATTTTCCATGCTTGATGTAAACACTGCCACAGACACACTTAGCTCTACTTTAACAACCTGTCTAGACAACATCTGTCCTCTCTCCTCTAGACCAGCACGGACTACACCACCCAGCCCCTGGCTGTCTGATGTCCTTCGTGAACATTGGACTGATCTTAGGGCAGCTGAGAGGAGATGGCGGAAATCTAAAGATCCAGCTGATCTAGGTAAATATCAGCTTCTGCTTGCAACTTTTTCAAATAACGTTAAAACTGCAAAAACTTCATATTACCAGACCAAGATCAACAGCACCACAGACACTCGTAGCTTGTTTAGAACATTTAACACACTTCTCTGCCCTCCCCCTCCACCACCTGACACATCACTGACAGCAGATATATTCGCCACATTTTTTACTGATAAGGTTACAGCCATCAGCAATACATTCACAGCACCACACCCTGTCAAACACCTGGCTCCTGTATGCAACCCTTCTTTCCCTATGTTCTCTCCTTTAACTGACACTGAGGTCTCTAAACTCTCTATGACACGCAACTCTACTTGTCTTTCCAGCCCAACGACACCACAGTGACCGCTCTGGCAGACATCTCAGCCTGGATGAAGGATCACCACCTTCAACTCAACCCTGCCAAGATCGAACTCCTTGTCTTTCCAGCCAACCCGGCTGTTGAACACAACATCACCGTGCAGCTGGGTCCAACTACAGTTTCGCCTTCCAAAACGGTCAGAAATCTAGGGGTAACCATTGATGATGAGCTAAATTTCACAGACCACATTTCAAAAACTGCAAGATCATGTAGATTTACACTCTACAATATCAGGAAGATAAGACCCTTCCTCTCTGTACATGCCACACAACTGCTCGTTCAGTCCCTTGTCATAACTAGACTGGATTACTGTAACGCTCTCATTGCAGGCCTTCCTGCATGTGCTATTAGACCTCTCCAAATGATCCAGAATGCAGCAGCACGTCTGGTCTTTAATGAACCTAATAGAGCACATGTTACACCACTCTTTGTCTCTCTCCACTGGCTGCCAGTTCATGCACGTATTAAATTCAAGGCCCTGATGCTGGCATATAAAACAGTCACTGGGTCTGCTCCAGCATAACTAAAAACATTTATGCAGAGCCACATTCCCACCAGAAGCCTGCGGTCGGCTAAGGAACGTCGCCTTGTCGTACCAAAACAAAGAGGCACCAAAACTCTTTCCCGGACTTTCAGTTTCATCATACCACGGTGGTGGAATGACCTTCCCAACTCAATCCGAGAAGCTAACTCACTCTCTATCTTCAAAAAACGGCTAAAAACACATCTTTTCCAAAAGCACTTAACCGGTCACTAAAAAAAAAAAAAAAAAAAAATAATAATTATTTACATTTCTTGTTGCACTTAAATCTGTTTTGTATACTATTCTGATGATAGTGAAACTTTGTAATATGGCACTTTTTGTACCACCGTCTCCCTAAGATGATTCGCTGATGTTCTTCCTCTTTTGTAAGTCGCTTTGGATAAAAGCGTCTGCCAAATGAATAAATGTAAAATGTAAATGTAATATCAATGGCCCAGTTAAAAATTTCACCACCAGCAGATTTCACTGAGGGAATGGTAGAAAAAGACTTTATATATTTAGCTGAAAGCTTCCCTACATTTTCCCTCGACTGAAAGTATGACTGTCTTGCCCTGAATAGCCAAAACTCCACCTTCTGTGACAAAATAGTATTATATCTGTATTTCAATTGGGTCAATTCTCTAAGGCCATCAGATGACATTCGGTGCTTCAGCTCTGCCTCTGCACTTTTAATATTCCCTTCCAACTCCACGAGTTCTTTTGCTTTGGATTTTTTGATGAATGAGGCATATTGTATGATCCACCCCCTAAGAACCACCTTGAGTGCCTCCCAAGCCATGCCCACCAATTGGTCTCCATATACAGTAAAAAGTGATTTCAGCCTTTAACATTTGTTGGAATTCAGGATTTAGCAAAAGGGATACATTAAAGTGCCAACAATATTATTTATTTTTCTCTGTATGTGGCAACATCTCTAAACTCGATGAAATGAGGGACTTCGATATATACTGTATAAAAAAATCTATTCTAGAATAAATCTTATGGACCTACCAGATGGGTTCAAAAGTCTCCAAATAATAAGACCAAGATTTTTACTCATCCTATGAAATGTCAACGTTGCGCTAGGGGGCTTACACACTTTTGCTTCACTATGATCAAGAATTGAGTCCATCAACAGATTAAAATCTCCTACCAATATTATATCATGAAGGGTGCCAGCGGCTTGCAACATCCCTTCAAGATCTTTAAAAAAGCCATGATCATCAGCGTTAGGTGCGTAAAGTAGATGTTTACTTATCAATGTAATGACTCTCTCTGCTCTTACTTGAGCCAGCACTAAAGAAAACATGCACACCCCATATCTACACTTCCTGCATGGAAAGATGCATTTCATGAAGGAATACTATATCATATTTCTTAGGTTTAAGAAGATAAATAAACCCTTCTTTTTATGGGGTGCCCCAACCATTCACATTCCATGTGGAGAGAGACAATCCACTCATATTAACATTTGACATTTTGATAAATAGATTGTGAGTCAAAAACAAAATTATAAAGACCACATTTCAACATTAGTGCAATAATAAACCCCAATCCTCCACCCTGAAACAAACAAACAGAAAAAATTAAAATGTGCGCATTAACCCAGCGTGCGACAGCACCAACCAGTGTCCATCCCTCTTAAACTCAAACAGTCGACGTTTGAAGGACATCACCCATTGAGGACATGTAAATACTTTGCGGCCATCCTTAGCATCTATTCTCTACCAGGCCGGGAACATCAGTGCAAAAGTGACCCTCCATCGATGCAAGAGTTTCTTGAAGGAGTGCTACTACATACTGTGGAACAAACTCCAGCCACTAGGCGGAACCAGCACAAAAAGAAACAAAAAAGGCAACCAGCTTCGTTGAACGGTCAAGTGAATGTTTAGTGTGTCAGGCCCACTTGGCTGCAATGTGAAAATCACACATTGACTTACTCCATTGTCTTTATGAATGACAATGCTTGTTGAGGACATGTAAATACTTTGTGGCCATCCTTAGCATATATTCTCAATTTGGCTGGAAACATCAGTGCAAAAGTGACCTTCTGTAGATGTAAGACTTTCTTGCATTCCTTGAATCGGAACAAGAATATGTTGTGGTTTTTCCAAGAAAACCTTCCTTTCCTTCTCACCTCACATAACACAAGATCTTTATTGGATGATCTCAGAAATTTGGCCAGAAACCGATCGGGGCCTGTCTCCCTCACCGGATCGCCGAGCTGGAACTCTATGAGCATGCTCGATTTCCATCTTATGGCCTGTTATTTCGAGTAGACTCGGAAAGAGCCTGTCCAGAAACTCCACCATGACCCTCACTCAACAATTGCACAGAACAGTTGTTCTGCTGACTACGATTTACCATATCCTCCAACTTTTCCTAGACACGCTTCAAGTCTGCTTTGGTCGCTAGCGGATTAGCAGCTAATTCCATCTCCGATGACTCCAGATTATCGATACGTTTCTAGACATCTGCCACTCTTGTAACCACCTCAGTGAATTTGTCTCCATGGCAGTGATTGATCGACGTATTGCAGCAAGATCCTCCTTCATCAGCATTGCCGATACGTTCAGCAATTCAAACCAAATCTCTTTCACCTCTCCCTCCAAATTGACTCGCTAGTCCGAGGCCTCCGGATGACGTAAGTGTCTTTTAATGTCTCCAGAGCCCGAAGATTTTTAATTCTTTAAAATGTTGTCTTCCTAGAACAGTTATGGATCATATCTCACCGGTTTATATCATTACAAGTAATATCAAAACTAGCAAAGTGTGCAGAGATTGCCGCTCACACATCCGAAACTCGCATAGCATCACGTGACCCCCTGTTTTGCACTTTTGATTCAATAGCAGCGTTGTTGAAGTGTCAATGAGTAGTAGCAGGAAGCACTGCTGTCAGACAGAGAATTTTAGTACGGTGTTGCAATCGTATTTGTGGAAGAAATCACATTCGAGAACTGTTAACCAAACTGAAAGTCATAAAAATCATACTCATAAATATATATTTTTTAATTATCTAACTTCCCAACCCTAACAAAGAGTGATTTATTGACATATTTAGTGAAATATTTTATAGCTAAGCATAACTAAATAAATTAATATAAAACATTTTAATTTGCATGATTTCTGATGACTGTTAAAGATTCTATACATTTCCATGACTTTTATAGGCATGGGATTCACAATGTTAAAATTCCCCTGGACTATGGGAATCCTGTATATTTGAATGTTAAACTTAATTGAAATTTGGTCAATTAGAAAAACACAGGACCGCAGTCCTGTTTAAATGTATTTCATAATTTATGCCACAGCTTAACTGGTGTCATGAAACATACCTGTGGTGTACTACATATGTCATGATAGAAATCAGCAGGCAGAGCAACATCACTGCAGTGCAGGCGTACACCACTGGGTGCAAATAGTCCCCTGGATATGGAGGGAAAGACAGCACCCTCTTCAAATCCTGCACACAAATCAGAATCAGAGAAGAAGGTTATAACACTTCCAGACTTCAAACTGACTCTTTGTACCACTTTGTCCATGCAGTGCCCAGAACAGTAAGTATACATGATGGCAGAGTTGCATGACTTGTATTTAGTTTGATTTGAGAAACTGACCTGTAAAACAAGTTACATCTCTTGATTTGAAATAAGAGGGAGAAATGAAGGGCGAGTGGAAAGGGGAAGACAGGAAGAAAGAAAAACAATGGAAGAGGAGAGATTTGTCCCTGTGAGTTAAAGACAACACCCCCATATGCATCAATCTCTTTCAGCATGTCTGTTTTATCACCCAGCTGGAAGATCCCCTTTGTTATGAGCCTGAAGGGTTCCTTCCACTCTGGCATCCAGCACCACAGATGTGCATGCATGTCTCTGCACTCTGACATGAATGACTGAATACTCTCTCCATATTACAATAGCCAATTTCACCTTACTCTTAATCCTGAAATGTCTGACATATATCTAGACTTAGGTTGTAAAAGAGAAATGGACTACAAGGAAAGGCAATCAGCAGTATGCTATAATGCACAGATTGCCCATTTAAAAATTAATAGACATCCTTTCACCAGGACATATACATTTGGCAGATCTGCAGGGCTGTGATAAAACCAGGCCCTATGGAGGGCCAGTTTAGGGCCTAGTAAGGCTTTAGCTGTGGAAAAAAGATACTTTAATTTAAGTAATATGACATAACAAGAGTGCTGTTGACCTAAATATCAGCTTGGTTGTGATTCTGCCTTAAGATTCAGTACAACAGCATAACTGCAAGTGTTATTTGCTTTTAACAGTTCTAAAAACAAGATGTTCATATCAAGTAACTTGCATTGCAGACACAATATGGACAGTTATTTTGTCTATATTAGCTCTGCTAATGAAAATAGTTCCAAACAATGAATGATCAACCATTGACAAACAACGCAGACTGCCAGCATGTTGAGAAAGGCATGAATAAAGTGGAGTTATAAAAACAGTGAGGCATCCAGTCAGATTACAGGAACAAAACAAACATTTGTATAAAATGAAATCAAAATCAATGTAACCTTTCAACACTAAAACTGGCTATTTTTATATGTTAATGTCTTTGTTATATTTTAATCAAACATAATTACAAAATTACTTAACTCAAAATAAATTAAATGAGTTAGCTTTATATTAATTATGACTACATTTGTTGCACTTGCAACCTTTGTGCCTTATCTCCCTCAGTGCATGTCTGCTTCAATCCAAGGTGGCATCAGCACAATTGCTGCCCATTAATCAGTTTCCCATAAAGCATCACTCAGCGTCACATTATTGATCTTTTGACCTCGGTTCTTGAGCAAAGATACCATACCTTTTAACGACCAAGACATCGAACCAGTGTTGCACAGAAAGTTAATGCTGATTAATATCAGCTCCTATAAGTGCCCGAAGCATCCTACAGGAAGAAATCCCAAACAGTGTATCAGTAAATTACTGTTTTGTCAAGGATTTGGAGTACACTTTAGTCAAAGCCTGTACATCTAAGAATAAAGATCTCATCAATGTCACCTAACTACAGGAAAATCTACGAATATATGCTTGTGCCTGTACAAGGTAGGCCTAATTGAAAGCAGTGTTGGTCACTCTTTTACTATAAATTGTAGGATATTTAATCAATAACATTGGAGCCAGCCAAATCTCTTTTAGTTAAACCAGAGATTAATACATCTGCTTGTAAGAAGCGTCAAAAAATCAGGTCAAATTTAAATCTAACATTAGGGCTCAGTAACAATATAACATTTGTATTGTTCTGCAGAATCTGCCCTACAAAGGCAAAACACAGTAACTCTACCAACACTGAATCCTTAAACAAAGCACATAACTTTGTTATTATTTTTATTGCTGTTATTTGTTATGAAGGAAGACCTTTGCGGTTCTGTGTGTAGTTGATAATATTCCTCCTCATTTTAAATCTGGAGAAATGTTGGCATCTCAGTAATCCCTTCCATGTTGTTACATTATATGATATTGGCTTGGTATGGCCACCTGTAGCTGACAAATATATTTGAAAATACGCAAACTTGAAAATAAAGTGAACCCAAGGTATGCATTCACAATGCATGTTATGAATTGTGCCGCATGTCGAGATCAAGCTATTGATACAATCATTGAAACAGACTTGTTGACGTTGTAACAAGTATTCCCAGATAAATCCAGACTTATCTCATGACAAATAAGTGACTGTGGTGATATGAAAATGACATTACTTGTTCTAGTGTTGTCACATTACTAAAATTTCAGTAGTCGGAAATGATACCAGACAAATGTCAAGGTTCTCGATAACAATATTGATACCACAGAAAAAATATACTTATATGGTAATTTGCTATTGAACACACTCCTTTAGCCTATTTAAATTTCAAAGTAAATAATAAATGAAAATTAATTAATGTTTCTTTCACGTGTTTCTGAATTAAGTATGCATTGCTTAAGTGTTTTCAAGTAGGACCCTTCTGAAATGTGTTTTATTTCTTTTCATTTTCTATCTTTTTTTAGTTTTTTTCGTTTTAAAGTTTTATTTATTTTCAAAATGGTATCTAATCATATTAATTCTTAAAATGTTTAACAAGTGTAAATAAAACAGTTACTTTTCAACATACCAATGCATTTTTAACAAATTTTATTCAGCAAAAGAGCACTCTTGCTTGTGATATCTTGCTTAATTAGTATTATTATTATTTGTACTATTATTGTCGATTAATCATTATTATTCTTAATATTACTATAGTGAATTTAAAATTTTACTATTTATTTGTAATATATTTCTGTTGCAATTTCATTTTTGTCTAGCTTTTATTTTGAATTGTGCTTTTATTTTGACATTATCTTTTATTTTGACGTGTGTTTTTGATGGAAGTTTCAAGAGATCGACGGATAGTGGATTTTGCTGATACCGATAAAAAATGGTGGGAAAGGCACATAACCGATTAATTGGCTTATAGTTTTTAAAATTGATATAAAGAATGCTAAAACATTTTCATAGTCTTTCCTGGCTTTGACGGACAAATAAATGCTGCAAGAGTCCAAAATTAATACAATCCAGATATTGTTCAACCAAAATCCCAATATTTCACCTCTAGAGGCCACTGTTATACTGTAGAATCAACACGTTCTGTAAAATACTCTCATGCTGGCAACAGAGGAACATGTTGGAATAATTAAAAAAACTATTGTCAACTTTCTGCATTGATTTTTGCCGATAACTGATAGTTCCAAAAAGCAACTATAGGCACAGATTAAGCTTCACTTTTCCATATTAACAATTCGCTAGATGGTCCAGTGTGATAATTAAAGTGCAAGAGCTTTGATTTAATTATACAAATGTTTTGTCTACATGTGCTGTGTTCTTCACAGTGGTTTAGTGCTCTGCCATCTCTGTCACTAAAATAAGCTTGTAGGAACAGATTGAAAAGTAAGTGTTTAAGAACTAATAATCTGCTGTTTTCACCAGGAAACTACCACAATGCGTACAATGAGCCAAGTAAAAATCATTTTGCAAAAATGTAGGTAAAGTGACATGATCCTTTGAGACCAGGTTAAATAAATCCATATCAAATAGAATAAAATCAAATAGAAAGTGTGTGAACTGTACTGCAGTCTAATCGAGAAGTCAGTGCTGATACCTAGCCCCATCTACCATGCCAATGTTTTATTTGGGATATGTCCTCAAAAGACACCCTAATGTTGGTAGATCATAGGTCTGTCTCTGCGGCAGGACTGGACCTGCTGAACTCGCTTCTTGATCTGGCCTCTGCCAACTCCAGCCTGATCTTAGCCAATCACCATGTGAGTAGAAAAAAGGTCATTGAACAAAAAGTGAGCTCTGAAGAGATGCCATTTCAGGTCTCAGCCAACAAGCATGCAGAGAAGAAGAGGATCATCGCTCACTCAATATGAACTGCTATCAGTCTGTGTACAGACCCTCTTTTGCTTGCAGATTAACATTCCAGACCAGTCTTGAAATCACGTTTTGGTAGGTGTAAATAATACTGCCATTTGGACTTTGGCCAGAAAAAAACTAAATCTATTTTATGAATACCATAACTGATTAAATTTGACCACTAAAATCAGCTTTATAATGTGTGCCATCAAGAGACGAATGGTTGGGAGGTTTTAAAGGGTGATCAAATGAAAGTTGACATATCCAATTCTGAAGAAAATGGAAGCAGCTAAACAATAGGAAAAGGATACATTGGCCCTTTCATCAGGTACATCATATATTCTGAGTACATTGAGATTGACACTTGTCTTTTCTCACGGTCCTATAAGAAAAGTGATTATAATTGAGACATTGAAATTGATTGAACAACAAAACGCCTTTACAAACCTGAAAATGTTCAATATAGTTAAATAATTTTTTTCAAATATGAAGTTATAAAATTGATATATTTAGGATTTTAAAGCATCTTGAGCATTAAGAGTGTTCTTGGCTTCTCCCTCTGTGTGCCTCAGTGAGCAGGCATATCTAGAGACAGAACTTGGTCAGTCAGTCTGCTCCAGTGGACAGACCCATCTTTCCAAAAGAAAATGACTGCATGGGTTTGTTGCAGGCATTTGCAGATATATTCATAAATATATATGAATACACACACTCATATTTACACATTAATTTCGACACATACAAATGTTACAAATATATCCGATATGTAAATGTCATGCACAGATGCACTCACAAGGCCCACAGGCTTGCATGCATGCATGCTCTCTCTTCTCTTTCTAACTCTCATACAGAGCACAAAACAAAAGCAGTAAAACACCTATTATATAACAACTGTCTGTATTCTTTTCACAACTACTGTTTAATATTCAAGATTTAAATTTTGTATAAACAACTAAAAAGAATTACCATATGATCTATAATTAAACTGACTTCAGCATGCAATTCAATTTTCAGCAGCAATGTTGATGGTGGGGAGCTATGATGTTGTTCAGTATAATCTTAAAATGTGTGCATTTGTGTGCAATTTCAAATAGCTGCTCTGCACATGTATGTGCAAATATTATTTTCTATGTGTAATATAATAAAACACTTACCAAAATAAATGAAATCAGAAAAATGAAACCATATTGAAATATGCACAGTATGAATATGTAATGTTCTATCAAGACTATCATAATACTGTATATGTACAATCTGAGTTCAATTGTTAAGAATGGCAAAAACTGTAGGGTAATTTTTTAAAGTGCTTTTTTTTTTTTTTTTTACCACATTAATCACAGTGCTATCATACTTTTTTATATATATATTTTTTTATCTTTCATTGTGGCTCTCTTAAATTTTGCCCTGTCATTTGTTCAACAGATCCAATACATTTTCAATGGAAATGATTGTTAGAACAACAAAATATTTTTTGTACCTCTTTCTACATTTTTAAAGCATAATTCCAAAGCAAAACAGTATCTGCTGATAAAATAAAGTTTCAAAATATATGTTTTACGTGTAACACTGTCTTTGTCTCAACTTGTTGCTTCCCATAGGCCAACATTTATAACATTCTGAGATTCTATTCTTAAATGAGTAGATTGTGTCAATCTCTAACACAGCAATTGACTGGATTCGTGTCGGGGTCTCTGTCCTTGGTGCTTAAAACGGATAATGCGCTAAAAGGTGCTCCATGGTGATGTGATGTGATTGGTTTGGCGGGGGACTTTTGCCTGGTTGGCTGACACAAGTAACCTGATTGGCTGGATATCTGAAAAGAGGAATCGGCGACAACAGACGTCATACGGCAATACAGACGTCACAGAGCAGGTAACGTCGAGCCACACACATTTAAAACCGCTATACACGTCATAGAACCGCTCATACACTCTCATCCGCTCATACACTGAAGCAAAGTAAATTCGCCTTTGACTCCGAGACAACATCGACGAGGGGAAAACCAAGGCCACTGACACGCAACAGCCCCTTGTGATGATTAGTTGACAACGACAATTGATATTCATTGCACGCGCTCTCCAGCTTCCAGAGCCACCAGTGCAGTTACCCTCTGACTAAATCCCTTCTACACAATCTCTAACAGTTTTCAGTTATTCGAAGACAAAATGCTTTAAGCGCATCGACTACATGTAATTGAATAAAGTTAATTTAACAGTGCAGGGATACTGAGCAAGAGTCTGACACTACAACAAATGGATTCTGTCTCTGCCGCTGATGGAATATAGCGATAATCTATGATGTGATGCCATTGTGAGGCATCGCTTTAATTTCGTAGAACACATCCTGTCAATAGTCCGAGATCAATGCTAATGCCCATCGAAAACGCTAGCTTGTTTGGAAAGATCTGTCACTAACATTAAAAGGATAAACAAATGGGTTATGTCATCATTGAAAAGTTTTATGGCTGTGGAAAACCCATGAAGAGTAACAAGATGTAAATGTGGTGCTTTGGTGAATTGGAATTCATCGTTCACTCACCATCAGATCTGCAAAGTAAGGGTCCAGTTTTAGTGCAATAGTGTCAATGTAGTATCACAGTCGGTTATGATGCTGCCATCTGGCGCGCGGCCCTTGTGCACGCGGAGAGAAACGGCATTCCGACAGGCAGTGGGATGGGGGGGAAGGGGTCATTCTCCAGCACGAGGCTGCGGTGCTCGGGTCCTGGAAACATCCAAGAAAAAACACAACGAATATCACAACGAATCATTTATCCACGAACGTTTAAAATCAGTGCGGAATTCACAAACTTAAGTCGTTTGCGGTGATTTCCGTTGGGCACGTGCGCTCGTTCTTCACGCGCCGTGACGTAAGAAAGACTATGGAAATATTGCTTGTGCGAATTTTATAGCACGAGCATCCGAAAAACAACAGCAACAGGATGACCTCTTGACGACGTAAGCAGACTAAATATCACAATAAAATATAATTTTTCTTCGATTTGAGAGTCTGAACAACGGTTCATCTCATCACACTCCGCTGCCTTATTCAAATCCATATGACTGAGCAAACGAAGCCAACACCCCTTACCTTATACCAAAACGGCTCACTCAAGACTTTCATCGGCAAATGTTTATAGGCGGCTGAATTCACGAGCTATATTGTGAATTGCACTTCATGCAGCAACGTAACGAGATTATGCTATTTGTGCTGCCACTATGGCTACTATGTAGTAAAACGTTTAATTGAATGCATATATCCTTACCTATTTTAAAGAGAGCAACTGGTGTCGTACCCCATCACTACGTCCCATTATCAGATTGACTTGACGAGCGTGAGCGCAAATAATATACTCCATTTCTATGGAAGACAAACAACCAGTCTAATCCTATCGATGCAACATTAGTCTATATGAGGGAAAGAAGGCAAACAAGTTCCCAAAAACATCATGGCCAGAATCCTTGGTATATTTTCCCGTCCCCTCAGAAGGCGATTGATAAGTTTTCACTTTTGCGTGGGATCTACCAAGCGATAGGAGAGAGAGAGAGAGAGAGAGAGAGAGAGAGAGAGAGAGAGAGAGAGAGAGAGAGAGAGAGAGGGAGAGAGGGAGAGAGAGAGAGAACTGGATGTCATTTGTCGCGTGAGAGGCGCTGTTAAGCGCGCGATAGAGACTCCCCACTGCAGAGGTGGAAATGGTTGTAACCAGCTGAGCTCGCGGGCACATCACCGCTGCAGCGTTGATTTAAAGAGACATGCTACCAGGTTTTACCCTTCGCAAACAGCGCATTTTGGAGAATCACATCAGGGGGTTTCACCCCATTCTGTTTTTGCTTAAAAGCCATACTGAAAAGAGTGTGCGTTTCTTACTCATCCTAATGTCTGCGTTTGTGGGAATGTTTATACACGTGTGTGAAAGAGACAAAGAAGGAGAGGCATAGACAGAGGGGTCAGTTTTGAGAATTTATTTGGTCTATATTTCATTTTAAATACTGGAGAGATATTTAATAGCCTTATAAAGTAGTCAACTACTGTATAAACTAGAAAGCCACTGGGCACAGAGAAACAGCAATTAAATATAGTCTATACCTGTATGAGGACAAAAATTGAAAGTATTCAAATGCAGATTTTTTCCAAATTCAATGATAGGCTCAAATTAGTTTAAAAGCATTTTCAAATTACTTTTAAAAGGATAGTTCACCCTAAAATTATAAATCTCTAATTTACTCACCCTTACAGTATGACATATCAAAACTTTTTTTTTACCGATAAGCTACAATATTTAAACCACCTGCCTAATATTGTATAGGTCCCCCTTGTGCCACCAAAACAGCACCAACCTGTGTCTTAGAATAGCATTTGACATGCTATTCTTCTCACCACAATTGTACAGAGTGGTTATCTGAGTTACTGTAGACTTTGTCAGATCAAACCAGTCTGTTGACCTCTCTAATTTTCTGTTGACCTCTCTAATCAGCAAGGCATTTCCGTCCAGAACTGCTGTTCACTGGATGTTTTTTTTTTTGTTTTTGGCACCATTAGGAGTAAATTCTAGAGACTGCTGTGCTTGAAAACCCCAGTAGATCAGCAGTTACAGAAATTCGCAAACCAGCCCATTTGGCAGCAACAATCATGCCACAGTCCAAATAATTGAGATACATTTTTTTTACCCATTCTGATGGTTGATGTGAACATTAACTGAAGCTGCTGACCCATATCTGCATGATTTCATACACTGTACTGTTGCAACACGATTGGCTGATTAGATAATTGCATAGCATGATTGTTGGTGCCAGATGGGCTGGTTTGAGTATTTCTGTAACTGCTGATCTCCTGGGATTTTCATGCACAGCAGTCTCTAGAATTTACTCCTAATGGTGCCAAAAACAAAAAAACATGCAGTGAACGGCAGTTCTGTGGACGGAAATGCCTTGCTGATTAGAGAATGGCCAGACTGGTCCACTAATGTAACTCGGATAATTGCTCTGTACAATTGTGTTGAGAAGAAAAGGATCTCAGAATGCTACTCTGAGATGTGGGTTGGCGCTGTTTGGCGGCACGAGGGGGACCTACACAATATTAGGAAGGTGGTTTTAATGTTGTTGCTAATCGGTGTATTCAGTTTTCATGAGCAACCACTGGGCAGTGCCATGATGATTCTATTTGTCTACTTTGTATTTCTGGTCTAGAGACGGCAAGTAACAACTGCCAAAATGAGTGATCCAGAGGAGAACAGCAGTTGTCATAACAACTCAGAATATTTAATTATATCAATGTAACTAACCTCGGAGCATCACTTCATGCCATCTACACACAGTGAGGCACCGTCTATAAAAAAATGGTCATCTCGACACTGTGAAGTATCAACATGTTTTTTGACTATTTTTACAAATGTAATACCTTAAATATTACATTACTCACTAAGAATATATGCCGATGTGAGTGAAAACATTGGAGACCGGAAATTGAAAACAGTCCAATCATGGAATTCTTCCACGTTCAGGAAAAAGTTAGATACAATGCAAGTCAATATGGTCCCAAACTTTCAAGCTCCAAAAAGGATATAATGGCAGAATATTGGGGTCATTATGGGGTATTGTTTGTAGAATTTTGAGAAAAATAATTAATTTAATCAATTTTGGAATAAGGCTGTAACACAACAATATGTGGAAAAAGTGAAGTGCTGTGAATACTTTCCGGATGCACTGTATGTAAGGGGCCAGCCTTTGATGAAATATTGGTATATAATACACTTTATAATACAAGTTTAAATGTTACATCTGTGAGGTGTCATTTATACAATACAGTAAATCTTTAAATATACTTATTATAATACTTATTACGTAGCACTTGTACTTATGATATTGCTACTTGATGATAAAAACATTTGGGACTTTAATGAAAACATTAGTTCCTTAAGCCCCGGTAGCACACCCCTGGCGCCGCCCATGGCAGATGTCAAGATTTATTGTGAATAAGGAGTTACATTTAAGTATGTTTCTCACCCAAAAACAGTCGTATTGCTTCAGGAGGTGTGGATTAAACCACTCAGGAAAGTTTTGGACCCCATTGACTTGCATTAAATGGACAAAAACACATCATGTAGCCTTCAAAATATCGTTGTTTGTGTTCCACAGGAGAAAGAAAGTCATACGAGTTTGAAACGGCATAAGAGTGAATAAATTATAAGACATTTTTTTTTTGGATGAACTATTCCTTTTAGCCACTTTGTTGTTACAAAAATGAGTTCGGTTAAACAGAGAAACCAAATAACTTGACAGTGATGCCATAAAGAGCTTTCTTATATTTACAGGTTAGAAAGAAGGTTAGAAGCTGAATGTTTACACTGCACAGATATGCATGTCTATATTGCCGATATGTAATATATGTGGTTTATCTTGTAAATCTGTCACCCTCTTAAATTCTTCTTTAAACTATAAGAGCTTCCATTTTTACAAGCAGACCACCCACTAATCACCATAATGCTAGGTCTCTGGATTGTAATGCCTTGGGACAAACTTTTACTCTGTCACCTACTTTGCTTAATGAAAGCAGTGTCTCCAACTAAAGACTTGCTTGTTTTATCAGCAATGGAACAGCTGCTAGGTTTCATGCAATGCCCTTATGTTTTTTCAGAAGTGTGCTTGTGCCTGTTGTTGTTTTGTTTTTGTTTTGTTTTTTATCTCTGTGACTCATTATAAGCAGTTACACTACAATGCTATTCAATATGGATGTATTAGCATGCTAATTTAAATTTACAAAGCAATTGCCCTGGAGAATGCTGAAAGGTCCCTGATCCAGTCGTTGTTGCATTAAAAGCATAACTAGCCAAGCGTAATTAAACCTGTAACTGTTTCAATTTATGGCTCGATGGAATAATTCCTCCTAGGATATTTCTAAGAAATTCTGTTGTATTGGATTTTGTGAATAGTTTTTTCAGACACATCAAAACAGAATGCTTCCCTTTGGGTCAGGCCATCCTGCCTTGATGTAGGCAAGTCAGTAAAGCTAAAATGGAAAGGACTCAAGGTTCATCACCATGGTAAAATAAATATTAATAATAATAATAATAATAATAATAATAATAATCATGTGTTTCCACATGAGTTTGTGATCGGTTCGACTTAGAAGACGGAGTGATCCTCAGTTGTTTAGTTTGGGTAGAGGCTATTTGCACTGAGAGTAAAAAGCTTTAGATGCTATTTGCACTCTAGTGCATATAGTGGCAGATACTCTTACACCCCTGTTTAAACACTAACATACTATATAGAGGCATCACTGCAGCATTTTTATTGTGTTTATTTGGAGTCCCATAGACACCCTACACCAACCCCTAACCCTATCTTACAAAAATCAACCATGGTTTTACTACAGTAACCGTAGCATCACCATGGTATTTTTATAGTAAAATCATAGTAACCACACAATTTACATGGTTACTATTAACTACTATTAACAACATGTTACTGTAGTAACACCATGGTTAGTAAATCAGAACTATGTAGTTTCCACCAAAACACATGGTTACTACAATAAGGAGAAAATAGTCACTTAGTATCTTATCCAATCTCTTAATCAACTAAATGTCTAACCCATTAACCAGTTTAATGTCTCTGCCCCATTGCGAAAAATTCAAATATGCCCACCCGCAGTTGACCCCAAATAAATCTGTCATGGCTGTCTTGAGTTTGGTCTGAGCAGTGGTGGGCGGAGTTAGTGTAAATAGCCTCTGCCAAAAATATTTGATATTTGCACTTAATGTAAATCGATACTCCGTTTAGTTTGTGATGCACAGTTTTTGTCTGTACCCATTAACATAGTTGGTAAATGTGTGATAATTTTCTGTTCATATTTTAACTGTATCTCAGACTTTAATGCCATTTTTGTGCTGATGTGTGAATGGTAGAAAAATGGAAAAAAAGAGAAACCATTGCATGAATAGCAGATGTGGTGCATTTACCAGTTAAGGTAATGCAATGATTTTACTGCAAGTTACCAAGTTGCATGTTTGAAAGAGGCTGTAGAGTTAAACAGTCTGTGCAACTGACTGAATGAACTGTGAAATGGTTAAATGAAGATTAAATCCAAAATGTTCACTAATAAAACAGTGGAAAAATTGCCAGGAAGATCTCTGATCCTTTAACATAATGGCTCTCAAGATTATTTGGATCAGTTAAAAGGGAGATAGACTGATAATTAATAATATCACATGTGGCAAGGAGCATATAAAATAGCATTGCAGAATTAGGATAGAGTTGTACCCGTTCTTCTCTGCCACAAACTGCTTATTCTTTACTGCAAGAAATACCAATATGTGCCATGTCAGGTCATGCTCGATTAGATGAAGGGTAAATGTCTTTCCATAAGTGTTCACATTTAACTAAAAAAATCCAAGTTAAAGGGTGTAACATCTGAGGTTGTTACCCATCCTACCAACCACCAGAGGGAGCCCTCTCCCGAATACTAATCTCACCCATTTGTTCACTGTTCATTTCCTGTTTACCGCACACACACATATATATATATAGCTTCATCTCCCTCAAGTCAAGCTTCACGACCACTCCTATACTCAAATACCCCGACCCCAATCTTCCTTTCGTCGTTGAAGTAGATGCTTCTGATTGTGTGATTGGACAATGTCACAATGTCACGGTACCCCAGGCAAGCTTTACCCTTGTGCATTCTTCTCCAGAAAGTTAAATGCAACTGAACAAAACTATGATGTGGGGAACAAGGAATTGGCGTCACTGGTTAGAGGGGGCAGTCCACCCGTTCCAAGTTATCACTGATCACAAGAACCTTGAATACATCAAGGCAGCCGAGAGACTGAATCCACATCAAGCCTGATGGTCATTGTTCTTCACCAGGTTAAATTTTAAAGTCACTTACCACCCTGGCAGCAAGAATAGCAAAGCAGATGTACTTTCACGCAGGCATGATCCACCCCACATCCAACCTCATCCTGGATCCATCCTGCCACCATCTGTCATCATTGCACCAATAAGTTTGGATGTCATGGAAGAATTACAACGAGCACAACAGTACAACCCGTCACCACCTAACTACCCACCAACCAAGCACTTTGTACCACAAGCTGTACATCTGAGATCTATCCAATGGGTCCACACTTCATTGAGCACAGGACACCCTTTCATCCAAAGAACAATCAGTATGGTACGTAATTCCTTCTGGTGGCCATCTATGATTTGTGAAGTTATTAAATATGTGAAGTCTTATCAAGTGTGTGCACAGTCTAAGACTCCCAGGTAACTGCCCATGGGATTACTTCAACCACTACCAATACCCCAAAACCATGGTCCCACCTGTCCATCGATTTCGTCACTGACATGCCAAACTCCAATGGATACGCCACCATGCTGGTAATTATCGACCGATTCTCAAAATCATGTAGACTTGTCCCTCTCAAGGGTTTATCCATGGCTATGGAAACTGCTATGCTCTATTTCACCAAGTATTCAGTCTATGGATTACCAGAGGAGATCCAATGGAGTCTAACCTCAGGCTATCACCCCCAAGCCAACGGACCAGTGGAACGTTTAAGCCAATAGAATGGCAGATATCTTTGAAGATTCTGTAGCCGTGAACGGGAAAAGTGGAGTGACTTCTTGCCATGGGCTGAATACGCACCGAATTCCCTCACTCATACCTCTACGGGACTATCCCCCTTCCAATGCGTGCTGGGCTACCAACCCCAATGTTGCCTTGGTCAGGAGAACCATCTACAGTGGCAGCAGTGGACGATTGGATTAAGCTGAACAAGAGGGTGTGGGACAGTGCACATGTCAGGCTACAGCATGGGTCAAGCATGAGGAAGTGTAAGTGTAATCATGCTTAAAATGTATGCTCATGCCTAGAGACTGCAATAGCAAGATGCACAGTGAAAATTGTTTTTATTTTGGTTTAATCCATCAATTAGATCACTTAAGAAGATATGGATTAAACCACTGGAGTCTTATGGATTACTTAAATGCTGGAAAACCTTTATGCTGCCTTTATGTGCTTTTTAGAGCTTCAAAGTTTTAGTCACCATTCACTTACATTGTATGGGCCTACAGAGCTAAAATATTCTTCTTAAAATCTTAATTTGTGAAAGAAAGTAAAACAAATCAGGGATGGCATGAGGATGCTTGAAATCATGATCAATGAGAATGCAGATGCCAAACTATATAGTGAAAAAACGATTGGATCACTTCAGAAGACATGGATTAGACCTTTGGGAGTCTTATGAATAACATTTATGAGGCCTTTATGTGCTTTTTGGAGCTTCAAAATTATGGTCAACATTCACTTGCATTGTGCGGACCTTCAGAGCAGAGATATTCTTCTAGAAATCTTTTTTTCTTTTCTGCTGAAGAAAGAAAGCCATACACATCTGGGATGGCATGAGGGTGAGTAAATGATGAGGGAATTTGTATTTTTGGGTGAACTATTCCTTTCATTTCTGACCCTGGTTTGGACCAACATGAGGGTGAGTAAATGACAGAACTTGAATTAGTTAAAGGGGTGAACTACCCCATTAAAGTTGAGAAAATATTTAACACTATTTGTCTGTCATCAGTCTGATATTTCTTTGTCCGGTTCCTCCTCCTGAGGCTCAAGGTGACTGACAGCATTGTCTCAAACAAGAAGTGCCTGTCAACTGTCACATGTGATATACAGTCTAGTTAAATATTTGTCAGCATCCATTTGGTGAAGCTGCCTGAACCAATGAATGTTCTCTGGGGAACATCCATTGTGCTAGTGTTAAAATACAATAGGGTGCAGACATGTGACGACAGGTTGGATTGGGCTTCAAGCTTTCAACACAGCTCTGTATGTCAGATCCCAGAATGAAATCACGCTATGTATGCAAATCACTATGCAAGCTTACTGGGAAGGGTTGCAAAATAAGTATATATATATATATATACATATATACATATATAGATAGATAGATAGATAGATAGATAGATAGATAGATAGATAGATAGATAGATAGATAGATAGATAGATAGATAGATAGATAGATAGATAGATAGATAGATAGATAGATAGATAGATAGATAGATAGATAGATAGATAGATAGATATATACACAAACATACATACATACATACAGGGTTGGGGAGTAATGGAATACATGTAACAGGATTATGCATTAAAAATACAAAATGTAAGTAACTGTATTCCAATACAGTTACAATTTATATAATTGGTAATTATAATACAGTTACATTCAAAAAGTATTTTGATTACTAACGAGATTACTTTGCATTTTATTGTCATTTGTTTCATTTAATATTTAGTCCTTTCAGATGGAAAACATTTATAAATATAAATTATGCGATCCAAAATGCATTTGAGCAGTGGTGAACACTTTTTTATGAAGTGTTACATTCATACGAGCAGACAGAGAAGTACGTTTGAAGTAAGTTTGGCGCAGAAGAAATAGAAATAAACCTTGTGTAAACTGAGAGCATTACGCTAAGCTAAAATGCTATATCTATCCATTTAACATGCATATATGTAAACTACCCGCGACCCTGTACACAGGATAAGCGGTTGACGATGGATGGATATGTAAACTAATGTTTTAACTTAAGTGTGCTGTCTGTCTTGGCCAGGACCCTCTTGTAAAAGGTATTTTAAATCTCAAGAGTTTTGATTTCATGGTTAAATAAAGGTCAAATAAAAAATAAAAATAAAATAATATAAGAGTAGGAGCACAACTGACAGAGTGCATGTTGATGTAATATATGATTCCACATTCCTCATAATCTGTGGGATCATATGCTTTCTGATCAGCCAAATAAAAAAATAAAATTAAAAAATATATTTATATAAATGACTAAGTGGTGTTTGGGTCCTTGCTGGCTTAATATGAAGAGCATTTTATTAGTCCAAAAGAGCATCACGAATGTGAAGATTTAAAAATAAAAACGCATAAATGATTCAAATTACTTTTAAAGAGCAAAACATGTCCTGCAACAGTGAAATAGCAAGGCAACAGGGGTGACTGAGAGATGATGATATGACTAAGTGACAGGCAATGTCACCTGGGCAAGTGAATCACAGTTTATGCTGTTACAAGGGCCAGCCCCACGTCTTTGTTACTATGGAGACAAACCAGTTCCACCACACAAAAGGGCTGGGTCAAATGAGGTTAGAGGTCAGCAAAGTTCGAGAGAATAAAGAGGTTAACATGATATGTAGGGGCACCGGGTCAGCGGGTGAGAACTTCCACAAACATTTATAGAGCAACTAGGAGAGAGCATTTTACTGTACAGTAGCCACATCTCTGTAATTTAAAGAGTCATTAATTGTGTATGAGAACATGTCTGCTGGGAGATGCACTGACACAGATGGCACAAGAACTATGGTGCGTTTGTACACCCCAACGCATTCACTCTCGCAAGCAAACAGACCCTTGAAAATGGACCTCACTCTAACTTTGTAAGGCATGTATGAAGCTTGAATGAGCATTGCAGCTGTGATGTGGTGGGATTTAAATCAAAGAGATAGCTCAGTAATCATGCATGTAAAAGTGTCAGACGGCTAAAACAATTCCTTACTTCTAGATAAGACAAGTATTTTCTCAACAAAATGTATGGAATTCTATCTTTTTCAACCAAGTCATTAGACCTTCCAAAATTAAAACATTGAAGGCAATAAAATCTGTTCCATGCCAGAGGCAATTTGCTTGGCTTATAAACAGAGTTAACCCACTTCTTCCCACAGTTTTTGTTCCTAACAGATTTCAAAATGATTCACTGATTACAATAGGTTTTTAGAGAGTGCAGTGGGCTCTTTAAATACATTCTATGTGTAATGCTTTCCTTCCCTCTTGGCACACCATAAGAGTTTTGAGACCATGTTAAAAAAAGCTCTTTGTGGCTGACTGCATTAGCTTTTAGAGGAATATAATGTACTGTTTGCTCAGTTAAGAAGTGATGACTCATAGATTTAATTTAAAGAACTCAATTCAAATGTTGGCTACCAAGTGAAGAACGGGGTAGTGTGGTTTTGAGGCAAGCAAGTCAATTAAAATGAATTTTGCATCTGACCTACTCTTTAAGTTTGGAGTTGGAAGACACACAATGGTATAATAAATGAGGTTCCAAATGTTTGTTTGGGAGTAGCTTGTTTTAAGCCTGCCAATCATGTCCCATGGCTCCCTCACACCCAGACGATTCTTCTGGCATCCCTCCACTTCACCATTTCCATCTTTTTAATGCCTATTCCAGTTATAATTATTATTTTTTTTTATAAAAATTGTCTTTCGGTTTCTTGCTTTAGTTAGACAGTCCAGGTGGATCTCAGAGCTCAAGCCCTGTCCCATGCTTGAGTCCCTGCATAATGGACAGCACGCCAACTCCGTTTACTTAAATGCGCTCAAGCACTATATGAACCAATGAAGTCCTGGATGGTTTACTGTAAACTAAATATGTTAGGCAGAATATTAGCTTCAGTCACTATTCACTTTAATTTCATCATCTTCTTCTTTTCACCGTACACTAAAATTGAATGGTGACTGATGCTAACATTCTGCCCAAAAAAACATTTTATGTTCCACTAAAGAAAGACAGGCATGGAACAACTTGAGGTTGAATGAATGATGACTATTTTTTTCACTCTCTTTATGATCTGTACATTTATGGATGCATTAGCATGTTATAATTCAGCAGATAGTTTTACACCCTGCATTTTGGCACAGAAGCTAGAATGTACTTTCTTCATAGAGAGTGAAAGAGTGCTTGTGAGCAGAATTTACATCACCATGCAAGTGTCAGTGCTGATGGCAGCTGAAGTGCAGTGATAGCTGTGCACAGTTTTGCTTAATCATGTAATGAAAATAGTAAAAGTAGGCAACCCCTGAGAAGAGGTGCAGGAAAAGGGGGGAAAAAACACAAATGAAGAGCTTTTCCAACATACAGAAGTAAAATATAGCAAATTACATAAATAATGTGTTCAATATGTAAAAGTATTGTGTTTCCATTGATTGCTACTGTCAGACTCTGTTTTAGGCCTTTTAAAATCAGTCAAAATTATTCAGCAGAATTGCTGCCAATAAGCCACCAATGCCAAATAAGTGTGATCTCAACCCCAGCACAAAATGGGGTCTCATATCACCCTTAAGGGGTTTATGTTGTGATAATGACTGGCTGACTATACTATATCATGCTTGCTACACATCTACTTACCACAAACATAATAAATATATGGACATGAAATACTGATTTGAGATAAAAAAAAAAATAAAATAATTATGCAAGAAGAAACAGTCTGTGTAGTGATATGGGAGACATGAAACTAGCACAGAACAGTAGGGAATTGCTTTCCTGGGACAATAGTAAAATACACACGAATAGTTGTTTCGCAGTATTAACAAACAAACAGCTTCGTGAACTGTACAGTATGTTGCAAATGTGAGGTTGTTGAATATTGAAGGAGTGGCCAGACAGGCTCCTCTTCTCACTACAGAAGAGAGTTGAACATTACATGGGTCATTAGCATCTATTAAACACTCACTATCCACTTCAGTGACAACAGCACATCAGAATCAAAAATTTATTAGGTTTTATATGATAAAACATTATACATACTATTTATAATTAAGACAAAACTTATCAGGAGACGTTCTGGTTATCAAACTGTCCAAAGTTAATGCAATGAACTACATGTGGTTATTCTGTGACACGTGTGTGAACTTGAGATTGACAGAGTTCATGCATTCTCTTAAAAGTTATGTAAAAATGGGAGAAAAGAAAACAAAGGTCCAGCATTATTAGTGTGGATTAGGTATCAAAATAGTTTTTGGCATCACTGTATGGCTCTCTTGCCCATGCAAAATATCACAACACTTTGAGAAAACATTCGGGTATTTTTTGCTGGGAAACACAGCACTTATATTAAGAATAGCCTAGTTAGTCCACTCAACTACATTATGAGGTGAAAGTTTTTCTTTAAACATGCAGTTGGCAGCAGCTTTGTAATTAAAGATCAGTATCTGTTTCTGTTGTTATGAGGTCAACTTCCAGTAAAATCTGTGGCAATAGTTCAAACTCAACAGAGCACAAAGGTGCTAAAAGGTTGTGATATTATCCCTGATTTTCAGGTGCAGTCTTAAAAAACATCAGATTGTTACAGAAAGAGAGAGTTTAATAAATTAATGCAGAATACTTTAGTGCATTTCAGAAGTGCTCAAAACATTTTGGAGGACATGGAATGCGCATAACAAAATTGGACATTCATATCATTTGGGTGAGGCCTATGCTGAAAAGCAGTGAAACACTTGCATTTATTTTCAGAAACATTTGATATTAGTGCTTGTTTTAAATTAACTTTTCACACAGTCATTGTTTTTGTTGGAATCTTTCATTAGAATAATGCCTCTCCACCATACTGTATACTGTAGCATGTTCAGTTACCATATTTAGGGAGATTTGTAATTTATTTGAACTCAATTATACAATGACACTATGTTTTGTCAGGTAACCCAAAAAAGAGCTTGAAATTAACTTTTTGACTTATTTACAAATTAATAAGTCAAAAACGTGTTAATATGGCTAAATAAACCTGACTAGAAAGGGTTACACCAACAAAACCAGTACATATTGGTACATTTTCACATTTACAGTGTAGGCCAAAAATGTAATGAAATACCAGCACAAATAAAATATGCACAAGTCAAAGTTGCAGAAGTTGGCATATATAAAAGTTTTCACATGCATTGGATGGATTTCCTGTCTTTCTAATAATTGGGATCATGTCAGTTTTTGGCAATCATTCCAACACAAACTCTACTGGCCTCAGTTTAGAGCCTATGTTGAAAGCCTTCAGCTCAGCTCTGCTCTGCTAATTAAATTAGTCTCAACCTCAGAGCATGCAGTGAGGCAATAAGAGAACATTTGTTATTTTATCTTGATGCCTCCCCCTCCTGACTTTCCCTAGTGTTTTAATTGGACGATGGAGCGAGAGTGAACAAAAATCTGTTGTTTTTAACTTCGTTTTTGACAGATACAACAGGAGGGTCAGCTGACATTTACAATGTGTCATCAGCTAGCATTTTTATCATCACCAGCAATAGATGTGATGAGCCACAGATTAGGATTGCCAATCATTAGATTATCCAGGGAATGGCCCAATTTCATTAGGCACAAGAACTGTAGCTGTGCAAATATGATGTCAGTCCATAGAGAGGTGCATTTCTGTAAGTTTACCCACATTACTTCCTTATCTCTGGTAGTACCCACTGTGTTCCGCATGTGCCCATCAGCTTGGTTCAATTAATCCGATGCAAGAAACATGTCTCAGCTAGTTACCTTTGCAAGTCCAGCGTGTAGTTAAAGGGGATCCGCTGTCAGCATCTATCATTAGACATGTCATACGAGAGCAGTCATATAAATCTCTCTATCGCTCCCTATCTGCATCCACTTGCTCCTGTCTGCACATATATATGCTGTTTGTAAATATAAATACATTTCTGGGTCAGCAGAGAGAGTCATAATGAGGGCAAGTGCTTAGATACTATTATTATTAGCATTATCGAAATCTGGTGGTCTGTGTTCTGGTTTGAAAATAATAACCACACAGCCCCCTTGACAGATTGTGTAAGCTTTAGTGTGTGAGTGGGCATATATGTAATTTTATGCATGAAATAACATCAACTCTCTCTATTTTTTGACTCTCTCCAGTAGAGGGATGTGGTGGTAGAGAGTTGAAAGGGGAGAAAAAGAAAATCAAAGTCAAAATCTCAATGTCTTTCCCTTTATAGAGGTCTCACTCATTCCATGGAGCTTCTCTGAGAAACAAAAAGGTGTTAATGTAGCAGGGAAATACTGCAATATAATGAGAACATATATTATAATTGAAAATCAATAAAACACTTATTCTACAAAGTTGAAAGGCATGGACCCCTAAAGCATGATGATGTTTTAGGGTATGAAAAGCAGATGTAAGGAATCCAAACAACAATTAAATCAATGTTTCACAGCCCATGCTCATGGTTCCAATAAGGTAATACTAAGGAAATATTAAAACATGCTCAATGCTATAGCTCAGTCTTTAAGGGGTCTGTCCTTGTGCCAGTTAACACAGATACATTTATCATGAGCCTATGGCCACCTGTGCTCAATCTATCTGCTTGTTGTGAATAGATCATGTCCTTTGATACCCTTCGGCTGTGTCTGAAAGCTGAAAAATGCTGCCATTGGCAAGCAGTACACGGAGGTAGGAAGGTGTCAAGGCATGCTCAAATCCAATGGTTGCATAACATCCTGTCTGCCAAGATGCCTTCATCTGGTTGTTTTTTGAAGGCAATATGATATTCCTATGATATTCCACAACCCTGTGTGTGGTTCAACTGTTGGTGGAAAGCATAAAATTGTGTTTGAAGGAGCACTTGAAAGGAGTAAATTTGTTTAGAATTGTTCATTGTTTTCAACGTATAACTCAAATTATGCTGACAAACAAGCCTTTTAGTCACCAGACTGATCACTCTGTGGATACAGCAAAAGTAGGTTGAACTGTTTTGCTGCTGAAATCAGTCTGTGCTTACCGAAATTTTAATCAGTGCCCCAGTAACTGAAGCTGAAAGTGTTGTTGATCATATTGGCACGTTTGAACATCAGTTTCAAGTTAAATGTCCACAGAGTGGTACCAAAAGCGAAGAATGTTTTTACGTGTAGATGACATAATATCATTGACAGGAAAAGCATATTTTAGTAAACCTATATGACCTAACACAAAACCCAAGCCTAAACCTAACCTGTTAGTGGATTAAAAGCATAATTTCTGAGTGAAAATTAGACCTTCAAATCACGTTTACCATTGTTTATGAGTGTGCAATTACTTCATGTTAACCACAGGACCAGAACCCATGTCTTGGAGGTTGCTAGAGTAGTGATAGTAGCGCTAGAGGAAAGCATGTTTACTCTAGAATTGATACACTTGATGACACTTGTAAGTAATTTGGCAAATGAGGTTGATTTCAAGGTGCATGAACTTTTGCAAGCTGGAAATTTCAAGTTGGTAGTCCCTAATTATGGTTATAGTTATGCCTAAAGCTCCCTTGAATTTGTTTTAGATCATTAGACATGACATTATGGTGTACTGGAAGCCTGGCTGAAACCAGTTTCTTTACAAGGTTCCTTCATACACAAATGTAGCCTGTGAAGTTACTGACAGACTACGCAGCTTGCCCAGGTTTCAGACACAGCATTTGAGAGACATTGTATAACCTAGTCAGATATCCATCCACATATACATACAATTTGCAGTGTTGATGTATGTTGATGTCCATTTATTGAGTAGTGTCCTACTCCATACTGCCCTTCCCCCCTCCAGAGAATGCTCTTAACATACCCCACCGGCTAGAATGATGGAGCGAGATATATCCATGGAAACAGGGCCTCCATGTTTGGGCCCCCTGGCCCTTCATATATGCATTTGCTGTCCATGGAGCTGCTGAGAGTGTTTAAATCTGCATGTGCATATATATGTGCTTTTGCCGGACAGCCGAGTAGATGCCCTAGATTTACAGTGTGCCAAAGAACACCACTCCCTGTGTGGGAACAGTGTGCTCTGAAGTGTAATAACCCTGAGAACCACACCATGTCTTTCATAATTCACACACATTGCTCTCTACCCCTTGGTGTTCCTTCTTTTCTTGAATCATGGTCATCTTTTAAGTGCCTTATTTTGCATTTATGAACATGTGATTAATTTGAAAGAGGTCGATGTAGTAATACATAAAGTAATTAAGTAGTAAATATTTTCTTCATTAAATGGATATTTAGCCAAAACAACCCAAAAAATGCACCCTCATGTTGTTTCAAACCTGTAAGACTTTCTTTCTTCATCCATACACAAAAAGAGATGTTTGGCAGAATGACAGCCAACTTTGCATCTGCATACAATGAAAGTGAATAGTGACTGAGTCTGTCATTCTATCTAACGTCTCATTTTGTGCTCCACATAACAAAGTAAATACAGAAAGGGTAAATAATAACAACATTTTCACTCTTGGGTAAACTATCTCTTTAACTGTATTCCATTATGATCTCTTAATTTCTATTCATTCAGCAAATTTGAGGCACTATTACAGTATGCAGGTCTCACTTTCAGCTGTGGCCTAACATTTACTGTATGAACATTCCATTTGAAATGTAAAGAAAAATATGAGCTATGTGACTTTTACAGCCCCTGTAGCCTATTCTACAATAGACATTTGTGATGCATTGCAATTATATATATAAAAGCTTCAGAGAATATATAATAGTTATTCTTTTGCATTTGCGAATCTGTTTTCATAAAAACTAGGAGATGATTATTCATGAAGACCCTTAGGGATCGATCGCTGCCTTGCTGCGTGTCTGTAAAAAGATACAAATGTGAGTCCTACTCCTCATTTGAACCATGTATGCTATGGCAGTGTTTGAACACACCATCGTGAGCAATCATATTCCTGCATATCTACACCCAGAATCCATGAAACTGATTGCATATATCAGGCACTGAAAAATTCAATCCTGCTTAATTTAGCATAGATGGAAATAATGGCTACCTTTATTTTAAGATGCCTGTGAACTCAAAATTAGAGTTTTGTGGCTTTGATATTTTGTATTCAAGTGTACTCCTAAATGTTCACGAAATTTACTCTTAGCATATACTGTATATGCATTTAAAACTTACAGTCTTTCTTTTTTAAGAAAACAGAGCATAAATATTGATGACTCATCTTGCACTGCACCGATTTTTGTCCAATCAGATTCTCTCTGAATTTTGGCCTGGATGAAGTAACACCGCCTACAACTCAACCTAGTGAAGACTGAGCTCCTCCTCTTTCCAGCCAACCCTGCTCTTGAGCACAACATCACAGTTCAGCTAGGTTAGTCTACAAAATTACCTTATAAAACAGTCAGAAATTACCATCGACAACCAATTCAATTTCACCGACCACATCCCAAAAACAGCCAGATCATGTATATATTATTTTTGTTGCACTCTAATCTCTGTCTTGGAGAGTATTTTTCTGATGCAATTGAAACTTTGTAATGCAGCACTTTTCTTACTAGTGTCTCCTTAAAAGTGAAGTGTGTAATTTCTACGCTACTAGTGGCACCAAACGGAATTACAAAAATAAAGTATGTTTTCAAACAACCTTTGCCAACACCCCTCAGACTCATCACACCTTTCACTCTCTTTGATTCCCTTTGAACAAATAGGCCATACTAAATAAAATGTGATATACGTTTATCGTCGTAATGAAAAGACCACTATAACATAAACACAACAGACAGAAAGCATTGCAGAGGAATAAGCTCATCCAATAATATCACCGGATTGAACATCAGCTGGTGTGCGGGGGATCTAGCACAAGTGGTTCTCTTTCATCATCTCGTGTTCGAGATCCACCTATGGGAAGGGCATCCGCACCTGACCTCTGCAGAAGCATCCAATTGCACCAAGTCTGGCCTGACAGACAGAAGCGCGTGTCCAATGCTTGGTAAGGGACCCGCCCCTTACCAAGTGCATAAAACACTCGTACGCGCTATCTTTCCTCAGTTGTTATTCGCTTCTCGCGACCTCTTTGCTTCGCAGCTCTACGGTTTTCGCTGACTTCACCACAGTCAACAGGAGGAAATATCCATTCGATCAGCCTCCGCCAGGCGTGATTGTCAGACGGTTGCGTTTAGTTGCGATTATTTCGGGTTGCAAGCCACCCACGCTCGCTACCTGGATTTGCTCAGGCTGCCCGCCTGTTTCTCAGCTTTCACCTCTCCGATGGATCACAAGCTCTCCGGTCCCACTAACCCACCGGACGTGCAGTCGCGTGCATGCCCTGCCGCCTGCGGTTCACTCAGCCGCGAGGGATGCCCATCCCTTCTGCGTGGTGTGCATGGGACTAAGACACGCGCAGGAAGCGCTTTCACTTCCTGAGAACTGCACCCATTGCCTCGCCCTGCCTAGGAAGCTTCTTCGACGAAGACTCAAAGTTGCATCCTCCCAAAGCACGGACGGACATTACGACTCGGACGCTGGAGTAGGTGAAAGCGTTACAGCTCCGGGGACTTCCCAGAGCATGCCTGCTCTCAGTTGGGCTGACCAGTCTAACGAGGGCCTACTCGAGGAAATCCTTCCCGGTATTTCCTCGTTCGACTACGAGCCGCCCGGCTCAGGCGAGGACGAGGACCCCGCTATACTTGAGGGCTCGGACGACAAGGAAACCACCCCGTCCGCCCAAGCTCCCCCGGTTAGCGGCTCGGCTACACTGCCGCACGCGGTCCTTCTCGAGGTGTGTGAGCGAGCGGCCGCTCGTCTCGGCATGGAATGGCCGGCCCTCCAGAACGCCGCCGACCAAGAGAGGGATGTGTATGACGGCAAACTCCTAGGTCCCCCTCCCGGTCCTAGGAAGCAGCTCATGCCTGTACTCCCTGCGTGCGCTAAGCACATGCGACACTATTGGAAGGACCCGCTAGATCTTAAGCACGGCTTAGCGGGTCTGGAGGTTAAGGATATGGCAGCGTGTGGCATGGGCGACCCCAGGATCTCCGCCGCTCTGTCACAGTGACGCGCTCGTGCACAGCAGCGCTTGCGTCACTGGAGGAACACAGAGTTCTACGCGCATGGGACCCCTCTTGGGGCGATTATGCTGCGGAAAGTAGTGACGACAGACGCGTCCTTAACAGGATGGGGAGCCACGCAAGAGGGCAGAACAGTGAATGGTGTGTGGCCAAGCACACTTCACTCAGCCAATATAAATTATTTAGAGCTCCTCACTGTGTGGAAGGCTCTGAATCACTTTCTGCCCCGCGTGCAGGGGCATCATGTGCTGGTGCGCTGCGACAACACGACAGCTGTAGCATATATCAACCGCCGGGGGGGGGATGCGCTCCTCCAAGCTGCATGCTCTCGCTCACAGGCTGTTAGTGTGGAGCAGGCGGCACTTCCTGTCGTTACGGGCGACCCATGTCCCGGGCATACTGAACAGGGGCGCAGACCTCTTGTCAAGGGGAAACCCGCTTTACGGAGACTGGTGCCTCCATCCTCAGATAGTGTGTCTACTGTGGAGGAGATTTGGCCAGCCAACCGTAGATCTCTTTGCCTCGCGCGAAAACGCCCATTGTCCTATGTTCTTCTCGCTACGGGACGAGGACGCCCCCCTCGGCATGGACGCACTGGCCCACCCGTGGCCCAACGTGCTGCTTTATGCATTTCCTCCCCTTTGCCTCATAACGCTGTCTCTGGCCAGGGTGAGGGAACAGAGCTTGACCATGATTTTGATAGCTCCCAGGTGGCCCAAGGCGCCGTGGCTCTCAGAGGTTATCCCTCTGCTGTATGCCCAGCCATGGCCCCTCCCACTTCGCACAGACCTTTTGTCTCAAGCGAACGGGGAAATTTATCACCCACACCCGGACAGGGTGGCCCTCTGGGCCTGGCCCGTGAGAGGGCCAACTTAAACACATTGGGGCTCCCCCCATGTGTTGTGGCCACCATTAAGTGTGCCAGAGCCTCTTCGACACGGTCTCTTTATGACTGTAAGTGGCGTGTTTTCGAAGAGTGGTGTGAAGGGCGACGGGTAACGTCATATCAGTGCTCAATCACCGACATCTTATGCTTTTTGCAGGACCTTATGGACAAGGGAAGATCCTTTTCCACTATTAAGGTCTATTTAGTGGCTATCGCTGCATGTCATGTGGGGTTCGACAGCGCTACGGTGGGGCAACACCCCTTATTCATAGGTTTATGAAGGGCGCACGCCGCTCTCTTCCAGTCCCCAGGAGAGTCGTTCCTGAATGGGACCTCTCCATGGTGCTGGACGCAATGTCTCAACAGCCGTTTGAGCCCCTGGGGAGTATTTCCCTTAAGAATTTGTCTTTCAAGACAGCTTTGCTCTTGGCCTTGGCATCTGCCAAGCGGGTCAGTGATATGCATGCACTCTCTGGTCATCCCTCGTGCACTAAATTCTCTCTCAGTGGAGATAAGGTTTTTCTCAGGCCCAACCCGGCCTTTATGCCAAAATGCTTCCCGGCATTCACGTGTGAGGTGATTGAGCTCTCCGCGTTCCACCCAGCTCCTTTCTCCTCCACAGAGGATCAGAGGTTGAACGCTTTGTGTCCTGTACGTGCCCTGCGGGCATACTTAGACAGGACCAGCTCGTTTAGAAAAAGCGACCAGCTTTTCATCTCTTGGGGCCCCCCGCACTCAGGGAACCCCATTTCCAAGCAACGCCTTTCTCATTGGCTTGTGGAAGCTATATCTTTGGCATATGAATCAAAGGGAGTGCAGCCCCCAGACGGCATCAGAGCTCACTCCACTAGAGGTATGGCTGCCTCTTGGGCTCTATTTAAGGGAGTCTCTTTGCAGGACATATGTGCCGCTGCAAGCTGGGCCTCTCCCCATACGTTTGCCAGATACTACCGGCTAGATGTCACCAGAACCCCGGTAGCTCATTCTGTCCTGGGTGTCGGCTCTTTGTAGCTTTGTGCTCTTAGGCCGTCCACCCCTCCTTAAGTCTGGGCTGCCTAGTCCAGCACTTTAAAGTCACTAAGCATGTTTCTACTCTACACCTGCCACCATATATTCACCATGAGAGTGCGGTCAGGTTTATTCACGAATGCATGTTACCATATGCTATTCTTTGTTGCTAAAGTGGCTTCCTCACTTTGTGGGGTGGTTTCCGTGTGACGTGTCATGCACCGCCTTTCGAGGTGACCGTCCTCTGGCTTTCAGGGCCTCATTGTAGTGTATTGGGCAATCGGGGAGCTGTCCATATCTCCCATAGGTGGATCTCGAACACGAGATGATGAAAGAGAACAATAGGTTACTATCGTAACCCCGGTTCTCTGAAACATCGAGTGGAGAGATCCACCAAGCTTGCCCCGCTTGCTGCACGAGAAGCGAATATGCTCACTGAGGTAAGATAGCGCGTACGAGTGTTTTATGCACTTGGTAAGGGGCGGGTCCCTTACCGAGCATTGGACACGCGCTTCTGTCTGTCAGGCCAGACTTGGTGCAATTGGATGCTTCTGCAGAGGTCAGGTGCGGATGCCCTTCCCATAGGTGGATCTCTCCACTCGATGTTTCAGAGAACCAGGGTTACGATAGTAACCTATTGTTTGATTTCCTCTGTAACACATCTACCATGGATGTTCATATTCTCCCGGTTGAACAGTTTACTACAAGCAGCCACACCCCAAGCTCATGGGTGGAGCTGAGCGGCCACTCAAAACACTCAAAATATAAACATCAATGTTTTGATAGTGCCTGGGAGGCTCAGTGTTTACACTTTTAGGGGAGGTAAACCCACAAATGCCTTACAGTTGTCAATGAACAATACACTGGGATAATAGAATGTTTTTTGACATCAAAAAAAGTACACACTTCATCTTTAAGATAACTCGCTTATGTTGTATTCTTCCTTTTTTTGTAAGTTGCATTTGATAAAACAATCTGGCAAATTAATAAATGTCTCTAGAATGAGAATGTTCCTTAAGACAACCTGCAACCAACTAGCTCGACAAGCAAATTCCTTTGGTCTTTAATGCATTGTTTTCAGCAAATCTCTTGCGCCTTCAATACATTATCTCATAAAGTTTTATTATCTGCCATCAACTCAGCAAAACAGTTCAACTGCTTCAATGTGCATCGGTTTAAAGCTGTGAATTAAAGCTGTCTATTAAAATATCATTCATAAGTGTGGCCAGAGTTGAGTAAGTTTCTCTCAAAGACAACTTTATCCACTTCTACACATCAACCATTAGAACCGTTAGAGTATTGTCTTGCTGGCAAGTTTTTGTATATGTATATTGTATATGTACACACTTTGCTGGAGTATGTGACCTCATTAATCATTTTTTCTCTTTTGTACTCTCCAGATAGCTCACACACCCACATCCCTGGATATACTGTATATGCTTCACTCTTGCATACAAATGCTCGACATTTTGCGTAACTAGCACATTCCTTTGCATCTCTATGAAGACAGAATATAAAATGACTGGTGCTCATGTGATCTGAAAATTGAGTGCAGGGGCAAGGTTTTAGCCTTAATAAAAGGATAAAAAAAGACAAAAGAGGACAATCATCCATGTTGTACAGCATTTGACCTTCCTAAATCACATACATCCCACCTGGTCCTTATTGCTCCAGGTGCAAACAGAACATCCTGGCTCTGTTTCC
The DNA here is from genome assembly GCF_025860055.1 of Xyrauchen texanus. Taxonomy (NCBI): domain Eukaryota; kingdom Metazoa; phylum Chordata; class Actinopteri; order Cypriniformes; family Catostomidae; genus Xyrauchen; species Xyrauchen texanus. The sequence goes on from NC_068315.1 coordinate 12,815,589, forward strand.
TTACTTGCCAAATGTGCTTGTTGACTTGTTTTGTAGACTGGGGTAGGGGACTGGAGAGCCTCTCATCTGTGTAGAAAGTGCTGTGACTCAGTGACATAATGCACCATGGCTGCACCTCTCAATGCTCCGCTGAACAAAAATAAATATATCACGACAAATGTTCACAAGTTATACAGTATGTGCTTCACAAATTCCCTCTGGATGATTTGTAATGTATGAAAAATGTCTTTTGCTATTGTTAGTCGGCGTGCAGTGCATGTAAGTCTAATTTTGTTTTCAGAATTTAACTCAAGATGCTTTCCAGCAGGTATTTTTCTTGGCACACAGAGCTTCAATGATAACAGTCAATACAAACTTTAGTCACTCAACGAACGTCTTTTCAACGTGGAACTTCAGGATGTGTGTGTGGCTCGGACTCCCCCACACACCACACATTAAATTTGAACGGCTGAAGTGCCAGGTACCAACAAGTGTTGGTATCCTTCATATGGTGGAGCCACTGAAGCAGGGCGTGATCCGAGCAGAGGATGAAGAGAGCACGGCCCCCAACCCCCTCTTTGATGCATCCATCTGTAAAATGAAGGGGAGAGAGAGATGTTTGGAGCATGTAAAAGCAGCATGCCACAGAGTGCAGATTTCATTCTAGTGAAAGCTTGTTGGCACACCTCCATCCACTGCAACGGATCTGGCGCCCCCTGGCTCTGCCCACTCCGGAATTACCGTCGCCATGGACACGGGGACCGCTTCTCTTCATTATTTAACTAGGTTGAGGTGGCAAATTTGATGTACACCAACTCTATCCATTAGTTAGTGTAACCTCAAAGGGTCCTTGCCACTTGGCAAGTAATTTCAAACTCAAAGTGGGCAGTAATACAAGGACTTTGTCTCCTGAATTCAAATTCCCGTAGCTGGGCACCCCTATTACAGAGCCGGCTTTATCTCGCTGGAGCTTGGAGAAAATGTTCCTGTGACAACTGATCCAGCATGTGTAGCTTTGCACGAAGATCAAGAACATACTGAATTTCATTTTTGTTTTGGTAAGGTCCTTTCTCCCATGCCTCCCATATGACGTCAAGCACCCCACGGGGCCGGCGTCCATTAAGGAATTTGAATGGGGAAAACCCCGAGGAGGCTTGAGGGGCCTCCCTGACTGCAAATAATAGGTGTTCCAGCCATTTGTTTCAGTTTCTAGCATCCTTGTGTATGAAATAAAGAATCATATTTTTCAGGGTTCGATTAAATCAATTTGCGGATGGTAAAAGCTGGTGCGAATCGATATAATCCCCAGCAATTCATAAAGTATTCGCAGTGTACGCAAAATAAATGTTGTGCCTTGATAGGTGAGGATTTCCTTCGGAAACACTGCGTGAGATGTTGCGTAAAGGCACCGCTTCCGTATATCGCATTGCATGATCCACCAGTACTAATACAAACCGATAACTGCTTGCTGACCGCTCTAAAGGCCCAACGAGGTCCATACCAATTCTTTTGAAGAAAGAACTGATTAAAGGCAAAGGGCGCAATGATGCTCTTGGTGTGGCCAGTGGATTCACCAACTGATATTTGCGGCATGCGAATCTGCGCAATACCCGGCCTATAAAAACACCATCTGCACAATGCCCGGCCTATAAAAGCGGGCCATTAACCAGTGCATTGTCCTTTCTTGTCCTAAGTCTCCCTTCATAGGATTATGGTGAGCCGCCTGGAAAAATGTTCCCTGACGGCTCCTCGGGACTAATAACTAGGTTGTATTTTTATAGCTTTGTGTTTCCTGCTTCACTTGATACAACCGGTCCCTAATGATTGAAAAATATGGATATGTGAGAGTGACTTCAGGCTGGAGCTGCTGGCCATTGATTACTCTCACTTGGTCAAAGGCATGACTAAGGGTTTTGTCACGTGACTGCTCTAGATTCTGACACTGAGCAGATGTGGATGGCCTAGCTCTGCCTCCCCAGCCTTCACGTCACACACCGAGATTTCGGTTTACTGGACCCATCCACACACAATGCTTTTAGTAACCTTTTAAACCCTGTAGTGCAGCATGTGGAAGTGGGGAGCCGGTTTGTGTGGAAACATTCCCCGTTTCCAGGGAGCAGGTATAGGGAAAGAAGGAGGAGAGGGAGGGACAAGAGGTGGAGAACCAGCAAGAGGGAGAGAGTTAGAGAAAGATCTAGACTGCTGCTCGATGGCTTGCTTGTAGGCCGCAAAGTGGGCTTCGGCCAGCTGGACGGCATCATCCACCGACGTGGGGCGATGTCACTGGACTCATTCCATGGTTCCTTGGGGAAGGTGAACGGTCAACTGCTCCATCACCATCAGATCAATGACGTCCTCCACATCATGGCCATCATCGGCTAGCACCCACATCATGGAGCTGCTGGGCAAACATGAATGGTTGGCCAGCTTCTGTCAGTGTTTGGGAGCGGAACCGCTGGCAGTGTTATTCTGGTGTTTGGCCAACCCTTTGCAGGACAGCTGTCTTCAGTTTCGTGTAGTCCAGGCCGTTGTCAGCAGGTGGTTGCCACACCCAACCCCCCGCCGGAAAGCAGCAGCAGCAGGTGGAGGGTCCATTTGGTTCAATGTTCAAACAGGCTCACAAATGCCTCCGGATCATCCTGGGGCCCCATCTTTCAGCGCACAAAGTGTGGCTTCATCGCTGATTCCGTGGAACAGTGGAGGACTAATGTAGCACACGTGTCACTATTATTGCACTTGTCACTAATATTAACAATAGGCCAGTAGGTACAGATTCCACCTCGCGTTCTTGTGGGATGATACTCTCGATGGCATGCACTTCAGCAACTACAGCATTTGGCTGCAGTACTACATCCCGATGCGACTCATTTCGTAGCTGGACAGTCAACTTTTGCGTTGGAAACGATGGCACTTGAACTACACCTCTTGGAAGAAGAACACCGCCAGGGAGGGAGGAGTTTGATGGGGGCTCCAGAAGAACACATTCTTTAGTGGATAAGCACATTTGCTTTTCCACAGAGAGCAACTGTCTGCTGTGCTGGAATCACTACGGGCTCCTTGCTTTGTAGTCTCACCAATCCAAGGCATCATTGGCATTCTGTTTATGCCGTAATTGCAGAGTTTTGAGCACAGCACTGTACCCGTATCGTGGAGAATGGTGTTCAAGGATATTCAAGTTAGAACATTCAGCATACAAAGAATCAAGCGTATTCATCCCGATTAAGACTTGAGATTGTTTTTCTGGTTTAAAGTCAGGAACGACTAGTGCCAGTGTGGAAATTTCAACCTCAGATCCAACCATGTCTTCTGGAAAAGTTATTGGAATTTCGACATATCCTTTGTATGGAACTGGCTGACCATTTGCTCCACTGACCTCAAGCAGAAGATTCAGGGGCTTGATGGGATGATTAATCAAGCAAGCTTGGTAAAAGGACCAAGGAACTGTGGTCACCTGCGACCCTGTGTCAAGTAAGCAATGACATTCAGTCCCTGAGATTTTGACTTGCGCTGTACACTTGGATCCGACCAGACGCTGAATACGGAATTTGTGGCGTGAGAGAGATTTGTGGTGGGGGCCTGAGTTTATTCTGGGGGACTACCTTTAGGTTCACTAGTTCCAACTGGAACTGTTAGCCGTTTAAAGAAGCGGCACCAGCATGACTGTTCTCTCTATCCCACTCCTGCTGCTTCAACCGCAGTTTGTTTCTTTTCTTTTCAACTAGCCTGGGGTTCGGAGAATTTTCGCAGGTTACAGATATGTGGCCATCTTCACCACATCTGAAGCAGTAACCAGGGCGCGGTCTGCATTTCGTGACAGGATCACCGGTCGACTTAAACGGTTGTTTAGCAATAAACTCAGGAGCGGTGGGGGAAAGTGATGTCTTATGCTTGGGTTTGACAGTCTTTCTGGACTTTGGGAGGGTCAGTGAAGTTAACTGTTCCTTTAGCTCCGCAATTTGCTTCTTCAGTTCAGCGGTCTCAGATAACAACTCTGACTCATGAGGGGATTTGCTTAAAATGACAGTATCTTGGCTATAAGCATGAGCAGATCTAGGTGATTGCTGTGGTTTCTGCTTAGAAGCACTGATGTGGCTTCTCATGCACAACCACTTCTGTGCACTCTTGTCTTCTCTGGTTCTAAGGGAACGCAGTAAGTCTTGGAAATCAATTGGGTCATCTCTACTAGTTTCGAGACGAAGCTCAGAGATAAGGATGTCATCCCAGCAGCCTCTGCAAAACTGCCGTAGAAGATCGTGGTTGGCCTCAGATGATTTAATTCCACCTCCCCTGACTGCCTTGCTCAGAGCAACTTGAAGCCTTTGAAGATAGCTAGATGCTTTCTCTCCATCATTCTGAAAAGTGTTCATGAATTTTGAGAACAACTCATCACTATCATCGATTGCACCATAAGCTGCATCAAGTACATTAAGGTAAGCTCTGGAAGAAGCACGAGGCCCTAAAGACTTGACAATATCAGTGGCAGGAGGTAAGAGACTCTCCATAATTCTCCTTACTCTTTGTAAATCAGACACAGAAGGGTCATCAAAGAGTAATTCAACATTACAACGCCAAGTGTCATAATCAGATTCATTATTGGGCTGTGGAATTCTTCCTGAGAAAGGGCGGAGCCTAACTACAACATTAGATGGAATTGCTGCAGCGACTTCGCTCTTAACTATATGCTCAACAATAACTTTCTGCACCTCAGCAGGATTGAGCTGAATGTGACTCATGGTACCTGACAACCGTTTTTCAGACCTTGGTAAGTCATCCTGATCAAGTTTTGGCTCATTGAGAATGGAACAAGGACTCTGGACAATCCTCTTGGATGCATTTTGCTCTTTAATGGAACTGAGCTCATCAAGCGCGGGTTCATCTGCATCCACCTCATCTGGAATTAAGGAGCTTGAAATCTGCGAGAGTTCTTCTCGTAGCAGAGCGTTGAAGGATTTTCCACTTTGCTTAGCAATGGTTTTCAGGGTGGATAAGTAAGAGGTTGTGGCACCAAGACTCTCCTCACAAGAGTAGACACTGCTCATGGCTCTTATCTGGTAAGTTAAATTTGGGTCGTCTTTATCTGTGTAGCTAAGGGGTAGCAAGGGACTTATTGATTCAATAGCTGATCCAAAGTTGTACTCTACAATGGTGTGGTCATGATACTTGGACTCAGGATCGTTAATCGGAAGGACTCTTGCGATGGAACCATGACGTTTTAAAAGATCAAGGACCTCTTCATCCTCAAGAATGTTAATTGGCCCACTAACTAAAATTTTGACATTTTCCTTCTGTACTAGTTCCATGTTTTCAAAAGTCAATTTACTTGCTACACTAATAAACTGATTTGAATGTCTCTTTTGTCGATTCTTCTTTTTGGATGTAATGTATAAATAAAGCTATTAATTACACCTCCTGGGCTGGCTCGCCACTATTTATGTAGTGACAAGTGCAAAATTGTGCTTGGAGAAGTTCCTGGAAGTGCCGCTCCTGGGTGAGGAGGGCTTGGTGGTGAGTTTCCTGGATGCTAGCCAGGGCACGGATGACTTCGCCCAGCAGTGAGATGTCCATGGTGGCAGTCTTCTTCCCACTCCTGGGTTTCAGCACCAGTGTTACGTTCTTCATGGATAAGGGGGAAAGGAGGACGCAGGAGTTGTTGCAGTCCTCGTAAGTAGAATTATATTTTCAGAATTTAACTCAAGATGATTTCTTGCAAGTGTTTTTACTTGGTACACACTGCTTCAATAATAACAGTCAATACAAACTTAAATAACTAAATGAATGGCTTTCCAGCGTGGGGCTTCAGGATGTGTGTGTGGCTCGGACTCTCTCTGGTTCTCTGGTATTCCTCCAGGCTTTTTAAAGCCTGTCTCCGCCATCACTGAAATGAGACACAGGTGTTTAGCATCAATAATCACCAGGTGATGGCTCTTACCACTTCCTCTCTCCCCACTAACAAACACACGACCACGTCCTGCTCCAGAATATATATATATATACAGTATGTCACGTGTGCTGGACATGGTTCTTGATATTCTGGGAGAAGATCAGAATGTCATCTAAGTAAACAAACATAAATCAGACGACCATGTCACATCATTCACGAGCCCCTGGAAGACAGTGGGACAAGTTGCCCAATCCGAAAATCATGACAGAATATTCAAAGTGCCCGCTATGGGTGTTAATAGCTGTCTTCCACTCATCCCCTTCCCTAATCCGAACATGGTGATAAGCATTGCTTTGGTCCAACTTCGTAAAGACAGACGCTCCCTGCAATGGTTTGAAAGCTGAAGACATCAGCTGCAATGGATAACGATTCTTCATGTCATATAAAAAGTTCTGTCATTCATAGTAGTTGGTTTCTTTGCTTTAAAATTTTTTAATTAGCTACCTTCTGTGGCATTAATAATAACATGTTACAGAGATCAATTAGTCGGTACTCATACCTTGGTTCTGAATTATTACCATTTTAATATACTATGGTATTTACACTCTGAGGTAGCCTACTTCAAAGAGTACCTTAGTACTATCACAGTACAAGTAATGTCAAGCCATGGTAATGTCATGCTACTTTTCGGTAATTAAATGGATTTTGTGTACTGTTTTGATACTGTTTTGGTCAGAAAAATTGTTACCTGGTGTAGTAGGCTACCTGTAACATTTTGCCACATTCATGAAAACATACATCAAATTAAATGAATTGATTTGCAACATAAACAATAATTTTGGCTTTCTTATTTCACAATTTGTATCATCCAATAGCCCAAAATCAAATCTCCCATACAGTAGATTCAGTATTAAAGAGATAATTCACCCAAAAATGAAAATTCACTCATCATTTACTCATCCTCATGCCATCCCAGATGTGTATGACTTTCTTTCTTCTGCTGAACACAAATGAAGGTTTTTCAAAAAATATCTCACCACTGTAGGTCTGAATGCAGTGTAAGTAAATGGTGGCCAGAAATTTGAAGCTCCAAAAAGCACATAAAGTCAGCATAAATGTAATCCATAAGACTCCAGTGGTTTAATTCATGTCTATCCTTTACTTGCAATGAATGGGCCTACAGAGCTGAGAAATTCTTCTAAAAATCTTAATTTGTGTTTTGCAGAAGAGAAGTCATACACATCTGAGATGGTATGAGAATGAATAAATTATTTTATATAATAAATTATAAAAGAATTTCAATTTTTCTGGTGAACTATTCATTTAAAAGGCAGCTTATTAAACAGGTTTTAGACTGAGACAATAGCTACTTGGAAGTAAAGAAGAAGAAGAAGAGTGTGTGTGTGTGTGTGTGTGTGTGTGTGAGAGAGAGAGAGAGAGAGAGAGAGAGAGAGAGAGAGAGAGAGAGAGAGAGAGAGAGAGAGAGAGAGAGATCAATAAGAACTGCTGTGTCTACTTTGATCGCTGTCTTAAACAGTGAAGTTGACATTAGAGCGCCACCATGTGGTATGGCTTATAAGCACATAAACTAATGTTACTTGATAGGCACAAATTCACTGACATCAGACATAAAATAGGCTATTCAGCTTTATCTAAAAAGATTTTATTACCCCAATTTTACATGCATATTGACACGTAAAGTGTCGTACAATACAAACTCCTGAAAAACATCTTGAAACTCGAAATGTTTAGACTGTATTTGATGCTAATTGCAAAATTATTTTACACTAACAGAGTCATCGTAAATGTGAGGGGCATCATGGGTTCTTTTACATGCTGAGATGACAGTTTTAAAATGTCTGGTGAATACAGAATATAGCATTTAGAGAGAGTGCATAAATTGATCTAGAATAATTAGAACAAATGATAAAGTTTTTTTTTTTCTTCCCAAAAGCATATGTTTTAAGGACAAGATAGCGAAGCACTAGCTCTTTGGCATCAGCATCACACTGACAGCATACTAATCTAAAGGAAGCAATGCACTGCAGTGACAGACATATCGCCAAGGGTCACTCTCTGCACCAACGTGATTCTGGATTTCGCAAAATAATAAATGTATAGACTCACCAGTAAGGGGCAGTAAACTCTAAAAATTCAAGATTATGTGACAGGGCTTGCAAACTTGCACTAATTCTCTATTACCATGGAAATTTTGTGCAGGACAGAAAAACCTGACAGAGACATGTCAAAATGTTGAAGAAAAAAAACTTTTCAGATAATAGTTCTTACTGGTACGTGAACAAGATCAAATCAATGGCCCATACACAATAAGGTGAATAAAGGTCCAATGGACAAATCCTAGCTTTTTGATTCAGGTGGTCAGTTCAAATAAAATTAAAGGATTTTCCTAAATAATTGTGTGCTGTCTCAAAAATCAATATTTTAGATTTTCAATATTTAAGTCAGTCTTGTCTATTGTATTTGCTAACTATTTATTTTGTCAAAATCTGTGAAAACTGGTGCATCAGAATTTCCCATGCATGGAAAACATAGCTACTGTACATGGCTTGCTGTCTTTCTATGCAACTTTCATACATGCTTATAACAGTATTAATAATAAACATTATTTTTCAAACATTTGCAATATACAGTCAATATAATGTATACCAGGACAAACGTCTTCTTGGTAAATTAATAATGCCTTTGTAATTCAGAACATCATGGCAATAAGGAGGACAAAACAATATTTATACAGCTAAGTCTGAGCGCAAATGACAGTATATTAACCTGTAAGAAGTGTGACATTCACAGTTAAAGAAAACAATTAACCACAGAGGTCAGGTGAATTACAGTATATTTACCTGAACGTGTTCCTGATAAAAACCAGCAATTCGCTATGCAATATTAACAACAGAATATACACAACATATATACATGTGTTGACAGTGGTAAATTAATATAGCAGGCTATAACAACAGCAATTGTACATAAAAACATAAACATAAAAAAAAGCCAAGAGGTCTTTAAAAAAGGTCAATGTTTAATATGACATTGCAGGAAGGGGCAACATTGGCAAAAACAGTCTGCTATCAAAAATACTGTGGAGTTCTTAATGGCTCCTACTTTAACAAGGTCAAACAAAAACAGTTTTATACACAAAAAGATAAATAAATACAACAGTGTACAGTAGAATAAATTAAATATCATGCAAATAATACAGAATCATTCATAGTCCCTGGGAGGATATTCATGTACACCTCAAACAGATAAGTCACCATGTGCAAAACATCTCGATTACTGTTTGCCAGCTGACATTAGACTGCTAAATTGTATGCAAACATACAACAGGGTTCAAAAGTTGGGGACCACACAGGAAATTTGGCATTTTTATTTGTGCCTGGAAATAAAAACAAGTTTAAAAAATAAAAAATTTAATAAAAAGTCATGTTGGAAAAATTAAGTAGGAAAATGTAAGATTCTGCACTATTCTTAACCACATATTACAACATGTGGCATTAAACTTTTTATTTCTTCATACAAAAGGTCAGAATTCTTGATTCCACTGAAGCACACAAGAGCCACTTTTGAACATTCTCAAAATATCCAGAGATAACATGGATCATTAGGTTTTGCAGAAACTAATGAAGACAACGCCAGCTCGAGTGCATGCTGTCATTAAAGCATACTAAATCCTATAAGAAATTCTGAAATTCTTGTAAATTTGTACAGTATATGCCCAAGAAACAGTGCAATCAATTTACTATGTGCTCATTTAAATTCAAATATGTGTTATGAGATTAGATACACATAAAATCTTTTGTACAGCCACTTATTATTACTGTACCAAGGAGCTTTTAAACATGCTCAAACTATTACAACTATTACATGTTCAATTTAATAACAACTTTTAAACACACACACACACACACACACACACACACACACACACACACACACACACACACACACACACACACACACCCCTTAAGGAGTTATTTCTACTTGATCCCAGATGTGTGACTTTTTTCTTCTGTGGAACACAAACAGAGATTTTTAGAATTTCAGCTTTGTAGCTTTTTTTTAAATATTTTTTTTTAACTATAAATCTACATTCAAACAGCCCTCCTATGACCTTTGAACACCTATGAACTTTATCGCCACCTAATGGGCTGTTGTACAAAAATCTTTCTCCTCCCTGCCCAGTAGGTGGCAATATGCATGAAGAATGCAAATCGCTAAAAGACCGAAGAAGAACTAGGACCTCTCGTGAACGCTCATAGGAGGGCTGGTGAAAGTGTAGATTTATCATACAAAAGGAGATAAATATTGATCTGTTTCTCACCCACATCTATCATATAGTTTCTGAAGACATAGATTTAACCACTGTAGTTATATGAATTACTTTTATGCTACCTTCATGTGCTTTTTTTTTACTTCAAAGTTTTGGTCATCATTAATTTGCATTGTATGGATCCACAGAGCTAAGATATTCTTCTAAATATCTTTATTTGTGTTCTGCAGAAGAAAGAAATTCATATAAACTCAGCAAAAAATAAATGTCCCTTTATCAGGACACTATATTTAAAAGATAATTTGGTAAAAATCTGATCTATATTGCAAAGGGTTTAAACAATGTTTTCCATGTTTGTTCAATGAACCATAAACAATGAATGAACATGCACCTGTGGAACGGCCGTTAAGACACTAACAGCTTACAGATGGTAGGCAATTAATATCACAGTTATAAAAAACTTATGACACTAAAGTGACCTTTCTACTGATTCCAAAAAAAAATAAATACCAAAAGAAAGACGCCCAGGGTCCCTGCTTATCTGCTTGAAAGTGCCTTAGGCATGCTGCCTGGATACACGAGGACTGCAGATGTGGCCAGGGCAATAAATTGCAATGTCCGTCAGGGACGGATTACCGACCGGGCCAATAGGGCCAGTGCCCAGGGGCCCTTGACTACAAGGGGGCACTTGACTGCCCGGGGGTGCCCTGGGCTTTAAAGCTGCGTGATCTAGTTTGGTGATCCGCCACTTGAAAACCCTTTTGGGCATGAACAACAAACCCCCCACCCCTGCACAACAACTTTTGGGCAGAGGGGGGTCTTGGAAATAATTGGCCACAGAGCCTTTGCAAGCTATAATCCATCCCTGATGTCAGTACTGTGAGATGATTAAGACAGTGCTGCAGGGAGACAAGAAGGACAGCTGATCATCCTCGCAATGGCAGACCACGTGTAACAACACCTGCACAGGATCGGTACATCCGAATATCACACAGGTACAGGATGGCAACAACAACTGCCCGAGTTACACCAGGAATGCACAATCCCTCCATCAGTGCTCAGACTGTCCACAATAGGCTGATAGAGGCTGCACTGAGGGCTTGTAGGCCTGTTGTAAGGCAGGTCCTTAATAGACATCACCGCCAACAACGTCGCCTATGGGCACAAACCCACCTTTGCTGGACAGGACTGGCAAAAAGTGCTCTTCACTGATGAGTCATGTTTTTTTCTCACCAGGGGTCGAAAGAATGAGTGTTACACCGAGGCCTGTACTCTGGAGCGGGTTCGATTTGGAGGTGGAGGGTCTGTCATGGTCTGGGGCGGTGTGTCACAGCATCATCGGACTGAGCTTTTTGTCACTGCAGGCAATCTCAACGCTGTGCGTTACAGGGAAGACATCCTCCTCCCTCATGTGGTACACTTCCTGCGGGCTCATCCTAACATGACCCTCCAGCATGACAATGCCATCAGCCATACTGCTCATTCTGTGCATGATTTCCTGCAAGACATGTCAGTGTTCTGCCATGGCCAGCGAAGAGCCCGGATCTCAATCCCATTGAGCACGTCTGGGACCTGTTGGATCGGAGGGTGAGGGCTAGGGCCATTTCCCCCAGAAATGTCAGAGAAATTGAAAGTGCCTTGTTGGAATAGTGGGGTAACTCGTAGCAAGAACTGACAAATCTGGTGCAGTCCATGAGGAGGAGATGCACTGCAGTACTTAATGCAGCTGGTGCCACACCAGATTGTTACTTTTGATTCTGACACCCCCCACCCCCTTTGTTCGGGGACACATTAATCAATTTCTGTTAGTCACATGACTGTGAAACTTGTTCAGTTTATATCTTCGTTGTTGAATCTTTTTATGTTCATAAAAAATAGTTATACGTGTTAAGTTTGCTGAAAATAAAAGCAGTTGAAAGTGAGAGGACGTTTCTTTTTTGTTGAGTTTACATCTGGAATGGCATGAGGGTGAGTAAACGATGAGAGGATTTTCATTTTTGAGTGAACTATTTCTTTAAGTCAGGTTGATTCAATCAGATAAATAATATTTTGAACTTGAATAAAACCTAATTTTAAAATGTAGATGTTACCAAAAGAAGCAATGACAATGAAGTCAATTACATTTTTAACCACAGCTCTTGACTTATAATTTATTCATGTTTATTGCCAATCATAACCTAATGTTGAACAGCGTCACTTGAGGGAATCATGCAGGGCAGAGTAAATAAAAATGGCATTCAAATTCATTGCCTGACATACAGTAAACTTGGTAAGCAGATTGAAAATCTGGCGGGGGCCATGATCACCACAGCCCAGTAGTGTCCATCCTGACACATACACCAACAGCAGGAGCTCTAGAAGTACAGGTAGTAGGTCCAGTAGAGGAAGTTAATGAAGATGAAGGAGAGAGGAAATGTCAGTCGTGAGTAGTTGTCGATATAGTGTGGGTTCTTCACTTTACAGCAGTTTAGACAGAGCACAACTCGCCGTGCCACCGCCATGGACTTGCCGCAGCGGCTCTGCGGTTGTGACGAGCTGATCTCCTCATTACTATCACCAGGGGTGGGGCTTCTGGTGCTGCCTATGTGGGACAGCATCTCCTCCCGTTTACGGGCCCGCAAAGCATGCGTGCCGATGGAGGTAACGATGCCATTCATTTCGTCCTCACGCTCCTGCATTTCCTGGCCATACTGATAATGACAATGAGACGTAAATGTGTTTTATGTATAATTATGACCATGGCAAAGGTGAACATGATGACACAATAATGAAGGGGAATAAGACAATATTCATGGCCATGATGTTGGTCATTGTGGCATTGGAACTAGGCCACAGCCAAGTATAGTGACAATTGAACCTGATCCCATTAGTATTCCTAGTTGGCTCTCACATACATAAATTTTTATACATTTAGATAGACACCGAAATATACAATATTAATGTACTGGCATCTTAACTGCAAACTCATTACGAATCGTTGAGTTTTATAGGATTTAGTGTTGATTTTATAGTATTTATAATAAATTAGATTCATCAAATATGTTTAACTTAATTTACTGTAACATTTATTTAACACAGTTAACATATGTATCTAATTTGATTCAGTTCTGTGTCATTTCTAAAGACAGGTGGGAACCATTATGCCGTACATATCAGTAAATAAGTCAAACACATTTAGTGTCCTCACCATATACGCATTAGCAGCGTTTGGCTGGTGTAATGTGCAGAAATGGGCAACTGCGTATTCAATCAGTGCTCCAAAGATGAAGCTGAAGCAGATGCCCAGATACACATCAATGGCTTTGATAAAACAGTTGGCATTTGGTAGAGAGGTGCGGGCCCCCATCATCAGGGTGGTCATAGTCAAAACTGTGGTCACTCCTGTTAGTACAGACAGAATGTTTCCATAATTAGAACCCAAAATCCAATAAATTCCATTTACAGTGGCTATATTTGACACTTTTATAGCATTTTTCACCTGAAGTCCACTTGTAATGTTACTCAAGGTTTATATACACACCACATACAGTTTTAAATGACTATTTTCCACCTTTTCACCCTTTGTTGTTGGTCAAAAGGTTTCTAATAAATGTGTGAGTGGATATGTCAATGTGCTAATGATTGGCATCATAACCACAGCCATTTCTGAATTACCCATTTTCACAGCTTAATTTGTACATTTTTACATTTAGTTAAGTGGACTTGAAAGAGAGCATTCCATAGTGGATGTAACACTTCATAGTATATCAACATCTTTTATTTCAAAAGAGCAAGGAAAATACTGTTTTCAATTATATGAGTTTAAAAGGTTTTTATAGCCATCACTATAATATATACAGATGTGATAGTTCAGGATGATAGTAATCAAAACACGCATTATGATCATACCTATGCAGATGCGAGCTGGGACTGAAGACTGACTGATCCAGAATGAGACCCAGGACAGAACCACCAGAGCACTGGAAGGAACGTACGTCTCCAGAATAAAATATAAGATGCTCCGCTTGAGTTTAAAGTGGAAGATCAATTTAGGGTAGTTACCTGTGGGATTATTAATACATTAAAGAGACAGTAAAACTTCAATAAAATACAATACAGGCTCCTCTGTGTGTGTGTGTGTGTGTGTGTGTGTGTGTGTGTGTGTGTGTGTGTGTGTGTGTGTGTGTGTGTGTGTGTGTGTGCGCGTGTGTGTGTGCATACCGGTCTCGTAAACGGCCTCAGATTCTGAAGTGTAGTGATCCTCAAGGGTGTACTGAGCAAGTTGTAAATGATCAAGACCACTAACTGATTGGTTCCCCCGAGTCCAATGGAACACAACATCTTTCACGTTATATCCCCCTGTGGAGAACATAATATCAATCTAAGAGCCAATTATCACTACAAAACAAGTCATTTCAGATCTGAGAGCTGCTATATTTCTACCAAATTACACTTGCACAAAAGTATGAAAGCATATAATTACCACTGCTTTTAAATGTAATGCAACTAGGGCACAGCTTTAAGTTATTAACATAGCCATTTCCATAATACCCGCCATTCTCAATTTATGCAGCATGTTGTAGATTTCTGTAATATGAAATCTAGGCCTCAAGATGGCACTGCGTCATAAAACTTAGAAATCCTAGGTAGAAAAGATCTCATGAACTTTATGCACAGATGTAAAAAAAAAAAAAAAATCTAGATAATATTAAATATACTATCATTATTTTGTTATGAAATATGTTGTCCCTGATTGTCCCCTGTGCAAAGCTTATTTTATGAAAAAGCATGCACTGATCGGTTCAGAATAATATATATATATATATATATATATATATATATATATATATATATATATATATATATATATATCCTGTTTAGATTACTATGAATCCATGCTGGTCTAAGCTGGTTCTGCCAGGGATTG
Source organism: Xyrauchen texanus (assembly GCF_025860055.1). Taxonomy (NCBI): domain Eukaryota; kingdom Metazoa; phylum Chordata; class Actinopteri; order Cypriniformes; family Catostomidae; genus Xyrauchen; species Xyrauchen texanus. The sequence continues at coordinate 12,830,646 of NC_068315.1, forward strand.
AAACAGAAGAACCCTAACACAGACCGTTATAAACACAAAGGGGGTTTATTATATAAAAATTTTAAAATACAAGGGTCCAGGCAAAACAGGACTCAGAACAAAACAACCCATGAGAGGGAACCAACCAAGAATAAACCAGACTGACAAGAAACCACGATCAGATGGAAATCACAAGGAATGATCCAACACAGGACAAAGAACACGAGGGAAATATAAAGAGGGTGAAATCAAGAGGTAACCGAGGAGGGAACATGAAGCAAATTAACAAAAGGTTCAGGGAATGAGGGGGCGGGGCAAGGTAACATTTGGTAATAGTTGGTGCTGATTTCGCTGGTTGACTAGCATGATCTTTCTGGAAAAGTTAAAGAAAAAAAATTAACTACTGCGTAAGTTAGTTAAAAAAGAAAGTCTTGCTAGTTTAGATAATGTTATATGTTATGTTACATATTATATGTTATTTATTATATGTAAATATTCTGCATCCAGATACATTTTTTAGAACATTTGGGACATAATGGAGCATATACCTGGAACATATTTTCATTAGTGAAATAAATATTTCACAGCTTTTTCACAAACTTATGCATGTTTCTGAAAGAGTCTGCCACACACCAGGTTGTCAACTCTTGTGCACCATACTGTATGTGTACTGAATCACACTTTGTAGGGAACACAACACACTGTTCTCTTGATTCAGGAAAAGGGGGTACACATGTTCAGACTAGAAGCATCTTTTGAGGTCAATTCAAAACACTACTAATTCAGTCACTGTCTTGTTAATATATGGATCGTGCATTTTCAGTCTGAGTGTTTCATGGGAAGTATTGTATTTTTTAAGCCTACAGCTTTCAAGTTGAAGGGTGCAAGTCTGCCTGTCCATGGGGTATTTGGTCAGGTCCATACTGCAGGCCACTGTGGTGGTAATTCTAGACAAACAGAGAGTGAAAAAAAAAAAAGATAAATATGAGATAATTTGTATACTAATATAACACTGTAAATCAGCTCAATGTCTGTGAATGCTACTTTACAGCTAAATTAATGATGCCAGCTGCCCAACAGTACACAATTACTGTCTTCTATTCTATTATTTCCATATTTTCTTAGTTGCTATTGTGAAGCAAGACAGAAGCAGGTGTACACTGACGCGTCCTTAGACAAGCTCTTATAATAAATATACTGAATCTCTGACAGATTGACCAATTAGATTGCTGTGGACTGTAGGCCAATGATAGGCTTATGTTTAGTAATAGGAAATAAACAATATATTTGGATTCTAAAGCCAATTTTTTATTGTCTTATCAATGCTTTACTTGTCAGCCACAATAATGTAATGCATTTTAATTATCTGAATTTAAATGTAACTATTTACAAATATAAAATCATTATATTTTGAATTATATTATTGTTATTTAAAAGGGTTTCACAGCAAATAATTATATATGAGATTAATCCTGCATACCATGTAATTAATTTGAATAAAACAATTTATCGAATGACAGCCCTAAAATTACTTTGAATCTATTATGGGTAATAGACAAACAACAGTACAAAAAGTACTAGTTGCTAATTTGAATCTATTACCACCCTGCCTATAAAAAAATCTCTTCACCTGCTATATAACAAAGGGATGGAAGTTATGCTAACACCATTCCAATCACAAAATAAAATGTGTGACAACTCATAGAAAGCACAAGCGGTGATTCTGTCAGAAAGACTCTGAATTACTTACATCATTTATTCAATTCAGGTATCTGATCCAATTATATTCCAACCTCTGCTTTATATGCTCTGCATCTGTTGCTCATCACTCGTAACACTGCCGAGGGGTAAGCTCCTATCTCCTGCCGGCAAGATCTGACAGTTTGAGCAAGTATCCGAGATCTGAACTGTAGGATGGGGCTAACGCCAAAGGAATCTATTCTATCTTCACTTCAATTATTATTCATTGCAAGTCTTTCTGGCAGAATTAACATTTATCCACTTACATACAGCTGCAATTTAGTCTGAAAAACATGGCATTCTCTGACATTTGAATTTGTGGCCTTTGTTACTCCATAGCAAATACAATAGCAGTGTACCACAGAGCTGTGATTTTATATTTATAGTTTAATCTAATTGTATAATTTCTTTGTACATTTTAAGTTGCTCATTTATTTGATTCTCTTGCCTTGACAGGAGCATTAATGGAATGTTCAAAACATTCCTTAATTAATCTCAATCTACAGCATTTGTGGCATATAAGCGGTATCGCAAATTTTTTTAATAGAATTCTACTTGTCTCTCATATATATATATATATATATATATATATATATATATATATATATATATATATATATATATATAATATATAATAAAAAAGAAGAAACACTTCTCTAAATAATTACAATGGAACTGAATGTGGCCAGTCCACAAACTTAATTAAACTCAATTTACTCACTGTATCAAAAGTATAGCCACAAGAAGGAAACATCATACATGTTAACAGGACTATACTGTGATAAAACCACTGACCAGGATGACAGGCTTTACCACCGTTATATCAGCATGACAACAAATTTGTAATATTGGATGTAACTTTACACTGATAAGGTTAGTAAGCGATTTTATCACACTAAAATCATGTTAGCAAATATAATGTTTACATATTGTGGCTATACTTCCAATTCCATTGTAAGTGCCTTACTGTAAACATGATTTTTCGTATTTATTTATTTGTTTTTTACAAACGAGCGATAAGTCAAAATAATTTTTGGTGGTAATCAAAATTATACCACAAATGATGTCGATTGAGCTTAACTTGTATTGAACCCGGAACATTCCTTTAATAGCTGAATCAAAAATATTGATTAGAATTATTTACACTTGTAGGTGTCTTTGCATTATGGTATGGCACTAGCGGGCTAAGCTCTAGATTCTAGATTTTGTCTACCAATGTCCCTTTTGTGAACTTCACCCGGTCATATCAATCCCTATCTATTTCTGGTTGACCTCCCATGCCCTGTTCCCTCCATCAAGCCTCCAGAAAGTCCTTCAAATAGATTCTTTAACAGTAAGCCATTTCCTCAGTTATTACCCTTCCTTTCTATGCTTTCACAAGCCCCCAGTAGCTACGGATCATGTGAATGACACTTCACTACCTGAGGGCATACAGCACAGTTCCGTTGGGGAATATCCGGATCAGTCTGTTTTCGACAGTGATGTCGTGCAGGAAGGATTTCTTGGAATCCACTATAAACGTGTCAGGGACCCATAGGAGTTCCACCAATCTCCCATCCAGACTCAAGCTCTTATTGCCATCAAAACACAACCGTTCATCTGTCCAGCGCTGACGAAGAAAGATGGTGGCTGTGTAATCCTGGGAAAGTTCAACAGAAATACTTACTCCAGCTACCGATACCAAATGCTGAGATTACATTTAACACATTTATTTCCAAAGAGGCCCTTATGAAACTGCCTTTTCATTACATGGCTCAGTGGAATACTTGATTCTGTTTGGTCAATCGCAGTGATCTGCAGTCTTGGTGATCAACAGTTTAATTGACCATTGTCCCTGGCAACCAATCTCCTACGCTGGGCAAGTTTCATAGCAATCCATGGTCTCTTTCTTCTCACATAATATATATATTTTTTTAAAATCAAATCAATATTTAATGTCCATTTATTAAATTTTTTGGCAAGTAGCCATGCAATATGTGGGATAAGGTAAAGTCAGACAGTCATTATCGCAAAATAAATATTTTCAGGATAATACAAGAACTGCCCTGATCACCCTGTCAGAGGGTTTAATATTTTATTGACCAGCTTACTGTATATTATACCATGCACATTAGTTGCATTTGCTGGTTGTCACAGAAAAAAAAATCTTAAATATTTTGTTCTTTCAAAATAATTTAGAAATTAAACTTTGATGCTTGTAAGAGTATCTTACCATGTTGATTTCTGATATAGTGTCTATGCTGGCGATATCCAAACTCATGCCTACAGTAACAGGGCCTTCTGAAGAAAAACAACACACACCACATTCAGTAGAGAGCGAGCAGAATGCACAAAACAGAGATCTCAGCGAAATCTTAATTGACATGCGTTACGAGAGTGGACTTCATTAGTTCAAGCCTGCAGTGTCTCTGCTGAGTTTAATTGCAGTAGTTAATGATGATAGGACTGAGAGAAGATAAACTTAAAAAAATTAATACTATTATTGAGTAAAAGCTTATTCAAGATTATTGTGTAATGATTATTGAGTAAAAGCTCTGTTCTCCATACTGTCAAAGAACGGCCTCAGGTACTTGTTGTATCCCTTCATCAGTTTCTGAATGGTGGGAGGCAAGATCTCTTCTGTGCTGGCAACAGAAAATTCCATGATCCTACACAAGCAGCAAAACACAAAACATACACTCAAAACAAAGTTCTTTGGCTGAATATAATTCAGTTTGGAAAAGTTGTCATACACATTGGAAATGGGTTTCCTTAACATTCACCCAAAGGCCACAATAGTGATGGGGACACTATACTGTAAAAAAGCACTGTCTTTTGGATGGGACGTTAAACCGAGGTCTTGACTCTCTGTGGTCATTAAAAATCCCCAAGGGGCACTTTCTTGTAAAGAGTAGGGGTAAAACCCTGGTGTCCTGGCCACCATTGGCCCTTATCTATCATGGCCTCCTAATAATCTCCATCCCTGAATTGGCTACATCATTCTACCATCTCCTCTCCAACAATAGCTGGTGTGTGGTGGGCGTTCTGGTGCACTATGGCTGCTGTCGCATCATCCAGGTGGATGCTGCACACTGGTGGTGGTTGAGGAGATTCCCCCTATACTATGTAAAGCGCTTTGAGTTTGAGAAAAGCGCTATATAAATGTAAGTTGTTGTTGTTGTTAAAATTAGATACTACTCGCTAGCAATTGCGCATGTTAGCATGCTAAATGGTACTTTGGTTTTTGTCTATATTTGACATATAGTGTTAACAGAAAATGTATGGAAAAAGAGACCGATTGGGGTGGGGAGATTAATATATGTGAGGGATGGACAAAAAGCAAAATTCGATTTCACCTGGCAACACTTAGAGCTGTATTTCAAATGCATATGAAACCACATGATCAGTGATACCAAATGGGGATATCTGATGGGTAGAACCAGAGCTAACTGGGTGGAAGGGGTGGGGTATGGCGATCTTTGTTGGCTATTCAGTGTTTATGTGTGTGCACCTTTAAGTTGTGACAAAATGTTCAAGAATTGCGTTGTAATTGTTTTTTTAGCAACATTTTTATTATTTAAAATACTTATCTCCTATCCCAACTCCAAGTAAGCCATTTGTTGGATGACTTCCTTGAAAACAGTATCCATTGTGTATCTGTGCCACAATAAATATGTTGCCATGATTGTCTGAGTGTTAGGAGTGGGTAAAAATATAGTTTTTCCGATGCATTGCGATCTTCATTTGAAAGATCTCGATATCAATTCTTATAGATCCCAATATAGATCTTTCACTCAATGTGCAGGCTTCCACTACAATGAGAGAAAATTACTCACAATTGCAAACAAATTTTGCGCTACGTGACTAAGTGACTATGTTTGGCAACTTGTTGGTAAATGTTTACGTTTCACTCACCAGTAATTGGGTAGTTTATTTGTGAAGTGTTCAGCAGTGAGATCCTTTTACAGCATGTTGAAAGTAAAAGTTGTTCTGTGTAATGTGTGTCCAAAATGAGATCCACACAACACTTTTGTCATTGAATAGGCCTACTGTCTCTTTTAATACCCTTTCTAATCTTTACAGTCAGTTGTTGATCAAAAACAACAACAAAACAACAACATTTCATTCTAATCAAGCATTGCACAGATTAGTTAAAGCCATTCGAGTCCTCTCTAGATAGCATGTATTCATTTAAAGGCACTGTTAGCAGAGATGCCGGTTTTCTTAAAGAGACAGTACCAGTTTTAGCATGTGTTCAACAAATCAATGTAAATAGTGCAAATTATGCAATATAACATTAAATATGTAACATAAATAATATATGATTATTTATTGATTGAATACATTTATTTGTTCATTTTAAAAAATGCCTAAATGTGCCCAAAATGAAGAAAAAGTAATAAAATATGATTCGTAAAATTTATATTTTCCTGATGAAACAAGATCCCCTTTACAATTAACAGCATTAGCTGAGAGATAATTTAATTTATATGTAAGCAAAAGGGACATTATATCTGAAATAAACCCATATGAATCGATATTGAATCTAATCAAAATCGAATCGAATCGAGAGCTTGTGAATCAGAATCGAATTGAATCACAAAATCTGTATCAATACGCAGCCCTTCTGAACATCCTGACGTCCCAACATAGCAACAATGAATGACTCAACCAGTGGGGTGAGTTTGGAGTGGGACTAAGTGAGATCAATTAACAGCAGCAGCATACTCCCAGTAATAAACTATATGAAAGATATTTATTTTTTCAATTCTATTTAATGGCACTAAAGTGGTGCTGATTTACTTCAGCTTTAAGTAAATTGAGCAAGAAGAAAACTTTTTTTTTTGAGTGTTCACACACATTCAGCACAGTGCTATTCTACAAGGAAATGCAGAAAATGAAAAGAACACGTGGACTGCTACTTCTGCTACTAAACCAAGCTATGTTTTGATCATGTGGACTTGCATATAATTGCCAATATGTTATGACCTAGTTTTGAGAACACTGTGTATTTTTGGGTTTCATCTTTTCCTCACTGCTGCCTACTGCGGCTTGCACGATTTGAGTATTGTCAGTGATGGTAGAAGCAGCTGTGTTCTCTCCCGCAGATTAGAGTCTCCGTTTCTGCAGTGTAAAGGGCCCATGAGCTTCAGATGTGATTCAGCTTCAGGGTAACAATACCACAGAGCACAGCAGCACATGTAGGAAACACTTCAAGAAACATTTGAAGAAGAAAACCTTTCTGGTTGACACTACACAATACCCTCATAAATATTCTAGAACAGATAGAAACAACAGCTGTGGACCAAACTCAGCAGGGGGTCAGAGATTGATGTTCTCCTATTAATACATAAAGTGTCTTAAAACTACAGTTCACTATAAACCAGTGCTCTTCAACCATTTTCAGATCAAAGGCCACTTGGTCAACATGATCACCAGTGAAGTCGGCATGATGTTTCTGATAGTTTTGGTACCCTAGGATCGGCGACTGTATGCCAACACACTGACATGCAGCATACTTATCCGACATGTTTGCAGTGGTTTCAATGTGTATACCTTTCCACCTGGTGTGATTGGCAGCGCACTGCATCAGCTGCATGGGAGACTAGGGTTAGTTGTTAGGTAGTAACCACATTTGAATAATCAATGATGGGCATGATTCGGAGGTTTCACTTTTCCCTCTAACATTGCTTTTTTACTCCACTAATGGTTAAGGTAAGGTTTGGGTTTGGGTTGGGGGATAGAATCTATAAACAGATGCTTTTCTGTTCATTGCATAACGTCCTGTAAAGCTGAAAACAACTTGCTTCACTACTAGCTTTTGGCGACCTCTCCTGGACATAAATGGACCGCACACATGCCCATATGTTCTACAACACTTACCGCTTTGGCCACAGGGGGCAGTGTTTTGAAATGTTGGTCAACGTATACCGATTCTGATGAAAGAAAAGTTGATCTACTTTTTCCGATTTCATTGTGAGATCAGGCTGGCTTGTTGGAGAGAGAGAATAAGAAGGGCCTCCTGTTATATTTTACATTTAACTGAGTTTTGTCTTTTAAGCTTGGCTAATAATAACATGCATATGGTCCCATATTTTAAATATATTGTTTGTTATGATGGTTACATTGCAAAGCCGTTAAAATAGTCAATGAACACATTTATGCGCACAATATTACACTGATTACGCTTAATAAGATGACAGTGTTTAAGGTCCTGTAGACACACCTTAAAAAGTTTTCTTTTACAGAGTGACATTTTGCACTAGGTGTAATTAGCACCTGCCACACAGCGTGGCTATTTACACTCAAACAGACTTGTGGAAACAAACTGCACCCCCAAGGGTGTTTCAGGAGTACAGAGTTTGACTGCCCTTTTTGTCCCACTTTTCCCCATCCTGTTTCGTGTCTCCAGTCTTAATATTTCCTTTATTAATACTTATAATAATAAATAAACATTAATATAAAGGTTTAATGCCTCGCAATGATTTGTTCACAGTGACGGTCAGGGAGGTGAGGGAAAGGTTTTATACAGGGCAAAATTATCCATGGTTTTAATATAGTAATATTGTTGTTTCCATTTTTGGAGGAAGTCAAAGATTTAATGCAATTAACCATGGTGTTACTACAGTAATATGGTGTTAATATACAGTAGTAACCATGTTAAATTGTGTAGTTATGTTGATTCTACTCCAAAATACAATGGTCACACTATGGTTAGAGTAGTAAAACCATGCTTCATTTTTGTAAGGGAAGGTTAGGTCTGTGGAACTCTAAATAAACACAATAAACACACTGCAGTAATGCCCCTATAATTTATGTTAGTATTCAATTAGGGGTGCAAATAGTTTCTGCCACTATATGCGCCACTTGTAGCTATTTGCAACCTGGCAATGTGGAATCCATGTTGAACTGAGCTGAATTTAAAGTTATAAAAATTACAAGTTATATTGTTGTGCATGTAAAAACAGTCATTTACAGTTTTCATAGTTAACTTTAGCTATGGTTGAAATTCACAAATTCATGTTTGTTTAATCCATATATTGTTTAGTTTTTTTGTATTTTCCACAACAGTTGGTTCAAGATCAAACAGTAATTGGTGAACCCCCTGCAGTACTGCCACGGATCTCATAGGGGGTCACAGACACCCTGTTGAAGACCACTGCTATAAACAGTGTCTCATTTCAAAATGAAGTCAGCCTCAAAAAACAACACTGCTCTGAAACTCCTGTGTCCAGGTTTGAGAAACTTTTCCCACTTTGATTTTCACTCACATGAGGTGCAGAAATGTGCATGCTGATCGCACAAACTTATTTGTTTGTGTGTGTGCATGCATGAAAGTAAGAGAGAGAGAGAGAGACAGAGTGAGAGAGAGAGGAAGACAGGCAGAGAGCTTCAAGTCACTGACATAATGTCTTTAATTCTGATTAAACTGTTACTTCAATAAAATAAAAAAAAAAGCAGGAACTGAACCATGCGGGCAATGGTAACTCATTAAAAAATATCTTCACAACATATTCCTCCTAATGCAACTGATCACATGCTGCTTAACTGAACACTTGATTAAAAAATGTCTGCATGATGTGAGGCTAATCATATATTCCCAGCATCACAGAACTTTAATTAAATACAGTTTCCCCATAATAATAGCTTTACCATACCAGTCAGAAACCCATTGTGGTATCTTTACCTTGGGGGCTCAATAATCATACCCAAAAAACTATTTAACACTACTTTAAGCAAAGTAGTAATGCTACAACAACCACAAGTAAGCAATTTGTAGGTTGATTCTCCTGAAAAGTGTCAACACTGTGGCTCTGTGGTGATTTCAAAACACTGCTCTGTTTGTGCTTCCCAACAAGCCTAATACACCAACTTATGCTCTAACAATGGCATGTGTTTGGGCCGGAACTATTCATTTGTTTGACCAGTGGCAGACTGGGAGTGATTGTGGAAACCTGACTAACAACAGAAATAATTTTTGCAATTCGGTGACACAATTCACTTTTCTCAATTTTTACTTTTTTCAAATTAGCAGAGTGTATCAATGAAATCAAAGATCGCATGGCCAGAAATTTCCTTCAACTCAATTCCGACAAAACAGAGGTACTAATTATTGGACCAAAAACCTTGAAAAATAAGCAGCTAAAATATAATTTGACTCTCGATGGATGTACTGTTACGTCGTCTACTACAGTGAAGAACTTAGGTGTTATATTTGATACCAATCTGTCCTTTGAAAATCAAATTTCCAATGTTTGTAGAACAGCATTTTTCCACAGAAATTCCTAAGTTCTGACACATGTTCTCTGTTGCTGTTGCCATTCATGTGTTCATGACTTCAAGACTAGATTATTGTAATGCATTACTGGGAGGATGTCCAGCAAGATCAATAAACAAAGTTCAAAATGCAGCAGCCAGAGTGCTGACTACAACCAAGAAATATGATCATATTAGCCCAATTTTATCGTCGTTACATTGGCTACCTGTTAAATTTCATATTAATTTTTAAATTCTGTTAACTACATACTAAGCTTTGAATGGTCTAGATCCGCAGTACTAAAGTGACCTTCTACCACGCTATATTTCATCACATTCATTATGATCACAAAATATTGGTTTGCTAATTATTCCAAGAATATAAAAATCCACAAAAGGAGGTAGATCTCCCTGTGCCAATGCATTAATGAATTAAACAGTTGGATGTGCCAAAACTTTCTTCAGTTAAACAAAGACAAAACTGAAGTCATTGTGTTTGGAAACAAAGATGACGTTCTCAAGGTGAATGCATACATTGACACTAGGGGTCAAACAACTAAAAATCAAGTCAGGAATCTTGGTGTGTCTCTAGAGTCAGACCTTCGTTTCAGTAGTCATGTCAAAGCAATAACTAAATCAGCATACTATCATCTGAAAATCATCACCAGCAGGGTGGATTATTGTAATGGACTCCTCACTGGCCTTCCCAAAAAGACCATAAGACTCATACAGAACGCTGCTGCCAGGATTCTGAGCAGAACCAGAAAATATGAACATATCACACCAGTCCTCAGGTCTTTACACTGGCTCCCAGTTACATTTAGGATTGATTTTAAAGTATTATTACTGGTATATAAATCACTCAATGGGCTAGGACCTCAATATATTGCAGATATGCTCACTGAATATAAACCCAACAGATCACTCAGATCATTAGGATCACATCAGCTAGAAATACCAAGGGTTCACTCTAAGCAAGGAGAGTCTGCTTTTAGCTATTATGCCAGCCGCAGCTGGAACCAGCTTCCAGAAGAGATCAGATGTGCTCCTACATTAGTCGCATTCAAATCCAGACTCAAAACACATCTGTTTAGCTGTGCATTTACTGAATGAGCACTGTGCCACTGTGTGTCCGACTGTTTGTACTGTATTTTATTTTATTTTATTCTAAACTGTTTCAATTATTCTTATTTTTTTATTCTTATTTTAATCTCTTCTATGTAAAGCACTTTGAATTACCATTGTGTATGAAATGTGCTATATAAATAAACTTGCCTTGCCTTGCCTTGCCTAGATCATTTTCATATTAGGCTCCTAAACTATGGCATAGTCTCCCAAACACTGTTCGGGATGCAGAAACACTCACTCAGTTCTAGACTAGTCTAGACTAAAAACTCATCTATTTAGCCAGGCATACACCTAATTTATCCTTCAACTCACAATTAGGCTGCTTTAGGTCTGCTGGAACCAGAAACATCTATCATGATATATAACTCTGCATAAAATTGCATGGCATCTATGCTAATATTATTTTATTTGTTTCCATATCTCAACCTCGGGATTCATATCAGAGCCGGACAGATCCAACTCTATTCCTGCTTGTGTCGGACTCCATTGCTATAAGTCGCTGAGTAATGATGACAAACTACAGCTGGTACTAGTCAGACATCATTTCAGTCTTTTGACTGAAACTCAAAGACATGGGATATTTCCTATGCCACTGCCTGAACATTGGACTTAGGATGGACCCCACCAAACCTCACCGAAATGACCTGCAGGTTGAACTGCGATGCACTTCATTGATCTCTGCCCACATCACCTTTGTCTATTGATGGACTACACTCTTGAAATGGAATACATAGACTAACAATAAATTGCCAACCAAAGCCTTCATCAGCCAACTAACAGAGGACAATGCATCAATGTGAACTTCTGCAGTTAATCCAGGATGGACTTCAAATACATTAGTCATTAATCTTAAAGTTCATAAAACCTTTTTGTTTTTAAATGCTGGATCTTAACGCTTACTTAATTACACATTTTAAACCATGACTTGCACTGCACATAAATAACTAATATTGGCATTATATTCATGTTGTTTAGCCAGAGGGGAACTGTCCCACAGTCACAACATTTTAGTGTGTATTTCAAATAGAAAATAAACAAATATATTCAAAAATGTAAGTATCTGGAATTTAAAGAGTGAACATATGCCAGCCTTTTCAGCATGGACATATTCCTGAAAGTGTGCTTTGAGCCTCCATAGCCTTAAATGTGAGCCCTCTGCTTGCTGCCCCCTTCAGGCTGAAGTGTCCAGTCATGTGTAAGGGAACGCTGTGTTATTGGTCTGTGAATGGTAAGTAGAAGCAGATTTCCCCTGCTAACTGTGGCAGTTGACAAGCATCCATCTTACTCTTGCGTGCATCACAGATTGACACATTCTAACAAACACACACACACATACACACCCTTTTGACTCTTCTTTGTCACGCTGCTGTCAGGGCTAATAGGAAATACTGTGCATTGGGGAATGTGACAGACATTAACAGTATGTCATTACATTGAATGTAACATTTCCTCAGCAGAAATTCCTGAATGATTTGGAGTGCTGAGATAAAGTAATACAACATTCACAGGGGACTCTGTTAACCTAATGAGAGACTCATTCTTTACTTCTTTAAGTCAACATTTACATTAACATTAATTCATTTAGAAGATAGTTTAATCCAAAGTGACTTACAAATGCGCGTTGTCATGAACGGCAAAGGGCAACTGAGAAATGAAACATGAATATGACATGACATTCTTAACCCACTTCCATAATGTGATGTATTCCTGGATGCAACAAGATATTTGTAAGTTAATTGTGACAAACAGTGAAGGTTATTGTGCCACTCATATTCAAGATCAGCCAGTCTCCATCTGTTGGTGAAACAACACCTGTCACAAAAACAATGATTTTGTTCCTCGTTGTTTGCTTAATGCAAGGAGTATTCCACATAGCATTCTGGGGGTAAAAATAAACTTTAGGCATCACTTATCTTGGTCAGTTTTCCCAGGTAAAAGTTGTGAGAATACGTGCCAGTCACAACGTCTTTCATTAGTAGACGGTTAGTGTGCCTTTGAATTTAATTAAGCATGTCACTTACATTAGCAAAGATAAGACTCTGTCATTCTTACAGTTCATTTAAACCATATATTATGCTGTATTACTACATAATAAATTTGCTTGGTGAACAAATTTTTACTTGCATTTGGTGCTTAACATGTGATATTTTGACCCTGCATGTGGAACTTTTCTTTTAAATGTCAGCTGGTATCATATCGACAACAGCAGATGTGTATTTTAACAGACTGAGAATTAGTGATACCAAGTCTATTCATTCATACTATATTTCCTTCTATAGTTATGAACAAGCACTAGACTAAATCCAACCCACGTCTCTGGTATTGCTGCTGACTGATGTGCTGTGCTGTGTGTCGAAGAACAGCAATCCTAGCAGGACTGTCTTCCTTGTTCAGCTCTAGCCTACAGGTACCGTTCCTCAAACTTGTATCAACTCTATCTCCCTCACTACACACACCAGTGGTCATATGAGATATGAGGCCCCCAACCCTTTCACTGAGAGTGTCTCCAACTAGGAAACCTTGCCCAGCATAGAAATACATGGCAACGAGCTCAGTATCATGCAACCACAGAAAGTTTTTGCTGAAAATGCTTGTCAAATAAAAAAAAAACAGATTGATTATGTTGATGAGTAATAAACCAATAAATAACTAAACGAATAAGCAAGCAAACAAGCACTGTGCCTGGCAATTGGTTTATCACAGTTGGTAAGTTCAGAGTGATGACCTAATTATTTCAGAAATCTGTGTGTACATGATACCATCAGTATGATCTCCTCCAACCATTTGGATCAACTGTGATTTTCCCAAGAAAACTCTCTACTGTGGTTCATGCAGTGAGCATGGCTTTCAAAATAGAGCATTCAGAAATGGCTCTCGTGGACAAAACAGTTGACCGGAATATTAAATTTTTCTTCTCCCTGCCCAGTAGGGGGCAATATGCATGAAGAATGTGAATCACCAAAAACACAAGAAGAAGACTATAAAAGTTATCCGTTTCTTACCCACACCTATCATATTGCTTCTGAAGATATTGATTTCACCACTGGAGTCTTATGGATTACTTTTATGCTGATTTATGTGATTTGTGGAACTTAAAATGTTGGCACCCATTCACTTGCATTGTATGGACCAAAAGAGCAAAGAAATTCTTCTAAAAATCTTCCTTTGAGATTAGCAGATGAAAGAAAGTCATACATATCTGGAATGACATATGTAAATTAGTAAATGATGAGATAATTACAATTTTTGGGTGAACTATTCCTTTCACAATCAGCATGCTGTCAGCAGTGCACCAACATCAATACAGCCGGTAACATTGTTTTCCCCAAATATAACATTTGCCCGCATTATACATTGTTTCCTGTGATTATTGCTGTTGTAAATACATTTAAAGACTGGGTAAAGAAGGATGGATCTCGCCAAGCATTTGGTGAGTCACGTCCCCATCAGAAGTTTGTAGAATGAAGAACTGTTGAGAAATAGAAGTTATTAATGACAATAGTATGAATATGTCAAATATGACAAAGAATGAAAGAGGGACTTGAAGTGGACCAGATTCCAAACAAAGACCTCATGCTGAAAAAACCTCATGTTATAGCTACTGTAAATGTTGTGTCTTATAGACATATCGGAGACTAGTTCAGTGTGACATATATTGTAACATGATACAGACATATTCATGTTTATCTCACTTTACAACAGTAAAATTGGGACGTCAGAGAACGGAAAATATGAGTAAATGTATGGAGGTGAACAAGAACGATTTGTTTACTTAAAAGATTATTGTTAGGTATTTTAGAGCTCCTTGGTGTCAAACAGAGAGAAAGTTTTGATTTCTGAAAGTTACAGTATGATTTCATAATGTTTGAAGCTCTTTCATCTCAAAAGATCAAATAGAATTTGATACCTCATGAGATGTACACCATTGGCTCTGTATAAACCTCAAACCAGGATATCCAAACCCTCCTCGGTAGTATTAGATTTAACAAACAAAGACATTGCAAGGACCTTTGAATAATCTTTGCAAGATTATTCCTTATCTTCATGTGCTATGCATATTGATATTTTTTGTGTGGTTTACTCAGTCATGTGACAGAAGCTGAATTACTGGCCATACTATATGTACACCCACTAAAGTCTCCCAGCTTTCCAGCAAGAGAGACTGGTAATTGGAGGGGAAATAAGAACAGAAATGGGTGGGGTAAAGCAGATGGTGAGGTAAATTGGTGCTGGCAAACCTCCTTAGCATTCCCCTTTGATCTGTTCCAGGGTATACTAGCCATTCACTGAACACACAAAAATATACTGCACAGCCACCTCTGCTAAACCAACACAACTTATTTAGTCTTGACCAAGTCCTATATCTTCAACTCAAAGCCTCAAAGGTCATGATGAAACTAATGAGACATCTCATTACAATAAATGGAATCTGCCTGAACTCTCCTTGAACAGAGTTGAGCTATGGCGGTTCCAGTAACTCACTGTGTCCTTTCTCCACACTGTCACCAGTAATCACTTTAGCACTGCATCTACTGTACCGCTGCATGGATAGACAAGCCCAAACATATGAAGAGACAAGGAAACACGATATGAAGGCTGTTATTTTCATCTGTGCTCACCCAAAAAGTCTACTCGGATTAGTTATAATTTCATCCTTCCTTTCGCTACACCTTTCACCAAACCCACACAATTTTGTGTGAATGGATACTTAAGGCACATAGTCTTTTATTTGCTTCCAAAAGTGTAAACCTAAATGATATCCAGCTTACCATTCTGGCAAAGTAGTCATTCTGAAAGCTTAATCACCTAGGAGAACTTGTTGACATAAATGGGTTTTCCGCCTCGTCTTTCCTGCTAGCATCGAGAAACATTGTGCTTATCAACTTTAAAAATACATTTCTAAAGTAAATGCACATCATACACTACATGAATTGTTTTAACATTAGGGGAAACAACCTAAAAGAACTTGACAACGATTATGGTCAACAAGTCATGTGACAATGATGAGTGCAGGAATCTGAAGTCACCAAAAGATCTTACCTGCTGATGAAAAGGAGGAGGAGCAAAGAGCCCACAAAGCTACACAAATTCATGGCTGCTGGAGTGTCAGGCCTCTGACTGTGACACAAGAGAAAACAAGGAAAGAGAGATTATGGAGAGATTTGTATGCAGAGATTAAGCATTGCTGGCAAGTTTTGCAGCAATGGTCTTAAATCGTTCCTCTGAGTGGCAGCTCTTTTTGTTTTTTGTTTGTTTTTTTGTTTTTTGTGACTCCACCTATAGACATCCAGTCATTTTTTGGGAAGCCCTACCCTTCCCCCATGTTTAGTGGAATATTTCGGCCACTAAATGGACAAACATGACATACAAACTTGATCTTGGTGTCATTTGAAAGCTAAGAATTCCATTATTAACAGTCAGGAACGCATTCAAACAATGATGTTTTTATAATACCCTATTTGCTGGACTGCCAATTTGTCTGGACATTTTAGAATGTTTATTTAGAATGGATTATTATGCAGGCAAGCTAAGAGACAAGTAAAAATATACAAAATATGTAGAAAACAATTTAAGGTAAGAGCTGATATAGAGTTTGTGGCTATTTGGGACATACAGAAGCAGTGATCAGAGCAGATATGAGACTTCTGTGTTATTTATTTTCTTTTGCATTTTTTAAGCAGTAAAAAAAATTAAATAACAGATTTTGCGGGATTACAAGGTCATGTCAACGAAGTTATAAAATTGGATATAACTTTACACAGAAAAGGTTACAAAGCCATTTTATCATGTTAACATGAATATTATTTATGTCTTGTGGCTATACTTTTGAAAGAATTATTTTTTTATATTTACGTATTGGCCCTTTTCACTTCCATTGTAGTGCCTTACTGTAACCCAGATTTTAGCTTCTTTATTTTTTTTAAAGGAAAGGAGGGACAAAATCAAAATTAGTTTTTTGTGTTAATCAAAATGATTCTACAAATGCTATCAATTGAGCTTCACTTGTATTGAACCCAGAATATTGCTTTAATTGTGACCATACCTGTCAATTCTCGAAAAATTAGAATATCGTGCAAAAGTTCATTAATTTCAGTAATTCAACTTAAAAGGTGAAACTAATATATTATATAGACTCATTACAAGCAAAGTAAGATATTTCAAGCCTTTATTTTATATAATTTTGATGATTATGGCTTACAGCTTATGAAAACCCCAAATTCAGAATCTCAGGTCATAAGATATTTCAAGCCTTTATTTGATATAATTTTTATGATTATGGCTTACAGCTTATGAAAACCCCAAATTCAGAATCTCAGAAAATTTGAATATTACATGAAATCAATAAAAAAAAAGGATTTTAAATACAGAAATGTCGGCCCTCTGAAAAGTATAATCATGCATATGTACTCAGTACTTGGTTTGGGCCCCTTTTGCCCCTTTTAGATTTCTGAATCTGCTTGATACATGTTTTCCATTGAAATGAATAACCTCAGTCATATATAACTTTAAATCTTGAAGAGATTTTCTTCTGAGGCATAATCCCAGAGCACAGAGCGCAATAATCCGTCAATAATAATGTTTTATGTTTGAATGCAGTTCATTCTCTGAACAGATTTACTGACAATGACATAAAACTCGACATATACTGTATATATTCCCAGGGAGTTATGTAAAACCACTTTAGCTATGTCAAGTACACAAAGATGACAAAATACAACAGTATAATTTAGGCTTTAAAATTATATTCAATGCCCTCATTCTTGAATAATATCAATTTGGCTTTGAGCTTTCAGCATTGTAAATAACAGTTTTTATCTGACCCTATATTATAAAGCTCATGTTTATCTTCTTGATTTCTAATTTGATCCTGTATGGCAAAAAGAGGGAATGATTCTTTGCTCAGTCTTCCAGCACCATTGCAATGTGTGCAGCTGTTCAGATGAGTTTGAGACAACAGATCTGTGCCCTACAGCACACACATATATACACAATATACAGGAACAGACAAAAACATTTATATATGACTTGCATGGCTAGTGCTAAAAAGCATGTAAGCAATCATGGCACTGGTCAATTGCATCTTCACGTGTTAAGTTGGTCTTCAATGTCTCAGATCTGGAGTTGAGGACAGTAAGATATGTACAGATCCATGGATTACTCTGGTTAGAATAACAATGGCAAGCCAAAAAACAGAGCACTGTGAAATTGTTCACGTCGCATGGAAAAATCTGCTCCTGACCCAGATTAATATGTTAGGTTTTACATGCAAACACACACACACATAGAGAGGTTCCATGTAGAACTCTTCAATTCTGCCTGTCAGTGCTGTCAAAACCAGAGAGATCTACATGCATACAGCAACTCCCTCATCTCTAAGATCAGAACATTTCTATTGCTTATTTCATTATGTATTATAATTACGCTCCTGGCTCTTTTCTCTTTATCAACTCTGTTCTTGATCAGTTTTGATTGAGGCAGATAGCAGAATTAGAATAGAACAGAAGTACTGCTGTTAAAGGTGAAGTGTGTGATTTTTTTAAATATTAAAATACTATCTCCTCTCCCATCTTAGTATGTAGTGACAACTGAAAGTAAGTCATAAATTGATGTAAAAATCAAAACATTGCCCAGTTTGTTTGAGCAGACTGAGCAACAGATTCTATCTGATGACACTAAAGCATATCATAATTCTTCCATTTTTAAAAATCTGCATTTACAGTAAGTTCATCCCAAACGAGTATGGGACTTTGAAATAGCCATTCAAATCATATCAGAATGTGTTCAAGATTATTTGTGCCTGTATATATTGCTCAAACATGGAACGTGCATTCTTCCCACACCCATGTATTCCATCTCCTCCCCCTTCCTGTTGCTTTCCTTTTCCCTTTACCCTTTTGCTTTCGTGACTTATTGGCTATTGGGAAGATCCTCATCTTTAAAAATGTGATTTCATTAATTTAGAGTGACAGATGACATCTTCAATGTGGGTATAGGACCTTGACAGAGAGCACCTGGCCCCAAGGGAAGGATATACTGGACTTGTTCAGCAACCTTACCAGGAAACCCAAAGGGCCAGAAGCTGGGCATGCTGTGGTCGTGGGTGTTGGGACTTTGGTTCCAGTGCTATACACTGCTCTGGCCTCTTGGCTTTCTCCAGCCTTCAGATATTATTAGGGTACCTGACAGCTAAGCTTCCATTTCCTAAGCCTAATCCATCCATAAACAATGAGCTCAAGCTCCTTTATTGCACACACACACACACACACACACACACACACACACACACACACACACACACACATTCTTGCTATATTAACTTTCTTTGAGAATCTAGGTCAGCAAATGAGTGAAATCTGTACAATCTCATAACGGCTGGGTCTAATTACTGTTCTTTAACAAACACGTCACCATACGAACACTCTAAATTAATAATGAAATAAAAAACAGGGCATTATCAGAACTGTTCTATTCTATAAAGCCTTCCCTAGCTTTATAAAGTACAGAACAGACCTGATACATTTTTGATGAAATACATGATCTAGCAGTGAAAAAAAAAATCTCATATTTTCTCTTAGAATTTTGTAAATAATTAAATATGGATGGGAAAGAGAGAGCTTGTTTATAGGGTACAATAATGATCTTCTTGCATTTGATAGAGATTATTTGTGTGTCTGATGGCATCCAAGATAAGTGCAGCTTTTGACACTACTGATTATTTACCAGATAACAAAGCACACAAAACAGACATGCTGATTTGAAAACCAATGGAAAGCTTAGCTTTAATTCCTCAACCAGTTACAAGAAGGAAATCTATTTTCTCATAGATTTCCAGGCTTCTACTCATCCCTCCTTTTCTTAAAAAAGAAAAGAGCAAAAATTAAGGATACAGCGAGGCACTTAAAATGGAAGTGAATGGGGCCAATTTTTGGAGGGTTTAAAGGCAGAGTTGAGATGGATTAAATCTGTGGTGGTGGGCTAAAGCACATAAATGTTAATCAGAAGGTCGATGGTTTGATCCCCATGGCCACCACCATTGTGTCCTTGACCAAGACACTTAACTCCAGGTTGGTCCGGGGGGATTGTCTCTGTAATAAGTCTGCCAAATGCATAAATGTAAATATAAACTCTTAACTTTATGTTATAATTTGTGTATTATTTGAGCTGTAACATTGTTTAAATCGTCGTTTTTGTGGGATTGCAGGGTTTACTGCATTACGTGCAACAAAGTGGTCAAATTGGATGTAACTTTACATAAAAAAGGATAGTAAGCGATGCTGTTTGTCACACTAAAATCATGATACGCATAGACTATAGTTTACATCTTGTGGCTATACTTTTGAAACAGTGAGTGTTTTAACATTTAAGGATTGGCCACATTAACTTCCATTGTAAGTGCCATACTGTAACCCAGATTTTTGCTTTTTTATTAAAAAGAAAAGGAGGGACAAGTATAAATTAATTAATCAGTTGTCACAATTCCTGTCTATTGAGCTTAACTTGTGTTAAAATCGGACTTTTGCTTTAAGGAGATATTTCTACCTATAATCTAACCCCTTAAAATGAGTTTTGTGTGTGCAGATTTCAATAGTCAACGCTGTAAAAATCATTCAATTCACTTGGGATCTTCAAAACACTTTCAGCTCTAGTGGCTATAACAGAACTTGAAAGAGATCCTCTTTGCCTTTAAATTTGACGATCACAGACAGTGAAAATATTCACATTGTAAACAGGCTATAAACGAAATATAGCCTCCAAACGACATGTTCACATGAATTATAAAACGCAATTTATATCTGTAACTTTAAAGGTTCTCCTAATGTGCTATAAAGTGTGTTTTAAACCAACATGAGCATAATTCCAATAAAACCATCATTTTAAACATCAAGGAATTTACACACAAACTATCAATTGAATTTTTGCCAGTTGATAATAACAGGCAAAAAACGATAATGACTTAAACATAAATATGTGATCAATTTTGCATTTATGATATCGCATGTTCAAAAGGGTGCATCATATAGGCTACAGATTATCAGTGCATGTATGATTGTATAGCCTAACATAACCGTTATACTTACATTTAAATCCGGGTAATCGTTTGCATTTCCAAACAGAACCCAAACGCGAAAAAGAACGAATCACTCATCTACATATGTTGAATCGGTTGTAATTCCGAGCCATTTAGTTGTGTGGAAAGATAAATCGGACTTTCCCTGGTTTCCTAAGCGTTGGAATCCTTCAGCCTGTCAATGATGTGCAACTAATTCACAGCACTCGAACTACTGTTGCATCTCTGACATGTTCTGCACAGTGTGAGCTGCGCATGGGATAAGAACCTATCAGTGATATCAGACTGATGATTCGAAGGTGATTGGGTGTAAAGAGTCTTGGCAACTGACATCTCAGATATTTGGAAAATGTACATTGAATCATAGTGGCTTGTAATTATCACCACACACACAACTTCTAATATCCGTGGGCTATTCATAGCACATGTGAGCAAAGCCATTGGCATTATCTGTCTATCATATCTTACTTTATATGTCATGTTACTTTGACCATGAGGTTATTTCCTTCAATTGGCACAAATAATTTTTTTTTTAACATGCTCGCCCCCTCACATCCATGCAAATAAGAAATGTTTGACATTGCATAATGCAGTAAACTGGAACAAGCTAGAGAATAGTGCTGTATTGAGTGCAGAAATGCATCCTTTTTTGCTGGCGAGTTGTATAATTTCGGGGAAGCTTCAGCTCCAAGGCACCCACAGAACTGGCAGGTCTTTGTAATGAGCCCACTTACAGATGGGGCTCTCCAGAATTTACCAGCCAAGAGGCAAATATATCAGATTTTCAGCATATTTCTTTTGAAACTGATGGATGACTTCAAAACACAAATCACACCATATGTCAGAGCTGAAACTTTGTGCAGATCATTGAATGGCTGGCTGTAGGCTATCAAAGTTTAGAGAAGGTAACCTGCTAAAAAAAAAATATCAGAACAAATTCATGATGATCAAAACATTTTGCAAAAACCGCACAGAAAAATTTGCATACTAAAGTGTGTGTACACAAGCACTCAGATGTGCTGCATCTATCTTCATCACACACCTGCAAGTCTGTTTTAGCTAAATTAACATCAGCATGCTGCCTGTCAGAGCAAACATTACACACGATACATTCAAATATGATCATCCCACATTGCTGCAGAATAAAAATTGTTTCAGGGTTGTATGCCAGACGCTATGGTTTTTTCTGTCCAAAAGTTCTCGTCTTGCTCATGCAAATAGATTCTCTGAATTCTTTCTGCAACTCTCCCACTCTAGGCACATAAATATGTCCTTTAGTGTATCGCCTCAAACTCTATGAGAGTGAAGCAGAGACTTCTGAACCACTCAGGGATTTAATTCATTATTCAATATAAGGTTTGCCTTGAAAGACAAATATTAGAATATAAAATAGACAAGACAGTAATTATGTAAATTAATTGGGTGTCAAGTTCTAAGAGCAAGCCAATGAATTAACACCCGTAAACATTGCTGCCGAGGCTGATTGCTTTGACATATTTTCATAATTAAAAACAATCATTTATGTTCTCATGACCATGACACAACACAGAATTCACAATATTAACTATGATAGATTTTATGCAAAGATGCAAACCAATTAGGTCACACATTGAATATAAAAATATTTTTCCTCTTGTGATCCCATTAAAAAACAGTGTACTAAGCTGTAGTGGAATGGATTAAAAAGGTCTGTCATTTTAACAGAAAAAGAATGTAAAAATGCTACAGTAAAAAAAAAATCTTCAATTGGTTAACAGGTGGTTACCGTAACATATACGGTGAAAGAGTAATATTTTTTTTTTTTATGAAAAAGCTGTTGATTTTTACTGTATAAATCCATAAACATAAAGTATATTATGTTTCACAAGTGAATGCATTTGCTTTTACAGTAAACTATTGTTAAAATGACAGAAAACAATAGAAGTCCCTGCGTGATTCATCACACTTTTAATTACTGGAATTAGCTATGTTTCTTCTTCTTTTGATATCAACTATGTACATTGGGTTGTCCAATGGTATTATTATTATTTTATTTTAAGTTAGTGCTTATTGCATTTAGTGTCACATGTTATCCTGATGGTGTTTTGTGTTTGTATGGGTAACACTGTGTCTCTAAATGTGTATTAGTCATCTCTCTTAGTAGGATCACTTATGATGAACTTTAAAGGGACAGTTTACCCAAAAATGAAAATTCTCTCATCATTTACTTGCCCTCATGCCAATCCCAGATGTGTATGCCTTTCTATCTTGTTTTGAACACAAACTGATATTGTAAGAAGAATATTAAAGATCTGTAAGTCCTCACAGTGCAAGTGAATTGGTACGAAAATTTAGAAGCTCCAAAATGCACTAAGTTAGCTTAAAAGTAATCCATAAGACTCCAGAGGTTAAATCTATATATTCAGAAGCGTTATATTAGGTGTGGGTGCCCAGCAGATCAATATTTAAGTCCTTTTTACTATAAATACTTGAAGAATGATAATCGCCAAAATTATAAGAAGAACATGAAAGTAAAAGAAGAGAAAAAAAAGGACCTAATATTGACCTGTTTCTCACCCACACCCAGGGCTAGACTGGTAATCTAGCATACCGGGCATTTTCCCGGTGGGCCAACGCACTTTGGTGCTGATCAGGTGAGGACTGGCCATCGAGAAAACAGAGCGGGCCGGTGTGTCGGTCGCGAAAAGGGCCGAATGGGCTGCGATAAGCTCGCGTTATGCAGAATTGACCACAAAACGGTGCCGAGACATGCATAAAAGGATAGTGACCCCCCCCCCAAAACTTTTGGGACAGTTGCTATGTAAAATCCCGGGCCGATTTCTCTTCCCAGTCCAGCCCTGCCAACACCTATCAAATCCCCTCTGAAGATATGGATTTAACAACAGGAGTCAGGAGTGCCTTTAAGTGCTTTTGGAGCTTTACAATTTTGGTCAAAATTCACTTGCATTGTAAGGATCAACAGAGCTGAGATATTCTTCTAAAATATACTTTTGTGTTCAGCAGAAGAAAGTCAGTCTTTCACATCTGGTATGGCATGATTGTGAGTAAATGTTGAGAACATTTTCATTTTTGGGTGAACTATCCCTTTAAGTCAGCTTTCTGTTATCGCTAGGATGTTTAATAATACATTTTAAAGTGAAAAGTAGATACAGTTTTATGCAAAAGTTTGGGCACCCCTGATAATTGTCATAATTTCAGTTTATAATATGCTGGCCATTTGGATACAATTTATACCTTATGGCAACAGTAACATTTAATTTCTGAAATAATATTTATTGAATCAACAGAAACAGCGCAATGCACGTCATAATAAACACAGACCGGTGCAAAAATTTGGGCACCTCAATGGAATATCAAACCAATTTTTAGTAGAACCTCCTTTTGCTGAAATAACATCCTGTAGTTGCTTCTTATAGCCACTGAGATGTCCCTGAATTCTGGCTGCAGGTATTTTGGACCATTATTCTTTGCAAAATGTCTCCAGTTCAGTCAGGTTTGATGGTTTCTGAGCATGGACAGCCTGCTTCAAATCATTCCATAGATATTCTATGATGTTCAAGTCTGGGGACTGGGGCGGCCACAACATCGTATCTGTGCATAGTAGGAAGCAGGTTCTTCTCCTGGAACGCGGTGTTCTTTTTCCGCCATACAAAGTGCTTCTGGTTGTGACCAAATAACTATCTTAGTTTCACCTGTCCACAGCACATTATTCCAAAATAATGTCCAGATGAGCCTTTGCATACCTCAAACGACTGCTTTCTGCTTGTTGGCAGTATGCAGAAAAGGCTTTTTCCGCATCACCCTTCCATTGAGCTGTTCCTTGTGCAAAGTGCGCTGGACTGTGGAACAATGTATAATGACACCATCAGCAGCAAGATGTTCTTGGAGCTCTTTGGAGGTGGTCTGTGGTTTGTCTGTGACCATTCTAACCATTCTTCGCCTTTGCTTTTCAGATGTTTTTCTCTGCGTACCACATCTTTCCTTCACAAGGACTGTTCCTGTGGCCCTCCATTTTCTAACTATATTTCTGACTGTTGAGACAGAGACCTTAAACCTTTGTGATAACTTTTTAGTATCCTTCTCCTAATTCATATTGATGAATTATCCTAGTTTTTAAGTCATTCTTTTGAGGTTCCCATGTTGCTACTTTCCAGTAGAGAATCAAAGAGAAGCACAACTGGCAATTAGCTACCTTGAATATCCTTTTTCATGATTGGTTGCACCTGTGTTTTCAGTCTAATGTTCATTGAGCCAATCAAATCAATTTTGAGTTGTAGTCAATCAGCATTAAGTGACTACATGTATTCAAATCAACACAATTGAAAGGGTGGCCAAACCTTTGCACAGCTTTTTTCACATTTTATTTTATTTCATACAACTCAATACTGCTACACTAAGAATTTTTGTCTGAAAAACACCACATTAGCTTTCTCTAGAAACTGAATGGCATTTCACTACAATCTTTTCTTAAAAAGACAGAGTAAATTATAATGCAGCCTCAGAGGGGTGCCCAAACTTTTAAACTTTTAGCATAACACTCTATTTGTAATTTATAATTTAAATGTATATTATTTAATCATATAAACAGTAATAAACTGTCAAATATACAGGCACCTAAATTATCACTGTATTTTTATGGTGAATTTCTGGCAACCACAGCTTCCTGTATTTAACCATAATTTTGTATTACAGAAGTCTGGCAATGTTTTTAAAATGCCTATGTATGGAAAATTGAG
This sequence comes from Xyrauchen texanus, assembly GCF_025860055.1. Taxonomy (NCBI): domain Eukaryota; kingdom Metazoa; phylum Chordata; class Actinopteri; order Cypriniformes; family Catostomidae; genus Xyrauchen; species Xyrauchen texanus. Next base: position 12,856,533 of record NC_068315.1, read on the forward strand.
ACTGGAGAGCAAATACCATACAAGGAAGGCATGTTTGTTCAATTCCATGACAACAGCCCACCAAATATATACATACATAAAAAATATAACTCTGTATTGTACTCTCCGGGAGTTGACAGACAGTCAAGAGGAGTTTTTTGCAAGCAAACTTATACGTTTAAACTCAAAAGACATGTACAGTAAATGTTTTATTCAAATGCCTCTTCCCATTGCTTCCTGATGTCAGACTACGCACTTCTTTCTAAGTTGCCTGGAAGTAGTCCCCTGGGACAGTTCCTCATTTTGTACAATAAAACTTTAATTCTGTGAAGCCATGCCTTCTGTTAATTTGAACCTGGGCCTAATTATAGCTAATTATAGAAAGCATGAATAATTTAGCTTGAAATAAAGTAGGAGGGCCTGAAGTGCCTGTTTTAAATAGCCTAGAAATATAGTGAGTAATTAGTATAGCTACCGAAAGAGATGATGTTAAAACAATTGTTAATCTTTTCTTGTGAAGACTATAATTTCCTGTAGGCTTCTATCAACAGTCCAAAAATATGAGAACCAAGATAGGCATCTCATTTATGTGGAAAAAATGAGCCGTATTAAAACAAGTAGTAAAACCTATAATAACCCTAACCTAAATAAATACTATTGTAACTAGAAAAAAAGAAACTGAGGCAACAACAGTATGCGTTTGAGACCTGTCAGTTAGAGAGTAAAAAAGAGAAGGTACATTTAAAACTTAGCCCAGGTAGGCAAACATGGCTCGATCAACACCAACAGCACTCTCCTACATTGCATCATATCGACAAGGCAAGAGAGCTTACTCACATTGTAAGCACACAGAAAGACAGAAAATAATCTGTCAGGCACTTTGCAATGTAGAGCTGCCCACTCGCCCCACCAGCTGATTGGAAGGTCCAGAGTTCGTGCATGCAGTCGATGCTGTACCCTTCTCTTGACAAAATGTCAACACCATCCTTGTTGCTGTCTGTCTGCTCACATCACACAGGCCAGTTTCCTTCATTGTGGGGGACAGGAGTTCCAGTGGAGGCTGAAGTTTTGGAGCTCGAAACCGAGTGGATAGATCATGGAGAAAGAGAGAAAGCACCATATGGTAAAGCAAGAAACTCTCTTCTGACATGTATAGAGCAAAAAATAAAAACAAAAAAAATCAGCACTTATATAAGAATGTGACAGAGCGACATACCCTCTCTTGGTCATCTGAGTAATGAGAATCAGAAGGGCACAGGGTTCAGGATAGTCTGGTGTTGGCATCGCTAGGGACTGGCAGAAGTGCCCTGAGCTCTATACTCTGAAAGTTTAGCTGAGTGCCACCCACCACCACTGCAGAGCCTGATGTTGACAACACACATGAGCCCTGCCTCATACTGTGTAGCACGGTCAGCTCCCGACGGGGAAGAGCTTAAGAAGTGATTTATACAACGCTACACCAGTTCCTCAAGCACAACATCAAAGTCACTGCAAAGGAAAACTGACATGATATCTCATCAGAATAGATGCTAAGAAAGGTTTCTCCTCATTCTGTCATTAAATGAGGAGGGAAAATGTCTCAAACACAAGAGGGAAAGTGTATAGCCCTGCACCAAATCTGCCCACATTAAAACATGCAGAACAGTGTGACGGCAATTACTACCAAAAAGATACAAAAATGGGATCCTCTCCCACATTCGCTTAGATTGTTATCTTAGATTTAGATTGATAAATATCATAATTTCTATTAAGCTACTAATTATTTTTTTATTTTTCAATAAACATGACGAGAGGTGAAACATTATTTAACTATTTCTTAAATGAATCATCTGTCTCTCTCACCACCCATCACTATGCAGAAGCCAGAGACTATTTAGCAGAGATTGCCGACTTAATAATGGGAGAAATTGGAATGCCCAGCAGTCAACGGATATCGAAAAGAAAGTCCCGGCTTAACGGTAAAAGAGCTTATTACAGTTTAGATACAGACATTGCTTGCCAATCAACTCAAGAACATGCACCTGCATTAGCTAGACAAGATGGGAAAGTAGCGTTTTTAACGTAATCTGAGGTAAAGAAACACAATTTCTGATAACACAGCTGTCAGAATTTACTGCTGATTTGAAATGTGTTCTTTGGTCGTAATCTTGACCAACCTTTTTGGAGATTTCAGTCTTTCCTCATACAAGAAGATAGGAGCTGCACTTGTATGCCACTTGCTTACATAGAAAAATAGATGCCCAGCCTCCCTGAGAATATTCCAAAAATGGCCGCCGAGTGGACTGACTTCATAAAAAGACTTTGCTGAAGCCTAGTCCTTGCAGAGCTGAAGACAGGTGATTGGGGGTAAAAGAAGCTAAATCTTTTTGATAAAATGTATTACTTTTTTTTAACAAAGGTATATATATATATACAGGTGCTGTAAGCAGTGGTGAAACTTGTGTTTTGTATATTTAATCGCTTTGCACTCTTAATTAATCTACAAACAAATAGAGAAAAACAAAAAGTTTATCCAGATAGAATTTTTTCCTTGATGCTTTCATACATGCAAAGTGTGACAACTGTTTCACAAACTGCATGCCCGAAGCCTTTGCTCGCAAAATCAGCAAGTGAGTCTGAGCTCCACCCCCTCAGGCCTTCAGAATTTCCACAGAATCCCTTAACAGTGCAAATGAGTGGGCAACTAAATTCAGATTGTCAGATTCATCAGCCAATCAGATTGATTTATTTGTTCTTGGTGGGTGTGATCCTGGTTGAGGCCTTCTAGCTGACCTTGAGTGAGACAATCACGCTTTAAGTGATGTACGTAATTCAAGAGATGAAAAGCGTGAGATCTGTCTGACAGTCGGCTGTCATTGCCACATCACCACTGAGAAAGAGATCCTTATTGATTTAAAAACAATAGATGTTCTGCATGACCGTGTGATTGCTTAATTTATTAAATAGGAAAGGAGGGCTGATTTACACTTCATGTAAACTTGCAATGTTATAGCAACATCAGGAGTTTTCTAAGTGTAAAGTAGGCTGCTTATGCATTCAGTGTCAAGTTTTGAAAAGTAGTGCTGCATTTGGAAAGTTGGATTTTACAACTTCCTACTAGTTAAAGTGCAATGGAATGCATCTTGAAGTCAGAATAAAAATTTGGGAGCTCATGCAGAAATTCTCAACTCTGATTTCATTTTTGGAATGCATTTATGGTCGGAGATATCAAGTAGGAATATCCCACATCCAACTTGAATGGAACGTAGCATCACTGTGTACCCTGACGAAACAAAATTTAATGCAAGCAACATTTAAATAGCAAATATTATTAGATACATTTTCCAGGTATTATAGACCTCCTTTGTAGATTCATATGAAAAATTATGATTTTTGAATGTCTGTACGGGAGACATTCATTTCACAAAACAGTCATGCTGCCGTTAAAATTAGGCTTGTTGATTATTAAGTGTTGTTTCAAGTTCTGGCATTCATGCGTGGACATGTTTGTAAAATGTCAATTGGTATTACTAGTTAGCGACATAATGTATGATGCCCAAAGGAATAGGATGTCTTATTTATTGTGAAACTGTGTTTTCTTAATGGCATGAATCACACTGAAGGCCTAGACTTTAAATGCATGGCCCACCACTGATCACTGTCTTTAGATAGATACATACATGCATACATATATATAGCTTAAATATAGCATATTATTCACTAAATATATTCCAAAGCCTTATTTGCATAGTTGTCTGTGGGTTTACACGATACCCATTGCACCCTTTAAAGCTCTACTGTACTGAAGCCTGTGAGTGATTTTTTTTGGAATTCCAAACATTAAATGTCCCTACTATCTGATAATGTTATCATTGAAAGAAGTGTCCTGAAAAATCACACCCGTGACAGCCCCAAGGAGCTCAAACATGACAGCCTTAGGCAAAAAAAGAGTCAAGGGAGTGGCCACACTTTATAGCCAATCAGAGATGCTCACTGCCTGTCAATCATTCTGCCTGTCAGGTTTATTACCATTGGGTTAGCTGACATATCTGTGGAGGTTGGGGTTTTGGAGAGAGGACATGTGGTTGAAGGGATGAGGGTGGTCTATTTAAATGGCGGAAGTTCATAAACCAGCTAAGATTGCGTACAGCATCTTTAATAGATGCACAATTCAAGAAAATGAAGATGAGGCCATTAGATTTATCTTAAGCCTGCCCCATAACATGATGATTAAGTCCTAGATTGAGTTTAGCCTGTGCCTGGGTTTTAAATTAGCAAGCTAAAAGTTATCACATTTGGTTCAGCAGTTTTTTCTGAGCTTAATTGGCTGACTAACCTGTCGAGTCAGCATTTGCTCCTGCACACTTCCTCAGCGATAACTGAGTTTTATGCTAAAGGGCATGATTTAATTTGCAGCCCATTGTGGTGTAGTGATGTATTTCCTTATGATTATTTCACAGCACAGTGCATATTGCCAAGGGTGTAGATTTGATCTGATGTAGATTTGATGGGGGGGGGTTCCATTGATCATGGTATAAATTTTGGGAGGGTTGTACTTGCTTGTTTTTATTATTGGGGGTTACCCCAACCACCATTAATATTGCTATAACATCTCTGTTATATCAGCTTGGCAAATCATAAATTCAGGCCTTCACTAATGCAATAAGCAGTACTTATGAGTGAATTACCGTAATCTAATAGGATTAGTGTTGGGAATTATTTTAACAAACAGAAGCTATTTGTGTTTGTTATACTAATTGTTTATGGAGGCAATTTAGAATGGATAGAGAAAAATCATTTTTATGGACCTAATGTTAGTAAATGAAATGCAGGGTACTACTATACATGGCCACATTTCTGTTGACCTATACATTTGTAATGGACATGCAACCATGCCACCCTTAAAAGTATTTTGTGCTAAAAAAAAAATAAAATACATTATTTAGACACTTTTGGACAATCAGATCACATAATTTTGAGATGTTGTTTCACAATGCAAAGACATCCGTACATTTCATACATTCCTTCAAAAAAGTCAAAATACTTCTTTATGTCCACTATATTATTAGACAATTGTCAATACCAGAGGTAACTGTACTATTATAAAACACATGAGAAGCAATCACAATAATTTTATGGAAAAGAGTATGACATGTGGGTGAATAAATGACAGAATTTTTTCTATTGAACTATATGAACTATTCCTGTACAGCACCTTGATTCTAGATATAGAATTCCAATGCACAAAATAAAGTCATTTAAAAAAAAAATTTTTAAGGAAAACATTTTAAATTAACACGAGATATCTGTATTGCCATTAACTATGGTAAACTGATCATGCCACGTAAAATTATTATTATGCATTTTGAACACTTTTAAAATTAAGAATTTTCTACTAAACCATTTCTGCACCCACCAGATAAGTGACAAGTAATGGGATGCAATGAAATTAGGCATTCCATTTTAGTGCTGTTTGTAATCATTTTGAACAACAAAGCATGGAATTCTCCAAAACTGACAGGTTATGTTACTCTATCTGTCTTCTGTTGTACTGTTGTGCATAATGGGCAATGGACCTTATTCATGCTAGCGCCATCTTTGATTTTTAATGGGAAAGACAACGAAGGATAGACTCTTGAGTCTCTTGATTAAAAATCAAAGATGGCTCTAGCATGAATAAGGTCTGTGGCAGCTTGAAACACGTTGCTGCCACTGCTGTCCTTGATAGAGACAACATCTTCAAAATACCACAAACAAGGTTTGTATCCTTCTTGACAGTCCCGTTACAAGTGTTTATTGAAATAAATTATATCAGCAATTTCATGGTATTATAGCATTATAAAAAAAATTTGTTTGCTATCAAATGATATTTTTTCCTCTCCTGCAGGTAGACAGAAATGTATGTAAAATAATGCCCCCAAGCAAGTGTGTTGGCTGAGGAACTGTATTTTGTGGGTTACATGCTATGATTCGAATCAGTTGTTACATTGCCAAAAGCATAATAAATGTGACATGATTATGTATTTTACTTAACCTGCATGAAGATACGGCTAAATGTTATACATGTAAACGCACTCAGTCATACTACAGAGAGCGACAGTTAACGTGGGGCATGTGGGAAGAGTTTGGTCATGTGCACCATGTGACCCTGCAGCACATTGGCTGAACGAGCGAGGAGCAGTACCAGAGAGGCGAGAGAGGCCATTACATCCCTGAGGGCTCAGTGCTTTGACTCCAAGCCATGAATCATTCTCTGCCACCCCTGCCCCCTTCCCCTGTTCTCTGTTTTCACTTTCATACAAACACATAAAAATAAATAGGCACACTGAACCATCCAGCAGAACTGCACTGTCCCCCACCATTAATGCTGATTAACTTCCGTTCTTGCTCATTGGGGCGTCTAATGTTGTCACTATTTTTGATTCTTCAGTCCTCAAATTTCTGAATGTTTACTCACAATGATGTTAGATTATTTTTAGATGGACGGTGCTGTTGAATTTTCTCTTTTTCATTATGCCTTGCTACGCACAAAATATTCTCATTATGAGCGCTGCCTTTTCAGCAAAAAAGAAATGTAAATGGTAACTGGAGCTGAATCTCGAAATAGGAGTGGGTAGATATTGAGCAAGCTTTCCTCTGCAGGCAGTGAAATGCTTTGATTTCATGATTCAATGAGTCATGATGCATTCATTATGCAGCAGGTGTCAGGGTGTGTGGTTATTGCAATTGAAAATGTGATGCTTTGTGTACAAACATGTAATGGATTATTGTAGCATACAATAAATGTCTCAGGCAAAAGGGAGCAAGAGATTTTTTTTCTGTGTTATGAGAGCTGCTGTGTGTGGAAGGAAGCTCAAATGAACTTGAGTGATGTAGCAATGCCCTCTGGTGGATGGAAAAGGAAAGAAGAAAGAGGTCTTGCTTATATAAAACGTCTAGGTTAGGAATGTAACCTCCATTCCCTGATGGAGGGAATGAGACGTTGTGTCGGAGAAGCGACACTAGGGGTCTCTCTTGAGCACCAAATACACCTCTGATCTATGAAAAAAGGCCAATGAGAAGTTGGCAGTCAGTATTTGCCCCCGGACATAGGGGTGTAAAGGCCAGAAAATACTAGAGTTCATTCAGGATTTTTCTGAGGAGCCGGAAATGGTCCGGCCACTACAGCGGCTCGGCTCAGCGATGTGGCCGGGAAGACACAACGTCTCGTTCCCTCCATCAGGGAATGGAGGTTACACTCGTAACCTAGACGTTCCCCGTCTGTTGCTCTCTTCGACGTTGTGTTGGAGAAGCGACACTAGGGGTCCAATTTAAATCACGCCATGCGCTGAGCCGTGTACGTGTTCTGCTGACACAGGAGTGGGCAGGTGTTTTACGTGCCAAGACGACCGGCTGTATCAGACTGCACATACCCTTCCCCAATGCCCCAAAAAAGTCATCGGAGCACTGCAAAAAATGATTTTCTAGATAAAAAGATAAATCTGACAAAATTTTGTGAACTTTAGACTCAAAACAAGAAAAAAAATCTGCCAATGGTGTAAGCAAAATAAACTTAATTTAAAGAGAAATTTTGTCAGAGTTATCTTAAAACAAGACTTAATATCTTATCCCATTTTGCTTGACAAGTAAATAAATCATGTTTTAAGAAAGTTCAGATAATTTGACAGGAAAACAAGACAAAAATACTTTTCTAGAAAATAATTTGTTCTGGTTACCCTAGACAGGGGAACAAGGCGACGCTTGCCAACCTGGGAATGGGCCAAGCTTGGCTGGGCCTCTTTTCTCTCTATGTTTCTCGCATAGAGCAATAGAGGGAAGGGGGTCTTACCCAATTTCCTATTTTTTCAGGGGGAAAAGACCCCTGGGAGACCACATCTACCCGGCGGGGAGCACCTTTTCCAGTACAGGGTAGATTGAGTACCCGCAGTGGATTGGGTCGGCAAGTTCCTCCGCTGAACAAAATAGCCCATGAGGGCTAGGGAGGAATCGATCAGGGATTCGTGGAGTGGAATCTCCTGGGAAAAAAAGACGCATAATTTTACCTCAACTGAGGGAAAGGGCGCTATATGCAAGCAATTCTGCTGGCCATCCCATCACAGTGTTACCGAGTTCTACTATCTCGGACCTGAGAAAACACAGGATGAAACTGACTCAACTCTGAGATTATAATATCTCGTAAAGTTGTTGGGTGTCGCCCAACCCACTGCTCTACAAATGTCTGCCAGGGAGGCCAGTGCCCACGAGGACGCACGGCCTGGGCCCTCCACCGGGGGATGGAGTGGTCTTACCATCTCCGCAGCTAACGTCTTGGGCTCTGGGTCGTCCGTCTCAGGAGCACCTGGGAGCCTTCTGGGTCCTCGAGGGGGTCCATGAGACGGGGAGCGTTTGCTTCCTGCAGAGCGCTCAACACGTGGGCTGAGCTGGGCCCAGGTTAAGGTGGAGCAGCTTGTTGTATCTTCGCAGGAGGACTCCCTCGGCGAGCAGACAGGGCATGGCCGAATAGTCGCCGAAGAGGCCGAACTGGGAGACTGGGGCATGGAGAAAGGGCATCTTTATAAAAACGCGTCCTAAAAAGGACGTTCAACGCCGCTGTGTATTGCTCTTTTAGAGAAAATCACTCTTTTAGAGGAAAACACTCTTTTAAATAACTCTCTTAGAGTTTGGGTTTCTGCACTGTCGAAGCGCCCAGGGGCAATTGCACTGCCGTGCAAAGAAGGAGAAATCGCCGCTGTAATGCGTCGTCAATCCAACAGCATGCAGAGCGTCAGAGGAATACTGGAACTGGTGTGATCTCACGCGAACAGCATGCACAACTTCTGCTTTTTCTGAATGAACTCTAGTATTTCCTCGCCTTCATACCGTATGTCCGGGGGCGGGGTATGCAAATACTAGCTGCCAACTTCTCATTGGCCTTTTTACATAGATCAGAGGTATATTCGGTGCTCAAGAGAGACCCCTAGTGTCGCTTCTCCGACACAACGTCGAAGAGAGCGACAGACGGGGAACCCGATTATAGGGTTAGTTCATCCAATGTTGAAAATACTTTCATTTTCTCACCCTCATGCCATCCGAGATATAAATGACTTTCTGTCTTCTGTTGAACACAAACAAAGAATTTTGGAAGAAAATCTCAGCTCTGTAGGTCCATACAATGCAACTGAATGGTGATCATAAATTTGAAGCTACAAAAATCACATAAAGGTAGCATAAAAGTAACCAATAATGCTCCGGTGTTTCAATACATGTCTACAGTAGCAATATGATAGGTGTGGGTGAGAAACAGGTCAATATTTAAGTCCTTTTTTTGTATAAATCTCCAACATTGATCAGCCCCGACCAGTAGCTGGTGATATGCACAAAGATTGTGAATCGCCAAAAAACAAAAGAAGAATGTGGAAATGAAACTGGATATTTTTTGTAAAAAAGGACTTATATATTTTTCTCTGCTTTTTCAAATTGCTGAAGTTGTGATCTTAATGCCTGCTCTCCTGATTTTATGCTATTTTATTATTTTTATTTTATTTTAATATAAATGTTTCTTAATGTGTGTATTACTTTTTATTCTTCATGTTCTTAATTGGTTCTTATTTTTTATCTTGTATTTACTTTCAAATTTATATGTAAAGCAAATTGCCATTGTGTATAAAATGTGCTATAAAATTAAACTTGCCTTGCCTATATTGATCTGTTTCTCATTGACCCCTATTTGACACAGATATGGAAATAACCACTGGATTGATATGGATTACTTTTCTGTTGCCTTTATATGCTTTTTGGAGCTTCAAAGTTCTGGTGACCATTCACTTGCAGTTCATGGACCTAAAGAGCTCTTCTAAAAATATTTGTTTTGTGCTCTGCACAAGAAAGAACACGTCTGTGTAGGGATGGTCTTAGGGTGAATAAATTATGAGAGAATTCCCATTTTTTGTTGTTGCTGCTGCTGTTGTTGTTGTTGTTGTTGTTGTTGTTGTTTTTGTTGTTGTTGTAATAGTGGATGAAAAGGATTTAGCTCCAGATTGATGGTGTTGCACATTTTGTTATATTTAGATCATTTCCAGAAAGTGCTATACTTCTGGTAAAGTTCATACCACTCACCCAGTTAATACCACTAATCAAACATGAGATGACAGTCATAACATTGTATTCTTAAAGTCCAGGACAAATATAATATGATAAAAAAATGTATAATAATTAATAATTATTAATTCATAAAAAAATTATATGAAAATGTGAAACTTTGACCTTTGTAAAACTTTAGTTTTACTCCAAGCTTAGTAAATGTGTAGCTAAATCTGTTACATGTGACATTGTTATTGTATAGTTGTACTCTTTACTGTTATAGTGAAATATCTAAACATCTTTTGGCTGTTGTTGTCTTGTGGTATGCATTTGACAGCAGGTTTATGAAGTTAATCTGATAAAAAATGGATTTCTGTGGATGTGTTGTTTACATTTATGCATTTGGCTGATGCTTTTATCCAAAGCGACATTCAGTGCACTTATTACAGGGACAAATCCCCCCAGAGCAACCTGGAGTTAAGTGCCTTGCTCAAGGACACAATGGTGGTGGCTGTGGGGATCGAACCAGCGACCTTCTGGTTAACAGTTATGTGCTTTAACCCACTACGCCACCACCCCACATGTTGATTGGTGAACCAAAATGACTGCAAAAGCATGAACTATTATACCAAAAAACAGAGATAATCTGAAGGATTCTCAAACTTTCCTCTCAAGCAAGTCTATATTTAAGGAGACCTGCATCATTATGGTAATGATAAAATTTCCAGTTGTGTAATAAAGGACTGAGCATGCAGAGAGTAACGAACAGGCCTAATATCATGTTATCTCTCTATCCCAGACTAATTTACATGGCCAGCTCACTTTGATGTATTAGCTTTGATGCCAGTGTTTTTTGTTCTCTCCCCCTTTGGTCTGCCATTTCAAATACTACAAACAAGTTGCCACAGTAAAAAATCACCAATGTTAGGTCAGGAAACAAATTAAAATGTCAACCTTGCCTTTAGATGTGTGCACCTTAAACTCTTTTCATTTTAAAATGTTTTGAAGCAAAGTTCATCTTTTGACCTCTTCAATGATGATGGTGTTGATATATCACCATCACCACCGTTGGCTCATGTCGAGATTCTTTCACAGATCTCTACATGCCGATGCTGATTCACATCCCAGCTAACCTAATTACAATGCCTGCTTGTATCTCCAGAGGATTCTCATCCCATTTTTTGTTAAATTTTTAAAGTCCATAATTTGGAACTAATTGTCCCACAGTGGACTGGCCAGACTGCGTGTAGGAGGGGAACATTTTAATTTTCCATATCTGATAGGCCAGTAGAGGATTGTATAGAGGAAAAATAAACACCAATTAGCTATGTACATTATCAGCTATTTCTTCTAAAGTAGAGGATGCATTCATCAATAATTAAATTATAAATAATAAATAAAACATAAACACTGCTGGTGTCAAGACATTAATTTCTTACCATATCATCATCTATTCAGGCCACATTCTAAAACATACTGCAGATTTTTAAATTTAATTATTCGAATTCGGCTAGTGTTTGGCTTTAATTTTTTTTTTGTTTGATTGTGATAAGGGGTAATTGAGTAGCACTAACAATGTCCTCTGTGATGTCTTCAGCAAAGTTTAATAATAAACAAATAAAAAGGTTACAAAGATGTTTTACATGAGCTACACCCCATCAGTCTGCCTTCTAATATCATCAAAATAAATGTGAATGGACATAGCAGAATGTGACCACAAATAAAACAGATTCTTAATTTATCACTGATTGCTTTGAGTTTTATCAAGTTAGAACGCATTATCAATTAGTATACAAATTAAAGTCAGGAGTGAAAATGTAATCAATGAACTGGGGCTGCATGTTTAATTAGATCTGATCCCAAATTCCATGGATATTATCATACATTAAAAGTGAGGAACAAATCTGGATTTATAAAAGCAGAAACTGACGTGAAAATGTTCTTATATGTACATCAACTGAAAAGCGTTTGGAAGAACATTTAGGTAATTATTGTGCATTCATAATTAGGATCACTCTATTAACATCTTTATAGAATAGGATCCTGGACCCATTTGTAACAAAAAAAAAAGACATATTTATTAATGTATGGGTATTGTCACTTGGGATTTCTGACCTTTCTTTCAGTCTTGCATCCAGCTACTGTTTTCTGGTGTCATTGTTTAAAGGATTCAAAGGCTATGATGCTCTCTGAACTCTGAACCAAAGTTAATTTAAATGTGGGATGGGGTCAAGAAGGCTTGTTGCTTCATAATGTAAATGGCAAGCATAATCATGTCTGCTTCCATCAAACATCCTGCTTGTTGCTGGTGTTTCAGCTGGACTAGATTTATGAAACAGGTGCTTACTGAAATATTAACTAGCAGGGACATACGCAGGTTTTCCCTGATGCTCATGTAAGCCCTTATGGGAAATGAACAAGCAACCAATCCATCCTTGCTTTGATGAAATCTGGAGTTCTATTTAATTTGTCTAATCAGAATGAGTTTTCTTTAGCAACGTAACGTATGCAAAAGAACAAAAGACATACACCTAATATACATCTTGACTTGGACATCAAAATCTTGCTCTTTTACCATTTAATATCGTTTAATGATAATTTTTTTCAATTCAAAACACTTTTGATTGTCATATTATTATATAATAACATGAATATTATAATTAGCTATTTAACAGACTGTCTCATATTTTTTGTTGAGTTGAAGTACCATTGTATGAGGTCATGCACGTTTTAAATTACTTTTACCTCATATATGGCATTCTTGCACTGGATTAAAAGTGTGTTTTTCTGAGACAGATGCTGATAATATTTGCAGTGCTTTTCCTCATATGGGACTCCAACGGCTATTTCTGTGCAGATAAGATGTTCCTGGGCTATCATAAAGAGAAAAATAAGCCAATGTCTAAGAATTTTTAAGAACTTAGAACAGATTTTGATTTAATTCTCATATACTAAGAGAATTCAGCAATATCCCATTTTTTTATTTTTTAAATTTAGTATTTAAAAAAACACACAACTATATTCCTCTTAATCGTGGGATAATTTACTAACCCTAATTTATTTATATTTTAAAATAATTTTATTGATTTATTTATATACAGATTACGTACAGTCTTACTATGTAAGCCTTGCCTTTTGTTGGAGAAACTAAAACATTTAATAGTGTTACCATACCAATTGTTTAGTTTAATTTGGGAAAACTACAGCTTGAAGACATACAGCGTCAGATGTACAGTTTATCTGACAGCCTCAAACTGTTAATTCTTTTGTTTTTCATGGTTGTATGTCCTTTATTGTTACAACAGTTACTTTTGGGGATTATAGGTTGTATATATTTGGTCATTTGTATTTATGCCTCACCTGTGGTGTGTAATATGGTTTCCCCCAGGGAGGAGGGGCTTCATCTTTTTAAGGGAACTCCACAGTTTCATTGGGAGCTTTAAGTTAGCTCAAACTCAAACTGAGTTGGTTGTTATCTTGATTGCTGGAGTGCAGTATTTGGTCAAATCCAGTTGACATAGCATCTTGCCTGTAACTTTATTTTTGTACATAGTGTTTACTTTTTGAAGCTTTTTGTTTTTGCTTATCTGCACTGTAAATATCTATACACCATACTGGAATTTATTCTTGCACCTTGGGACAAATAAAACTTCAAACATTACACCATCTCCACACCCCTCATTGTTATGCCTCCATCCGCTGGTGCATCTTAGAGTCAACAGTGTAACCCAACAAAACCTGGGCGCGGTTGCTGCACTTCTGACGCTACAACAGGCACTCAAGGTTTTTTTTGTTTTGTTTGTTTTTAAAGCCTGTTTTGCTATTACTGAGTGAGGATGACCCATTTAACCAAATACATTCTCTGGACTCCTACAACCTTCTGTAAAAGCAAAATGAACATATTAAACATAAAGAGATATTTCCAAACATGTATGACAAACATCTGCCTAACATCTAATTTTGTTTTCTCCAGAAGAAAGTAAGTCATATGGGTTTGGAACAACAAGAGGGTGAGCAAAAGACTACTATATTGTCTTTTTGGGGGGATCCTTTAACATGGGGATTGTACACAATTACAATATTGCACAAGTATCTACTGAAAAATAATGTTTCTTTTTTACTGCAGAAAGTAAATTGTGTTGAGTGAGCCCTATGGTCACATCAATTCTGTGTGTGTGTGTAAACAGGCATCTTGGTCCTGTGACCAAGCTAAGTCTGCTCTTGACTGTGGATATTTCTTATTAGCAGTGCCCCATTTAAAAGGTCAGCATGCCTGTTGAAATCTAACTGCAGAGTACCTTCAGGCAGAACAGGTTTCTGGAGCAGAATATCCTGAAAATTCATGTCAATCTGAGGCCTAAAAAGGAAAATACAGGAAACTATACAGTTTAAAGGAGAAAAGGCAAGGGACAAAAATCAAAATACCAAGTTAAAAACAATCTTGAAAAAAGCAAGGAGATACAAAGAAAGAAAGGGCATCCAAAAGGCAATCAAAGACATTTTCCAATAGCACATGCATCCTCATAGCAAGACATGTAATTCCATGCATTCCATGTCAAATCATACAATTCAGTCTCCAATTTCAGCCTAAACAAATAACATTAATCCGGTTTTCATTATAAAACACTGCAGTGTGACGCAAGGAACAGTATCACTAGGTCATCAGTCAACTGTGACCAAGCAAAGACTTTGTTATTATAAGCAATTAATGAATAATTTCATGCTTCTAAAGCTGTAGTGAGAATCTAACCATATATACTGTACATATATATATATATATATATATACACTGATCAGCCACAACATTAAAACCACTGACAAGTGAAGTGAATAACATTGATTATATCGTTACAATTGCACCTGTCAAGGGGTGGGATATATTAGGCAGCAAGTGAAGTATTCTATCTGTATTTCAATCGGGTCAATTCTCTGAGGCCATCAGGCAACATTCAGCACTTCAGCTCTGCCTCTGAACTTTTAATATTCCCTTCCAATTCCAGTCTTGAGTTCTACAACCACAAAGGAACCAGGGGGAAGGAAAGGTAACAGACATCTGTTCAAAGGGTTTATTTCTTTATTATGCCCATAACTGAAGCCCTGAAGTGCCAATTTCATCTGCTATATACTGTAAAAAATAAATGTAGCATCAAACTGAATTTAAGAGAATGTATACATCAAATTGGGTTGCAAATAGTTCTGATTTAAAGAAAGACTTCTTTAAAGACAACACTGCTTCCTTTAATAAGGGCTTTGACATGGCCATGACTACTAGAAGAATATTCATGATGCAAAAATTCTAGAACAAGCTGTCATAAGTTCCAGGCCAAAATTGTTTACCTCCTCTAACTTTTCAACAGTATGAGTGAGAAATCAGGCATGATGAGTCTTCTTTTGTGCTTTGATATCAGGTGCCTCTTGCTACCTAGTGTGATAACAAACCATGGCCAAGAGAAATTGAATTCAAGCTCAAAGAGTGCTTCTGAGCTTAAAAGAAAATGCAGCGATCATCTGAAAGGTTTTTGTTATTCCATGTTTCTCTGTGTGATGTAGTAAAGTCAGAGGATTTGCTACAGTAAAATTAGAATATTCTGAACACAATGCAACATTTTCATGTTTGAACTAGTGTGACCACTCTGAAAAGTTATTGCAAGTTGTTTTATTATTATTATTCATGTAAATACAATGTTGACATGTTTTAAAAACAAAAATTTTTCCAAAAGCATATCTTGCTAAATTAAGTAACACACCAAATCTAAATGATTTATATAATCCAAGAAGATTTAGATAAATAAATACAGAAGTGAAACATTCATTAGCATGCCACAAATCAACATCAATATCAGTATTTACCGTGGACACAAGAAATCTGAGGAAACACCAAACATTTTGACATAATTTGACATTCTGACAATAAACTGAAACACATATCTCAATGTACTGTAAACAAATACAGTATGATACATTTATTAAAATTAAACTGTTCAAAACAATAAATACTATGAAATCATAGTGAACAAACATGAAACACATTTATCATAGATGTTGATCTTATATTAATTTCATGGCTTAATACTGAGCTGCAAAGCAGATACGCTGCCAGTCATGTCTGACATGTCTGTTAGTTCACCATAATGAATTATTATGGCATCAAATACAGTAATGTGTTATATTTTGTGGATATAGACATTAAGGAAGCTCTATTAAAAATTAGAGAATCTAAGCCCGAAGAATATTTTGATAACTTCAGAAAAAGATTCATTTCTCACACATGCATTACTAAAACGTGAAGCATGATTGTTCAGCCACTCACATTCTCTTTTGGTCTTTGAACCAATTCACTTAAGTCTACTATAACAAACATGTTTTGTTTCCACAAGAGAACTCTGGAAGAGACTAATGTTATTGCAATACTGCTGGACTATTATGACCAGATGCACTTTACATGGTCAAATTTAGCAGTTTTTCTTTCTTTCTTTTTTTTTTACTTTGCAAGTATCTTTATCTGGACTGATATAACAGTGTGCCATTAACAAAACAGTGAGATAACACTTGCTCAATCTCAGCACAGAAATGATTTGCCTGCCTCCTTCATTTTGCAGGTTCACAGGATTTACATAAAGTAAGGCAGTACAATGCAATACTGACAAGTACATAGACACGCCAACACTGATTGCACATCGGCACAACATAAAGGAATACAAACATCAACAGAAATTTGCCCATATGTAAACACAAACCATACATTCTGACATACAGTATATGCACTCCTCTACATAGGACACATCCTATTCTCAGATAAAGGAAGCTGCTTTGGACCTCCATTTCCACTCTGCTCTGGTTCCTCCTCTTCTTCCTTACTCTTCTCCATTTTGTACATGGACATGTCTACGAGGTGACTATCTACTGTTGTAGTGATGGCCCCTTTGTCTGATGTCTGATTCAAATGGGTGGAGTCAAGACTGGTGCCATTTCCTTTAAACATCTGGATCAGACACTTCCTGAACTGAGAGAAAAGAGTGTTCAATTTAGATAAGAATTAGAATGTAGTCTGAATCAGGGTCAGAAATTAAAGGGGGCAGACTTGCAGATGAAAATGATTTTTTTTTTTAAACGCCCCAGAAATTAAAAATGTGGGGGCAAAAAAAAAGTTCCCCTATAATGGCATATTACATAAAACAAAATATATAATTACTCAAATATAGAATTTCTGTTAAATGTAAATATAAGGTCAATATAAGGGTTGCAAAATGCCCCTGAAACTCAAATATTGCCCATTAATGGAAAAGTTAATTTCTGACACTGGTCTGAATGGGACAGGGTGTGTCTCAATCAGCTCCCTAGTTCAGTAGTCAGAGCACTTGCCAGGGAGTGCTATCAAGGGCTGTCCTATATTGTTAAATTATTTCCTGAAATTCCCAGAGAGCCCCGTAAAAACGTAAAAATGCACACAAAAAAACATCTGATAACTACTGTATTTACTTACTGGATATGTCATCTCTCAAACTGTAAGAGAACAAGCGCAAGTATACTTGTAAGAAGGCAATGCCTTATTTTCTGTCTTGAAAAAAGATTATATTTTTTATTATCTTTTATCCCTAATGCGCATGAGAGGGAAACAATCCTGCACACTATTAAGTTTTTACACAGAACTTAGTGCAAGATGATTAAAAAGATATTTACTTTTATAACAACTACAACAGAGGTACACATGTCATGATATACAGCAATTTTGCTGATAAATACCAGCTTTGTTTTAATGTGCATAATTGTATTATGTCATAATCATAATTGAGTCATCAGTGTCCCAATGTTTAGTGGATAGTGCACATGATATAGTAATTCATGACATAGGAAACTAAACTGTAGGTAGCAGAATGAGACACAACATTGGTCATCAGGAAAGCTGCAGTAAGCTTCCTGTAGTGCTAAGAAAGGAAGTCCCCCCACACAAATACAGTAAAATCAAATGATTTTAATTATGCTCTTATCTATGCTGATTATGAACTCAATAAAAAGCTAAATAAAAGCTTTGATTAATATATTGTGTCTCTATGGCTGTATGTAGGGGTACAGTTCAGTATAGTTATTTAATGTGGCAGCACTTTACACAGCCTTTGCATTAAAAATTCACTTGGAAAAGGTCATTAGGCAAGATGTATTCCATGTAAAAACAAGGAAATCTTGACCTTAATTAAAGAGGATAAGGTCATGGGCAGTAAGTGCCTGTTCTGTGATGTCTGTATATTAATTTCCTCAAGCTTATGGTTGGACTGGATGAGAATGAGGTACCCTGGGTAATTAAACTATTTTCCAGTCATATTTACAATGCAGAGAGATACCATGGGGGCATGCTTTTACAGAAAATACAGACAGAATATATAAAGAAAAACTGCATTGAACTCACATTGAAAGTCATGGAAAACTTGCTAATGTGTAGTTGATAGTAATACTTTTCGAAAGTAGACCTGTCCTGCAGTGTGACATGCTACACTTCAACTTAAACTATTATGAAAAACCTATTGATAATTATTTCATAATTATTATGCATGCAGATTTGTAGACCACATATTAATTGAGAGTCTACATCATAAAAAGTGGTAACTTGCAACTGTTAACTTAAGGAGCTATTTCTACCGGATCTAACCCTTAAAATTAGTTTTGTTGGTGTAACCTAATGTATTCAGGTTGATTCAGGGATGTTAATCATATTTTTGTTTAGTTAAATTGAATGTTACCACATGAAGCACATTTTTAGGTGAAGATTGTCTCCAGAGCATACAACAACTACAAATTACATGTTTATTATAGTTTTTTGTTTTGTTTCTGTGTATACGCCAGGGCTCTTGTGATTATGTTCAAATGCAATGCTATCATGTGGTTCCAGAGACTATATAAATCTTTTCACTATTTCTGGGCATGAACAGTCTCAATATCACTCTTAAGTGTTTGTTCTTGTCTCACCAATAATATAGTCTGTCTATCTCTCACATCAGAGAAACGTGTGACCCTATGACTTGAATTTATTCTGAAAACAGCTACTAAGGAAATGGGTTAGTTCTGGAAGATGTGCACATCTCAAGGGGTCCAGCAACCTCAGCTCCAACACAGTTCCCAACCACCTGGGATCCAAATCCTTGGGGTGGCCATCAGAGCCACATCATCACAAAAGATCTCCAGTTCTCCTTCTAAATCAAACGTGACACAACAGGGGCATTGGGAAATTTCAACTTAGGAGCTGAATGTTTTTGGAGTACACACAAAAAAAAAATCAATATAAAACTATAAAATATCTTAGAACAACATGTAACTCCCCTGAGATATCTGTCAAATGAAAAGTCTGAGATTTAGTCCCAATACGACAAGCAACTGAAGCTTCGACGTATCTAGCGGTATGATACATTTTTCTTTGGGCAAGCATGGACCACTCTGTGAAATAGGCCTTTAAATATCAATATGTTTAATCAAATACTGAACTAAGAAAAAGCTGAATCTCCTCAACCAAAGAGTCTGTCAGATGCATGTCATTTGTCTCTAACATATGAAGGAGGGAAAGATCCCTCATGCTGATTTTTTATAATAGCATCTATAGCTAAAACAACCATACTTGGATAAAATGTGTAGAAAATAAATAGCCAAAACCCCATGAAATAGTGGAAAATAATTTAGTTAGGTCTCTTTTCCCATAATGAAACAAAATATATATATATTTTCAAGTGTTTTCTTCTAACTCATTCTTTCAAATGCATTTATGCAATTTCCAAACACTGCATTTCAGACTTTTCCAGTCATTTCATGATTACTGTATAAGGTTTTTAAAGAGAGTGCATTCTCATATTGACAATTTTTCTGGGCCTGGAAATCACAATCTGAAATTCCTTTGCCAGTATATTTACAGGTTTTCTGTGAAACCTGTGCTTTTAGGTGAAAGATTCATGTTTTTTGTTAAATGTTGTTTGTCATATGAATCCATTGCCTTTATGTTGCCACATCTCTTCTTAATTGATGGACAAACACACATCAAATCAAATTGTAACATATCAAATATAAGATTCTCATGTCAGATTTGTTCCTCAGCATGGTAACCCCATCTCAAAGGTTTTTCTCCCTTTTGTTTTTTCAAACATTTTTATATGAAAATGCCAGATTAGGATGACAAATGGCAAAGATGTACCTGTTTGTTCATGAAGACGTAAATTATGGGGTTGTAAACAGCTGCAGTCTTTGAGAAGAAGGCTGGTATTGAGCCAAGTCGAGGATCAATATGGATTGTGGGACAGGCTGTGACAGTAATTGAGAATGCTGCATAAGGTGTCCATCCGACCATGAATGCTACTATCATCACAATAACCATCCTCACCACCTCTCTGTCAGGTTTACGTGCATTACCCAGCCTTCCATGGGTGTTCGATACCTATAAGACATGTTAGGGAACTAAAGTTAGTTGCAGTCATCCAGTAAGTAAACACCACACACTGAACTTAATATGCATTCAAGTTCAGAAAGCTACATTTTGGAAAGACAGCACAACCACATACTGTAAAACCTTGCACCCTTCTACCTTTTACCTTTTTCTGAATTAACTATTAAAGGGATAGTTCACCCAAAAATTCTCTCATAATTTACTCACCCTTATGCCATCCCAGATGTGTATGAACTCATATGAAAATTTTTAGAAGAATTTCTGAGCTTTTTTGATCCATATAATGCAAGTGAACAGGGACCAAAAATCACATAAGTCAGCATAAAATGTATCCATATTACGGCAGTGGTTAAAAAAACTTTTGTGTTCCACAGAGGAAGAAATAAAATCACATGGGTTATGGAACAACATGGGGTGAGTACATTATGATTTTTGCCTGAACTATCCCTTTAAGATTTAGATAATGTAAGCAATGTAAATCGAGATAAGATTATAAGTCCAACCTTTCTTAGCTTCTGCATAAGTTTACCATAGGAGATAACGATCACGCCAAGAGGAAGGATAAAACATGTGGTGAAAAAGGTGATGATGTAGGTGTGGTCATAGTAATCAGTAGAGTACCTTAAAGAAAAAAAACCAGAGATTTTAGATCTCATCAATCTTTTGCATATGACATCTATTAGGATTGGTTCCTCTGGCACAAAGATTTGAGTGGATAAGAGTGCTTAGGCAATCAGTTGCGTATGAATCTTTAACATTAACAGCACATGTGAATTTATATACATGTGTAATATGAGCTTTTAAGGTAGTCTAAAAATGACATTACAACAAAAATTACTAAGCACTCGCTGCAGACTATAAGCTCAAGGCAGTATCAAAACTTTAAGGAAAACAGATCAAGGAAACTTAAAGGGATGGTTCCACAAAAACTGAAAATTCTGAAATTATTTACTCACCCTCATGTTGTTACGAACCAGTATGACTTTCTGTCTTCGGTGGAACACAAAAGGAGATGCTAGACAGAGTGGTATGGACTGAAAGCCTCATTCACCATTCACTTTCATTGAAGGGAAAAAAGGTACAATGAAAGTGAATGGTGACTGGGGTTGTCAGTCCCTAGCATTCTGCCATTTGTGTTCCATGGAAGAAAGGAAGTCATTCTGGTTTGGAAAAAAATGAGGGTGAATAAATGATGACATAATTTTCATTTTTGTGTGAACTAGCACTTAACAGTGATAGATTTACTAAATCCAATCTCTGCAGGAATTGCATTACTCTAAGGCTGACAGAAGTACGCACAGATTACATAAACATGAATGCAGTTATGTCACACAACTGTAAATATATTTCCCATCCTTGAGGTTTCTTTGTGCCAAGGTGCATTCCCAATTCAATTGTGTTCTGCCTGTTGTTTGTGTTCCAAGGCCAAGGCCAAGCCAAGTCACAGCCAAAAATGTTATGTGCTAGTCTCTTGAAAGCAATTTTTCAACCGAAGGCTGCATGGCATCAGCCTTGGGTTTATATTAATGGTGGTTGCTTTTTTGGGAACAAAATTGCACAGGAAGAGTCCTTGACTTGATCCACTGATCTGATTTCAAGTAATTCAACTTCAAATATGCATGGTGCATTCGTATTCATCAACAGTGACATATTATATTTTCTGTAGGCCTATTGCTTTGTTTTTCTGTGGATGTTGCTCTGTGCATACATGTGCATAATTGAGAAACTGGGACAGAGAGAATGAAACAGTAAAGGGAAAGAGGTGAAAAAAAAAGAGATTCATTGAAATTGTATTTTCAGCTCACCAGTTAGGTTCACAGGTGGTGCCAATTTTGCTGACTGTATAACTGCTCCAGCCCAGAACTGGTGGAAATGTCCAGATGAAGGAAAAGGTCCATACAAAAATAAGACCCATAGCTGCATGCTTTCCTCCCAGCCGGACATTTTTCAGAGGGCGGCAGATGAAAAAAAAGCGCTCAAATGCCAAGATTGCTAAAGACCACAGAGCCACAATCCCTAGAAAGCAAGAAGTGATACCAATTTTACTGTGATGTGTCAGTAATCTCACATATATATACACATTCAACAAGTGATGGAAATAGAAATCCAGCAAAACTTTTTTAAAGGTAAGTTCACCAAAAAATTTAATGTCATAGTTTACTCACCCTCATGCTGTTAAAAAACTGCATGACATTTCTACATTTACATTTATTCACTTGGCAGATGCTTGATTAATATATTCATCTATCCAAAGAGACTTACAAAAGAGGAAAACATAAGCGAATCATCTTAAGGAGACAGTGGTATGAAAAGTGCCATATTGCAAATCTTCACTAGCATCAGATTAGTATTCAAAACAGATTAAAGTGCAACATGAATATTTTTTTATTTATTTTTTGTGACTGGTTAAGTGCTCATAGAAAAGATGTATTTTTAGCAGTTTTTTGAAGACAGAAAGTGAGTCAGCTTCAAGGATGGAGTTGGGAAGGTCATTCCACCAATGTGGTATGATGAAAGTGTTTTGGTGCCTCTTTGTGTTGGTTCAAGGTGACATTCCTTAGTCGACTGCAGGCTTCTAGCGGGCGCGTAGCAGAAATGATTTTAAGTATGCTGGAGCAGGCCCAGTGACTGTTCTGTATGCCAGCATCAGAGCCTAGAACTTGATACGTGCATCAACCTGCAGCCAGTGCAGAGAGACAAGGAGTGGTGTAAAGTGCGCTCCCTTTGGTTGATTAAAGACCAGACGTGCTGCTGCATTCTGGATAATTTGCAGAGGTCTCATTGCACATGCAGGGAGGCATGCAATGAGAGTGTTACAGTAGTCCAGTCTAGCTATGACAAGTGACTGAACAAGAAGTTGTGGGGCATGTTCTGAGAGGAAGGGTCTTATCTTCCTGATATTGTAGAGTGTAAATCTACGTGATCATGCAGTCTTTGAGATGTGGTCTATGAAATTTTGTTTGTTATTGATGGTTACCCCTAGATTTCTGATCATTTCGGAAGGCATGGTGATGTTGTTCAACAGCAGGGTTGGCTGGGAAGACAAGGAGTTCGGTCTTGGCTGGGTTAAGTTGGAGGTAGTGTTCCTCCATCCAAGACGAGATGTCTGCCAGGCAGGTGTAACCGGTCCTGCTCGCCCCGCTCTGAACAGGACTCGAACCGACATCTCCGGCATGGGAGGCGGGTGCACTAACAAGGAGGCTAAAGGTTACAGCCTCTAGCGTCAGTCGCTAGTGCACCTCTTGAGGTCAGGAGAGTGAGGTTTACACACTGCACAGCTATCAACCAGCTGGCTCCCTTTACACAGGCAGAGATTCGACCAGTCACTGTGGTGTCGTTGGGCTGGAAAGACAAGTAGAGTTGCGTGTCATCAGCTTAGCAGTGGTAAGAGAAACCATGATCCTGAATGATGGGTCCCAGTGATGTTGTGTATATAGAGAAGAGAAGTGGCCCAAGCACTGAACCCTGAGGTACCCCAGTAAGTAGCTGATGTGGCTTGAACACCTCACCTCTCTAGACTTACCTGTCAAATTAAACCAGTCAAACACAGTTCCTATGATGCCCAGCAATGCCCTTTCTTCTTTGGAACACAAAAGGAGATGCTAGAAAGTAAGTTAGTCTCAGTCACCCTTTACTTTCATTGCATCTCGTTTGCAGAAAATGAAAGTGAATGGTGTCTAATCAGGGCTGCATTTCCTAAAAGCGTCATAAGCCTAAATAGATCATAGAAACAATTGGCACCAATGGTCTCTACAATCAACTTAAAGGAATAGTTCACCCAAAAATGTAAATTAATTTACTCACCCTTATGCCATCCCAGATTTGTATGACTTTCTTTCATCTGCTAAACACAAATGAAGATTTTTAGAAGAATATCTTAGCTCTGTAGATCCATACAATGGAAGTGAATGGATGCCAAAATTCTGAAGCTCCAAAATCCATATAAAGGCATCATAAATGTGCTCCAGACAACTCCAGTTAAATCAATGCCTTCAGAAGATGTGGGTGAGGAACAATGGCTCGACAATAAGGACTGCCCGATGGCCCGGGGCCAGTGTGAGAAAGATTTGGGCCAGTTGCTAGAACTGTCACTTGCCCGATCAAGCCAGTGATGCATTTAATACATTAGTGCAAGCAAACAACAAGCGAGAGAGCACAAAGTGAACAAAGTCTTCTAACCGAGGAGCGAGTGTGAGTATAATTATCTTGCAAAGATGTGCAAATGCATAATATACTGGACACTCCAAGGCACAGTTGCATGCATGCACAAGATCATGCAGACACCAAGCACACTCTTCTAGCACTGTCCTCGCTCTTTTCCAAGTGTTAGCAGCAACTATTACCAATGTGTAGAAAATAGCAAGAAAAAACCCCCCACTTAATGAATTTTATTAATTTCATTAATGAAATGTTGATGAAAATGAATATCCACACATTGGAACACAAGAAATCAACACTTTCATTCTATAGGACTGAAAATCTATTTCTCTCTGTGCATAATGTTTCATCATCATCTCTCTCCGTGTAGCGAAGACTGTTTAACATGCATGCACTCTCATAAAGGGACAGAGTGCTCATTTTATTCCCTGTAAAAAAAATCACATTTTCTGTGTGATCATGTGTGATCAAAAATCATTTTCTCATTAATTCGCCTTTAGAGATGAAGACATAATACATTTTGTAAAACCCCAGTTATACATGTGTCTGGACATCACAAGCTGCTCAATATCCAAAATGTAAGTATACATTTAATTAGGTAATGTTTTAAAACATAAACATTAATTCAACATGATAATGCCATTTGATATGAAAAGAAGCAAGATCACTATGGCTATTAGGCTATTATTATCAGAGCTGTTCAGCTGCAGGGTGAAGATTAATATTTGAAACAGTTTACTTCATGTCATCCTCAAAAAAACACTTGTTACATGTCTCATTTCTGGACCATACAGGTATTTTTGTTTTTGTTCTTTGTACTGTATATCAGTCAGTGTTGGTCTTGTTTGGGTTGTCTGATTTCATGTTATATACACATTGTTAATTCACAGATTAGGCCTAATATCTACCTACTGTATATTACACATCACAACCGATTTAGTAGTAAGTCCATTCTCTCAGCCAATAATTACATTTTTAACTCAGTGACTAAATCTATGATCCTTCTTGTGAAAACATTACACATGGGCAAAAGTTGCATGACAGCATCTGTCATGCCCATCATATCCTCCACAGAACTATTGGCTTAAAAGCACATGTGTAAATGTAAGGAAGGATGAGGTTACTATGTTTTTATGAATTTATATATGTAAAGCACATATATGGGATTACATAAGGCATAAATCATATCTTGCAAATTATAAATGTGATACAATTTTGGAGGACATTTAATTTTTAATTTTTTATCCCCCTTTTTCTCCCAAATTTGGAGTGCCCAATTCCCATTGCACTCTAAATCCTTGTTGTGGCATAGTGACTCCGCATCTGAGAACATCAATCTGCGCATCTTATCACATGGTTAATTAAAGCTCTAAAATAAATATTTAACAAATTTGATAACATCGTCTCTGCACTTGCTACTGTCAGTCATGAGATATTGTTGGTCAGTGGAGAAGTATCAATCAGTTCTTCTATTAAGTATTTGACTGTGTGGTCTAGTGGTAACCAATTACCCTTCTAATCCACCCAAAAGGAACTTTATATTTGACTAAAACAAAGATTACATCTGCACCTCAGTGGACGTATATCTTGAGTGGGGACACATTTGTCTGCATTTTCATTGTGATTCCATGGGAAAGGAGCACACACACACAGGAGCGCTCACCGCCCATTTTAGTTTCCCCAAATATTTCACTGCGGCACATATGTTGCCACTTTCTTATTACTGCAAAATTAACAACTATTATGTTTTTCAGCAGTTTGTGAGCATGCTGTAATTTTACCCTGATAAAACCTTTGACACTCTGACCTTCATAGTGACCAAATCACTGTGAGGAAATAAACGTAAAAATGTATTTGAATTATTAACAAAAAATATTAATAGTGGAGACAGGTAACAGGATGTGGAAAACTGGGTCAAAAGGCAGATTTGAACCCAGGTCGTCTGCATGGAAAAAACAAATACCGTTTATACACACAGCCATTGCAGCAACAATTAAGGATACTGTTTGTCTTTAATGTCTTTGTTTCCACCAGACTATTTGAGTGCAAATAGCTGAACTGTGTGGTAGGTATGTACAACTAGTACATGTATGTACAACACCGTAATAATAGTAATAATGTTATATTATTGATATTTTTAATGCTCTCCATCATTAATACGTGAATGGTGTGTTCAGACCAGAGGCTTCGAGAGCATCAAATAGACCGTAAGTCATTCATTTTCTATGGCAGCCAGTATCTCTTGTCGGCAAGAAGTGGCACGGCGCATCATTGGCGGTATCAGAGGAAAGTTTAAGTGCGGGCAACATTATGGTAATGAGCTTTGATGCAACCTATTGGAGTATAGAAGTGCTCCGCTCTAGCGAAGTCTAGAGAACACAACAGTGTAAACTTTGGTTCCCACCAAACATTAGTTCCGAAGACAAAATGGAGGAGAAAATGATTATTGCCATGACGGGTTTTCCCGTAATATATGATCTGTCCCTGTTTGCTAACAGGGATATAAAAAACATTTTAAAAAACGATGCGTGGACAAAGTGTCTGAAATTGTTGGTGTGCCAGGTGAGTTGATGAAGTGGATATTATGGTTTATATAATATTATATCATAATATATTCAAAGATTTCATGAGGATATACGCTACTTGTGATATGTTGGCAAAACATGTCTGGTACCGGTCAACATGTCTGGATGTTTTGCAACCCCTTTAAATATAGTTCACAAAACCAAGCATTCTGAACGAATGTCGCCGCCTATTTCAACTATGTCAGAGCATCCACGAATCTTCCATAGTGTTGTTGGCAGGGCAGCCAGAGCGAATTTTGACAATCTTGCTGCCTCTGGTCTGAACGCACGGTAAGGCAAGCAGAAAAAGCACCATCGCATCATAACAGAATGCATGTGCACAAGAAATTGATGTGGGATCCCTTCAAGACACAACCTTTCACGTTCTCATTCTTCTTCTGTTTTTGGTGATTTACAGTCTTAATTCATATCGCCCTCTACTGGACAGAGAGGAGAATTTATGATAAAATGACTTAAATATTGATGTTTCTCACCCACACCTATCATGTCATGTCTGAACACATGGACTCAACCACTGGAGTCATATGGATTACTTTTATGCTGCATTTATGTGGATTTTGGAGCTTGAACGTTTTGGCATCCATTCACTTATTTTAAAAATCTTTATTTGTGTGATGCAGAAAAAGGAAAGTCATTCTGGGTAAATCATGTGAGAATTTTCATTTTTGAGAGATCTATTTCTTTAAGCCTGTGATGCTTTTGGGAAATGCAGCCCTGGTCATTCTGTTCAACATATAGCCTACTTTTGTGCTCCGAAGAAGTAAAAAGTAATGGGTTTGGAACAACATTAGGGTGAGAAAATAATTAAAGAATTTTTGTTTTGGGGTGTACTATGCATTTAACAAAAAATTGATTACATTTACGCATTTGGCAGACGCTTTTATCCAAAGCGACTTACAGTGCACTTATTACAGGGACAATCCCCGGAGCAACCTGGAGTTAAGTGCCTTGCTCAAGGACACAATGGTGGTGGCTGTGGGGCTCGAACCAGCATCCTTCTGATTACCAGATTACCAGTTATGTGCTTAGACCACTACATGATTAGTGAGACTCCAGTTACAGTATTTTAAAAAAGCAGTTATGGGCAATTGAGTTACAGTTGAAATTGTAAAAAAATTTCCAATTTGTTGTCCCACACATCTTAAGTTATAATTAGATCTCCGTCCCTGGTTTCAGGTAACAACGGATAAGTAAAACACAAGAAATAGGCAATACAATGCATGGAATCATAGGTTTGCGCAAACTATCCCATATCATATCAACTCACCGAAAAAAGTGACAGCAAATCCCTCCAGCACACACGCCCAGACGCCGAGGAAGAAGTAACCCCGCGCATTAGTCAAAAAACTTATAGTGCCTCCTATAAGTGAAACTAGAAAATCAGCAACGGATAAATTGACTATTATATAATTCAACGGCTTTCTTAGCTGTTTAAATTTAAACGTCACCAGCATAACGGCGAAGTTCTCTGTTAGAGACAGAGAAGTCACAATGAACATCAGACAGGCGAGGAAAGTGTAATTCCAAGGCGCGACAGACTTGAGGGGACCCGTAAAGGGATCGTAGGGTTTGATGATGTCGGTGGACTCGGTGACAGAAACCTCAAACGATTCCATGACAGCGACAACACGGGCATGGGGAGACAAAAGGATCGGTAAAGTTCATAAAAACATCGCTAGGAAGCTCCTTGATGTTCGACAGAGCCGGTGGGCAAAGTCCTAGACAGGTGTTTTATACACCTGCACACAGTGAGGGGCCGTTCACACCGAACGCGATATTTTTCAATTGCTTCTCTATGTAAACATGCGCAAAACGTTTTTTAGACACCGTGTCTGGTCTCGAGACTATTATACTTGATGCGTTACGTCTAGTTTTGGTCTGAACGCCTCTAACAATGTAAAACTCGGTGGTATTCAATGACTGTCTATTCAAAAACATATATGTTTAAAAAAGTACGCGTTTCCCTAATTCTTTCATTTTAAAATACAACAGTCTCTTCCAGTAACGCAATCCACGTACATAGGCAGGAGTCCTTAGTAAGGAGCGTCCTTAGAAAGTATCAAGAAATCGTTTGCGTAAAGGTTGTAATAAAACATCACGGGTCCCCTCGCATGCTGTCCACTGCCCAGCATGGGCATAGTGTTCTCCTTTATATACAGTCAGTCGGCATGGATCCCAAACACTCGAGGAAAAGAGAAAAGTCGCTCATTCTTTTCCAAGTTTGCTGAGAAATTTCAGAAGAGGCGTCACACTTTTTACTCCTTAACTTCAAAGTCTACAAGTTGCTGAAGATGATGATGCTGATTATGCTAGATCAACGAAAAGCTAAATAAAATAATTAATAATAAAACCCACTTTCGAACTGCTGTTTTGACTTGGTTTTTATTATTTAACAGAGAGAATATTTGGCCAGAAAATGTCCAAATGACAGCATCTTCTGTCATTGATAACCTATGAAATGCCTCATGCACTTGCCTGAAAATTACAAGAGGGAACCAGGAGAAATATTCTAAATATTACTATAATATTCTAAATGTTGGAATTAAGAAAATGCGAGAAAGCCAGTCTAGTAATACAGGCAAAATTACATGATTACCTCAACAAGTCTCGTGTCTTTGTTCTTTGTGCCACCATATTACATATTAGCCAATTTTTTAAAGAATTAACAAATGAAGATCTGACCAGTCTAGGGCTGCACGATTAGGAGGAAAAATGTGAGATGCGATATTGTGACAGCAATATGCGATTCGATAAACCTAATATTAATGGGTCAAAATAAAATGTTATCTTTTGTTTAGAAGAGTTACCTTGAGAAATTTATATTCAAGGAAGTGACATTGTGTAAAATGTATTAGCATTTAACAAATGAAAATCTAAACAACGGGTGGGGTAAATTAACAATTTACAGTACATGTGCAAAAAGACATAACAAGATTAAAAAAAAATATGGGGAGAATGGATTGACATTTTCCATCTTGACATTTTCCCCCACTTTCTGCTTTCCAACTCCCCTTACTCCCACGTAATCTTTTCTCATATTGCTTATTTGTACTTATGTACTTACATTTTATTTGTAAAAGTAGGCTTCCTGTACAAAAATGGCTTTGATGATGAACCTGGACAACACCTTCTCGTGTGGAACGCACACCATCTCCTCTCCCTGCACACGACATATGCTGTGTGTAATCTGAACTGCGCAGTAGACATGCTGTTGCGCCAGGAACCGATGGTTGGGAAATGGAGACTTCATCCTCAGATGGTTCTGAGGATTTGGGAAATGTTTGGCAAAGTGGAAGTCGACCTATTTGCCCTCTTTGGTACTCCATGTCCCAAGCCCTGCTGGGAGAGGATTCCTTGGCCCACAAGTGGCCGACGAAATGAAAATATGTATTTCCCCCCGGTACATCTCCTCCACTATGTCATCTGCAAAGTCCGAGAGTACAAGAAACATTTCTGTAGGTTGCGCCAAAATGGCCCAACCAGCCATGGTTTCCAGAAATTATGGAGATATTAGGCGGCCCTCCCTGGGAAATAACGCTGAGGAGGGATCTGCTCTCTCAAGCACAGGGCACAATTCGGCTTCCCTGGCAGAGCTGTGGAACCTACACGTATGGCCCCTGAACGGAGCACAGTGAACAAGCCCAAACTGGCTCAGTCTGTAATGAACATCATTTTGCAGGCTAGAGCACCGTCTACAAGACACCTCTATGCAATAAAATGGCGTGTTTGCAGATTGGTGCTCTTCACACAGTAAAGACCTAGTGAATTGCTCCATTACGGAGATCATAACATTCCTTCAAGCGGTTGGATGCAAGTCTTACTCCATCAACACTTAAGGTCTATGTAGCGACCATATCAGCATTTCACACCCCAGAATCTAGTTCCTCTATAGGCAGACATGATCTAATCATAAAGTTCCTTAGTGGAGCAAGGTGCTTGAACCCCCTCGCCTTGCTACGGTTCAAACATGGGACTTAAGTCTGGTGCTGGGGCGCTCACAAGCCCCCCCGTTCAAACCACTGGAATCCGCTGAGTTACATGTTCTCTCTTTAAAGACTGCTCGGCTGTTGGTTCTGGCCTCAGTCAACAGGTTTGTGATATACAGGCACTGTTGGTTGACAATTCATGTCTGGAATTCAGACTGGAGCTTTCATAAGCCACCATCAAACCCCAAAAAGGTTATGTGTCTAAGGTGATTTCCATGCCCTTCAGGGCTCAGATAGTGCACCTACAAGCTTTTTTCTTCTCCACCATCTAATTCAGATGAGGAGCAGTTAGCGCATTTATTATACCCCGTGCGGGCATTGCACATGTATGTGGAGTGCACTCACTAGTTTAGACTGTCAGATCAGTTCTTTGTTTGTTATGGAGGATGCACAAAAGTCATGTCTGTCTCCAAATACAGGATCTCTCACTGGATATTTGATGCGATTGTCCTCACTTATGAGTCACAGGGTGTTAGATTAATTTTTGGCATAAAAGAGCATTCATCTAAGAGGCATGACTTGTGTATATACAGGATATATGCTTTGCAGCAGGATGGTCTTCGCTGAACACATTCACGAGGTTTTATAACCTAGACGTGTTGTCTATCGCTTCATGGGTCCTCTGTGTATAGAGAACTTACTATTGCATCACCCATCTGGTGAGCCTAAGCTCCTTATTACGGATGGACTGCCTATTATAATTTTAATACAGCCGCCTGTGTGGGCCGCTATACAATTTACTCTCACTAGAAGTCACAAGCACTTCCAATAGAATAAAACCTTCCTCCCTATCTCTGGTTATGAATGGGTTAATTATTCTATGTGTATTATATGATTCATATAGATCCTCAGATTAAGATTAACTTTGCATTTGATTTTCACCATGTGCGGTTATTAATTTTCATACACACTTGAAGAGATATAAGTCACCGCGCGAAGGGCCCATGTCCTCATATACATATTCTTCTATGTGTTTCTACCCTGGTACATCTTAGGGTATGACACTATGTAGTGGGGCGTGATGGGACTCCTTTCCCCATACAGTTGATTGTAATGCCAAGTGAACTGAATCGATAGGGAACATCTCCGGTTACTCATGTAACCTCGGTTCCCTGAGATGAAGGGAACATTGCAAATCTTGGCCACACTACTACTTCAGAGTGTCGAGGAACGAGTGATGCATTCTTGTCCCTCAGTCAGAAAAGTCTGAAGAAATCATGTTTGAGCGCAAATGCGCAATTAAAGGGGCAGGGCTTAAACATCATTGCCAATCATAAGATTGCTGTTATAATACAAGGGCTTCAATTAGGTAATGGAAAAGGAAGCGTTCATTGCAATGTCTCGTTCCCTTCATCTCAGGGATCCGAGGTTACATGAGTAACCTTATATTCTTAAATATGTAAACAATGCATCCCGTGAGGAGGGATTGAGAGTAGCATGGCAAATGTACTTATTTGACCGTTTTTGCTGGTCAAGTAATTTCAAATTTCACAGAACCTTGGGTATGAAGGAATTTAATGATGTTAACATTGACTGTTTGAGAGTAATTGCTGAATTACTCTAAAGAAAGTGTGAAATGATCTTGACCAAATATAATTAACTCGAAAAGGGTCCATCTAGGTAGTGCAAGAATGCTTTTGAGGATAGATTATGTTATTCTGGTCTATGCCTGTGTATGTCTGCCTTCATACCATCTGTTACCTCTGGGTCTGAATCATTTTTTTGTTTTTTTGGTTTTCAGTTATACTAATTTCAGTCATCAGTGACCAGGTTGCTTTGTGACGTGCCCAATTGAGTCACTGGACATTTCGAAGCATAATGGGACCTGTCAAGAAAACGGCCTGATTTTTTAAATTTTTTTTGTATTGCTGCAGACTCTTTCATTTGCTTGGTAGCAGTGGCATTAAAATGACCCGAGTCCTGCTGAGCAGTTAAACATTCTTATTTACCCTGGACCCTCTTATCAGTATTCTGACTAACATCCGCTGCATAGTAGATGACAGACTGTCCATCATGTTAGTTATCTTACATTAATTAATGACCTTGCTTTTGAATCATTGCATTACTGTGACCCCTGTGTTAAAGGTCGGTTTATGGTTATTGTGATATGTGGGAATGACCCTAACTGCATTATTAATGTTATATATATATATTAGGGCTGTCAATCGATTACAATTTTTAATCGAATTAATTACATGGTCTCCCGATTAATTAATCGCGATTAATTGCATATACAAATATTTGCTGAGAAGCCCCTCATATAACAATAATTCAATATATAATGATTATACATATTTATATAAATATATAATTATACATAGTTATCTTTAAATATTTTTAATATATATATATATATATATATATATATATATATATATATATATATATATATATATATATATATATATATAAAATATTCAGATAATTAAAATGCATTACATTCTTGTGGCAGAACAGTTAATCATTGATAAGACGATACAAAAAGCGGCTTTATAATACAATGTATTGTTTACTACCATATTATTGATCATAAGTCAATCATTGGCACACAGTTCACAGCAATCCATTTCACAAGTGAATTTGTCAATCAGTTGGAGATTCATTATGATTTCTTTAAATTAATGCTTACAAAACTTTTACATCTAGAGCCAAGAGGTATATTAAAACAAACAACATCAAAAAGGGAAATAAATAAACAGTTTAATAAAAATATCAAATTGTTTACATATTTCAATACACTTTACAGCTTTCTTGTTCCTCAAAATGGAAATTGTTCTAAGGTATTGCTGAACCTCTGAATTAAAAATTAAAACTTATGGTTTATAACCATCATACTTACATTTATGAATACTAAACTTTGCCAACAAAAGCAGAAAATTAATCAAATAATATTCCTTATGAAGAGACATGTCATAGCTAAACAAAATTAATAAAACATTTTCAAAACAAAGTTGAAAGCTGGGAATAATATGATCTCTAACAATCTGCAGATCACAAAATGCACAGAATATATCGACATCACAACTAAATTTATCTACAAGAAAATAATTCGTGAGGTAGTACTTTGTTTGA
Organism: Xyrauchen texanus; assembly: GCF_025860055.1. Lineage (NCBI taxonomy): Eukaryota > Metazoa > Chordata > Actinopteri > Cypriniformes > Catostomidae > Xyrauchen > Xyrauchen texanus. The sequence continues at coordinate 12,890,771 of NC_068315.1, forward strand.
AGACAATTTATTTGTTTTAAATGTGATTAGATATTTATTGGGTAATTTCGCGTCTCGGGTGTGTTGCATCATAAACATAAAATGTTTAGGTCACTGTGTCAAGTTAAATATAGTTTAATACTCAATCTTTAAACACATCTTGAGATCCCTTTGTGTGTTTTGAACGCAAGAACGCCTACTGAAGTTCTTCACTATAATAAAGTGTGCGTTGCTCATACAGCTGAAGTTGCACTTACTGCCCTTTGGAGTACACAGGTGGTACTACAAGCTTGCATTTTTCAGGAATCTTCCTAATTATGGTCTGGGGGAAGTGCGTCAAAAATTTTAACGCGTTATTTTTGTAAAATTCATCGCACTGAATTAACGAGTTAAATCGACAGCCCTAATATATATATAACTTTTCTATATTTTTTCTTTCGGATTTTTGCCTTTTTTAATGTTTTCTATTTTTTGTTTTGGGGTGGTATTTTTTGACAAATAGGCTGCTAATTGTACAGTTTTTGCATTAGTCAAAATAATAAAAAATAAAAATAGGTATTGTAAACATCTGATCACTGACGTGCGGTCTGGGTAGGCAAACTAGGCACTGCCTACCCTGCCAAAATTCAAAACTAAAATGTTTATTAAATAATAAACTTGTATTTGTATTTTTACTTTTTTCTTGTGATTTATATATGCAAAATTTGTGTTATTCCAATTGTTTAGACGTTATGATGACAAATGTAGCAGTTACGCATAATCAACTAAAAACAAATGGTAGAATAAGCACTGCTTTTACGGTCCATTCATTGCAGATCCTGTATTCTTTAACATGTACGGCAAAAAGCACAAATCTGCTGTGCCTTTTGACGTAAATATGTTATGCCCGTAATCATCTCCGTTACGTATCAGACATGGACCAATTAAAATCGAGATATTCCTGGACATTTGCGTAGCTAACGTCATTACACCACAGCTAGCGTACATGCCTAATCCCCGCCAAATTCAAAATCAAAATGACAGCACCGGCCGTAACCACGGAATTAAGAATTTTTTCCAAGCTCGATTTTAATTCCAAATATGAGTTAATTGACAGGATAAGCGGTTGACGATGGATGGATGTATGGATATGAGTTAATTGTAAGAGGGAGGTCTACGCCAGCCTTAGATTGACTAGTACAGCAAAAGGGCACAAAAATTATCCGATCATTTCAAACTGATTGGTATGTAAGAAAAGATTGGCTATGTGGCTGTGCTAACAATCAGCGGCTATTCTATCCCTGCATGCTTTTTTCAACCAGTCAGACTGTTTGGACTTCAGCGGGATATTGTGATTTGAACAATCTGCCCGCAGCTTTAACCAAGCATGAAAAGTCGTCAGCTCACATCCAGTGTCAAATTACACTGAAAACCTTTGGAAAATCTCGGATCGACCTTGCACTTGACGAGCAAAGGAAGCTGTATATAACCTACCACAATGAAAAGGTAAAGGATTGTTGTATTGTATCTTCTGTTATAAAGATGAAGATTGCACATAAAAAAATAAGCACATAATGTTGTAAAAAATAAACAACTTATGTTCTGTTATATGTTCTGTGTTTTGACTACTGAATTTTGTATAATAATATCTAATGAAGATATATTAACAAAATCGTATATATTATATATAACACATATATAAAATACATACATTTCTTGATATGCCGCGCTTGTGCGTAACGTTCACTGTGTGTGTGTGTGTGTATGTGTGTGTGTGAGCGTGTATTTATCACTTTGTGGGGACCAAATGTCCCCATAAGGATAGTAAAACCCGAAATTTTTGACCTTGTGGGGACATTTTGTCAGTCCCCATGAGGAAAACAGCTTATAAATCACACTAAATTATGTTTTTTGAAAATGTAAAAATGCAGAAAGTTTTCTGTGAGGGTTAGGTTTAGGGGTAGAGTTAGGTTTAGGGGATAGAATATAAAGTTTGTACAGTATAAAAACCATTATGTCTATGGAAAGTCCCCATAAAACATGGAAACACAACGTGTGTGTGTGTGTGTGTGTGTGTTTGTGTGTGTGTGTGTGTGTGTGTGTGTGTGTGTGTGTGTCTGTGATAGAGAGAGAGAGAGTACACGATATACATCCTGATTTTTTTTATTTATTTTTTTTATTGACAAATAATTCATCCTGATTTTTACATTTCTTGATATGCCGCGCTTGTGCGTAACGTTCACTGTTATTACGTATTATTAGCTTAAACAATAAATCAGGTAATCTGGCATTCATAACTCTGTGCCTAGCCTCTTTAAGACATCACCGCACGTCACTGCATCTGATATAACCTTTCCAAGTCTAAGCAGTGTTTAGTGAGCAGAAGGCATAATGGAACCTTGAGATGAGAGTGAGTATTTCTGTAAATTGTGATTGTCAGACAACCTTTTCTTTTACCTAATCATTACACATACAACCCACAGTTGGCTGGCATATCTGAGCATCTACCACAAAGTAGAAAAATGCCAGCCTTCAAGGAAAAAGGTTCATTGAAATCTCATTATCTTGTGAATTCCAGCTGACTTAATGAAAGGATATAAAGCAATCATGGAGTGATGATTTCTTTGACCAGGAAACTGTGTAGGAGTTACTCTGAATCAGAGGTGGGAAGTAACGTGCTACATTTACTCCATTACATTAACTTGAGTAACTTTTTAGAGAGAAAAAAATACTTATAGAGTAGGTCTAAAAGTAGGTACATTTTACTCTCACTCAAGTAAATTTCTAATGATTTTTTACAATGGGCGGCATTGCTGTTGTTACATTACTGGGTTTAATTTTAGTTCATGTGTAATATATTGAAATATTATTTAACTTTTACAACAGGAAGTTCACAGCTGCATGTGCTGTCACAGATTGTCACTCAAACCGAGTCTGTCACTACTGCAGAATATAATTTTGCTGAAAAATAAGGTGGATATAGTGACATGCACTATATTTCAACAGTGAGTGAATGAAATGAGTGAGTGAATTTGGGCGCTGACGTATACACAGAGCGTGTGAGTGAATCCAATGTACACTCGAAATTAGAGTGCAATGTGTGTAAGTGAACAAAAGTGGCTCACTAAGAATTCAAACACTCCTACAAATTGCTGGAGTTACTTGTGCCCTATGCAGGCTGTGTACTCTGCGTTGAGAGATTGGTGATACTGCTGTACAGAACTAATTATCTAAATTCTTTAGACACTGAAAACTGTAATTACACTGAAAGAAGAATCCATGCAGGATGTTAAAAGCTATGAAATAGCGAAAGTAGGCATTAATGAAATCTTCCTTTGTTTATATTTCAGCATTATATATAATGTCCCTGTGGGACATTTTCATGTTTTCACCATAATAATTTCTAGAAAGGTTTCCAAACCTTCTTATTGGCAAATTCATCCAGATCTGACAAGAGCCCTTAAAGGAATAGTTAAAAAATTTAATTCTCATTATTTGCTCACCCTCATGCCCCCACAGATGTCAATGACTTTATTTCATCTGCTGAACTCAAATTAAGATTTTTAGAAGAATATCTCAGCTCTGTAGGTCCATACAATGCAAGTGAATGGGTGGCAACATATTTTAAAGCTAAACAAAATCACATAAATCAACATAAAAGTAATCCATAAAACTCCAGTGGTTAAATCTATATCTTATGAAGCAATGTGATATGAGAATGTGTGGATGAGAAACACAGAAACACACTTTCTGTGGACAACAGTGTTTTTGGTGATTCACATTCTTCTCTGCATATCGCCTCCCGCTGGGCACGGAGAATAATGTCCAGCAAAAAATTACAAATATTGATATTTCTCACGTAGACCTACCATTTCACGTCTGAAGACATAGATTAAACCAGTCTTGTGGATTACTTTTATGCCGATTTATGGGTTTCTGGAGCATCAAACTTTGGCACCCATTCACTTGCATTGTACTGACCTACAGAGCTAAATATTTTTCTAAAAATCTTAATTTATGTTCTGCTAAGGAAAGAGAGACATACACATAAGGGATGGCATGAGGGTGAGTAAATGATGAGGGAATTTAAATTTGTGGGTGAACTATCCCTTTAAATTGATAACTCAGCCAAAATTTTATATTCTGTCATTATTTCCCTGTCCTCATGTTGTTCCAAAACCATGTGACCTTCTGTATTCTGTGGAACACAAAATATTAGACAGAATGTTAGAGATTGACAGTTTCGGCCACCATTCACTTTCAAAATAAGGAGAAAAAACCACATTCGCTGATATTACATAGTGACTCAGGCAAACATTCTGACTAATATCTCCTTATTGTGTTGCATGGAGGAAAGAAAGTTATACGGGTTTGGAACAACATGATGGTGAATGATGACAGAATTTCCATTAATAATAATAATTCTGTAATGCATGTTAAATGTGCATTATTTAATGGAATATAGGGGAGTTAACGTCTATTATGTCATTTGTGAAAGTAACAAGTTACTCACTACTTGAGTACTCTTTTAATTGTATACATTCTTACTCAAGTAAATATGCATGTTAGTACATTTACTTCTACTTGAGTAATTAGTTTTTTTAAAGTAAATGTACATTTACTTAAGGACAGTTTTTGGCTACTCTACCCACATCTGCACTGGATGCTATTTCAAGAAACTCCATTTGTGATGAGTGGTATAGACACAGACTATATGAGGATAAAGGCTTTGTTACGGGAGTGATGATGGACAGGCCTGTAGCAAGGTATTCTGGGCACTTGACTAAAAAATTGCTCTGGGCCATTTACCTATTAAAAAAATACAGTTTAGTATTTGATTTGTCCACCCCCACACTAGATGTGCCTAGAATCATTACCACCTTTCGCCCCACTATGGCCCTGATGATAGATGCAGGCATGGGGCATATTTAGTGTATATAATGTTTGAAATAGTTCTTGAAAAAATTGTATTAGCTCAGATGTTGTGCTGGAAGCTTTCTTGTCTTCCATCCTGTTTCAATCACCATGTGGGAAATGGGCAGCCATCCTCCCAGATACCCCATCTGCCCCCTTCTGTATCTCTGTACAAGGATTTCTAAAAATCCTTACCCAGTAATGAAATAAATTTGTGCTAGTAATTCTTGTTAAATGAGTTGACATTTTATTTACATAAGTCTGTTGTAAAACCCCAAAAAACTGCATGAATCTCAAATCTTTGCAAAAAAAAAAAATAATAATAATAATATAATAATAAGAATATTAATAAATCAGCCAGTTCTATACAATCAAATTGAATTGTGTAATTTTTAACCAAATTAAATTAACATAATTAAATTATTTTATTTTGTTAAATATTACTCAATTCAATTTGATGTCATTTTATTATGAAGTTGAAATTCGGTAATCTTAAAATGATTGTGTGCAACATCGCGAATCCAAACCGTTTATAAGTAGTTCTGTTCTATCTGCCACTAGATGGCGCCAAGTTCTAAAACCTTTTTTTTTTCTGGGCATCATTACAGAATAACACTTAATTAATATGTCATGAATGACATCCAAAACACCTTGAGTCAGGGCACTGATATAAACAATGTTTTGGAAAGTTAAGCAATCTAGGAATCTGGTCTGAAATTTATGTTATGAACCTAAATAACTTTATTACACTCAGACTCAAAACAATATACAGTATACAGTTCATACCTCCATGAGCTGAAAGGCTACAATTGTATTTTTTTTTATTTTGTAATTATTTTGAGTTCTGTGAACTTCTCTGTATTAATGATACAACAATTCTTACTGGAATACTGTAATAATAATGGTAACATCATCTGTCTGAAGAAAATTAGACTAGTCGTCTATGGAATGGGGAAATATAAGAAACTACATTCTGCACCATAAAAAACAAGGCAGGGTACAAACTCAAATAAAATGTATAGGCCTACTGAAAATAGATGAAAACTGATTGTAGAGTTCCTTTTCATAAATGTCAATCAAGTAAATGTTCTAAATCTAAACTTACCTTAAGTTAATATAACACAAAAGAATAGGCCCTCTCTGAGAGTGTGGCTCAAAAAAAGTCTGAGCATAGGGCTCTGAAGACAGTGGAGGCTGTTATTTAGTGTTTTATTTTGTATTTTTATTTGGTTTGTGTTGTGTTGTGTACATACACTCAAGCAATATAATGACTAAATAATTCATATATTGACTGTACGAAAAGTTTGTTTTACATGATCTCAAGTGAGGCGACCACATTTTTTAATCCAATGTTACATCTTTAAGACTTTGCTCAGTTGAATCAAATAATTAAAAAAATAATTGATAAATGGCACCTAAATTCTCTTTTATTTGGAATTAATAGCTTGTTCAATATTTGTCAAGAATTCCATCTTTATTTGAACTCTGTATGAGGGAAAGTATGCACCAACAAAGCATTGGCTCAGTTGCAATATGAAGTGGGGAAATTAGCTAAAGATGTATGAGTCTGGATCTGCAGTTACTTTTTATTCATGCATTCAAACAATTTAAGCTACTTTGGGTGAAAAAAAAGAGTGAAACTCAAATATATTTGTTACTGTTTCAAAATCCCACTGTTGAAATCTTCAGTCATTCCCATTTCTGAAAGAGAAGAAGGATCAGTGAGAATAACACTAAATTATTTCCCCATAAAATGAAAAGAGTGACAAACAAAATCAATTAAACTATCATGTAATTCATCTTTTAATCGCAGGTATGCAAGATGGCCCAGGACTGAGAGAAGATAGGAACCATCTGGAGTGGGAAAAGAAAATACATTTAAATTAATAAAAATACTAACAAGAGTATTTTATCAAGGAAAAAAAATGATTAGAGTAAGGGACTGGATGATAAAAATACTGCATAGACAAAAATATCTTTAAAAAATATCATCTTTAAAAATCTATCTAATTAAAAACAATTCTGAGAAAATATTTTTGCCTAGTTCTACATTTATTTTTAAACTCTGCAATGAATCAGAAAAATATTATTATTGTTATTATTCTTATTTAAATTCAAAATTTTTACAAAAATGAAATCACTATAAATGCTTTAAAGACTGACTGTATGCTCATTCCGCATGTCTCTTTTCCCATTGTAGCTCTATGTCTTACATTAAGACTTCTGTGAGCATCTGTAAGAGATCCACTTGAATATTATAATTACAATTACAATAAAAAAAACTGTGATTAATTGTAGTTAAATAAATTTTTGCGGCGTATTATCCACCAGAATGCACTTACAACTTCCTAATAGGTATCTAGCCTTTTTTCTCTGAAATCTGTGACATTGACAGAAAGACAAAAAAAAAAAAAGAAAAAACTGTCGTGCATTTTGAATAGCTACATATGAGGCAATAGGAATTGTACCATAAGGGTCATTCGATAAAATACCTCACATAGCTGTCACCATAATGTACACCCAACACAAGCAGGGGTTGTCTCTTATATCTGAGGTCATTTCTTTAGTCCCTTCTAAAAACCCTTCATCGATATCCTGACAGCAGGTGCCTAGGGCAAACATTTAAATCAAGTGCATACAGAGAATAGATAAAAACTGATTATAGGGTTACTTTTAATAAATGTCAAATATATAAAATATTTTTTTACATAATGAAACTCTGTTAGTATGAAGTTAATTTCCCATAATTACTAGTGCTTTTTTGCATTGCACAGATACAGGAGACATCCATCACAAAATACTGTATATGACAGATCATTTACTGTAAATTAATTGCAATTAACTCAGAAGTGTATCTGAGAGTATGCCTTTAAAAATGATTTAAGGGCTCTAAAGATAGTGGAGGCTGATCAATTATTATAACGGTGTTGTTATGTACACCTGCTTTCTACTGAAGGTTTCTATGATGCTCAGCTCAGAGGCTGGAGGTCTGAGGCAATAGAACAAATCAAAATGAAGTATTATAAGTATTTATGCAAAGTTTGTTTTGCATGATCTCAAATGCATTGGCCATATTTCCTTTATCCAATGTGTCACCTTTCTGACTTCGCCCAGTTTAAGGTAAGTTTAAGTAATTTATTTATTTGGTGAAAATTATATTTTTCATGCTAGCATTTTTAGGAATGAATCAAATGATACAATTATTTAAAACAAAGATGATCATTATGCAGAAACATTGCATATTTGAGAGGCTTTTGCCAGGGGGAGCCAGCTATTACTGTGAATATAGATTTTATTGCACAAATGCTTTATGTTATCATAGCATTTTCATGGCCACATTTAAATTATTGTGAAAACGGGGAGAAATTTAAAAATATCTGGCTGTCTAACTGCTAAAAAGGATGTAGCTGTTAAAAGTCTGAATTTATGTAACTGCCAAAGGACTCACATTCTCACGTTTTCATCACAGCAAACAAAGAACGTTCTGTGCTAGTGCTTGAATAGTTAATGGAATGCCTGTGTAAAACGATAGCTTTGGTTTCATTACCAAAGGCAAGGAAATACAAGAATATGAGAGACTTCCTGTATCTTGCTCTGCTTTTGTGTTTAGAAGAAGAGTGAGGGGTTGTTCTGACGTATCTATCTGTGTGCAAAATAGTTTAAACAAAAAAGAAAACAAATGTAGCACACTGGCTTTCAAAAACAGAAGCTTTAGGGAGGAAAACTCCCTTTGTTTCTTTTTGTTCTCACAAATATGGCATCTGAGTTTTGTCTCAGTCTCACCAAGTACTTCCTCTTCAACTTGATATTCTTTGTAAGTTGCTTAAATGAGTCATAAGACATAGTTAACTGATTGTTGTTGTCCAAAATTAAACAAAACATTGTTTAATATACATACCAAGAACATAAAACTATTAATATATGGTTTGGTCTATTTCATTTAACTGGTTTCCATTATCCAAAACCTTTACATTTCCCAGAGTGGCCAAGTAAAATGTAATACATGATTTCTACAATGTACATGTCAGATTTCTGTTGGACTGTGATCTTTCAATAGAACCTATTCCTCTTTTAGTTTTTAGGATCCCTACTCATATCTTTGAGACAAGCTTTTTCAGTAAATTACATAGTTTTGTTCACTTTGTTTATTAATGATCTTATTTTATGTATTGTGATCAATTAAAACATTGGTTCCATGTTTTTTTTTTTTTTTTTGCAGTGCTCTCCTCTCTACATTTTCATCTCTCTCTTCTACTTGTTGCTGGTCATCAGTGGCTCTATGACCATGTCATTAAGTTTTATGGGGTGTCTGGGTTCCCTGAAGACTGTCAAATGCCTGCTGGCAGTTGTGAGTTGTCAGTGAAACAAAACTTTATTGGATTTTATACGTGCTAGTTGTTTTGCACCAGCGTTATTATGAGGCTATTATTATATTATATATATTTTTTTTAAATGTTATGCATTGGAGGCCAAAACTTTGGAATACTGTACAGATTTTGCTGTTTAGGAAGGAAATTGATACTTTAGTGGCTTTCAACTTATCACAAAGTATAGTCAGGACATTGCTGATGTAAAAAACAGCACCATCACTATTTGAAAAAAGTATACCTGCTCAACACCAGTTTCATGTACAACAGTAAAGAGGGTGCAGGCCTTATGGAAAGAATTGCAAAGAAAAAGCCACTTTTGAAACAGAAAATCAAAAAGAAAAGGTTAGAGTGGGCAAAGAAACAGACATTGGACAACAGATAATTGGAAAAGAGTGTTATGGATCTTAACCCCATTGAGCTTTTGTGGGATCAGCTAGACTGTAAGGTGCGTGAGAAGTGCCAACAAGACAGCCACATCTATGGCAAGTGTTACAGGAAGTGTGGGGTGAAATGTCACCTGAGTATCTGGACAAACTGACTCACGTTATTAATGTCCTGATTATACATTGCGATCAGTTGAATTCCACTTTGGTAAATAAAAGTACCAATTTCTTTCCATAAGAGCAAAATATGTACATTATTCCAAACTTTTGGCTGCCAGTGTATAAATAATTTAGAGTTTTATATAATTTAATTTAATTTAGTTTTCATTTTACTGTTAGTTTTGTTTTTTCAGTGTTTTCTATTTTGAGATAATTTAAAATGTTACATTATATGCATTTGTAATTCAGTTATACATTAATGATGATGTCATTTAAAGGAATAATCCATGTTCAGTATAAATTAACCTCAATCAATAGCATTTGTGACTAAATCCTGATTACCACAAAAAAATATTTCGACTTGTCCTTCCTTTTATTAAAAAAAATAAATAAATAAAAACTCAGGTTACAGTGAGGCACTTACAATGGAAGTGAATGGGGCCAGTTTTTGCAGGGTTCTAAGGCAGAAATGTGAAGCCTCTAATTTTATAAAAACTTACATTATTTATGTTAAAACATGTTTTATTTGAGCTGTAAAGTTGTTTAAATAAACATTTTAAGGTATTTTGGGGGGTTTTAAAGTTTACTGCCTTACATCATTATGGAAACAAAGTTGTAAAATTAGATATAACTTAGCAAAGAAAAGGTTAGAAAGTTATTTTATCATACTAAAACCATGTTAACACACATTGTTTATGTCTTGTTATCAACACTGTGCCTCAAATGCTTTCATTTGACCTAAACGGAATATTCCTTTAAATATGTTTAACGCCATTAAATTTCTATCTATCTAGTACTATATCATGAAGACAGGTTGTACATGTATCAAATATAACATATAACAAATTGTAATATTAATTTGTGGTTATTTATTTGATTTTAGTTTTGAAGTCATGAAAATGTATTTTAGTTCAGTTTCAGATTCAGTTTATGTTCGTTTCAGATAACAAATATTATTTTCATATAGTTTTTCTTTTAGATTTCATTAATGATAATAAACCCTAAAAACTCCCAAAATATTATGAGTTTGTTTGCAGTTACTAATACCTCTTGGGATTTCATGTTCTTGCTACAGGAACAGCTACACCCATATTATTTATGAGGCAACAGTGAGTTCATCTGCTCCAGTGAGCTGTAAAATGATGTTAAAATTAACTTTGTGTATATCTGCAGCATGGGATTATGGTTTTTGCGGCTCAGATAGTGGGTGGGGTTCATCTCTACACACAGAAGACTGAGGTAACTCAAGCATATTGATCAGAGCTCACACCCAGCTTTGGTGTTGGCCTTTTAGTAAACATCCATCATATGACTATAGATCTTCATTAATCCTCTCTAATGGCAAGCAGTTGCTTTAATAGCTTTCAGTTGGTAAACTGTCATATGGCTATGAAGCCAACCAGATTACATGTAAACATGAGCACAATATATTTGACTTGTTTTGTTCATTCCTTTTAATCAGTTGGATGGTTCAATAAGGCAGCATTCTCTTGAACTAATAAGTCATTTGGAAGGAATTATTCCAGTCTTCAGAGTTTTGAGCAGACTCTTGAGTACATTCAGTGGGAGATGAGAGACATGGCATAGTACACAGCAGTACATGTTAAAATAAGTGTGTAAATTTTTATATGATGCAACCTTGAAAGCTGTTTCTTTAACTATTTGCTCACATCCAGCATTATATTTCTGCAGAAGAAATGCTGTGGCTGGGATGGTAAAGAAGACTGGGGACCTATTACCCTACTCTTGCTACTATAAAGTCAATGCCACTGTAAATGCAACATCTGAAGACCAGGCTTCAGAGATATGCCCCACATCTTTCAAACCACACATGCAGCATTTATAAGCAGGAACAGCTTCATGGACACTGTGTCCGGCCTGCAATTTGTAAATGGTGTTTCAAAATAACTTGTAAACTTTGACCTCTTCTTTCTCTAACAAAGTGATGCAGTGAGGGAATACAAAAATGGCTGGATGAAAAACTTTTCAAAATGTCCCATTTTGGTGGACATTTTGGCCATTGCTGTGAAGGTAAGAAAGCAAGGTTGTCACTAAACACATTAGACCCCATTTGCGATATCTTAAATGACTTAAATATTGATCTGTTTCTCATGTTTCTGTGACTAGAAATGTCCTTGGGTTTATAGGGTTTGATTTAGCCATTGGGTAAGAAACTGGGTGCATCAGGGTGGGACAGTGTTATGTTTCACCATTGTTGTTCACACAAAGCATATGACCTTTGTGATATTGTGGCAAAGAGTGAGATGGTGCTCTTATAACCATGTCTGTAAAATATCTTAAAAATATAAATTTATCTTAAACATATGATTTTTGCTTAAAGTGACTGGCTAAAATGTAGTAATTGGCTAAACCATATCATTTGCATATACTGGTATTTCAAAGTGGTTCGAAAAGCAGACAGTCCATATCAAATACTAAAACAGAAAAAACCTACAATGTTATGCATACAATTGTATTATTCTGTTCGTACTGGAAATAAAAAGAAATGATATTTTAATGTTTTTTTTTTTTATGACAGTATATTTATATAAACCAAGGATTGAACGTTTTGGGGATTATCACAGAGGATACGTGATATACCTGAGCAAGTTTTTTATTGTCAGGGCAGGGAGGAGGACACTTGTTATCAGGTGTTGTGTATAAATATGACCTGTTGATCTCCTAGATTCATTTTAGGATAACACTACAGTCTAAGAAGGTAAGAGAGATGTTATCATGTCAGACCATTTGTTATGCTGTAATTGGATTTCTAGATAATAACTTACATTAATAATCTAGATATAACTGTAATAAGTTAGATAATAACTCATAAATAAATCTATCTATATATCTAAACTTTTATATTCACTGTAATGCCACTTTGGTTTTCAGTCTGCATTTAATGACTTGCTGTTATTCATTTCTATAAGCTTGATATAAAACTAAAAGATGGGATCCCGCACATTGGTTCTGGTTGTGTTTTTAGGTGTGCTCTGTGGTGAGTGGAAGACAATTTCCTCTTTTAATAAAATAAGTTATCTGCAATACTATAACAGTAAACTAGCTACGCTTTTTATAGAAAATATAAAGTATCTTGGTCTGAATCATAGCAGAAAATACAGACAATCACTATATCTTTAAGCTCAGAAGCCTTTAATATAAGTTTTCTATGTTTCTCTTTAAATTTGCCAATCTATATTACAACAGAAAGTACAGCTTTTTGAAATTGTGCATGTCGGCGCTCTCTAGTTGTGCAGGCACTGAAGTGTAACTACTGCCAGAAGATTGACAAAGATAACCCCACCTGTGGCCAACTAGAGGAGAGAGAATGCAGCTCTGGCCTCAATAACTGCATTAAGATCACAATGCACAAGCCAGCCTGTGAGTTGACCATATTCTTTTCCTTAAACACCAAAACCAAATTTGTATGATTTACTGTTATTGCTGATTGCTCATTTGCACAAATCATCTGAGATACAGCCTAATGAATTTTTGATATTGTAGTTTCAAAATAAATATAACCAAACTCATCAAGGCTATATGAATAAAATGTGAGAGCCTTTTGTAAAGCCGTTGTATTTCTTTTTGTAGATGGTGAGGTGCGCAGATGTGCCAGTGATAAGGAGTGCGACACTGTGTTGCCTGAACAGGTGGAGAAACACTGCTGCAGCACAGACCTCTGCAACTAATCTGCTCCATCAGCCACATTTATTTAACTCACAAAATATTTGGTAATTAATAAATGCTCAAAACATACCATTATCCAAATGTTTTATTATATGTAATATTAAGAGAGAGAGAGAGATTATGAAGAAATAAAGTCTGACCAGCAAAAGAAAGTTGTATAAATGGTACTTTGTAGTATATAAAACATTTTAATCATCAATATATCCATACAGTATGAAGACATAATGTCATTTTCACTACACCGAGGTTTGAAAAGAACAACAGTTGAACACTGCAATAACACAGCATTGTCAGCTTTCACACAAAGTGATATGGACACACACAAAACAACTTGCCCACACAAAAATGCCAGACTCAAAAACACCATGAATACATAGTCAAAAATAGGATTAATTACTTCTCTCATCTACTTAACACATCAAACACATTTTTGTTCATGGTTTATTGCAAAGTAAAATTCCAAATGACACAGAATCATTTTAATAAAAAAATAAAAAATAATTCAGACATCATTATAGCACTGTCAAAGTGTGTATTAATACAGGCTTTGATGCAGATGGTTATGGTGCCATTACAGTGGAAGTCTTCATTCACATCTTTCCATCAAACTGGGCCAAAATTGATGGTCACTACTAGGTATATGCAGAGCAAGCCAAACCACATGGTGCAACCTTTATAGGTGGCGGTGGAGTCCAATGGAGTGAGGAGGATCGGACTGAGCCCAGTAACTATCACAGCCATCGCTCTCTGGTGGTTTTGTAGCCCTCTGTCTCAGATATCGAAGAATGTACACTGACGGCCAAATGTTTGGAAATATTTACAGATTTTGGTGTTTCAAAGAAAATTGGTACTACTTACCAAAGAGGCATTCAACGGATTACAAATTATAGTCAGGATATCACTGATGTAAAAAACAGCTCCATCACTATTTAAAAAAAATCATTTTTGATCAAATCTAGACAGGCTCCATTTCCAGCAGCCATCACTCCAACACCTTATCCTTGAGTGATCATGCTAAACTACTAATTTGGCAGTGTTGTAGTCAAGACAACCAATCGTATATCGAGTGTATCGAGGTCAAGACCAAGACTAAGGCAGGTTGAGACAGAGTCAAGACCAGTGTGAGTCAAACACTTACAATAAATTGTGGAACATGCAACCCATAGGCACTCCTCAAATTGATCTGTGTGTATTCTTGATAAAATAATCAATAGGCATTGCACAGATTAATTTTATGTGTGTGAATTTTCCATTGTTTTCTATGAGCAAGCAAATACAAACAAACACTAAGGAGCTGAAATCAAATGAACCATCTTTATTCAACACTACTTTTCCATGTTTTACCATCCACCTAAAACAATAAAATGTTGGTGCAAGCATCGCATCATGTTTTCTGGATAACTCTTCCCCAATAATCCATCATTCAGTACAGAATATATCAAACAATTATTCAATACTTAAATCCTCACTTTTCTCTGTCTTTTCTTAAATAATATAGTATGTTTTTCTGTTGTTTTTGAACCAACAATAAGCCTTGTATAAATATGTGCAATTTACTAACAACATAGCTACATTTATAAATTAGAACTGAGCATGCCAAACATAAGCAAAGCAGCCTATTTAAAATTTACATTTTTCATATAATTGGAGGCACTTTACGCTGTCTACACTCTCTGTTATCACATCTCAAGCTCTCTCACCCAAGTGAGGGAGTGTTACCATGGCATGTAGTGTTTATGTCAGAGCTGACATTAATGCTGATGTAACGTAACTTTATATAGCTACATAGCTTTATGTGGCCTGAATCGTCATTATTTATCACAAGCAAAAACTTAACTAGGGAACAACAATTTGTCACTACATGCCCTGCCCACTCAATCTCTCACAAATTTAACACTGCATTAGCTACTGTACATCCCTCAATATATGTTAACTGATTTAGGTAGCTTGCGAACCGAGCTAGGTGGCAAATGGCTGGCAAGCAACTGAAATTAGCACCCTAAAAAACAGTAAATACATAGGTAGCTAATATGCAGGCCTATAGGCCTACTCGCTAAACCTCTTTCGATGAGGGGGTGAAGATGAGTTTTGAAGTCATATTATGGTTTATAATTTCGACCGCAAAAAATGCAAGGTTACAGATGCCAAGAGTGCCAACTGGATAATGAAAAAAAAAAAATTCTAATTTGTAAATTTGTTCTTGCAAATTAATTCTTGCAATGGCACAGCAACAACATGTTTTATTATTTACTTATTTATTCCGGAAATAAAGTCGCAGACGACTATAAGTCGCAGCAGGTCAAAATCGCGTTGTTGATAGAAAGAGAAAACAAAAATGCATTTATCGCACTGACAATGGTTGGACACGGCGGGCACGAGGACCCGGGAGCAGCCGCCCGGCATCCATTTACCGATTCGGATGTCAAACGCGCTCCGTGAAGATTACAGATAATCTGCAAATCGTATCACGGTGTTTTTGGACTTGTTAACAGAATTTGCTTTTAGTAATCGCATGTAACAGTTTATCATATTCTTTTTATGTTTCATGAGAGAAACGAGACAAGTAGTCTAAGCCACGTCTGTTCATAACAGCTGTAAATATGCTGTGCTCAAATAAACAGTTTTTAGTCTGAGTAAAACACCTAGGGTTGCACCAGCTGTGCGTAAATTCTCACGTAAATTAGGATGTAAAGTTCACACTATGGGTTTAGTAACTACTAGTTCATTTGTAACGAATTCAGTGCTTAATTTGACCAGTTCTTAGGGCAAGACTTAACTAGTAGGTCGTAAATTCTCCGTAAAGTAATGCGTAGTCGCATAATATGACGTTTACCCGTATTTATCCAAGATTCAAATGTAATTAAAAAAAATGTTCACTCTTCAAAAAAAAAAAATATATTTTTTTTTTAATAAAAGCATTTGGATATAATGCTTAAATGTAAATGTCATTTGCAGACTTTCATGGTAAAATATAATTATAATAATATTTTCGCCTATAATATAACAAGTTATCTATGCTTTTGAATCACAGTCTACTGCAGTAGTGAAGACTTCCAGATGAAGAAGTTCAAATAAATAGAAAATTGTTGGTCTGTCTAAACATGCAGTTAGGGCCTACGTCAATGTAAAATGCCCAAACAAATTGGTGAGGTGTGAGGACTCGCCTATAGTATCGCTCCCCGTGTTCCGCCCGGCGGAAAGAATAGTAATAGGAGGCTTGCGTCTCAGCGTTTTTAGCTTCTCGGATCACCGTGTCATCATGACAGCGTGTCATGCTAAAAAAATTTTAAAACGTCTCACGAGACACTTATTCTGTTCTCTGTGTCTAGTTTTTTAAACGTATACAAACACGTTCAGTCTTAACTGGCCATTGACAACATTTTATCTGACTTGTTAGTCGTGATCTTGCGATAATTAAAATGTTAGGCTATTTGTTCATTTATTCATTTTCTTGAGATGAAAGCCATTATTCCTTTTACAAGGCACTTCACTGTAAATAACAATGTGTGTATTTATTATTTATGTGTTTTGCGCTTATAGCATAATGGTTATTTTAAATAAAAAAATAAAAAAAGTTGTTTATCGTGTGGTCTGATTTATTATCAATCCAATCTTTATACGTCCCATAACAAAACTATACACGCATATAAATCAGATCATGAAACAAATGCAGTAGGCTACTGTTACATCCCGAGGGACGTATATTAATCATTGTGATGGTGATATTTAAATGTGGTTTATTTTGTGTCTCCCTGTGTTTTTCTTGTCACTTTTGCTCTCCATTAGGATAATGAGACCCACCTTCTGTTCATCATCTATGATTGTCTCAGCCCAGAAATGGAGAGTATTAGGGGCTCACAATTCTCTTCACTAGTACAATACACATATAGAGAATATTTTATTTTGCATGATTTATTATATCTCTTGGTTCCAGCATTTGGTTGTGTTGCTACTTACATTGCACTTACTACAGGAACATTCCCCCTTGAGCAACCTGGAGTTAAGTGCCTTGCTCAAGGACACAATGGTGGTGGCTGTGGGGATCAAACCAACCACCTTCTGCTTAACAGTTTAGGCTTTAGCCCACTACACCACCATGCCACTAATAGTGGCACCTGGTGGCAGGGTTGGTACCGCATTCCTTTTTTGAAGAGAGAAAAACAAAATGTGGAGAAAACATTTATTTTATTTTCTCTCTTCAAAAAAAGGAATGCGCATAAATCAGATCATGAAACAAATACAGTACAGTATTTGTGTCATGAAAAGGTTTTAAGAGAGAACATTTTTTTTTTTTTAAGATAAATTGTTTGTATTTTTTTGAAGAGTGAAAATTTTAAGAGAGAATTGAACTGAGACACAATTTCTATTTATTTTTTTCACCTTGCGGTTCAGGGCTTCCGTACTCTTAGTTTGTGGCAAGCTGCTACATATTTTGCTGCTGTTGTGATCAAGCTGGAGTTTTCTCCCAAAATATGTCTTCATTTTCCAGGATTTGATAATGCAATACAATTTGGTGCTATTTGATGTAATTGTGTAAATGATACAGATCGGATGTTGTGATGGTGATCACAGTGCAGCAGGAAGTGTTCTTCTGTCTCCACCTCTCTCTGAGAGCACAGTGCACACAGTCTCTGCTCTCGCAGCTGCCATCTCTGTCTGTGCCGTCCTCTCTCTATAGCCAAACAGTGATCGATCAGTCTGTACTTGCTTAGTGTCTTTCTTACTTTATGCTGTTTCACACAGCTCAGGTATTCTGCTGGTTTGTAATCTCTTTTCAGAGAATAGAGTTCAAATTCAATCTTCTTTTGTGATTTAGTGGCATCTCTCCAATTGGCAATATAATTTTGTTTTTGTAATATTATCATTTGGTTGGGCCAGATTATGCTGTGCTGGTTTGGATGCAGTTTCAGCACCAGCTTTGAAAGGGCGCTCCTGTGTAGGTTCTACTCCTGGCACTGCAGAGCTGCAGCCGGGTAGAATTTCAGAGATCTTTTTTGGATACTGATTAGTAAGGGATATTGTCCTAATTCAGCTCTGCACAAGTTGTTCGGTGTCACTCTGTTTACTTTTAGGATGCTTTTACAAATTTGTGTATGCAGAGTTTCAATTTCTTTTTTTTCCCATTTAGTAAAATCTTGGGATTTTAGGGGTCCTCATATCTCGCTGCCAGAGCAATTGGCTCGATTATTGCTTTAAGGATTTTTAGCCAGGTTTTAATTGGAATTTCACCAATTAAGCCAGATCAAAGTTTCCTGTTGAATTTAGTTTTAGTCCCAGATTAGTGTATTCAATGTTGTGCTGGAGGACTTGGTTTCCTGCTCTGAAGGTGTATTTATTTTCCCTACACCTGGATTGAAAAATCATTATTTTAGTTTTTGCTAGGTTCATTTTAAGAGCCCACATTTGACTGAATGTCTATGATGTCAAGGATTCCCTCTTTTGTTTTTGACAGAAGGACTAAATCATCTGACTGAATCAGAAATTAAATGTCTCCTCTTTGCAGAGTTGGGCCGGGGGCAGTCAAATAATTTAATGCTTTGGCTAATTCATTTATATAAATGTTAAATGGAGTGGGGCTCAATTGGCAACCTTGTCTGACTCCTCATTGTTGAGAAAAAAATTCTGTTAGTTTGTTCCTTATTTTTACAGCACATGTATAGTTTTTATACATGGTGCTAATTAAATAAAATGTTTTCCCTCCAATCCCGTTTTCCAGTAGTTTTAGGAAGAGTCCTTCTTGCCAGAACAAAAGCCTTCTCAAAGTTGACAAAGCAAGCAAAGACTTTGGTTTTGTTTTGTCATGTTTCTTAATAATCGTGTGGAGGGTGTAAATGTGCTCCGATGTTCTGTGTTTGGGCAGTAATCCAATTTGGCTTTTCTCCAGGATTTTGTGGGTTTGAAGAAAGTTCTGCAATCTTATATTAATAATCAAACAGAATATTTTCCCCAGGTTGCTATTGACACATATGCCTCTGTAATTTTTTTGGCTCAAATTTGTCTCCTTGTTTAAAGATGTGTGTAATTAAGCCTTGATTCCAGGTGTCAGGAAAATACCCTACACTCAAAACAATGTTGAATAATTAAATTATTGCTCTTTTGAATTTGTCATTGGTGTATTTATTCATTTTGTATAATATTCCATCAATGCCACATGCCTTGTTGGGTTTTAATGTATGTAGTCTATCTGTTAGCTCATTTGCTGAGATTGGGAAATCCAGGGGGTTCTAATTGTCCTTAATTTTTTCTTTCAGGATTTCTAATTAGGTTTTTATTTCATTTTGAGCAGGATAAGTTTCAGTTATTTTGTACAGATTTTCAAAGTGTGTCCTCCATATGTTCCCATTTTGAATGGCCAATTCTTCCTGTTGGGGTCTATAGAGATTGTTCCAATTGTTCCAGAAGTTGCTGGTATTTATTGACTCCTCCATTGCTTGAAATAATTGTTCTGTATGCTCTTTTTGCTCTTAGAGTTTGTTTGTACACATTAAGAGCCTCATGATAATGATGGCGGAGTTCTTGATTGTCAGGATCTCTGTGTTTTTGATTGGAAAGATGTCGTACTGTTGTCCTAATACTTTTACACTCACTGTCAAACCACTTTTCGTTGGTGTTTTTGGTTTCCTTTTTGATGATTTTTTCAAATTGCACATGGATGCTGATCGGTGGAACATATTGGTAATGTCACTTATTGCCAGATTTACGCCTACATTATTTTGTGGGTATGTGTTCATTATAAATTTGTCCAATAATAATTGTATAGTTTGACTTTCTATTGCACTTTGATAATTTTATTTGCTGTTTTTTGTCCACTTTTATGATTGTTGCAGCTTTAGTAAATGAGAGGGCTGTCTGCGTGATTCATTGGTTTGAGTTGGTTTTAGATACCGTGTAATTTTACAGTGGTCTGACAGAGGTGTTTGAGGACTGACTGTGGATGCTCTGAGATGCACTGGGTCAATGCATGTAATGAAATAATCTACAGTACTGTTACCCAGACAGGAATTAAAGGTATAACAGCCAAAAGAGTCTTTCCGTATACGACCGTTCACTATATACATGCCCAGTGATCGACAGAGCTCTAGTAGGCTTTTCCCACTATTGTTTGTGAATTTGTTGTAATTATTTCGGAAGTGGTATGAGGGCAGAGAGAGGCTTGTGTTTTTAATATATTTGACTTCCTGTGTGTTGACAAAGTCTGGTTCATTTCCAGTTCTGGCATTTAAATCTCCACACATTAACACATTTCCTTTTGTCTGGATACGGCAGATCTCATCTTGCAGGATGGAAAAGGTTTCTTCATTGTAATAGGGAGATTCAGCCAGGGGTAAGAATATGTGGCAGTCTGTGGAGACAATATCTATTTGGATTTTTACCAAATGTAAAATCTTTAGATTTTTATAGATTTGATTGAGACTATGAGTTCTGTTCTGTACCATATCAGCATTCGCTGAGTCTCCGCCATGAGTCACCCCTCTTAGTCTGGTTGATAGTAGAACTATTACTCTAAATCCAATTGGGCTGCCAGTGGACAAATCTCTTGCACTCCATGTTTCTTGAAGTACTATAATGTCAGAATTCTGAATTTCGTTTTTGAAGTCTGAATGTTGACTCTTAACTCCAAAAATGGAGGACCTCAGTCCTTGAATATTCCAACATCTGATTTTTAAGGAGTATGAGCCCATTAATTAATTGCATTTGTTATTTCAAAAACAAGACAAACATCAGTATGTTGTTGAATTGACAGATCAAGAAGAATATATGAAATATTATGATGCATCTAAGAAAATCTTTTTTTAAATAAATGTATAAAATAGCTTCTTAAAATATACTTCTTAATATTATTAATTGTTTTCCCAAGAAGAATATTTTAAAGAATATGAGGTTTCTTAGAATCTCTTTTAAAATAAATGTATAAATAAAATAAAATACATACATTTTCCTTTCTTTCTTTTTTTTTAAACTAACTAATCCATGAGGTGAGAACACAGCAGAGTCAGCATGTGCTAGATGTTTCTGAGGTCTCTGGATGGAGATGAGGCCGGATGGCTGTCGATCAGTGATCTGCTGGCTGCTTCAGCTTAGCTCTGGCTGCCTGGGTGTTGCTCCTGCTGATGTTCATGTGAATAAGAAGGCAAGGGTGCTGCAGGCCTGGTCATGTGATGTTTTACAGGGGGAAACATAGCGCCTGTCATGGGGTTTCTCCACTCAGAATCGATGTGGTGGAGGGGGCGGTGATTTGAAGGGTGACCCTGTAGTGGCTCTATGGGGTGTCTATGAGGTTGCTGCGGTGCAGTGTGATGTCCTTCAGGGTCTTGGCAAAGATGGGAACTGCCTTTCTGTGGAGATGGTCGTAAAGGCTGCTGAGATTCAGAGTGGGGTGCTGAGCCAGGTGTACGTTGGGCTTTAGGGTACAGTCTCTAGACACTCTTGCATTTATATGCCTGATGATGTCTGGGTGGAAATCTGAGCGCAGTAGCAGGGTAGAGAGGTGTTGCTCTGTTGTAGGGTTCTCTCTCTCTGTCTCTCAAATGTCAACATCATACTGTATGTCGAAATGATTAATGCTTGTCACGCAAAACCTGAGCTCATTGATGTCATAGAATATCAGTCTGCTTTTTTTATTCCATCCGTTACGCCTGATCGGAGGCTTCCGAAAATATTTAGTTTATCCGTAGGGTTACGTCCTACCTAAGTTTAATGGTGCAACGCTCAAATATTAAAAAAATTGTGACTTGGTGCCCATTTACGCCACAACTAGGCTAAGTTGTAACATACGTATATATCTGGTGCAACCGGCCCCTGCTGTATTCTATTCATTCGTTTGACTGACTGAATGTTTTTACTACAAGTGTGATGATGAAGCATCATTTTGTGGGCATGTGAGGAGTTGTGTTTGACAGTGGACTAGAGTTTGTTAGAGCAATAATATTATGTTGGACAAAAACTGGTTGCATAAAATACTTTGTATTGGAAAATATACTAAATTGGCAACTTTAAAACTCTTCTACCGTCTCTATGCCTTCACTAAAATACTGGGGAAAACAGTATTTATTTTGAGAAATTTGACAATTTTCCATGGCACACCTGACAATCTTTCATGGCATGCAAGTGGGCACAGTGGTTGTGAAACACTGATTTAGGTAGCCAAATTGTATTATAGAAGATTTGGCTGACATCTCTCAGACAGCCATAGTTACCAAGGATTGATGACCGCTGTTAACAGTAGCCTAACAAACATTTCAAATTAGAAATGAGTAAAGATATTGCTTGCATTTGGAGCAGGAAGTTCTACATCCAATCACATTAATGATGTTATCAAATTAATCAGACAATGCACAGGCAATTTAGTGATATTGCCACAGTTGTTGTCTTGACCGGTCATGAAACAAAATCCAGAGCCCTCTTTGTCTAAGACCGAGAAAAAATGCGGTTGATTTCAGAGACAAGACCGAGACCTTCAAAAAGTGGTCTCGAGACCAAGACCGATCTCGAGTACTACAGCACTGTAATTTGGTACTAGAAAATCACTTGCCATTATATCAAACACCGTTGAAAGCTATTTAGTTTGTTAAATGAAGCTTAACATTGTCTTTGTGTTTGTTTTTGAGTTGCCACAGTATGCATTAGACTAGCATGTCTTAAGGTCAATATTAGGTCACAAATGGCAAAAAAGAAACGGCTTTCTCTAGAAACTCATCAGTCAGTCATTGGTTTGAGGAATGAATGATATACTGTACAATGCTTGAAATTGCCACAAAAAAACAAAAACCTGAAGATTTCATACAAAGTCTTCAAAGACAAAAGACAACTGGCTCTAACAAGGACAGAAAGAGATGTGGAAGACCAGATGTACAACTAAACGAGAGGATAAGTAAGAGTCTCTAGTTTGAGAAATAGATGCCTCACATATCCTCAGATGACATCTTAATTGTATTATTCTTGCTCAACACCATTTTCATGTACAACAGTACAGAGACGACTCAGGGGTGCAAAGAATAAGCCACTTTTGAAACAAAAAAACAAAAAGAAAAGGTTAGAGTGGGCAAAGAAACTTAAGACATTGGACAACAGATAATTGGAAGTGTGTTATGGATTTTCACCCCATTGAGCATTTGTGGGATCAGCTAGACTGTAAGATGTTTGAGAATTTCCCAACAAGACAGCCACATCTATGGCAAGTGCTACAGGAAGTGTGGGGTGAAATGTCACCTGAGTATCTGGACAATCTGACTGCTAGAATGCCAAGGATCTGCAAAGCTGTCATTGCTGCACATGGAGGATTTTTTGATGAGAAATATTTGAATTAGTTCTGAAAAAAAAAAATTCTAATTGTAATTATTCACATTATTAATGTCCTGACTATACATTGTGATCAGTTGAATGCCACTTTGGTGAATAAAAGTACCAATTTCTTTCCATAAGAGCAAAATCTGTACATTATACCAAACTTTTGGCCACCAGTGTATTTGCGATTGAAACAAAGTTAAAGTTAAAGTTAAATTGAGAAATTTAGTTGAACTTTAAGCTTTGACTCAGTTTGAAAAAAGTGTAACCTGCAATAACCTGCAATTGTTACTTTAAGGATCTAATTCCCCCTGACCTAAGACTTAAAATGAATTGTGTTGGTGTCACTTAATTTAAATTTGTTGTCGTTTGTCTCTGCAAACAAAGAGAATTATATGTTTAAAGAGAACTAAATTTAAATTGAGAACATTTGTTGAAATTTTCAAACTTTGACACAGTTTTATTTTGTAAATGTGTTAACCTGCTCTTATTACTGTACGGAGCTATTTCAATCTGACCTAACCCTTAAAATGTACTTTGTTGGTGTAACCTAATGTAGTCAGATACATTCAGAACATATATGTAAAATAATAGTTTGGACTTGAATCATACCATTTAATTTAGGTTACCACATAAAGCACAATTTTTAGGTTTATATTGTTTTCAGTGTAAAAATTTGCTTGATGTGGTAGCATCTAAATAACTGGTATTATGTAAGTAACAAATGTTATTTAATCTGACTACATAACTTAACAAATTGATCTTTGAGGTGATAAAAGTGTATGTAAATGCTTTAATTTTCAATATCTGGTACATCATTTGATAAAACATTAAGCCATGCATTTAAAATAACAGTGTGGCTTTTAAAAGATTATTAAAACAAAAATTTATGTTTCTTTGGGGAATAAAGGTTTGGTGTGTGTGTCCAGCAATGATGTTGCTGTCATTGCTTCACTCATATTCTGCAAAATTTTAAGTGTCATCAAAAATGTTTTTTCACACCTTTAGCCACTCCACTCTAACTGGATATATTCCTTCAGTCCAGGCTAAGCACAAGCCCTCAAATGTAAGTTAACATAATATCTATGTTGAATACACTTAGAGATGAAATGTCTGTTTTTAAATGTTTATTGCTAGTCTCTCCTTAAGGTGATTTTCCTAACTCAAACCTAATTGAATTCAAATGGTTCTTCTTCAAATAACATAACATCTATACCAAATTGCCTAAATATAATTTATGAAACTACTTAATCACTGAGGGTACATTTTGTTTTATCACATACACAATAAATCAAGAAAAAAACTCAGACACTGAGGTACAAGGAAAGACACAAGTGGGGATTTGATTACTAGTTTACTGATATCCTGTTTAGCATATAAGCAAAATACTATGTTCAGAAAGTAATCACTCACATCATTTTTTACCACCACACATACAGCGACTTGATACCCCAAAAAGCAGTCAAATAAAAACGCTGTTAACATTCTAGTTAAGAAATTGTCAGTACACAATTTTGTTCAGTCAGCTGATGGAAAGAAATGCCTAATAAAATTTGTCATGATTTCTAGTCTCTTGACTGAAATATTCTTAGAGATATTACAATATATTAGCAAGTGTATAAACATATCAAATAACACCTGTGACTATGATACATAACTGCAACATGATACTAGCATACCTTAAAAATAAATCGAATGTGTGATTATTAAAGGATTTCAGTTGATAGCAAAATGTTCATTTTGGGTGAATTGTCCCTTTAATGCATTGAAAGATTTGGTCTCTTTTAAAAAAAATGTTTTAAGATTTTCTTAATTGTATAAACACAACAGCAATTACTATTATTTCTTTTTTTTTTTTTACATTATTCAGATTTTCAAAGCAGCAGACATGATCAGCAATCATTTCAGAGCCCCTCTTCTTTTACATACACATGGGATGACATTGCCTGAAATGAAGTCAACGGAACGGACAATGAATGTGCATTGGGCTCAGATGCTGAAGGTGATGCAGCACTTGGTGGGGATGGTAGGGGTTGGGTGTGTGCCATGTCCGTCGGTGGCAGGGAGGATGAGTGTTCAGTTTTGCGATGAGTGCGCAAGTGTTTGCGAAGATAGGCAGCAAAGAGAAAAGCCTTTCCGCAAACAGCGCAGCAATGGGGCCGACTTGTCGAGTGGATGCGGTGATGTTTGCGAAGCCCGGCTTTATTCAGAAAACCTTTGCCACATTTGTCACAAATGTGGGGTCGTGGCTTAGGGTGCATTTTCTCATGTGCTTGTAGATCAGCCAGCTGTGCAAAATCTATATGGCAGGTCACACAAACATACTGATTGTCAAGCTGAAACCGTAGAATCAGTTGGGGGAGAGATCATGTGAAGGCTGGTATGGGCTTGCACTTCCTCCCAGGTCCCAAATATCTTATCACAGTGAGAGCATGAGAACTTTGGGAGGGTGGGGGGAAACACTTGAGCAGGTTCAGGGGCAGGCTGGTCCTGCAAGGGCCTCTCTGTTAAGTGTGTCCTCTCATGTTTGCGCAAATTAGAGGACACCACAAAGGACTTGAAGCACTGTAGGCATTTGAAGGGACGCTCCCCAGAATGCACCCTCCTGTGTTTATTCAGACTGGAGCGTTCTGCGAAGGACTTGCCGCACTCGGTGCAGGAGAAGGGCCGCAACCCGGTGTGAACCAGCATGTGTCGCCGCAAATCCCAAGAAGCAACAAAAGCCTTATCGCAGCTTTGGCATTTGTAGGGCCGCTGACCGGAATGCACACGCTGATGCACTGCAAGGTCGGCAGGCTGCCGAAACCTCTTGGTGCACTTGTCACAGGGGTATGGCTTGAAACCTTGATGTGCCCTCTGGTGTCGGCGGAAACTAGAGGGATCTGAAAACATCTTGCCGCACTGTGGACAAAGGAATGGCTTTTCGCCTGAATGTGTGCGGAGGTGAGACTGGTATGAGGACAGCTGGGTAAAACCTTTGCCGCACTGCTCACACTGGTATGGCTTGCTCTTAGAATGGATTCGTAAGTGGCATGCCAAAGAGGATGGCCAAGAGAAGGCTTTACCACAGTCAGAGCACAGGTAAGGCTTCTCCCCCGTGTGCGATCGCTCATGGTTCTTCAAGTCCTTCAGCTCGGTGTACGTTTTACTGCATTGCCCGCATTCATACGGGCGGTGGCCTTGGTGATTGCGCCAATGCTTGCGGTACACAGAGGGGTCAGCGAAACTCTTCCCGCACTCTGCGCAAAAGTAAGGCTTCTCCCCTGTGTGCGATCGTTGATGCACTTTGAGCTTAGATAATGTGGGATAGCTCTTAGAGCAATGTGGGCAGGAGTGAGGCCTCTCGCCACTGTGCTGCGTCATGTGGATACGCAGACAAATGGACTGCATAAATGCCTTGCCGCAGTCAGTGCAAACAAAAGGTTTCTCACCTGTGTGTGAACGGCTGTGATTGCGTAACTCCGTCTGAGTCTTAAACGCCTTGTGGCACTGTAGGCACTGGAATGGACGCTGAGCAGAGTGTGTGCGCTGATGCTTGGAAAGCTGTGCCTGGCTGGAGAATGTCTTAGTGCACTGAGCACAGGTGTATTGCTGCTGTTTCTCTTTGCCATGTACTGAAAGCTTGTGGCTCTGAATAGCTGAAGGGCTGGTTAAGGCCTCCAGACAGATTGAACACTTAAAAGTGTGCAGAGATTTTGATGGTCTCCCTTTGCCGCCTCTTCTTGTTGGTTGTTCTGATAAGTCATCTTGTTCTTTACCAGGCTCAGTCTCAGAAGGTGGTGGTGTATACTGCTCTGTGGTAGGTGGGCTACCTGGCTGGGGTGAGGCCATACTTATGATGCTGTGGAGAAAAAGGCCATCAGTGACCACAATAAGTGCATTCAGTTCAGATTTTAATTTAGAGTTCAGATTTGCATTCTGATTTAGTGTCATATTTAGTTACATATACATGCTTTCAATTGATTGTCACTTTGCTAATTGTTACTTTGTTTCAAACTTGAGAAATGTACCCAAAGAGGGTGATTTGTTTTCATAAATTTAAAACATTGCAAATTTACCATGGTAGGCCTACCTAGTTTCTATAGTTCTTGATAAATAGTTTAGTTTCTGTTAAAATACCATAATTACTCCAGTTAATTTAAGCTGTTGTTAATACTGTAATTTATTAATATGTGATCTTAAGAGTGTGGTTGCTCTCAGAATCTTTTTCATTTAGTTTAATTTTAATTTGAATGACCGTGTTGCCTAAAGGGATAATTCACCCAAAAATTAAAATTCCTTTATGATTTTCTGATCTTCAGTAAAGATACTCAAATTTATTCACTACAAAATACTAATTACTACTCTAAAATTGCAATGACTTTACTGGATACTTCATCATTTACTCACCCTCATGCCATCCCAGATGTGTATTACCTTCTTTATTCTGCAGAACACAAATTATGATTTTTAGAAAAATATTACAACTCTATTAAGTTCATACTATGCAAGTGAATGGGTGCCACAATTTTGATGCTCCAAAAAGCACATAAAGGCACCATAAAAGTAAACTATACGACTCCAGAGTATTAATCCATATCTTCAGAAGTGATATGATTGGTGTGGGTGAGAAACATTTAAGTTCTTATTTTGCTAGAAATACTTCTCCCTGCCCAGTAGGGGGCAATATGCGTAAATAATGTGAATCACCAAAAACAAAAGAAGAAGAGTGTGAAAGTGAAAGTTACAAATGGAGATTGACGGAGCAGGGAGGAAAATGTATAGAGTACACAGTACAGAGACTGCACTTATCAGAGTTACAATTTACTTGCTCTTATCATCTGATCACGGTTGCATTTCACTTCTAGTGCTTTTAGATCTTAGTGCTGCATTCGACACGATAGATCATGACATTCTCTTGAATAGGTCAGAGAAATAAGGAGTTGTATTAGCATGGTTTAGGTCCTATTTAGCAGACTGTTAACACTTTGTCTATGTAAATGAGGAATTGTCAAACCAAACAAAAGTATGTAGTGCCACAGGGATCAGTTTAAGGGCCTCTGCTTTTATCCTTGTATATGCTTTCCCTGGGAAATATTATCAGGAATAGTGGAATAAGTTTCCACTGCTATGCCGACGATACCCAACTTTATATTTCTACAAAACCTGATGAGATTTCACAATTCTCCAAATTAGCAGTGTATCAATGTTATAAAAGATTAGATGGCACAAAATTTGCTTCTGCTCAATTCCGACAAAACAGAGGTATTAGTTTTTGGAACAAAAACCTAGAAAAATAAGCCTCTAAAATATTATTTGACTATCGATGGATGTACTGTTACATCGTGTACTACAGTGAAGAACTTAAGTGTTATATTTGATACCAATCTGTCCTTTGAAAATCAAATTATGTTTGTAGAACAGCATTCTTCCAACTAAGATATATTGCTAAAATATGACACATGCTCTCTGTTGCTGATGCCAAAAAACATATTAATGCATTCATGACCTCAAGACTAGATTATTGTAATGCATTACTAGGAGGATGTCCAGCAAGATCAAAAAATAAACTTCAATTGGTTAAAAATTCAGCAGCCAGAGTGCTGACGAGAACCAAGAAATATGATCATATTAGCCCCATTTTATCATCGTTACATTGGCTACCTGTTAAATTCCGTATTAATTTTACTGTTAATTAATTTAATTCTGTTAACTACTTACAAAGCTTTGAATGGTCTACCTCTGCAGTACTTAAGTGACCTTCTACCATGCTATATTCCATCACGTTCATTACAATCGCAAAATTCTGTCCTGTTAATAGTTCCTAGAATATCAAACTCCACAAAAGGAGTTAGATCCTTTTCATACTTGGCTCCTAAACTATAGAATAGTCTCCCTAACACTGTTCGAGATGCAGACACACTCACTAAGTTTAAGTCTAGACTAAAGACTCATCTATTTAGCCAAGCATACACCTAATTTATCCCTCAACTACTCAAACTGAGTAGAGCTGCTGTTGTGCACGCAACTGTAGTTTATTGAGCACGCACATAGACATACTCTTCCAGAATGTCCTCTGTAGCACTTGGAAGTATCTTGTAATTAACTGGTTCATTCTGATATTTCAGAAAAATGATTCTCGGGTTTCCCAGCACCATTTGAGTGAGGATATACTGTACTGTTGAAGAGACTGCTTAAAACACTTGCACATCTGTGCCTGATGCCGCTTAAAGTGTTTTAAGCTTATAGTGGAATATAATAGCTATACAGTTTAGCTGGGTTACAAAAGAACCAAAAGAAAACAAAACATTGAAAGTCCAATGGATCAAAAGTAAATAGGATAAATAAGAGATACATTTTAGTTATTTAGACAGATTTTGATAATTAAAATATTATTTTAATTATTTTATCATTTTATTTGACTGTCATTCATACGTTTTTGAAGCCTGAAAAGGGAATCATGTACCTTTATTTTATTATATGACCCAAGCAAAATTTGTATGACTTTGTTATGTGCATGAAGCACACAGAGTGAGTTTGTATGGTAATTAATAATCAGATTCGTGAAACACCTAAAACAGAAATCATATTCATAATCACACTTATTTGTTTGCCAATTAATTGTCAGCCAAATTTCACAATCGTGACCCCTAATTTTCATTATTAGGTTCCTACCTTGTGAAGTGTTTTGTTACAAATGTTTCTTTTACTGAGAGTTGATTAAGCATGCACAAGTTTTAGTTATTCCTGTTAGAAAAAAAGTGTTACTCAAATTGCACTAATTTTACTGTAAAATAATTTTATGTTGGAGTGCTAAACTCGAGGTTGCACAATGTTTTGATATTCCCCCTGAAAGTGACTTGAATTTTACATTTTGTTTCATTTATTTTGTTGTTGGATTGCTAAATGTAGATTGGACTTTCCTTTCACGCGAATTGAACAAGTTCTTACTTAAAATCACTCCAAAATAAAATGAGTAATCTACATTTAGCAATCCAACAACAAAATAAATTAAACAAATGTCAAATTCAAGTCACTTTCCGGAGGAATACCAAAACATTGTGCAACCTCGAGTTTAGCAGTCCAACATAAAATCTCTCCAAAATAAAATTAATGTTGGACTGTAAAATGGAGATTACCAGTTAAGACAGGGCTATTTTTGTTGCAGAATAATGCCCTGCAGTGCACACTTTGTTTCTTCTACATTTGTTTGTGTTTAAAAGAGAAGATCATTTATTAAAATATTGAAATATTAATGACAAGTTTTTTATATTTATTTTGGGTTAATTGTTATATTAATCAAGAAATAATAATAAAAAATCTTTAGAAAAATCTGTTAATCGATAAAAAAAAAGAATCATTAGGTGTAGCCCTAAAATGAAGTGCGATAATTTTGATCAAATTAAAATTGTATTTGTAATGCAAGTAACAACAGAACAGAAGCTATAATTATATATCTATAAAGAGTAATTCCATGCATCACTTCATAAAGTGATAAAATGTCATCTGATTTTGATTACTGTGATGGGTCACACCCAACACTCAGTAGCAGATCTACAGTATATGGTCTTTGCAGTGCCACTGAATGGACGTCAAAAAGATAAAAATGTGAATAAATTAGTAAAATATTTTGTATAAGATGCATCACTGTTCCATCATAAGAGTTCTTTGTGAGTGAAATAGCCTATCCTTTATTTACATGTAGGGCCTACACAAGCATACCAAAGAGCACAAATTATTAAAACTTGCATAATATTAAGTGTACAATATAATGATTATGCATAGTGGCAATCTAGTATCTTCTAGACATTTTTTCTTATTATTACAGCGATGCGGCCCGTGGCACCTTATTTTGTTTTCCTGCATTTGGCCCCCCTACCGAATTTTTTTTGGACACCCCTGGTGTAGGGTGTCTGCGGACTCAATAAACACACTGTATGTTAGTATATAATTAGGGGTGTAAATTATATCTGCCACTATGTGCACTGAGGAGCAAGCATCTTACACTATTTGTATTTAGTGCAACTTGTGCAAACAGCCTCTGCCTTAATTTATACTTCGATACAACGCATTAATAAATATGAATAAACCAGGTCATATAAAAGTGATGCAGGTGTATTCAGTTATGCTTATTCACAGAAAAAGTAGCTTTTACCACCATTTATTGTGTATACACTTTTTTAAGTTCAGCTTCTTCTGTATTTTGTGTACCTCTTGAATGTGTAACATGTCCTAGTAACGAATGCCCAACTCGGAGCTTCCCAGGTCCACTTTAAGGTGAAGAAAGTAAGTTGCACCTTTGGAACAACATAAGGGTGAATAAATGATGATGTAATTTTCCTTTTTTTGGGTGAACTATACCTCTAACATCATTGAAATTCTAATAACATTAGCAGCTATGTTTTTTGTGGATTAGTTACCATAATACCATGTTAATAACGTGGTATATTTTGTAAGGGGTCGATGTTGAAGGCGCTGTTATGGAGGAAACGGCACAAAATGGCCGGCATTTGGACCTCAGGGACAACTGGGAGGGAAAACGCTCTAGTTGTCAAAGGAATTTCGCATGTGGACAGCTGATCTGAAGTACAGTACAGAACTGCATTGCACTCCAGTGTAAACGGAGATTTATCATTCTGAATCTCAGCTGTTATGCAATACAATGAAGATTCATCAGGCTGATCAACAGCCCCATACAACTACTGTCTCTGCATGAAGATTAACACAAAATGGCTGGCTTTAGGACCGTTGAATATGCGAAGCAATTTCGGACGCGTCTGTCACTCCAGCTTATTCGCTGCATTTTGCCAATATGTGACAACTAGCACCTAATCAGCATCACTTATGATGCGTACCTTTTGTAGTCTCAGCCGGGACAGGTGCACGTTTGAAAGTGAACTCCTAATCGTTAAATCTCAGAAGAAGAGGCGGCTTTAGGACCATGACAAAACTATCTAGCGAGTGCGGATATCTGAGCCTTCATCGCAACCATGGGAATGTATAAAAAAAATCATCTGAAATCTTAATTAAAACGTAATCAAGCAACTGCTTTTTTTTTTTTTACTGAAGTGTTCCTACTGACTACGGTGCATGGCGAGTGTGATATATTCATAGACATCATATAGATAGACGCCCTATCGACCGCTACTGCCTATTGGCGCGGACGAGCCGCGGTGCCACCATCTTAGACCGGTCACCCGCTCCACTCAGTGTAATCTGTATGGCAGGTGCAATGAACTGTCAGCGCATTTAATTAATCATACCAAACTGATTTTCACGTGGAGTTTTTTTTGCTGCAAAGGTCATTCATGTAGCTATGATACAGGACACATGGTTCGGCGTATTTTAATATTCATAGTAGGCTTAAAAGTAATATAATATTCTGATATAAGATATAAAGTGACCAGACGTCCAAAATCAAAATATGTGATGTAGGATATAAGGTATTTTATAAATCACACACTATAAATATGATAAAGAATCAGAAACAGATAGTTGCAGTAAAGTAAGATATTTTAATAAGTTGAAGAAACTATTTATAATGATTTGTGACACACAATCACAATCTCACTCTCTCTCACTCTCTCTCACTCTCTCTCACTCTCTCTCTCTCTCTCTCTCTCTCTCTCTCACACTCAATTCAATTCAAATGAGCTTTATTGGCATGACTTGTACAGTATTGCCAAAGCATTGGCCATTACATAGGCAACTAACAAATAATCAATAAAATTAATCAGTGAACAAATGCATGAATACATTTATATATATAAAAAAAAAAAAAAAAAAAATTTTGAACCAACATTCAGACCTTAGTTTTGTCCACTGGCTGACTCTTGTAGTTTGTGGCAGGCTGTTACATACTTTGCTGCTGTTATGATTGAGCTGGAGTTTTCTCCCAAAATATAATTTAATTTATCTGAATTTGGTAATGCCATAAAATTTGGTTCTAGTTGTTGGAATCTAGTGAAATAGTCCGATCTAATGCTGTGATAGTGATCAGTGTATGAGGCAGTGTTCTTCTGTCTCCACCTCTCTCTGAGAGCACAGAGAACACAGTCTCTGCTCTCTCGGCTGCCACCTCTGCCGGTGCCGTCCTCTCTCTACAGCCAGACAGTGGGCACTCAGCCTGTATCTGGTCAGGGTCTTTCTCACTTTATGCTCTTTTACACAGCTCAGGTATTCTGCTGGTTTATAATCTCTTTTCAGGTTTAAATAGAGTTCCATCTTTTTTTGTGATTTAGTAGCATCTTTCCAATAGGTAATGTAATTTAGTTTTTGTAGTTTTATAATTTGGTTGGGCCAGATAGTGCTGTGCTGGTCTGGCTGTAGTTTGAGCATCAGCTGTGAGTGCGCGCTCCGGGGCCGGTTCTGCTCCTGACACCGCAGGGCTTCGGCCTGGTAAGAGCTCAGGTCACTGCGCTTCAGGTGCTGGTAGAATTTCACAGCTCTTTTTTGGATATTGATCAATAGGGGGTATTGTCCTAATTCAGCTCTGCAAGAGTTGTTTGGTGTCGCTCTGTTTACTTTCAGGATGCTTTTACAAATTTGGGTATGCAGAGTTTCGATTTCCTCTTTTTCCCATTTTGAAAAATCTTGGGTTTTTAGAGGTCCCCATATCTCGCTGCCATACAGAGCATTGGGTTCAATTATTGCTTGTAGGATTTTTAGCCAGGTTTGAATTGGAATTTCATGTTGAATAGTACTTTTGATCATGTAGAAGACCCTCATTGCTTTTGCATTCAGTTCATTCACAGCCAGATTAAAGTTCCCTGTCGAACTCAGTTTTAGCCCCAGATATGTGTATTCGTGGGTGTGTTGGAGGACTTGGTTTCCTGCTCTAAAGATGTATTTATTTTCCCTACGCCTGGATCTATTTTGAAAAATCATTATTTTAGTTTTTGCGAGGTTAATTTTGAGAGCCCACGTTTGACTGAATGTCTCTACGACATCGAGGAGCTGCTGTAGTCCCTCTTTTGTTTTTGACAGAATGACTAGATCATCTGCAAAGAGGAGACATTTAACTTCTCCCAACCCTGACGCAATTCGTTTATATATATGTTAAATAGAGTGGGGCTCAATGGGCAACCTTGTCTGACTCCTCGTTGTTGGGAGAAAAATTCTGTTCACTTATTTCCTATTTTTACAGCACATGTATTGTTTTTATACATGGTGCTTATCAAATCAAATGTTTTCCCTCCAATCCCATTTTCCAGTAGTTTTAGGAAGAGTCCTTCATGCCAGATCGAGTCGAAAGCCTTCTCAAAGTCAATAAAGCAAGAGAAGACTTTGGATTTATTTTGGTATACATGTTTATCAATGATCGTGTGAAGAGTGTAAATGTAAGGTCCAACGTTTCTTCACTGTAATGTAATATATACTCTCTCTCTCTCTCTCTCTCTCTCGTAACTTCCAAAAAATTTAATTCGGACAACATTAAGCCTACCTTTGTATTGTATGTGGGAGGGGAAAATGTTGAGTCTCTCTGAGGTATTTGTATGCCTTTGGACCATGTAGATGGAACTCTCGGTAGTCCTTTGTGTACTCGTGGCCTTGCTTTGCCATGAGGTCTATCTGAAGATCTGAAATGTTATGATTTAAAATGAATCTTTCTGATTCTGAATAAGTCCCCTTCAGAAAATAACTAAGGAGTTTAATAAAGAGAGTAAGAAGAATAACATGTACATGAATTTCAAAGTGCTAATTTTGTCTTACCAGAGTAGAATTCAAGCTTCTCTTTGAGCTCTTCATTAATGAGGTTCTTTTCCCTCAAATCCCCCAAAAGACTCTTCACTGTGGTTTTTGCCCTCTTTTCTCTGGCCCTGGAATTATTCTTCTCTTGCTCTAGACTTTCCACTCTTGCCAAGGCTTCATTGAGCCTGGTCTTAAGAGTCGTAGGAGAAGCAGGCAAGGCATAGCCATGATCCTAGTAGAAAGATGAATGAACATGGTTTGAGTAATGTTTCACTTCACAAACATCACTTTGACACCACTAGTTTATGGCCCACATTCTTTATTATAGTCAACACCTGTCAAAGCCACTGCCAGCACTGTGCGTGTGTGCCAGCAATGCATGATCAACTTGTCTTAAATTGTGGGTGTATGGGTTTATTCGTGAGCGTGTTTAATATGAGTGGCAGCAAACAAGTGAGATTTTAATATGTCCAGGAAACATTATGATATGATGTTTAAAGTAGAAATATTCACATCATTAGGCTGAGGTTGTGGGCTTGAGGTTGCCGTTTCCTGGGAATCCTGAGAGGCCATGGACAGGCTTTCTTCAGCTCTTCTGGAGGTAGACGTAGCCCTGCCCTTTTCCAACTAAAATGAAGAAGCATAATACATAATGAAATTTGTATAAAGGGATAAGTATCTTACCCTACCCCGTGATTGATTATATAATATTTACTTTTATGAATGCTAACAGCCTTATGAGGATACACCTACTCTTTGGAGGTGAACCGGGAAGCTGAAGACGGATGGAATAACACCATCTCGGAGTCGGACAATCTGACCCGTCCTATCAAAATCACCCTGCTTAAAATGTTGAGAGCAAAGCACTGATGAATCACTTGCATGGAATCCTTCTCTCCTCAAAGCCACTTCCCACTTCTTCCTCACATCTTTGTCCTTGGGAAACCTTCAAAATGAAAACGGAAGATTTTGGGGAGTCTACACAAAAACATTTCACAAAAGAGGTCAAGCTTATTTTCTTCCTTCACATTTCTTCAACAAAACTCAAATTTTCAAATAAAGGAGTTAAGCTACTGAAAAGTTACTTGATTCAGTAAATAGTGAAGCTAACAACAAAGTACTACGTTACTAGCTAAGCTACAAGTAGTGACTGCCCAACACTGATAATACAGTCTATGACACTTGTGTAAAATTCACTGGCCACTGTTATTATACCAATAATAATTGTTTTATTCCTACATAGAATTATTGTGTCAATTGTAATCTAAAGCCCTATTCGGATTCGGGATTAACTTTAGGGTAACGTTAGATGGAGTAATAATGTAATTTTACCACAGGACGTCTGTAATATTAATGGCCAATTCGCACAGGATAATAAATATAGGTTATCAAAAAAATAAGTTACATTGCTTCCTGATATCACGTGCGCAAACACAAATAACCTATGTTTATACAACAGGGCCGTTGAAAGATTGTATCTGATAACCGAGAAGCTCTTGTAATTATTACTTTACCCCACCTCTCCATGCCGGGTGAACACCGGCTGGTGCAGTAAACAAACATAGCCTCGCTAACGTTAGCTGGCTACGATTTCAGTACAGTAATATCAAAGATCCTTGCTCCTTCTCAATTATCTGGTAATATTCTATTCACAAAATACAACCAATAGTACGGTAATGTTAAAACTTACTTGTGAAAAGTAATCCCCCGGGCCCTATTTGCGATGGTCCGCCGATTAGTACAGGAAAATGCTCCACAGTGCTCTGGCATCTTAACTGCTTCCGCGCAACGAAACTAGGAGTACGGCCGGTTTAAGATGGCGGCCGTATTTCTCAGTGCGCAGGGCATCTAGTCTCTCTTTTTTGGCATCTAGTCTCTATATAATATCTATGGATATAATGGGTGGAGAGAGAGAGAGAGAGAAAGAGAAAGCATGTGGGAGGGGAAATCAAGTATGCCCACTTGAATGTTCGTGGATGTGTAGTTTTAAAATTTTTTAATTGGGTAGAGAGAATAATAGTGTTGTCAGGTTAATTGCTCCTTTCAAAT
Organism: Xyrauchen texanus; assembly: GCF_025860055.1. Classification (NCBI taxonomy): domain Eukaryota; kingdom Metazoa; phylum Chordata; class Actinopteri; order Cypriniformes; family Catostomidae; genus Xyrauchen; species Xyrauchen texanus. Next base: position 12,928,245 of record NC_068315.1, read on the forward strand.
ATCTAGTAATACGCAATTATTCATACGTGTTAAAGATAACAGCTCGCATACAATCGTTTAGACAAGAAGAGACGGACTCTTTTCGCTGATGCACATTTCCTGTTTCCTAGCAACAAGAGCAGGAAGTGAGTCGAGTGGGATGGGGGCAAGACAATTGGTAGAAAAGGGGCACAAACACGCCCGTCCTGTAACTACAATAAAGTGAACGGATGCCAGCATCACAAAAACCAGCCGCATACAGGGATTATACAGCATTAAGTATGTATTAAGTATTTTTCAAGTGTTATTTTGTGTAGCATCAGTGGATTAGATTTAGCCGCAGTTGCTAGCCACCAAATGCTATCTAGCTCGCTCGCAGAGCGACTGGATGTTACCGCCTTTAACCAAAATACTCGGCTACTCAAAATAAGGGTGTTTTATATGTATTGCGTGCATCTACATCGCGATTATTGTACTATTAAATCGAATAATATTTATTAACTCGCTGTCAAGTTTGCGATATGTAGCTTGCCGTTAGGCTAATGTGCAGTGGAATTGCTTACTGTGTAAATAGAGCTCCATTGTGTGAGGCAGACTGTCATCTAGCTGGTGGAGCTCGTCATTGGACCATCCATGGAGTCTGACCCCGCCAGATTTACTGTGGCGGCTTTATTGTAACGGATGAAGTTTCTATAAGTTAAACATTTAGATGAATAATAAAAGTGGAACTCCCAGAACTATTCTTGTGTGAACTAACGGTTTCAGGATTGTAAATTATATTGATTTTGTGTACAAACCCCTGCATGTACCCGTCTGATTACATAACGTCCCAAGTTGATTGTGTGAAGAATTGTCTGTGGTTAGGTTTTTGGGCATCAATTCCGCATAGTTCTATATTTCTGTTATTTGCATTCATATTGGTTTATTTTGCTGAAACATCTGTCTAAACCCACTTACAGAACTCGTAACACTAAAACATCCGACATTTTACAATTAACTCATCTAAATCTCACGTGGGGCTATTTATTTTTTATTTTTTCAATTCATGTATACGTCAGATGAAACTAGGTTTAGAATTTTATTTTATTTTATTTTATTTTTTATAACTATTCGTACCATATGAAATGGCCATGTCATCCTTTTATGTTATAATGAATTCAATTTGAAAAATTCTGTACATTGCATGATCTGTACATTGCATATGTGCATTGTTACTGAAACAAAACCTTTTTTTATCTCATTCACATACTTCTAAATATTTTGTTTATTAAATTAACATGTAGACATATTAATGACATAGAGGAGATGACAGCATTTCTGCAGATTTGGAATGATGAGCTTAAAAAAAACATAGCAACTTAATGCCAGTTGATAAAGAAAAAGCCAAAATAAACATTTCACAATTAAAATTAGTCATAGCTATGATTCATAAACAAGTGGTTAATGTAAGGCTCTTTATTCAGATATTATTATTTTTTTATATTGTTATTATTAACTACCCTGAAGCTTATGGTTACATTATATTTTGTGTTCTCTCAGACCTGATTCATTTAATATTAATATAACATCCATCCCTCCCGCACTTTTGGCTTGAAGCAAGTGAGAAGGATTTTCCAGCAGATAGATCCATATGTGAAAAGAGCCAATGGGCAGGAAAGGCATTACTATTAGGCATTACTTACTAGGAAAGTATTTTTTAAATAAATGATCCGAACTCAGAATGGTCACGTAATTTAGCGCATGAGCACAACACTGAACTGATGCGCAGTGTGGGAAGCGATGTGCCCCTCTGTGCCCATTTATGGTGCGAGCATCCGCCAGTGGCTCTGACTACAACATCTGCATAATGGACGGCATGAAACAAATAATGTTTGGTGAAAATTCCAATGAAGATCTCAATGTATCAGCTATTATTAGTAAAATAACAGGATCTCTTTGCGGGGCATTCTTTTTACTAATTACTAATTGCTTTCCAAAAAAAATTATCAGATAACTGACTTTACTGATTATTTAATCCAAAAAGTAACTTTACTTTCTGTTAAGTTACAGGCTCCAGACTAAAAAAAATTATTTGGGAGCCATTGGCTGCTAAACTGAAACATTAAGGAGCCAAATGGGTGTTGTTTTTAGTTGCCAAATCACAGAATTGCTTGATTAAGATTGCTGTTCAGAAACAAGATATGACGGCTGATAACCCATTAATCAGAGGTTTAATATACGGTATGTATAGTTGGAAAGATAAGTTTGCATTCCCTTTTGTCTCATAAATGTTCACACCCCTTTCATAATTTATACAAAAATAAGAGCTAAAATATTTTTTTATTTAGCACTGCTCTTCAGAATCTACATTACAGATATTTACAGATAGTATGCATATAGTAGTGTGTTGTCTTCTTGAGCATCAATGAATGTTTGCACCTTGTGTAATAATTGTGTACAAGTCCCTCAATTGTAAGTGATTTCAGTCACGATTTCAGTAACAACATTTAAACCGCCTGCCTAATATTGTGTCGGTCCCGCTCGTGCCGCCAAAACAGCGCCTACCTGCATCTCAGAATAGCATTCTGAGATGCTATTCTACTCCACATATTACAGAGGACATACAGAGCTGTTATCCGAGTTACCGCAGACTTTGTCAGTTTAAACCATAAATAAAATAAACTCTAGAGACGGTTGTGTGTGAAAATCCCAGGAAATCAACAGTTACAGAAATACTCAAACCAGCCCGTCATGCCACGGACCAAATCATTGAGATCATGTTTCTTCCCCATTCTGATGGTTGATGTGAACATTAACTGAAGCTCCTGACCCATATCTGCATGATTTTATGCACTGCACTGCTGCCACACGATTAGCTGATTAGATAATCACATGGATGATTGTTGGTGCCAGGTGGGCGTTCTGTAACTGCTGATCTCCTGGGATTTTCACACACAACAGTCTCTAGAATTTACTCAGATTGGTGCCAAAAACATCCAGTGACACAGTTCTGTGGACAGAAACACCTTGTTGATGAGAGAGGTCAACAGAGAATGGCCAGACTGGTTCGAACTCAGATAATCACTCTGTACCATTGTGGTGAGAAGAATATAATCTCTGAATGCTATTCTGAAATGCAGGTTTGGTGGCATGAGGGGGACCTACACAATATTAGGCAAGTGGTTTTAATGTTGTTGCTGATCGTTTGTGTGCACGTGTGAGATTTAAACTGTAATTCATGAAAAAGATACAGTTCAAAAGATTATTTTGTTCACGACTCTCTCGCACTGGGTTTGTTGTTGCGTATTGTGTGGCGAGCTCATCAGAAACAGAATGGGTGAAAAGCGGCTCTGACACTGGTGCACGCTCGAAATCGCATATGAACGCACACAACCCTACTGTCGCCAATGGCGACTAGTTTTTTAATTATTGTCAAAATCAATTAATTCTGGTCGCATTTACTAGTCACAGTCTGGAGCCCTGAGTTACTTTCTAAAATTTCACAAAAGCTTAATTTTTTCCACTCAACCAATTTCAAATAAAGTCTATATTTCCTTCTTGTTCATTGACTAGGGGCTTCAGTTCATGCCCTTCTTGTTGGATCTTTTTCTTTCTGTTCCCTTTGAGTCCTGTTGGTTATATAAATGAAGCTCACACCTGAAAATCACTGGAAAAATTGGCTAGTTTGGGAAGTTTGAAATGCAATGCATTACACTACTTTTTGTATTTAAAATGAATTAGATTACAGTAATTACTTTGTAATTAGATTGCCACAGAAATGCAAACAGATCTACATATTAACACAATGTTTTAAATTTATTCTACACAAAAAATATTAAGAAATATGTGTAACCCAAATAATGTTTATCAAAAGTCAGTAACTGTAATCTGATTAAGCCGGCGTCACACCAGTAGACTTAAAACAAGAAATTGATTTTATAAATACAGACTGATGTTCCTCTAATTTTTCTGTCTTGTTGGATAATTTTTTCTCTTTTGGTGGATCCATTAACTCAACAGGGTGTCCTGTCGGTTATGTAAATGAAGCTCACACCTGAAAATCACTGGAAAAATTGGCTAGTTTGGGGCAGTTTGAAATGCAATACACTACACTAATTTTTGTATTTTTAAGTAATTATATTACACCAAACATGGCTTATGACTGTCTCACTTAAAGTAATGTAAATTATTTGTTTTCATGTTAGCTTTTTTGTGATTGAGTCATGTTATGCTACTGACCCTGTTTGAACTTTATGCTAAATAATGTATGGGTTTTTCCCATTACAGATTTCATACGGTGCCTGGATGCTCATCATCAATGACATATTTTCAATGGAATGGAACAGAATTCTCAGCTAATTTTTTAAATGTTGCCCATTTGATAATAGTCAGGAAAAGGACCTCACCTTTACTGAAAGGTGTGTCCCTCACACTCATACAAACTGGCTCTTATTGACATTTCTCATCATTATACTGTACCATTATGGCTATGCAAGAGTCAGGCCGGACCAATGGCTTTTCGTGTAGACATTGTGGTGTAGTATTTGCAAGTATGCCCAGCCTTTTGGAGCATACAGACACTTATCATCAATCAGAGGAGGAAAGGAAGTTCAAATGTGAAGAATGTGGACGGGGCTACAGGCATGCTGGCAGTTTGGCAAACCACAGGAAAACTCATGAGGTTGGCTCATTTCAGTGTCATATATGCTCCAGGAAGCTCTTCAATGCATTGGCTCTCAAAAGCCACCTGCGTATCCACACATCTAGAAAGAAATATTCTTGCACTGAATGCGGAAAGGCTTTTCGTTTGGCAACCCAGTTGGCCACCCATCAAAAGGTCCATCGCAATAAAGAGTCTCAAGGGAAGATCAGGACAAATGATTCTGCCAGAAGTCATATCGAAAGTGGTTATGAAGATGATGATTTGCCACATCTAGATGAGGTGGATTTTGACATCATGCCAGATCTGCAGACAGACATCGCTCCTATGAGCAGCCTCAGTAATGGTGCCGTGTCAGAACATGTTCCAAGATCCACCTCGGATAGTGACATGGCAGCTGATGATGATGCGGGAGACAGGCCATTTAAATGCAACTTGTGTGACAAGACATACAGACATCACGGCAGCCTGATAAATCATAAAAAAACTCACCAAATGGGAGTATTTGAGTGTCCAATCTGTTTCAGACAGTTTAACAACCTTGCTGCCCTTAATAGCCACCAGCGAATCCACAGTAAAACACGAGGGCATCCCATTGTGCAGACCTCTTCCCTCGCTGACTGTAAGTCAGAGCTAACTTCGCCACAGAATGGGGATGCTAACGTACATTTTTGTCACCTTTGTCAGGTTGTATTTCCAAATGATGATGAGTTTCAAAATCACATTCTGTTGCACAACTCCTCTTCTGTGTCTTTTGAGCTCCCTACTAGCCTGTCAGAGGAGCCTGATTTCTCTTACAATGAAAGTGTTACTCGTTCCCCAGAGTCCAATCCCTATCCCCCCTTAAGTGACACTCCACCACTGCCTCCATTACTAGACAAAACTGTTGATTATGACCACTCAGAGGGGCCAATTGAAAACGGTCATATATATTTACCTGACACTTTAGATAATTCAACTATTCATGCTCAGGGGCAGCCAATGGCCTTACCATCTGAGAACCTCAATTCTGATCAGTCATTACAGACTATTAGTTACGTCAAAGTAGAAGATCCTGAAAGTTCAGATCGCCGCTTCAAGTGCCACATCTGTGGAAAAAGCTACCGGCACGCAGGAAGTCTCATAAATCACAAACGCTCCCATCAAACAGGGATCTTTCAGTGTTCCATCTGCCGCAAGAACTATCCAAATTTGGCAGCACTGAGGAGCCACCTTCGGATCCATAAGGGAAGGCCCCCGTCCTTGCCAGTTAGTGCTGAGGGTGATTGGCTTTCCTCTGAGCCCTTGACACATGAGAGCCAGCAAGGCTGTTTGTCGTCACGTGAGGGAGACGTAAGTGGAATTTTAGATGTTCCTCAGGATATGGTTGACTCTGTGCGGCATAAATCTGATGAGGATCAATTGAACGAGGTGAATGCTACTGACATTCATGAGCAGTTTGTCAATTCCTTTCAAGAGGAAAGACCAGTGCATCTACCTCAAGACGAACCCATTATTGAGAGGCACATGTGTGCAGACTGTGGTAAGACATTTACTGATATTGCAGGAATCAAGTCACACATGTGTCCTGTTCTGAATCAGCAGTATCAGACCATGATGAATGGCTCATCCAGTCATGTGGACTTTCACAACACAAAGCATCAACATTTCTTAGGTGAGTCAGGGGAGCATATTGGTTTCGAGGAACATGATGGCAGTGCAGCTGAGGACTACTTTAGCGAGCAGACCTTTAATGACAGCGTACATGGTCAGATGAGTGACAGTGATGATAAGCCTCACTGTGAAGATGGTGATGAAGAGGATGATGGTGAGATGTATCATTGCTCAGTATGTGGGAATCATTACTCTAGCATGCGTGCACTGCGAAGCCATCTCCGAGGTCACACTCAAACTCATGCCGCACAGTCAGCATCTGGCCCTTCAGCCTCGTCCTCTCTTGAGGTCAAGAGAGATGAACCTAGTGAAAATCAGCAGGGTGAATGTAGTCTGATTATCTGCAGCACTTGTGGAGAGAGCTTCGCAAAGAAACAGGACCTACAAGCCCACCAGCTCTTGCATAGCAATACAGAAGGTAATCCACCAGAACAATATGGAAGAGACAACCAGAATGATCTCAAACCAAAAGTGGAAGTAGAGAGTATTATTTGTGGGAAATGTGGCATAAGCTGCATTGATCTTTACCACCTGAATAACCACAACTGCACAGGACAAAGAGATGGACAGGCGGAAGAGAAATGTGAGGAGAAACCAGATCTTGGATGTAAATTTCAACAAGATCTTGGACTTTTGCAGGAGAGTCCACATAATGGAGAGCGGCAGTACAGGTGTGACCAGTGCGGTCGTGCGTACAGACATGCTGGATCTTTGCTCAATCATAAGAAGTCTCACAAAACCGGGGTGTTTCGCTGCTTTGTCTGCCAAAAGCGTTTTTATAATTTGCTGGCTCTCAAGAATCACCAGAGGACACACTTTGATGTTAAAAAGTAAGTTTAAATTATTCTTAGTTGTTGTACAAGATCAGACTTTTATTAATGAGTTTTTTCTTGTTTATCTGATCTTTGCTTGTTTTTCTACCAGGCACACTTGCATAGAATGTGGGAAAGCCTTCAAAATCCATAAACAACTGTTGAACCACCAGAGGGTACATCAGGAAAACAAGGCTAAGATTGAAGAGCTCAACAAACAAATTCAGACACTCATGCAGATGAGTGGGAATGCCTCAGGGATTGGAATGCTGGCACTTAATTCTAGCAGAAAGAGAATCGGCAGGCGCCGTAAACACCGGCAGGCTTCTAGTAGTGATCAGTCCAGGCAAGAAAAGGAGGGCCTGGTGGGAGATCCCATTGACCCTCGCCCATTTGTCTGCGATCAGTGTGGAAGAAGCTATCGGCATGCAGGAAGCTTGGTGAACCACAAAAACTCACACAAGACTGGTGAATATTACTGTGCTTTGTGCAACAACATTTATTCCAACCAGTTAGCAATGAAGAACCATTTACGGATACACTTTGCTGTCAAAAGACACCGCTGCCAAGACTGCGGGAGGGCTTTCAGGGGAAACAAACAGTTACTCAACCACACCTGTTCAAAAAAAAGAAATGCAGCAGCAAGAAGAAAGTTTACGGGTCGCAAAAAAGAAAAGGATTTAATGTGCAAGCATTGCCGCCTAGCATTTCCAGATTATGAACTACTTACAGGACACACCTGTAGCAAAGAGACTGGCCCTGATTCAGAACCCCCAGGAAATGCATATCCTGAAAATTATAGTGCACCCCTAGAAAAAGAGGAACGGCCATTCAAGTGTAACATTTGCAGTCGCAGTTACCGTCATGCAGGTAGCTTGTTAAACCACAAGAATACTCACAAAACAGGCCATTTCACCTGTTCCTTCTGTGCCAAGCCCTTTTCCAATCCCATGGCTCTACGAAACCACACTCGCATTCACACACAGAAGAAAAAGTATGTCTGCCCCACTTGTGGTAAAGCTTTCCGTCTCTCTAGTATCCTTTATAACCATCAAAAAATCCATGCACGGGGAGTCACTCGTTACAGCTGTCAAACATGTGGCAAAAGCTTCCAGGGAAGGTCTGGACTAAAGAGACATCGCTGTTACCAAAACGGCAATCCAAATTCAACTGTCAGTCTAGCTGGTGTGGACAAATGCTACACGTGAGTAATTTTTGTTTTGTTTGTGTGAAAGGTATAGTTCACTCAAAAAAAACATTCTGTCTTTATTCATTCACCCTCGTCATTCCAAACTTGTATGATTTTGTTTTTTGCTTGGAACATAAAAGTATTTACATGTATCTAGCAGAATGTTCAAACTGCTCTCTCCATATCTTTGAACACAATAATTTTAATTAAATTTTAATTTCATTACATTTATGCTCTTGTAATAGATTTGTTTTGCCATTTTTTTCACATGGGTAAAACTTTTTACTAACATGCTTATCACTTGGTTTAGGGAACACAGTGGTTATTGATTAAATATATGTATAAAAGAGGTCAACAGATATTTTGGTTTTACTAATTCATCTTTGCCGATAGTTGCTTTTTGGAACTATCGATTATGGGCAATATCAAAGGTGGTAGTTGCTGGTATTTTTTTTATATATATGTTTTTTTATTTCATGTTCCTTTACATCACTGTTTATGGACTAATGCATGATTATTAATATAAGATGATGTTTAAAAAAAAAAGAAAAAAAGACTAATGAAACAGACATTACATATAAAACAGGATTTCTAGAATACCGAATTATTATGACAAGCCTTTGTTGATATTGATATATGATCTACTTTTGATGAGAATTACTGCTCATATAAGCAATTGCTGATATTGATGAATGATGGTCTACTGTTGATGAATAACTACTCGTAAATGATTTATCATGTTATATGACCGTGTTTATTGTGTTTATATTGTAATGCATTGTAGATGAATAAAAGAGTGCACGTTTTGTTTCCATTATGTTTGTATGAGCTGTAAGCACAGACGTTTTAATATTAGTGTCCCTGGTGTATTTCGGGCTTGTACGTGGTTGAAAGTCCTACATTATGCACCAAATCTTTTTTGGTTATTGTTGGGATTTTGGTTGCGCAACAAACTGCACCTGGGATTTTATTTATTTTGGAAACTTGCAGCCTATTTGTCCTTGGCAATAAGCAATGACAGAAAAAAATTTAACATAATTTTTTTATTTTATTGGAATTAGTTAACATTCAGCCTGTTATTTGGTTATCAGCTTTTTCCACCACCTTATTTATCGTATCGGCAAAATCCACCATCGGCCGACCTCTATTGGATACTATAGGGATGGGACAATATGTCAAATTTTAAAATACCATAAACCAAACTAAAACACAAACCATATGATGGCAAAATTCAATATTTTCACATTTGCAACATTGTTTAAACTGCCCATGTGATCATAAATAAAATGAAACTTCAGTGCGGGAATACCTGTAAAATTGCCTTGTTTTGTTGAAAAGGGCCAGAAATTAAAATGGAACTTTTCTTCCTTGTAATATGTGTCCATCAAAGATGAGATCCACAAACATCTAATTTATTGAATATTGTGTCTTTTAATATCCTCTATGTTCTTCACAGTTTATTGATCATGAAGTAAAAGAAACATTCATTTAAAAAAAATGTTTGACTCCTTTCTCGTTAACATGCGCTCAACTGAACCACTTCTATGACACTCATTGAATTGCTACTTCCAGCAGGATAATGCACCATGTCACAAAGCTCGAATCATTTCAAATTGGTTTCTTGAACATGACAATGAGTTCACTGTACTAAAATGGCCCCCACAGTCACCAGATCTCAACCCAGTAGAGCATCTTTGGGATGTGGTGGAGGGGAGCTTCGTGCCCTGGATGTGCATCCCACAAATCTCCATCAACTGCAAGATGCTATCCTATCAATATGGGCCAACATTTCTAAAGAATGCTTTCAGCACCTTGTTGAATCAATGCCACGAAGAATTAAGGCAGTTCTGAAGGCGAAAGGGGGTCAAACACAGTATTAGTATGGTGTTCCTAATAATCCTTTAGGTGAGTGTATATATACACCAATCAGCCACAACAGTAAAACCACCTACCTGCTATTGTGTAGGTCTCCATCATGCTGCCAAAATAGCACCAACGTGCATCTCAGAATAGCATTCTGACATGCTATTCTTCTCACCACAATTGTACAGAGCGGTTATCTGAGTTACTGTTAACTTTTTCAGTTCGAACCAGTCTGGCCATTTACTGTTGATCTCTCATCAACAAGACATTTCCAGCTGCAGAACTGCTGCTCACTTTATGTTTTTGGTACCATCCTGAGTAAATTCTAGAGACTGTTGTGTGTGAAAATCACAGGATATCAGCAGTTTCAGAAATACAATGTGATTCTCTAAACAGCCAATCGTGTGGCAGCAGTGCATAAATTAATTAGGATATGGGTAAGTAGCTTCAGTAAATGTTCACGGCAATTATCAGAATTCGAAAAAATCACAGTGATTTCGACCATGGCATGATTGTTGGTGACAGATGGGCTGGTTTGAGTTTTTCTGTAACCGCTTATCTCCTGGGGACATGCACAACAGTCTCTAGAGTTTAGTCAGAATGGTTCCAAAAACAAAAAAACATCCCAGTAATTGGCAGTTCTGTGGATGGAAATGCCTTGTTGATGAGAGAGGTCACCAGAGAATGGCCAGACTGGTTTGAACTGACAAAGTCTACAGTAACTCCGATAACCAATCTGTACATACATGGTGAGAAGTATATAATCTCAGAATGCTATTCTGAGATGCGTGTTGGCACTGTTTTGGCGGCATGTGGGGAACCAACAGAATATTAGGCAGGTGTTTTTAATGTGGCTGATCGGTGTGTATATATACAGTTGTGGCCAAAAATATTGGTGCTCTTGGTAAATATGAGCAAAGAATTTTTTTATTATTATTTGTATCTCATATTTATACCCCTGTGAAACAGTAAGTAATGGCTGAATAATTTCATGTTCCTAGTCACCCAGGTGCACTACAAAATTTAAAATATGAATGGGTATATACTTCAGATATATTTTACTCATAAGTATAATTGCCAATAATTGTGGCCAACAACTTTTGGAGAAAAATATGTATTTAATAAAGAGATATTTCCCCTCTTTCAATTGTTTTACCTCAATTAAAAGTTAGATTTTTGTGATTTATTTATTTATTTATTTATTTTTATTTTTTTATGAATGATCAAAAGGATAAACAATGCAGATTTTTTTTTCACAGCCTTTGCTCATATTTACCAAGGGTCCCAATATTTTTGACCACTATCTATCTATCTATATATATATATATATATATATACACACACACCCACAGTTGAAGTCAGACGTTTACATACAACTTTGCCAAATACATTTAAACTCAAGTTTTGTATAATTCCTGATATTTAATCATAGAAAACATCCCTGTCTTAGGTCAGTTAGGAACACTACTTTATATTAAGAATGTGAAATGTCAGAATAATAAACTCAGCAAAAAAAGAAACGTCCTCTCACTTTCAACTGCTTTTATTTTCAGCAAACTTAACATGTGTAACTAGTTGTATGAACATAAAAAGATTCAACAACTAAGACATAAACTGAACAAGTTTCACAGACATGTGACTAACAGAAATGGAATAATGTGTCAAAATCAAAAGTAACAGTCAGTATCTGGTGTGGCCACCAACTGCATTAAGTACTGCAGTGCATCTCCTCCTCATGGACTGCACCAGATTTGCCAGTTCTTGCTGTGAGGTTTTACTCCACTCTTCCAACAAGGCACTTGCAAGTTCCCAGACATTTCTGGAGGTAATGGCTCTAGCCCTCATCCTCCGATCCAACAGGTCCCATACGTGCTTAATGGGACTGAGATCCGGGCTCTTCACTGGCCATGGCAGAACACTGACATTCCTGTCTTGCAGGAAATCACGTACAGAATGAGCAGTATGGCTGGGGCATTGTCATGCTGGAGGCTCATATCAGGATGAGCCTGCAGGTCTGGTACCACATGAGGGAGGAGGATGTCTGGTGAGACAAAACCGTGACTCATCAGTGAAGAGCACTTTTTGCCAGTCCTGTCTGGTCCAGCGAAGGTGGGTTTGTGCCCATAGGCGACGTTGTTGCCAGTGATGTCTGGTAAGAACCTGCCTTACAACAGGCCTACAGCCTACAGTCTGCCTATTGAAGACAGTCTGAGCACTGATGGAGGGATTGTGCATTCCTGGTGTTACTCAGCTAGTTGTTGTTGCAAAAGTTTGCATACACTTGGTTAATATTTGGAAGCATTGCCTTTCAATTGTTTAACTTGTGTGAAACATTTTGGGTAGCCTTCCACAAGCTTCTCACAATAAGTTGCTGGAATTTTAGCCCATTCCTCCAGACAGAACTGGTGTAACTGAGTCAGGTTTGTAGACCTCCTTGCTCGCACATGATTTTTCAGTTCTGCCCACAAATTTTCTATCAGATTGAGGTCAGGGCTTTGTGATGGCCACTCCAGTACCTTGCCTTTGTTGTTCTTAAGCCATTTTGCCACAATTATGGAGGTATGCTTGTGGTCATTGTCCATTTGGAAGACCCATTTGCGACCAAGCTTTAACTTCCTGGGTGATGCACCAGTCCCTCCTGCAGCAAAGCACCCCCAAAATATGAAGGTGTCACTGCCATGCTTCATGGTTGGAATGGTGTTCTTCAGCTTGCAAGCCTCACCCTTTTTTCAACAAACATGTCGATGGTCATTATGGCCAAACAGTTCAATTTATGTCTCATCAGACCAGAGGACAGAAGATCTTTGTCCCCATGTGCACTTGCAAACTGTAGTCTGCCTTTTTTTTTTTTTGGTGGTGGTGGTGGTGGTGGTGGTTTTGGAGCAGTGACTTTTTGCTTGCTGATTAGCCTTTCAGGTTATGTCAATATAGGACTTGTTTTACTGTGAATATAGATACTCGTCTACCAGTTTCCTCCAGCATCTTCACAAGGTCCTTTGCTCTTGTTCTGGGATTGAGTTTCACTTTTCCCACCAAACTATGTTCATCTCTAGGAGACGGAATTTTCTCCTTCCTGAGCGGTACGAGGGCTGCGTGGTCCCATGGTGTTTATACTTGCGTAATATTGTTTGAACAGATGAATGTGGTACCGACAGGCATTTAGAAATTGCTCCCAAGGATGAACCAGACTTGTGGAGGTCCGCAATTTATTTTCTGAGGTCTTGGCTGATTTCTTTTGTTTTTCCCATGATGTCAAGCAAAGAGGCACTGAGTTTGAAGGTAGGCCTTAAAATGCATCCACAGGTACACCTCCAATTGACTCCAATTAGCCTATCAGAAGCTAATTGCCTAAAGGCTTGATATATTTTTCTGGAATTTTCCAAGCTGCTTAAAGGAACAGTTAACTTAGTATAATTCAACTTCAGACCCACTGGAATTGTGATATAGTCAATTTAAAGTGAAACAATCTGTCTGTAAACAGTTGTTGGAAAAATTACATGTGTCATGCACAAAGCAAATGTCTTAAACAACTTGCCAAAGTTTGCTAAGATGAAATCTGTTGAGTGGTTAAAAAAGGAGTTTTAATTACTTTAACCTAAGCGTATATAAACTTCTGACTTCAAATATATATACACATATAAAAACATATGTATATATATATTCTTTGACACAAAAAAATTAGAAACTCTTATTTATACTTTGAGCATTTATAAGGTCATTTAGAGAATTTTATTCTGAGAAATAAAAAGTAAATTTTTCTTAAATATGTTGTCATTTAAATGTTGTTATATCGAATCGAGATTAAATGAAATGGTAAACCACATATACATCTACCAAAATTGTGAGAACCATATCTCTTCCCCACCAGGATAATATGTAGTATTACTCCTTTTTCAATCATTTTTTAATGTAGTAATTTCCATACCTCTCAAAAATGTATTTGTCTGTCTTTGCCTTTGTGCAGGTGTGATCAGTGTGGGCGCTCTTATAGACATGCTGGTTCCCTCCTCAACCACAAGAAGTCTCATTCTGCTAACCTCCTGCACTGCACTCTCTGCCTTAAAACATTCACCGGCCCTCTAGAATTAGAGAGCCACTCTCAAATGGCTCGCCACTGCTGCCCAGATTGCGGGAAAACCTTCTGTGAGTTCACACACCTACAGAGTCACATGGAGGGGCACAGTAAGGGACTCCCCTACTACTGCAACTTGTGTCAGCAGAACTTCCCAAACCTGGCTAGTTTTCAGCAGCACCAGGAACTCCATGGCAGCTTGCAGGGCCAGTCGCACCATCAGCAAGGTATGCAGATGCAGCAGAATTTAGGCTGGGACTCAGCATTGGATCATCAGATAGGAATTCAGAGCTTTCCAAAGATTGATTCAGCCTTCAGTCGAGTACATGAGCCTCAAGACCAGCAAGAAAGCAGTGAGGAATATGGTAGGGAGGAGAAGAGTCACGTCTGTGAGCACTGTGGGCGCACTTACCGGCACGCTGGTTCACTGCTCAACCACAAGAACAGCCACAAGACTGGCTCCTTCTTCTGCTCAGTCTGCCAGAAAGAGTTCACCAATTTAATGGCACTGAAGAATCACCGGCGTATTCACACAGAGCCCAAACGCTATCAGTGCCTGGAGTGTGGCAAGGCCTTCCGGGTCTCCACCCAGCTTATCTGCCACAGGCGCATCCACACCAAAGAGAAGCCTTTCTCATGCCTCCTATGCGACAAGCGATTCTCTAGCAAGTCCAACCTTCGGCACCATCAAAAAATGCATCAGAACACCCAACAGACTTGCGAGTCTAAGTTCAACATAGATGCTAATGCATTCATGGGACTGGGTGTGGACCCTTTCCTCTGAGGCTTCATCAATGCTCCAAGGAAAGATTTCAAAAACATATTCTATTACAAGACTTTCCTCCACCCGAGGCCCAATGCCAATAATGGTAAAACGTCAGGTTTACTGCTGTATATGTCAAGCTAGAGTCACATGCAGATACTGATCTTGGCAAGACTTGCCTCCTGTACTGTTGCGTTTTCAAATAATGTTCTGGTGTTTGTCATATTTTGGGGTTCTTGACATCAAAACGTTTGAAAAACCCTGCTCTAAAGAATGCTTAAGACTTAAATGGGTAGTACACCTAAAAATACTTGCACTCATGCCATCCTGGATGTGTATGACTTTTAGAAGAATACGTCAGCTCTGTAGGTCCATACAATGCAAGAGAATGGTGACCAGAACTTTGAGTCTCCAAAAATCACAATGTCAGCAATAAAATTATTTATATAACTCCAGTGGGTAAATCCATGATTTAGAAGTGATATAAGTGTGTGTGAGAAACAGATCAATATTTATGTCCTTTTTTAACCATAAATCTCCACATTTGACCAGCCCCGACCAGTAGGTGGCGATATGCATGATGAATGTTAATGGCCAGAAAACAAAAGAAGAGGAATGTGAAAGTGGACATTTACAGGGGAAAAGGATTTAAATATTAATCTGTTTCTCACTCACACTTATATTATCACTTCAGAAGATATGGTTTTAACTACTGCAGACTTTGTGATTTTTGCTGATTCCAAGTTCTGGTCAATATTCATTTGCGTTGTATAGGCCTACAGAGCTGCGATATTCTTCTAAAAATCTTTGTTTGTGTTCTGCAGAAGGAAGAAATTCGTACACATCTGGGATGGCATGAGGGTGAGTAAATGATGAGAGAATGTTCACTTTTGGGTGAACTACACCTTTAAGGCATTGATAAGATACTACCTCTGGTAGGGATAGTAATACTGTAGAAATTTAGAGTAAGTGACAGTGCCTGTCAAGAGACCATTTTAGAGTTTTATGTGTCTCTTTTTTAGAGATTTGTTTTGTGTCCCCACACATTGTGTAAAACCATCATAGTTGCATGGTACTATGATAGGTCTCAGACTGAGAGCTTGGATGAGTATTTTTAACCAGACTCTTACCCAGCGCTGCCTTCAAGATTAGAGTCCGACCGATAAATTGGTTGATCTCAGACACAAGTTTGCAAGGTAAAAATGCTTTATGAGGATAAGAAGTATAGGTACTATCCTTCTCATTACAATTGTGTTGAGTGCTTCCATATATTTTCAGGTAATTGTACTGCTCATGGTAGATGTGTCCTGTAATCACTTCATCATAGTCTCATTAAGACCAACCTACACATGATGTTCATCATGGATGACACTGGTAAGGCTGTTAAACAGCATGTGGACAGCCTTTCATTGAGGCCTGTCCTGTAGAAAATAATCAAAGATATTTATTTAAAAAGAGCCATTTATACCTTACATTAATATTTGAAAATTAAGCATATTTCTTGTCTTATGTGGTACACAATATGCATGGTATTAAATGTGTAATAAATACTAGATTTGGTTGATTACTTGGGTATTCTAGATAACAGTTATGAACAGTTAAGAAATACCTCTATAAAAGCATTCACATCAATGTATTTGAAAGAACAATACTGCATACTTTCTAGTAAGTGTATTACGTAGTGGGAATATTTTCATCAAGACATGATTTCACAGCACAAAAATGAATGGACCCAAAATCCATAATCGGTCGGGCTCAATTAGGGCAGGAATTCACAGACTAAACACTTTTCAATAGTTTTTAAAAATGCTCAGGTCTCACAACTTATTAAACACAATGTAAGATACAACACATTTAGCTTGATGCTTCAGTGTTAAGGCCTCTTTGTCTGTCTTTGATGCCAGATTGAATTTAAATGTGCATTTCATATCATTGCTCTACATAGATTCAAATTATTGGTAGAATAGTTTCGATTTAAGCCTATAGATTAGTGCTTATGGATTATTTAAATCAGTAGTTTCAAACCTTCATGTATTAATTGCTTATTTGCATTTGACACAAACCGTACAACTGACATCTGAACCTCTTGTTGAGACTCCCTGTATCAATTGCATATATCTTACAGAATATTTATTTTTTCCTCATGATAATTTTTTTTTTCTCAAGTAGGGAACTTGATAAGCAGATATTGTTTATTTGTAGGTGTTGATGCCTTTCTTGAGCAAAATAAACACAGTATAACTTTATTTGGCTTTTTTTTCTTATCTTGGTTGTAGCACTTGCATACCTTTGCATGTATATCAGATTGATGGTGCATTACAAGATTATTTTAGAATATGCAAATTAGAAACGTGTGGATGCTTTTTATTATTATTAATATTCTTTCATATAAGTGCTGAAGAATGAAATGGTGCCTACAGATTATTTTAACACATTTAGCAAAAAAAATTATTTCAACAACGTTCAATTCACAATGAATCAATTACAATAGTTGTCTCTTTATTGCATTAAAATGCATAGTCTGCTCTGCAGTCTGTGGAGTAATTGTAATTGAGTTAAGTCATGTATACACAACCATATACATTTTGCTTCAAGGTTGTAGACTTCAACTTTTTGTTCTTAGATTTCTATACAAACAGCAGTGATTCATATGTACATAGGGTCTTACTCTTTTGCACTTTATTTAATATCCTGTGAGAAATTTATTATTTGGGTGAATATCATATTAATCAAATATGTCTTGGGCATATATCACCCCATATATATATATATATATATATATATATATATATATATATATATATGTGTGTGTGTGTGTGTGTTCATTACAATTAAGCACATTTCACACTCATGTTCACATTAATGTAGCGTTGGATGGAAAACTGGGCACATTGAATTTTTTGAGATTTGTCCATTATTCTCAATGGCGATTGTCATTAGATTCTCATTTAATACAGTAAAAAAAAAAAAAAATCTGTGGTGATTTTTTTATTTAAATCAGGATCAATTTAAAGGCAGGACAATAAATACTACCACAAGAAAAGTACATTTTATTTTATTTTTCTGATTTTGGTCTGAAATATGACTAGGACATGTTCTTAACAGGTTTTGTGAGATCTACACCATAACTCTTGGTATTTCTGTGCCTTACATCATTCAAAGAAATCACTTTCATTGCTCTTCAGTTTTAGCTGTGTATATACACTCACCAGCTACTTTATTAGGTACACCTGTACATCTACTTATTCATGTGATTATCTAATCAGCCAATAATGTGGCAGCAGTTTAATGTATAAAACCATGCATATTTGGGTCAGAAGCTTGAATGGGGGGAAAAAAATATGATCTCAGTGATTTTGACATTGCCATGATTGTTGCTAGACGGGCTACTTTGAGTATTTCTGTAACTGCTTATCTTCTGGGATTATCACACATATTTATTTTTAGAGTGTAAAGAAAATGGTGCGAAAAACATCCAGCAAGCACCAGTTCTGTGGGTGAAAATGGCTTATAAATGACAGAGTTCAGAAGAGAATATCCAGAACTGGTCTAAGCTGACAGGAAGGTGACCGTAAACCAAATAACCACACGTTACAACAGTTCAATGCAGAAAAGCATTTCTGAAAATACAACACGTCAAACATTGAGGTGGATGGGCTACAGCAGCAAAAGGCTCCTCCGGGTACCACTACTGTTAGCTTAGAACAGGAAACTGAGGCTGCAGTGGGCACAGGATTACCAAAACTGGACAATAGGCGATTGGAAAAACATCACCTGGTCTGACATATCTGGATTTCTGCTGAGGTACACAAATGGTAGGCCCACAGCATCCCAGGTGCAGTTTGTTGTGCAACCAAAAACCCAATAATAACATTGACCTCTCATCAACAAGGTGTTTTTTTTGGTTTGTTTTTGCACCATTCTTCACACTCAAGAAATTGTTGTGCTTGAAAATCCCAGGAGATCAGCAGTTACAGAAATACTAAAACCAACCTGTCTGGCACCAACTATCCTGCCACTGTCTAAATAATTGAGATCCCATTAATGTGAACATTAGCTGAATCTCCTGACCCATATCTGCATGATTTTATACATTACACTGCTGCCAAACGATTGGCTGATTAGATAATCACATGAATATATAGATGTATAGGTGTTCCTAGTAAAGTGGCCAGTGAATATATATATAATATATACATTTTCTAATGCCCATTGGCTACACATATCTACACTTGATTTTATCCTGTAATTACGTTTTACTAAGCTGAATTGATTAGACATGAGAGATTAAAATGCTTTAAGATACAAGTATGTAAATATAGCTCTAAACTATCTAATCTCCTATGCACATAATGGAAGGAACATTGAGATTGTTATCCTACACCTGCTGCTCTTGATTGTAGAATATGTGAGTGTCAGCTTGCAACATTCTTGTTTTCACTGTCTTTCAGGTCATGGGCTGCTGTGTCTTTGTGAGGCAAAGCAATGCCAGAGGTGTCTTTGATGGACTTCGGTGTCCCCACATCTCCAAATTGTTCATCAATGCCATAGACAGGCTGCTGTGCCAGTCAGTGTCAGAACATTATTGTACAAAGGACTACATCTATACAGTGCATAGTATTTCAACACTATAACATATAATTACACTGTACAAATGATGGTTATAAATACATTCAAATGGCTATGTGCCATACTAAATCTGTTTAGGAGGCAT
Source organism: Xyrauchen texanus (assembly GCF_025860055.1). Taxonomy (NCBI): domain Eukaryota; kingdom Metazoa; phylum Chordata; class Actinopteri; order Cypriniformes; family Catostomidae; genus Xyrauchen; species Xyrauchen texanus. The sequence goes on from NC_068315.1 coordinate 12,947,929, forward strand.
TATTGTATGAAAGGGTCATCTTTGACACTATTTCTACTATATGCAATTAGACAGGTTAAAGTTATTTGCAATGGTATGTTCACAAATCTAACAATTAATATATCAGAAGTGGATATCCATCTACAATGCACCTGATGCACTACAAGTGCAATGTAAATGGCCTCAAACAAATCTTTTGCAAGAAGGGTGTAGCAAGAGCTCTTAGACAGTTTTCCCTGTTTCAAAATATTCTGTCCAAAGGATGTCACTTAGCACCTATGGCAAACACATTCTGCACACAGTGAATAACAAGGTCTCAGTGCAGCTTTTGTGCTCATGGAAATACATGTATGCGTAACCATTCAATATGTGTGACATAGCTTATGTATGTAATAAATTAGACAAATCAATTGCTACTCGCAGAACACTCTGTGGTTGAGGTACCAGCCAATGTCTCAGAGACTGGAGTATTGATTTACTGGAGTAACAGTCCATTTTCATATCCCTGTGTTCCATAAGCTGCAAACATTTAGAAAATTGTGTATTAACAAAACTAAATGAGAGAAGCAAATTCTGTTCATGATAATTATTATAAGACAATTGTTGCAGTTGTAATACAAGTAGGCTACAAATAATGTAATTTCCTTACTGCATTTCAAAGATAACACAGCATGAATTGTTTAAAAAAAAAAAAAAGTTTGTGTGTTCGAACTCCTACCTTTTGACGAACCTAAATTGGATAAAGTGGTCCTATTGTCTCTTCAATTGGCTCTAAATTATGGGCATAAAATGGTTTGGTTAGTTAATTTATACACAAAAGTCAAACACCCAAACAGAAGTATTAAAAAAAAATGTATGCCAAATATGTCAAAATTAAATTTTATACAAGGGTTAATTCCCATCCTTTAATTTGATTGGCCAAGTGGCCATCCAAGAATCCTCATATGTAGTATAACAGCACTAGGGCATTTCATTGACATTTAGGCCACATCCACACTAATTTTGAAACCTCAGTTTTCAGTTTCCTAATGTCATTGTTTTCCAAAGTAATTGTTTATGGAGAGAGTTTCAAAATTCTAGTGTGGAAGAGGGCATAAATATATTAAAATCCATGTATTTTCCTCAGAAAACATGCTAGCGTGAACATGGAACATGTCTTTGTTTTCTCTCAATCCAGGTCAGTGACATGCTCCTTTTTTATGCATGGAAAATGTGATTCTCATCATGACTTGGATGTAGTCTCCAGTAAATTACAGTGAATGTACAGGTGAAACTCGAAAAATTAGAATATCGTGCAAAAGTTCATTAATTTCAGTAATTCAACTTAAAAGGTGAAACTAATATATTATATAGACTCATTACAAGCAAAGTAAGATATTTCAAGCCTTTATTTGATATAATTTTGATGATTATGGCTTACAGCTTATGAAACCCCCAAATTCAGAATCTCAGAAAATTAGAATATTACATGAAATCAATAAAAAAAAAGGATTTTAAATACAGAAATGTCGGCCCTCTGAAAAGTATAATCATGCATATGTACTCAGTACTTGGTTTGGGCCCCTTTTGCATTAATTACTGCCTCAATGTGGCGTGGCATGGATGCTATCAGCCTGTGGCACTGCTGAGGTGTTATGGAAGACCAAGATGCTTCAATAGCGGCCTTCAGCTCTTCTGCATTGTTTGGTCTCATGTCTCTCATCTTTCTCTTGGCAATGCCCCATAAATTCTCTATGGGGTTCAGGTCAGGCGAGTTTGCTGGCCAATCAAGCACAGTAATACCATGGTCATTGAACCAGGTTTTGGTACTTTTGGCAGTGTGGGCAGGTGCCAAGTCCTGCTGGAAAATGAAGTCAGCATCTCCATAAAGCTTGTCTGCTGAAGGAAGCATGAAGTGCTCTAAAATGTCCCGGTAGACGGCTGCGTTGACTCTGGACTTAATAAAGCACAGTGGACCAACACCAGCCGATGACATGGCTCCCCAAACCAACACAGACTGTGGAAACTTCACACTGGACTTCAAGCATCTTGGATTGTGTGCCTCTCCATTCTTCCTCCAGACTCTGGGACCTTGGTTTCCAAATGAGATGCAAAATTTGCTCTTATCAGAAAAGAGGACTTTGGACCACTGAGCAACAGACCAGTTCTTTTTTTCTTTAGCCCAGGTAAGACGTTTGACATTTGAAGCCCATGTCCAGGACCCGTCTGTGTGTGGTGGCTCTTGATGCAGTAACTCCAGCCTCAGTCCACTCCTTGTGAAGCTCCCCCACACATTTGAATGGCCTTTTCCTGACAATCTTCTCCAGGCTACGGTCATCCCTGCTGCTTGTGCACCTTTTTCTTCCACACTTTTCCCTTCCACTTAACTTTCTATTAATGTGCTTTGATACAGCACTTTGAGAACATCCAACTTCTTTTGCAATTACCTTTTGAGGCTTTCCCTCCTTGTGGAGGGTGTCAATGATGGTTTTCTGCACAACTGTCAGGTCAGCAGTCTTCCCCATGATTGTGAATTCAACTGAACCAGACTGAGAGACCATTTAAAGGCTCAGGAACCCTTTGCAGGTGTTTAGCTGATTAGAGTGTGACACTTTGAGCCTACAATACTGAACCTTTTCACAATATTCAAATTTTCTGAGATTCTGAATTTGGGGTTTTCATAAGCTGTAAGCCATAATCATCAAAATTATATCAAATAAAGGCTTGAAATATCTTACTTTGCTTGTAATGAGTCTATATAATATATTAGTTTCATATTTTAAGTTGAATTACTGAAGTTAATGAACTTTTGCACGATATTCTAATTTTTCGAGTTTCACCTGTAAGTAGTAGTATAATAGTTTAACACAAATCTCATACATATCTCATACATTTTTGTTTTATAAAATGGCTACAGCAGTGATTGCCAGATGACATAATTTGATATTCCACAATATTTTCAGTTTGGACATGAACTTTATTACCACCTGCTCGTGCAATCTCCAAACTGCAAAGTAGGAACTGGACTTTGCTCTTTAAAAAAAACATGGTTTTAAAACATATAAGCACAGTTAGCTATTTCTCAGGAAACTAGCAAATTGCCATTGTACCTTGAATACATGAGTAAAAAAAAACAAATAAAAATGTTAAGGTTAAACTTTTAGGTTTTAAGGTTATTCCATATGACCTGAACATAATGTGCCTTTTCATAATAATACAAAAAAAGTTTCTTCTTTTTCTTTAGGGTCTAAAAAGGGTCGTATTTCTTTCTTTATTTTCATGTATTTTTTTGTTTTGTTCACATGACAAAGAAATGGCAACTACATAGTGGTTACATGGCCTAACTTTGATTTGGTGGACAAACTTTTTTCAAATATTAATATATTAATACATTTGTGTATATAATTAATATTTTAAATCAAAATTGTTTCACTGGTTATTTTTTAAGGAAAATTATAAAAGATTATTCTGCTCTACTCATGCCAACATTTCTTTTTTTCTAAAACATTAAAGCTTTTAATAAGACTTGATGTTTATGGAACTATTGTATAAAGGCAAAGGGGAAAATGTATGTTCAACAGCACAAATAAATATATAACATCCTGTTTTATAATGTTAACATCTTACCCCGTAAGGTCCTCCGGGACATACGTTGATGAACTAGGACGCCTATGAGTAAAGCTCCACAAACAACTACAGCTGCCAGGACAGACAAACTGGTAATTGCTGCCACCCTCCAGGAATCCAAAGGCTCTATGGGTGGGCCTTAAAAACACAGGACACTGTTACTGGAAGACCTCCAGCTTTTTACTCAAACTTTTACAGCAAGAATCTGACCACTCCTCTGTACATAAGCTCTGACCTGTTAACTTTACTTAGACTTATGAACATCTATTTCTGTTGTATAGTAAGTTAAAGTCATGTTGCTTAGTGTTCGAAAGAGCATTCAAAGTTTAGCGTATATTGTTTATTCAAATAAATTATCGTCTTATATTTCACTGCACTAATGAGCTTGTTTGTCTGAAAATACTCACATGTGTCACATGATGGGGTTTTTGGGTACTGTTTACATGAAGAACAAGGTACACATTCGTCAACATCTCCATTCCAAAATTCAGATTTTGTACAGAGGGCTGAACCTGAAACGAATGTGCACAAAAAAAGTATCAAATAGCTGCTATAGAGTGTAACAGGCAAAACTAACAAAAACAATCTCTCGGTACACATTTCCTGATACCTTAGAGATGGGGTGGGTGAGGAGGTTTGCCTAAAGTTGAAATGTCATGTTTTGCATCTGAACAAGTAGATCCAAGGGTCTTCTATACTGTACCTCTATTTCACATGAAATGAAATGGGGAAATTCCATTGAAGTGACGTGGTGGTGCTCTAGTTGGGAAACAGTATAACTCATGCTTTGGGTGCGTAAGCAAGGCTAAGTGAGCTGACAGCCAGACTATGATGCAGCCCCTGAGTGCATGCAAAGTGTCCCATTGTGAGTACTGAAGACATGGAAAAGTGACTTCAGCGGAATTGAATGGTTTGGTGAGAAAGAGAATTTTGCCATCTGTGAACGCTTCAGGGCTGAAGGTTGTCTTTTCATGTCCCTGTAATTAGGGGACGTACGGATAGGAAAACGTGCTGACAGGTACCACACAGGTGTTTCACAAAAGCCTACAGCTGCGGCCTACAGATTATAAACATCTGCAAGCTAATCTCAGCTGTAGCAGAATGTGACATGACTTCGAGAACACGGCTAATTCCCATGAAGACGTACAATCTCACGAGCAACTTCCTCTTGAAGGATGAACTTATAGTAAATGCACTAATTGTGTCATGTAAAGATCACTGCTATCAAATGTGAATGATTGGCCAGAGAAGTTACAAATCTTAAGTCATAAGATTGAGGAAGATAAACAGTATTAAAATGAGGGAAAATGGATATTGAATGTCAAATTCTGTTGACAGGTTCATGAGCGCCAGTAATCTCAAAAAGAGATACATCAAAGTGTCTCGACCAACTATACAGGCTGCATTAAAAGCAGGGACTAAAAATGGTTCAATTACGAAAACTGAAAATGACAGAAATGTTTTGCAGAACTAACTGAAAATGGGAACTAAATCCCTTTTAATTGCTCCTGAGTGAAAATTGTATTTCTAAATGCTGTAACCAGTTAATTTCTTTCTGATATTTTTTTCCATGAAACCAAAGACCGAAGTGTTTATCACAGGAAATTTTTGGAATTGCACTACTTCCAGTTGCATTACTGTACAAAGGACTACATCTATACAGTGCATAGTATTTCAACACTATAACATATAATTACACTGTACAAATGATGGTTACAAATACATTCAAATGGCTATGTGCCATACTAAATCTGTTTAGGAGGCATTATTGTATGACACTATTTCTACTATATGCAATTAGACAGGTTAAAATTATTTGCAATGGGTATGTTCACAAATCTAACAATTAATATATCAGAAGTGGATATCCATCTACAATGCACCTGATGCACTACAAGTGCAATGTAAATGGCCTCAAACAAATCTTTTGCAAGAAGAGTGTAGCAAGAGCTCTTAGAAATAATATGTTGGATGATGCATATTCATCCTGTACATGCTCAAATGTTATCTATATATGTCACAATTTAAAAGTAAATGAACATTGTTCTTAAGGGGGGCGTCTTCCCTACTCTTCCTATTATGTCATTATGGTTACTTGTTTGACCTGACATGCAGCTATTTTCTGCATTTATATTGCCTACCTGAGTGTAACAAAGGGTTGTGGACACTTTCTAAAACATTTCCCAATAGCCTTCTTATTTTAGGCTATAGTAGACAATGCAATTACACTTTTTCTTTGTTTTCAGGAATATTTCATTAAGAGCAAACAATTGAATCGGTTACAGCAATAACAACCACTTTGGCAAAGTAACAAAGGCACAACAAGCCGAACTGATGTTTGCTCATGGAAAGCTGAAGCCTCTTGTACTGAAATGTTCTCAGCTGGGCACAATACATCCCATGGAGCGGGAGGGAGTGAAATAAGAGCATTGGAATGCGGAACCGGTGGGAACTGTAACTGGTAAAGGAAGCTATTACGAATGAGGCATTTCATCATTATTAACTCTGCTGTTTCCACGTCTCTCCGTGTTCACACAAAGAGGGCAAATGAGAAAGCACTTATTTAAAACAAGATGTTGTAACTTTTATAAACTACGTCTATACCTCACATTGCGAGCTTTATATTAAAGCATGAGGCACACAAAGATATGAAGTAAGTAAATCCGAATATTCTTACTTTTTTCCGCGTTTATCCCATTCATAAGTGTAGCGACCACTAGAGTAATCCAACAGAGAGCACGCGAGATAGCATCGGGATCCATTGAGCTATATATTGAAATCGTACAACTATTTCAAAAGATTAAAAGCCACAATTGGGTTTCTAGTATGGCTAAAACAGCGCGTGTGAATGACCCACCCCAAACTTTCAGCCTTGTTTTAATAGCGCCCACACCCACGCGCTGGATACAACTCCTCAATGAGTCATTTCCTATGTACTGTACTGAGATTCTGTGGTCGCGTCTCAAAACCCAGTAAGATGCCTGTATAGATAGCGGAATCAAGGGCGCGTTTGCTGCACAAGTACATTAAAAAGAGGTAGGATATCATCATAACTAACACTGCCAGAGAAAATAATTTTAAATACATTTAGTAAATAAATTGTACTATAAAGTTTGCATGTTATATATAAAATGTGAGAAATGTGGTTTACAGAGAGACAAATGTGGTGTATACTGTATAATTAATAGCTAAATACTCCGTGTTTGAGCCCGTCAATCCTCGCAATTTATCACGTGGCTTGTTCAGCGTGTTACCTTGGAGACATAGGGCATGTGGAGGCTTCAGGCTATTCTCTGCAGCATCCATGCACAACTCCCCATGTGCCCCGCCAAGAGCAAGAACCACATTATAGGGACCACAAGGAGGTTAACCCAAAGTGACTCTACCCACCCTAGCAACCGGGCCAATTGGTTGCTAGGAAGTCTGACTGGAGTCACTCAGCACACCCTGGATTTGAACTAGTCAGCATCTTTACTTGCTGAGCTACCCAGCCCCCCAACAATAAATATTTATTTACAATTACATATATCATCTTTCAAATTAAATAGGCTATCACAACAAATAGAAATGGCGTGCATTGCGTGACAAGAGCACAACAGGCTGTTCCGGAAGTAAAAAATCCCATACATTTTTTCCATTAATGAATTGATTTTCAACAATAAATTCTATACATTTAAGGACAGATCTACCATGAGATCTGAGGTTGGTCATCAATGTATGCTTCAGTTGAAGCCAACCATCTGCATTATTTTAACTTCCTTGTTTGAAAATTGGATAGTCCAGCAGAGAAAGATCGACCAATCAGAGAACTGTGGCCGACAACGCCCGTGAAATGAGCCCAAAAACCGCACTCCCATATGACGCACTGTAAATCTAGCAATTGAGTCGTCCTTCTTCACCCTTTAACAACTTACATTTATACATATCTGAATATTTTAAAATAAATTATAACTTAAAATAAATTATTTTTATACTTATCACAAACTTTATTCAATAGCTTTCTTCATTTCCGTGTTTTTTTTTCATTTGTATTATTATTCAATTAGTATACATAATTCACAATGCTTCTCTGGTTTGTAATGTTGCGATTCACCTCAGAGCTGGTTGGTTTGGTTCGGTTCATGGATTACAACTCTTTTATGGAGGATTTTATGAAAAGTCAGAACAAATGAATGGGGGAAATACTTCTGGAACCTAGGCGGAAGAAAAAGTGGGTAGGCACCGTTGCGCTCTTTTCGTGCCCCAACATGATGCCGAGAAAGGCAGCTCACGAGCTTTTGCGACGGGGCCATAGAACCTCTGTATTCACAGCACGCCACAGCCGTCTACTACGAGAAAACCGACATTGGTGGTAGACAAGCATAACACTGCATATTTTGTGAGAACACTTTCTTTTTTACTCTGAAAAGCTACATTTACGCGAAAGAGTAACTAATAACAAACTCTCCATTCATTGGAAATAAAACACATTATATTACTGGTCCTTCGTATTGACGTGAATATTTGATGGCAAACATTACAGAAACCAAAAAACGTTAAAAAAATAAATAAAAAAGAAATCAAATGTTAAAGTTAGTGTGTGAAAATTCTTTTTTGTAAGAGGAGAAAAGTAAGAGACCCCAGTCTCCTTGTACAAGTATGTTTGAGCAAAATAGGCACATTAAAGTCACCCCACCCAACTACGTAATTCACTCTCTGGTCCAAGGGAGCAAACAAAAGTTCAGTGTTTGGCAGGCTCACAGAACGCAGACTGAGAGGAAAAGCAGTACAACAGTTAATATGATCAGGGCAAAAAAAAACAAAAACAAAAAAAACATGGGTGCGGGGGAATAACATAAGGCCATTTGCGCAATAGGCTATGAGGGAAAACATTTACATATATATTCCGGGCAAAGATTTGCAAGAAAGAAAATACCATGTGCTTTCATCCTCCCCAACACTGCTTCTCTTGTGATCCTTTTGGAATGGCCAATATTGATTGTATGCATATCTAAAATCATCTGAATATATTTAAGTACACACATGTCACAATGTGGAGTTTCTCAAGATTGTATTGGCAGACAGTATAATGACTAATATTTAAGGCTTTACACTTTGAAAGTTTAGTTGCGAATTTAAATCATCCTTTTGCATTTAGTACAACAACAAGAAGTCAGTAAAACCAATATTCAATGCAAAATCTTTTTTTTTTTCTTTAACAAACACTAGACATGTGGGGAAACAAATGCTTTGTCTTTGTTGAATTCAAAGCAGAAAGCATAATTCATTTGTGTAAATGCATTTATCAGATTTATTTGAGTAAAACTGCTATAGTTATTGACCTTGTATTCTTGGCGATATGCGTTATCAACACATATAGTGTGATCCCTGTCTTCAGTTAACTCAGCTAAAACAGTTTATCTTTTAAACAAATTTGAAAATGTCTGTTATTTCTAGCTCTGAAAACAGCTACATGACTTTGGACTCCAGAGTTGATCACATTTTTTCCCCTTCGTCTTTAAAAATCATTGCAACATCTATGCATCTAATTCTGCAGCTCTCGTCTTTCCACCATGTATCCATTCACATCTGTTCATCAGAACTTTAAGGGGTTCAGTAACACAGAATTTCACCATAGAAACTTGCTCTGAGCATTACTGGATAGAGTTACTGTATGACTCAATAGGTCTAGAATTGTCAAAACAAAACGGTTTCTGTTCTGATATTTATGAAATTTAGAAATCTGAGCAGATACATGTCTTTGCTCATTTTATGGTGAATGAAAAACATCTCCAGAAAACATTTATGTAAAAAAAAATTAGTTGTAGAACTTTAAAGAACACAGGAAAAGTGAGACAGGACTTAAAGGATTCTTCTGCAATGAAGGGCACTGCTTGCGTGCTATAGACCATGACTACTTCATTAATACATCACAACTGTTTCCACTCTGTCGCTGTCTGTTTGGTCACTAGCGCCACCTATTACAGTTGAGAGTGAAAGTGGCCCTTTAGAGCATATTAAAACACCACAGCATGGTTGCCATGTTCTTATGAGTACACTCTCATCCCTTCTTTTCTCATCTATGGTTTTTAGTCCATCAAACTGTCCACATAAAATTAGGTGATGTAGATGCGGTGAAAGTCATTTGCACCGAATGCAGCATTGCATTTGGGGCACTTCCTCTGGCGAGTGTCGTAACGCGTCTTCAAGCATTCATAGCAGAAGACATGGAAACACTTGGTGAGCACGGTCTCCTTATCCCGGGTGTTACAACAGGGACAACGTAATTTAGCCTAGAAATCAGATACAACAGCCAGGTCATGCACACATAATATAATTGTGGCCATAAGTAAACAGCTTTTATAAAGCTATATCAAAATAATAATTAAGAAAGCTAATCTCTACCTTATACTGATTAATTTCTTCTTGAAGAATCTCATCAGCATCTGTATACACCTCCACTTTCTTCTGTTTTTCCAGCTTACGCCGCAGTCTGGACAAGTCCTCCTGAAAATCCAGCCCAGAAGTAAGTCTTCCTCGTAATCACTGGTCATTTTTTTTCTGACACTATGGCCAGAATATGTGAACACCCCTTTCTAATTAATGGGTTTGACTATTTAAGCTACACCCATTACAAGTAGGTGCATAACATCAATTATACAGACATTGAATCCCATTAGACAAACATTTGTTGTTAGAATGGGGCATACCAAAGATCTCAGTCAAAGAATACCAACAGTTAAATGATTTACTGATTTTGGAGTGGAAGAACTTGACTGGCCTGCACACAGCCTGGACCTTAACCCCATTGAAAACCTTTGGGATTAATATGAATGCTGAGCCAGGCTTCATTGGCCAACATCAGTGTCTGACCTCACTGATGCTGTTGTGTCTGAATGGGAGCAAATCCATGCAGCTATATTCCAACGTCAATTGGAAAGGATTCAATAAGGGCTGGAAAATGTTATAGCAGTAAAGAGAGGACCAACTCCTTAATAGTGAAATTAAAAGTTTAACAAGCACAAACTTTTGGCCATGTAGTGAATCCACATACAGTATATGGTTATGTATGTATTCTGTGTTGCACAGCACATGCGCCCATGTACCTGTGCTTTCTTGAGGTTGACACTCTCCCTCTCACGGGCAGTGCGGTTGTCCAGCACAGAGGCTTGGATCTCCCTCAGCTTGGTCTGAGTGTGCTCCAGCTGCACTTTAAGGTCCTCTGCCAACTGGGCCGCCTCCACTGCCTGAGCCATAGTGGTGAAAGATAGAGACAGCAGCATTAAACACACATCTGGAAATACATGCAAAAAACAGTGGCTAAGCTGAGTCACGGTTGTCATGGGTACGAGAACAGGGGTGGGCGTCTGTGATCTCTTCGGTTTTACCTTGCGCTTGTTGAGTTCTAGTGCTTGAGTGCGCACTGTCAACTCTTTCTCCAGACCAGCTAGTGAACTCTGCAGGACACCTTCCTTCTCTTCCAGCTTCTGCACTACCAGCAGCTGTGCATCCACCTGGGAAGGGCAGTAAAAGAACCATTGATGTAACTGCATCAGTATTGCGAAAACATCAAGTTGTAAAAAAACAGTTTTATATGCAGATTTTCGGCCTCAAAAAGTGAGCGAGGCCAATCAATTTTAGCTTAAACGAGATTATGTAATTTACTAACCATCACATTGTTTCAAACCAGTATAACTAGGAAAAATTGAGGAATGTTTTGACTGAGGTTGTCAGTCCCTAACATTTTTTCTAATATCTCCTTTTGTGCCTCAGAAGAAAAAAAGGAATTCAGATTTGGAACAACACGACAGTGGGTAAATGATGATAGAATTTTTATTTTTGAGTGAACTATCCCTTTAATTCTAGTCTGGTGCCTGGTGATTTGTTTTCTCTGTGTACCTGGGTTTTGAAAGTGAGCACCTGATCCGCCAGCTCCTCTTTCTCCTCCCGCAGAAGCTTGTAAATTTGGTTGGATTTGATTCTCTCACTCATCAGTTTGAAGTTGGCATCGTCTTTCTCTCGAAGCTGCTGCATGAGCCTGCTGTTCTGTTCCTGCATGTCTTCAAACGCCTGTCCCGTCACATCCATCTCACTCAGCAGAGCCTCTTCCTCCTGAGAGATGCACAGGGACACTGTTAGTTAATCTGCTGCATGCACTAGTCTCAAAATTAACACTAGCAAAGTGCCAAATGTGAGTTAAAATTGACCAAATAGTGTACACAACAGTTGAAAAGCTTTCTTTATTAAAAAATCTAATAGTAAGAATGAGTCTGATGCTTGCTAAACAAAAGTTCTGCCACAATTTGCACATCTTAAAATTTCAAATGTACAATCATTTAGTTTATCTAGATGGCTAAAGACTATAATTATTTTCCCTTTCAGAACTCCATGTGGTGATACATGTCTTGAATATTCCTCGCAATAAGCCAAAAAAATTATGCACAACATGGCTGGTAAGAAATGTTTATGGAATGTACATTTTCTCAATTCACCTGCCATTAGCTGTTGTGCCAAAATGTAAAATTTGGACCCTGATAGTAAGGCTGCGTTGATCTAGAAAGCTTGCAATATTGCTATCAGGTATAAAACCACAAAGATCACACGACACAGAAATTCTTACATGTAATAATTTGCTTTAACATGACACACCTGTTTAGTAGCAGCCAGCTTTTTCTGCAAGTGTTCAATGGTCTCTTCAGCGACACGGATCTTACGGAGAGCATCTTCATCTGCAAGCTTTTTGCTCTCCTTCCTTTCCCTCTCCTCCAGTTCCCGCACTCGCTGCCTCAACTCCTCCACCTGCCAGGCAGGGTTGACATCATCATTGAGTGAAGGACCACCTCAAGTACATTGTATGTTACTGGTTTTGTAACACAGAAATACAGCAAAGCTTGCACACCTCTGCTTTGGACTTCTTCTCTGCTGCCATGAGCTGCACTTTGTCCCGCTGCTCTTTTGGGGCTGATTTGTACATGTCTAGCAGCAGTTTCATTTCCTTCTGAGACTCCTGAGCTTTTCTGTTGAAAAGATGCATATGGATTAAGTGTGGGTGAGGTGACAAAGATCAGAAATTCATCAATATTTTTAAGTGAATGATGTTTTGTATGATCTCACAGGTGAGATCGTATAACAGCAAATTATGTTAATTGATTCTTCATTTAGAGTCAATTTAGCATGATTGCAGACATAGCAGATATTATAGCTATTAGACATACTTTAACTCTCCTCTGAGCATCTTCAGTGTGTCAGAGTCCTTCCTCTTGAGTTCCTCACTGCGCTGTCTCTCACGCTCCTTCTCTCTCTCCCTCTCTCTCTCAGCCTCCCTCTCTCTCTCCCGAGCTCGCTGCCTTTCCAGCTCTCTCCTCCTCTCTTCCTTTTCCTCCTGGTCTTCATCTTCCTCTTTCTTAACCTCCAGTCCTCCTTCACCCACACTTTCATCCAACATCAGTGTACCTGCATCCCCACTCTGGCACTTCAACTGAAAAGATCCTCATGGTTACATTTCAGTGCCATTTTATAGAAAAGAAATTAAACCAACATCTAATTTATACAATAACAGTAGTAAATGCACTGAATTTAATTAGCAAGTAAAATAATCAATTCATGATCAAAATTTACTGTTAAGCTAATAAGATATTTTTTTGTTTTAGAAATCTATAAAAAAAAAAGTGTATTATTATTATAAATATAAATGTATACATTAATAGAGACACACATTCAAATGCATATATATTATCCTCATTCAAAAGATTCTTTATTAAAGTAATGTTCTGGGTTCAATACAAGAGAAGCTCAGTCGACATCATTTGTGGCATAATGTTCATTACCACAAAAATGTATTTGGACTCGTTCCTCTTTTTCTTTAAATAAAGCAAAAATCGAGGTTACAGTGAGGCACTTACAATGGTGAATGGGGCAAATATTTGGAGGGTTTAATCAGAAATGTGAAGCTTATAATTTTATAAAAGCACTTACAAGCCTGTGAATCTCTGTGGTCATTAGAATTCCCAGGACACGGCTCGAAAAGAGTAGGGGTGTAACCCTGGTGTCCTGGCCAAATGCCCCCCATTGGCCCTTATCAATCATGGCTTCCTAATAATTCCCATCCATTAATTAGTTCTATCACTCCACTCCACTAATAGCTTGTGTGTGTGTGGTGAGTGTGGTGCACTATGGCTGCTGTCACATCATCCAGGTGGATGCTGCACACTAGTGGTGGTCGAGGAGAGTCCCCTGTTCACTGTGTACAGTGCTTTGAGTGCAGTGTCAGAAAAGCGCTATATAAATGTAACATTCATTCATTATATAAACCTGTGCATAAAAGGAGCTGAAAAGTTATTTAAATCATAATTTTTGCAGTCGTTTTAGGGTTTGTTGACATTACGTTGTCATGGCAATGAAGTTGTAAAATTGGCTATCATTTTACACAGAAAATGTTAGTAAGTGATTTTATCACACTAAAATGATGTGTACATGCATATCCTTTATGTCTTGTGGCTATACTTTTGAAATAGTGAGTATTTGAATGGCCCCCATTGACTTCCATTGTAAGTACCTCACTGGAACCAAGACTTTTCCTTTTTAAAGAAAAGGGATGTCAAAATAAAATATTTTGGTAATCAATATTATGCCACAAATGCTGTCGATTGAGCTTAACTTGTATTGATCCCAGAACATTCCTTTAATACTTGTTTTCGAAAAAAGAATATAAAATTACTAAAGTTTGACTAAAATAGCTGATATACATGATAAAACATTTTCTGGACCATCAAACAAGTGTAAACTTTACACTTAAATGTATATTAGTAGGTTTTAAGTAAGCACACCTCTCCTAAATCATTATTAAGTGATAATAATTACTCTTTTTTTTTTTAAATTAAGTAAAAAATGACAGCGCAAACATCAGAATGAGAAATACCTTGTTGATTTCCATCTGTGTCTCACGTAGTTTCCTCTTATATCTCTGCACATCTCCTTTGAGCTGGTGATTATGGTTCTGCAGACTGCTGATTAAGTGTCTCATTTCTCTGTTTATTGGGCCTACGATGTATGAGAGAGAGAAAATATTGAATGAGAAAAGTGCACGCTACTGACTGGCATTCAAAGACAGTGACAGTCTCTGTTTACAATGCTTTGTACAATTTTCATGTAATATTCACCGTTTTTAGCCAATGTGTGAACGGCTTGTAACGCAACGTAAAAAATTTGTCCTTCCCGGACGTCTTAAAAGCCTGTAGGCTGAATTTCAAGTGAAGGGAGCAGGCCGCTTTTGCCGGGAAAATCCAAAGGATGTGACGTTTATGTATGCTGCTGAGAGCCTTGACTCAGTGCTTCTCTTCATCTATTCAACAGCGACAACAAACTGCTACACTAGGTAACATTATCTTAAGTTTTGGGGATCAAAACCGACCCTGAATTGGCATTCTTCTTATTGGATAGGTAAACTTACATAGTGTCATAAGGATTGATCTGTGTAATTTTAGCTAACTTGATCTTGCCTGCTAACGCTGAAGAATTGTAAGCTACCTTGCTTCATAACTTTCAAATAATTTCAACAATCTTCTCTTTATACTATAAGTCAGGTATAGTGATTCACAGTAAATGACAATATTAATCTGTAATTATTCAGCAAGGTAAACTACAATAACACATGAAATGAGTGCTAGACAATGTTCAAGATAATGCAAAAAGACCTATTCATTAGTGTAACGTAACTTGGTTATACAGAAAATATATAAACTATAGCGCATCGAAATATATATATGACAGTTGTGATGGAACCACATCAATACTGAATTGTGTCAACATATTTACAATGTACAGTCTATTTTATAAACAGCTACTGTCATCATCCACCAAAACAGCTATTGATAAAGCTGGCTAGCTAGCTAACGCCGACATAGGCTATCGTATAAATGCAGTCAATGTATCATGCAAAGAAAAGTGATTACTTCAAACTACAGTCTCCCATAGCCAGACCTATATCCTCACTTTCTTTTAGCCCTGTTCCAGCACTGGAGAGTCAAATATAACATATAGTTTGTACTAAAACAATAATAACTGTGTAATTTTAATTATGCTACCTCATCTGTCAGCATGATGTCAGTGAATCACGTTGTCTCTTTGTACATTACGTCATTGTTTTGGCCGATGCCAGAGTGTGAGCACAAGCAACAGGTAGCTGGCTGCAGTTCACTTAATGGCAACTGGTGTCATTAATAACAAGGGTTTCTGAATCTTACATACTGCACCTTTAAGAGCCAAAAACCATGAACAATCCAAGATGAGATGACAGGATACACCACCCCCACAGACTTCCTCACTGCATCCATGGTTACTTGTAAAACAAACGGGCCTAGGAAAATCCACAGCTAAGGAATCTGGCCTACAAGGCTGAGCATGACAATCTGTCACCACCAAATAATAAAATCACTTGTTACCTGCTTGCTCATTGGCTGCAAGATTCTGTTCAAACTCGATCCGTAGCATTTCATATTCCTTGCGCACCTGGGCCAGAGTGTCCTCTAACTGGATGACCTCAGTGCGCAACTTTTTCTGAAGAGACAACTCATCACTCTACAAACACAGGAAGAATGACATTCAAACAATCACAAACAAAATACTCAGAAATAAGGAGGAAATAGGGTCTCTACACTTTTGCATTTTGTTCCATTCCTATATGCTCCTTCCAGCTGTTTTTGAACACAGGAAGTATGCAAAGGATGCATTCTTGTGAAGGACTCACCTCCATGTGCTCAATCTGCCGCAGGTGAGCATTCTTGGCAGTGAGCAGCAGGGCTCTGGCTTCATCCAGTTGGGTCTTCACACTCAGAGACTCATTGTACAGCAGAGAGAATTGTGATTGGATGCACTTGTAATCTGGAGTCTCCTTCAACACTTCCTCTGGTATATTTCTTAGATCCATCTACATAGGGACGCAGAGGTCAGCAATATCTCACAAGAAAAGTCAAGGGGATCTTAAGCTGATGCTCGAGTCTCATTGAGCTGCTGCACCTTTAGTTTCTCACTCTCCCGAACGGCTTCCTGTAACTCTTGCTGCAGTTTCTCAAGTTCTGCCATGCGGCTGTTGGCAAGCTCTAGATTCTGCTCAAGCTCTGCATTAAGAGACTCAAACTGAAAACACAGACAAACTTGTTACATAAACTGACAGTGAAAACAACACAATTGGTATCTTTTAAAGATACAGAGTCTAAATACTTCCAGTAAACAAATATATTTATAATACTTTCACACTTTACCTTCTGTATAGGGAGTGTGATCTGACCCCCTGGTAATCCACCAGAACTGCCAGTGGCATGGTAACCTGAATTAAGCTGAAAGGTACACATTCAAGAAATGATCAAATACAAGATGCAAACTGTTATAATAATACTCACAGTGAAACCACAAACAGAGGAATATTACCACATATCATCATATTATATTACTGTACATTTTTATTTCTGGTCACTTTAACACATGATGCATGAAGAAAAAAATATTTTGCATTATAATTTCCTTTCTCACAGGATGTACCGATTGATGATAAAATGTTTTTGTTAGTTTTCTAATAAATATGTCTTTGATCCAAAAATGACAGGGAAATTTCACAGAAATATACTGCATAAAATTTAAAATATCTCTTTAATTGAATATTCAGGGCATTAAATAAGAATTAATTGCACAGCATTACAGAAACAAAACAGGATGAAAGACACTGATTGTTTTTTTTTTTAGATAAGGGGGAAGGCTGACCTGCTCCAAAGCTTCTGCTAGGTGCTTGTTCAGCTTCTGCTCTCTCTTCCGGAGTTTCTCTATATCCCACTGTAGGTCCTCCACAGCAGTTTCCATCTCAGACACTTTAGTCTCAGAACTTGTGACTTTGTCAACTAGTTCATTATACTGTGGAGGCAAGAAATGATTTTAAATATAGCAAAGGCAACAGAAGTCACACATCTTTGGAACTCCAATAGGCAGTTTTAGATCAATACTTGGAAAAAGAACACGTTTTAATATGCGGAAGGTAAAAATGCAGAAGCATTTACCTCCAATGACATTTTGTGGTGCCTCCCCTGAAGGGAGGAAGCAAGGTCTTGCAGCCGATTATTTGCCTCTAGAAGTGTGTGGTTTGTGGAAATTCTCTCTTGCTGACTGTCATCCTCACAAACTGATAAGACAAGAGTGCACAAGTTCGGCGTTCGTTCACACAGTGATCAAAGCAAGCTGACATCATCCTTGGACAAATCCACCCCCACTTACACTGAAATACAGTTATAAAAATGTGCACAAATATTTTTTTCTGTATTAAACAGTATGTGTTTTGCAAATGAGACCAAATTAATCCTGGTTTTACCAGTCGTTTCCACTCGAGTGCATAGCTCCTCAATGCTGCTGTGCAGACGATCAAAGATGCAGACCATGCAGGCCACAGCCCCCTTGCTGAACTGCATCCTGTCCTGCAGCTGCAGAGTGAGTTCCTCCTCACTACTGTTATCCAGAGTGGACAGGAAAGCCTTTGCATTCTCACTGAGAGGTGGTGGAGGTGGCGGGGCTACAAAGCAAAAAAACAGACCAAATAAAATATGAATGCGAATGGTAAAAGTTGCTCTGGACAGGTTATATGGCTATGTAGCCTTTTGGCAAAGTTAAGAATTAATTTGATTGACACTACTTGTATGATTTTTTTTATCCTTTTATTAATAATAAAGAGAAAGTGGGGGAATGGGACTGTACTACCCACTGTTTCATGGCTCTAACACTAGTTACATTGCATTCACTAGTTACAACCAGAATAAATCCTTGTGTAGTAATTGATCCACTTAATTCTAAATTGTAGAATTAATAACAAGAACCGATTCTTAATTCTAGCCTAATCAAGGGTAACTGACAAATATAAATTATTAATATCAAATTACGATCAATATATAAAGGAAATTGTCAACATTTACATTAAATTTTAAACATTTGTAATAATTTTTTTGCTTTTTTTCTATAGTCCTGGGTTGTGACAAAATTATCTTTAAAAAGTACTGCAGGAAATTGATGCCACTGTATTGACGTCATCTATGTTGAAACATATAAATGCTTTATTTTATATATTCCAAGCAGCTTATGCCTAGTGTTTTGGAATGTAACTCTTTGTATGTTTACCGGGAATTCCATCCTCCACTGGTTCCTCAGGTGGCTTCACCTCAGTGTCAGGCAGCTGCTGTTTTTGCTCTTGTTCCTTGTCTTGCACTGACTGTTGCTGTACTTCCTGCACCTCCTCAGCTGTAGGTGGAGGCTGAGGGAGGCTGTCATCCCCTTCCCCTGTAGCTGGCAAAGGAGCAGAGGGTTCAGGAGCTGGTGATGTGGCTGCAGCAAGAGCAGGGACATCTGCAGGAACAGGTGGGGTAGCAGGGGTTTGAACAGGCACTGGAGCATCCTTAGGCTCCACGCGCTGCAGCAGCTCATGAATATTTTCCTCGAGCTGTGTGACACAAACAAGAGCCCTTAAAATACTGCCTTTGTTCAAGGGATACCATGTAAAAAAAAAAAAGCAGATTAAACAATTAGGATTGTGAAATGAAGTTATAAAACCAGACAACCCAGTCAATTTGCAATGAAATAAAATGCAGTTATACACAATGTGTTATCGTAAATGAAAAAAGTAAGCCCTGTTATTGAAGCAAATAAGTACAGTATGAAGAATATTGACTGAGCACTGAACCTGAGTCCAGCAACGGTTGACGATGAGCAGGGTGGTGTCATCAGTGGCCTGCCTCTTCTCCAGCTTCTCTATCTTCTCTCTCAATTCATCCTCCAAAGCCTGTCTCTGTTCAAGGCGTTCACAGAGCTTCTTGTTCTTGAACTGAATGACCTTCATGTCCATCTCCTCCTGCAAAAGACAATTTGGGTCAAAATGAGTAAATCTCCAAAAGTGTTTCCAGTGTGGAAATGTCATGCTCATCTTTAAGGGTTTCTCAAGGTTATGGCAACACATATGATCAGGTTTATCTTAACTGGATTCAGGGATGCAAACTCATGACAAGGATGAGAATGTCATAGCAAGTATTCCAGATGTATATTTATAGTTTTTTATATTTATGTATTTAAATCTTTTTTTAAGTGTTGTGATGGGATGTGAATATTGAATGAAAACGGCACATGCCAGTCTGCATTTTGGTTTGCTAGCAAAAATAAACTAACCGTAGAAGAAACTCCTCCGATGCGGATGGGCTCTATGAGAGTGGTAGTAGTCTTCTCCTCTTTTTTCACCTTTTTTTCAGGAGGGCCAGGGGGACTATCCCCTCCTGAGGGGCGCTTCCCACCCCCAGTGCTAGACATACTTCCCTGCAAAATGCATTAAGGTGTTAGTCCTTAAACTTTTGAAAAGCTATTAGTAGGTAGTCTTGTTAACTAAACCTATTTATAGCATTACAAAGAGAACTTACACTGATATGTTCAGAAAATTGTCTGTACGCAATCAACACATGAACCATAATTTTAATAGATAATTGTCCATTATAAATGTTAATTCTTAACATTAAGGACACTATTGAACACCGTTAAAAATAAAACACTGTTGACTAAATTCACAAATATGAGAAAGACAGTGATAAAAGTACATGATAGCACGGGGGTAAATCAAACAGCAATTTGTGTATCAATTTACAGCTAGACTGAAGAAGCCTATAAAAATGAACAACGCATATTAACTTGAGAAACCATATCAAATGATTCGAACACGATTCACATATTTTCATAGTAAAAATTGCCATTCATTTTAGGAACCAATGGTGCTTTTAGTGAGATTAGCTAAAAACGGAGGTAGCAATAGCCTAGCTAGCGAGCTAAAACCGTCCAAACGTTGGAATTTCCAAATTATAACTGAAATTATAACATTATTTAAAGTCGCATGTCTTCAAAAGCGTTTTCAGCTGGTTCACTAATGTATAATACATATCTAAATGTGTTTATGGTTATTATTTCCTTTGCACATAGATACAGACCTCTGCGAGAGCCTGACAACAGGAAGGATAAAACGCGTGAAGACAGACACTACGGGACAAAACATTGACTATCAAAATAAAAGTGAGTCGAGTTGTAGTCAAATTCCCAAATATGTGTAAGAACTAGGGATGTGATTGTAGTACTCATACATTTTTGGACATTTGTTATAATCACATATGAATTTGTGTGCAGTGAGTGGTTTGAATAACGTACTCTTGAGAACTCAAGCTAGTCCGTTACCTTACGTCACATCCGCCCAGCTGCTTTATATCGCAGCTTAGAGGATGATAGTAACTTTTTAAAATAAAAGTGCTATACGGAGGGGTATACATTTAATTGATTCTCGTAGAAAATAGATGTAATTAAAAGAACTATTACATTTAATTGATCGTTTTAATTGTATTTCAAATTCATAAAATAGAATTTTGTATTATTTAAAATCATTCGTATTGTGCTTTCTCATGTTGGTAGGAAAAACTCGGTTGCTCGGATACAGTACAACACAGACAGATGGTTTAGATTACTGATTTATAAGAATTTTAGAGGCCGTGAGGGGTAAGACAAGTTTGCTTTCATTAAATCCAAACTCTGGTATATTGTAGTGGTTAAAATTAAGGCTTCTGAGGAAATTATAGTAAGACTTTATGTTCAGGTATTTCCCATGAAATAGGCATTAGCAATAAATTGTAATTTCCATTATGTTTGATCGGTACAGTAATAGTAATGTATTTGTAGGTGCCCCAGCCTCCAAAACACGGTTGGGGTACAAATTGTGCCATTGTGATTTAATGTGGTGAGTAACATAATTTTTCCCACCGTGTCCATTATTACAATCAGTGCGACAAAAAGGCGTGGGTGTTGGTGATGGCTTCGAGATATGAAATAAAATCCTTCCAGCTGTTGTTAAATTTACATATATATATATATATATATATATATATATATATATATATATATATATATATATATATATATATATATGTATATATATTTATTTTTTTATTATATTATTTTTGGTGTGGTGGTGGTGTAGTGGTCTAAGCACATAACTGGTAATCTGGTAATCAGAAGTACACTGGTTCAAACCCCATAGCCACCACCATTGTGTCCTTGAGCAAGGCACTTAACTCCAGGTTGCTCCGGGGGGATTGTCCCTGTAATAAGTGCACTGTAAGTCGCTTTGGATAAAAGCGTCTGCCAAATGCATAAATGTAAATGTATTATTATTATTATTTTTTATTTTTTTGCCTGAGCACCATCTGGGTCTTCTCCTCCCAAATACCAGTGATGCTTGATTAAATTTTCCGCGTCTATCAACGCAGATATCAACAGCGCAACTGGGTTGTAGGTTGCCAGGTTGAGGTCACAAATGGGGTGCAATTTGTATGATGTGTCGATTGTGTGAGTAGGAGCCGTTTCACTCACGTTTCAAAAACTGGAGTTGCAAGTCCCGTATTTAAAGATCAAATTATGTGTCCCGTATTGAATCAATCAGATGGTCAAGATGGCATCACGGTAAAATCGTTCCAGATCACCAATTTAACACTGATAAGTTGGAAAATTTGCTAATACTGTGGAAGTTGTGGTAAGAGACCGTCTGAAAAATCCACAAATTGTGGTATTTTCATGGGTCAGGAAAGTTCTCATTTTAGCATACAAGAAAGGATATGCCATTTTTATTAATAACGCATATTAATGCATTTGTTAAAATTAAATGTCCCTTATTTTAAAACTTCAAAAGTGCCAACCGTAGTTGGTCGGTTCCTCATGAATCCACTTCAGCTTGATCATACACAGATATCCTAACCACAATAACTCTGTTGCTCTATAGATCTCAAACAAAGTGTTATGGAAGACATTGAGAAGACCAAGTCCATATCGGAGATTGATAGGTTTACACACCCATGTTACAACTTTATTTACATGGCATGTTGACATGTTTAAATATATAGTTCACCAAAAAATTGCAATTCATGTTGTTCCAAACCTGTATGACTTTAATTCTTCTGTGGAACAATAATGGAGTTAGGCAGATTGACAGCCCTCAGTCTCCATTTACTTTCATTGTATGGAAAAGGAAGCAATGAAAGTGAATGGTGACTGAGGAAAGTCTCCTTTTGTGTTCCATGGAAGAAAGTCAGCTCCTTACAGGTTTGGAAAAACAAGAGTGTTTAAACATTGACAGAATTGAACATTTTGGGTGAACATCTTTTAACATAGGTGCTAATTTTAATCACGCTAAACCTGTACATTGTGGGTATTGTATATTGTTGTCCATCCACCAAGACTTTCACCTACTGCTGCACTTGTGTATATGGTCGTGTGACAATAAAGTGATTTGATTGATTGTTGTGTATTGCTGCCTGTTTTGTTCAAGTGTTTGTTACCTATTTTGACATTCTATGTAAAGTCACTGGAGAGAATTCAAGTAATTCTTGACTTCACTACAATCAATAATTGATGCATGATGTTCAGGATATTGCATGACCACACAACTGTGCATTGTACTCTTACCCCTCTAGGACTTTGTGCCGTGCATTGATTACTGATGTGGCTCAGCCAAAACAGGGAGTATTGCTTGAGATGTACACAAATCTAGTGCAGGGAGAAGAATTTTAACAGGGAGCAAATGGGACAATCCCCCCGGAGCAACCTGGAGTTAAGTGTCTTGCTCAAGGACACAATGGTTGTGCTATGATGGCTGTGTGGTCCCACTGTGTTTATACTTGTGTACTATTGTTTGTACAGATGAACATGATAACTTCAAGCATTTGGAAATTGCTCCCAAGGATGAACCAGACTTGCAGAGGTCCACAATTTTTCTTTTTCTGAGGTCTTGGCTGATTTCTTTTGATTTTCCCATGATGTCAAGCAAAGAGGCACAGAGTTTGAAGGTAGACCTTAAAATATATCCACATGTACGCCTCCAATTCAGTACACCTCCTATCAGAAGCTAAACTTCTAATTTTCTAAAGGCTTGACATAATTATCTGGAATTTTCCAAGATGCTTAAAGGCACAGTTAATTTTGTATATGTAAACTTCTGACCCACTGGAATTGAGATATAGTCAATTAAATGTGAAACCATTGTTGGACAAATTACTTGTGTCATGCACAAAGTAGATGTCCTATACAACTTGCCAAAACTATAGTTTGCGAATATTACATCTGTGGAGTGATTAAAAAAATGTATGTTCAGTTCAACCTAAGTATATATAAACTTCTGAATTCAGCCGTAAATGGAGAAGTTCGACAAAGTGCGGCATCACTAGAAATGATGACCACATAGAAAGACATTCCCACACAAGGTAATATATTATATAATTTATTTAACACAATAGCACAAGGTAAAGCTAAAAAATAAAATGATGCTGTGCAATCAGTAAGTGCAGCAAAGTGAAAGCACAGTTAAACGGATGTGTTTTCATTCTGGATTTGAATGTGGCTAATGTTGGAGCACATCTGACCTCTTCTGGAAGCGGGTTACAGCTGCGGGTGGCATAATAGCTAAACGCCACATCACCTTGTTTTGAGTGAACCCTCTGTATGTCTAACGGAGTTGATCCTAATGATCTTAGTGGTATGTTATGTTTATATTCAACAAGCATATCTGAAATGTATTTAGGTCCTAGGATATTGAGTGATTTATAAACGAGTAGTAGTACTTTAAAATCAATTCTATATGTAACTGAAAGCAAGTGTAAAGACTTGAGGAATGGAGTATTATGCTGTGATTTTTGGTTTGGGTGAGAATCCTGGCAGTGGTGTCTAATGGACATTTTGGGAAGGCCGGTTAGGAGTCCATTGCAGTAGGCCACCCTACTGGTGATGAATGCATGAACAAGTTTCTCTAAATCTTTACTGGATACAAAACATCTAGAGATCAGAGAGCCCTACCCAGTTTTCCAGTCTGTCTAAGAGAATGTTGTGGTCAACAGTGTCAAAAGCAGCACTGAGATCAAATAATACAAGCACTGATATTTAGCCTGAATCAGTTTTTACCCGAATATCAGTTAAGGATATCTGTGCTATGATGCGGTGGGAAACTAATTTGTTCAGCTGATTGAATTTTTTTTTCAATGATTTTGCCTTTGAAAGGAAGATTCAAAATTGGTCAAAAGTAGTTGAGTTATCTAGATTGCTCTTTTCAAGAAGGGGCTTGACATCTGCAGTTGTCAGGGACTTCGGAAAAATCCCTGAATTTACAAATTCTAACAGATCTTGTTCCAGACCGTTAAACATATATTTTTTTAAATGATGTGGGGAGTGTGTCAAGACAGCAGATGTTTTAAGATGCTGTACTTTACAGGAGCAATGCCCTCAATAGCATTTTTAAATTTTGAGTTAAAGTTATTGAGGAGAACATCAACGCAGTCTGCCGATATAACCGGTTTTAAAGATATAGCTTGATAGATTGTACACTAGTGTTCTCATTTATGTACCTCTTTTTGACAGACAGATCTAAACTTCAGTGGCAGGAGAAGTCAAAATTTCAAAGAAAATACAGAAATGGTCAAATAGCATGACATCCTCCTTAACAATAGAGGATGAAATTATCAGACCCTTACTAATGAGCAGATCAAGAGTGTGTCCACGATTGCGTGTGGGTTCGTCAGATCAAGCATTTAAAACTGTTATGAGTTCTTTGGCAGTTGTGTTCAGGATTATCTACTTGAATGTTGAATATCACATGTAATATTCACTTAATATAAATAAAATATATATATATATATATATATATATATATATATATATATATATATATATATATATATATATATTATGAAAGGTCCCACTCCAAAGTCTGAACTCAGGACAATAGTTCAAAAGAAGTGATGCACTTGACTGCTCAGCTAGAAAAACTGTTACAGCACAGTGCTGTTTAGCTTAATGGCACCATTAGTAAACTGGAGAACAACATTAAAGTTAAGAAGAAAATATATTTCCATGACTTTAGTTTTTTGTATTCTCTGTAAGCTATAAGCGCTTAAATTACACAAAACACAGTAATTAAATATATTATTTACCTATGTATACCTGTTGTTTATACTTATTGCAGTAACTTGATGATGAATGGATCATGTATATAAACTGTGATAAAAGTCAGCAAGTAGTAAAACATCCATCCATCCATCCATCCATCCATCTTCAACCGCTTATCCGAAGTCGGGTCGCGGGGGCAGCTGCTCCAGCAGGGGGCCCCAAACTTCCCTATCCCGAGCCACATTAACCAACTCTGACTGGGGGACCCCGAGGCGTTCCCAGGCCAGTGTGGAGATGTAATCTCTCCACCTAGTCCTGGGTCTTCCCCGAGGCCTCCTCCCAGCTGGACGTGCCTGAAACACCTCCCTAGGGAGGCGGCCAGGGGGCATCCTTACCAGATGCCCAAACCACCTCAACTGACTCCTTTCAATGCAAAGGAGCAGCGGCTCTACTCCGAGCTCCTCACGGATGACTGAGCTCCTCACCCTATCTCTAAGGGAGAAGCCCGCCACCCTTCTGAGGAAGCCCATTTCGGCCACTTGTACTCGCGACCTAGTTCTTTCGGTCATGACACAACCTTCATGACCATAGGTGAGGGTAGGAACAAAAATTAACCGGTAGATCGAGAGCTTTGCCTTTCGGCTCAGCTCTCTTTTCGTGACAATGGTGCGATAGAGCAAGTGCAATACCGCCCCCGCTGCCCCGATTCTCCGGCCAACCTCCCGCTCCATTGTCCCCTCACTCGTGAACAAGACCCCGAGGTACTTGAACTCCTTCACTTGGGGCAAAACCTCATTCCCTACCTGGAGTACGCACTCCATCGGTTTCCTGCTGAGAACCATGGCCTCAGATTTAGAGGTGCTAATCCTCATCCCAGCTGCTTCACACTCGACTGCCAAGTGATCCAGTGAGAGCTGAAGGTCACGGACCGATGATGACATGAAGACAACATCATCTGCAAAAAGCAGCGATGAGATCCCCAGCCCACCGAACCGCACACCTTCCCCACCCCGACTACGCCTCGATATCCTGTCCATGAATATCACAAACAGGATTGGTGACAAAGCGCAGCCTTGGCGGAGACCAACCCCCACATGGAATGAACTCGACTTCGTGCCGAGGACCTGGACATGGCTCTCGCTTTGGACGTACAGGGATTGGATCGCTCTAAGAAGGGATCCCCCACCCCGTACTCCCGCAGCACCTCCCACAGTATCTCCCGGGGGACCCGGTCATACGCCTTCTCCAGATCCACAAAACACATGTAGACCGGATGGGCATACTCCCAGGCCCCCTCCAGGATCCTTGCAAGAGTAAAGATCTGGTCCGTCGTTCCACGGCCAGGACGAAAACCGCATTGTTCCTCTTCAATCCGAGGTTCGACAATCGGCCGAACCCTCCTCTCCAGCACCTTGGAGTAAACTTTACCAGGGAGGCTGAGAAGTGTGATACCCCTGTAGTTGGCACACACTCTCTGATCCCCCTTTTGAAGAGGGGAACCACCACCCCGTTCTGCCACTCCTTAGGCACTGTCCCAGATTTCCACGCAATGTTGAAGAGGCGTGTCATCCATGACACCCCCTCCACATCCAAAGCTTTCAGCATTTCTGGTCGGATCTCATCAATCCCGGGGCTTTGCCACTGCGGAGTTGTTTGACTACCTCAGTGACCTCCCCCAGGGAAATAGAATCTGATCCCCCATCAGCCTCCGGCTCTGCCTCTACCATAGAGGGCGTGTTGGGATTTAGGAGTTCTTCAAAGTGTTCCTTCCACCGCCCAATAACCTCCTCAGTTGAGGTCAACAGCGTCCCATCTTTGCTGTATACAGCTTGAATGGTTCCCCGTTTCCCCCTCCTAAGGTGGCGGACGGTTTTCCAGAAGCACTTTGGTGCGGACCGAAAGTCCTTCTCCATGGCTTCTCCGAACTTTTCCCACACCCACTGCTTTGCCTCCCTCACGGCCGAGGCTGCAGCCCTTCGGGCCTGTCGGTACCTTGCAACTGCCTCCGGAGACCTCCGGGACAACAAATCCCGGAAGGCCTCTTTCTTCAGTCGGACGGCTTCCCTGACCACCAGTGTCCACCACGGTGTTCGAGGATTACCACCCCTTGCGGCACCTAAAACCTTGAGGCCGCAGCTTTCCACCGCGGCTTTGGCAATGGAAGCTTTGAACATTGCCCACTCCGGTTCAATGTCCCCAACCTCCGCAGGGATGCCTGAAAAGCTCCGCCGGAGGTGTGAGTTGAAGATGTCGCGGACAGGGATCTCCTCCAAACGTTCCCAGTTCACCCGCACTACTCGCTTGGGCTTCCCAGGTCTGTCCAGAGTCTTTCCCCACCCCCTGACCCAACTCACCACCAGATGGTGATCGGTTGACAGCTCTGCCCCTCTCTTTACCCGAGTGTCCAAAACATATGGCCTCAGATCCGACGACACGATTACAAAATTGATCATCAACCTTCGGCCTAGGGTGCTCTGGTACCACGTACACTTATGAGCATCCTTATGTTCGAACATGGTGTTTGTTATAGATAATCCATGACTAGCACAGAAGTCTAATAACAAACATCCACTTGAGTTCAGATCAGGGAGGCCGTTCCTCCCAATCACGCCTTTCCAGGTGTCCCTGTCATTTCCCACGTGTGCGTTGAAGTCACCCAGCATCACTATGGAGTCCCCTACTGGGGCCCTATTCAGGACTCCATTCAGGGTCTCCAAGAAGGCCGAATACTCTGAACTGCTGTTCGGTGCATATGCACAGACAACGGTCAGAGTTTTCCCCCCTACAACCCGTAGGCGTAGGGAGGCGACCCTCTCGTCCACCGGGGTAAACTCCAATGTAGTGGCGCTCAGCCGGGGACTCGTGAGTATCCCCACACCCGCCCGTCGCCTCACACCCTGGGAAACTCCAGAGAAGAATAGAGTCCATCCCCTATCCAGGAGTACGGATCCAGAGCCAAAACTGTGCGTCGATGTAAGCCCCACCAGATCCAACTGGTAACGCTCCACCTCCCTCACTAGTTCTGGCTCCTTCCCCCCCAGTGAGGTGACATTCCACGTCCCCAGAGCAAGCCTTTGCTGCCCGGGTCTGGTCCGTCGTGGCCCACGGCCTTCACTGCCGCCCATATGACAGCGCACCCGACTCCTGCGGTTCCTCCAATGGGTGGTGGGCCCAAGGGATGTAGAGGGGGGTTCCACGTCACTTCTTCGGGCTGTGCCTGGCCGGGCTCCGTGACAAGCCCGGCCACCAGGCGCTCGCCGACGAGCCCTCCATCTGGGCCTGGCTCCAGACGGGGGCCCCGGGCTTCCTCCCGGGGCCCCCGTCATGTAAGTAGTAAGTAGTAAGTATTCATGTAAGTAGTAAAACATATTTACATGAATATTCCGCAATTAAATGGAATTATGCACAACTCTCAGTGTCATACATATAATATGCTATGATTTAGCTATGTAGTAAAAGTCTTTCCATTGTCAACTCTACATTGCTAAATGTTCTCTGTCTATGGTTTAGTCTGGAACCAGCAAACATTTTTGAAAAAATCTGAATGATACTGTCGCAAAACAGTAAAAAGCACCGTAATAATTGAACTAGAATTGATTATGAAACAAGCTCTGTTCAATCAGAAGAACAACAAAATGTAACTTAAAAGGTGGCCCATATTATCAGTAATATGAAATGATACCAATAATTAGTAAACAATAAAACGTTTAAAAATATAAAAAAAGAAATAACAGTGAGTGGTTAAAGTGAGATCACATGACATGCTGCAGTAAATAAATTAAAGCACCACCACTTCTTGAGAAAAAAATAAATAAATCTATAAATAGCTCTTTTGGATGGGCTATAGTACCAAAACAAAAAAATTACACAAAAAAATAAAACTGTTAATGGACAAGCAAGGAATATCTTTAGAAACAGAAAAAATGACCTTTAGCTTTCAAGATCTTCAAGGCCCAGTAGAATGATTTTAGCTGTGTTTTGGAACAGAGCAGCTCGGTTCTGTTGCTCCCCTTTTTGACCCAGTGTCCGTATATGTGGAAGGCACAGCCATCAATAAGCTTGCGCACACCACGGATTAAATAAAGGTCTCTTTCTAGGAGTTCCCTTGTTAATGGTCTGGCTCTGTAGTGGTAATGCATTAGAATACAGACTAATACAGTTAAGATCAGGACCTAAAAATGTAACCAGAATGTCAGAGCTATCCCAACACAATTCTGCCGTGCAAACACTGTGAAAAGCACATATTAAAGCTAATACATACCCTAAATGTCTTCCTGGGACTGAAGAGCTGCACCTCTTCCTTTTGGTACTGACGGAAGAAAGGGTGAGCTAAAGCTTAATTGCTCAGCTGTGAGGCGAAGTGAGGGTTCCACCACTAAAAGCCTTGAGATCGAAGAGAATTTAAACTTTAAGCAAAGCTTGCACAATTCACAGAGAATCTCACCAATTCACAAAGTGTCATACCTGTCGTCCCACTCTGGAGAACTAAACTTGTACCGGCCCTCCATGATCATTCTCAGCATCCGTTTACGATGCCAGAACGGTGGAGATCCAGCAAGAAGTGTGAACAGGATCACACCACAAGCCAACCTGTTGGAAAACATGGGAGAAATGTAACTGAATGTTGATCAATAAGCTCATTTAATGATCAATGAATGCCACCTTGTGGTGAAGAATTGAGACTGGTTGCATATTACTTTTGGAATGAGAGATGTTTCAGGCCAAAGGAAGATAACATTTACTAAGAAATGTTATATATACACTCACAGATCAATCTCTTTCCCATATCCCTTATGTGTCTCATCCATGGAACATTTCAGCATCTGGTGCCACATATCCTAGAGTTCCACACAACTCTAACAAGGAAAAATGTCAAGGAGCAAATGCTATAAACAATGAATGTCATTGTATTAAATGGGAAAAACTGGAAAGCTTCTTATTTTTATCTGACACTGTGGAAGTACGGTGATGGTTCTCTCACATCTCCAGGCTCCAGCTGGACTGAAAAGCCAAAGTCGGATAGTTTGACGTGCCCCTGGTCATTTAGCAGAATGTTTTCAGGTTTGAGGTCTCGATGTATATAATACTTAGAGAATGTAAATACTGCACAGTATCCTGAAGAGCACGCATCATACTCCTACATGCGAAAATACAAGTCTTTTATTCAGTTTCACAGTGTGCTACACAGTCAGGGATGCAAACTACTCACCTTTCTGCTAAAGTCACCTTTTCTGAAGCTAATTTGCCAAAATTATTTTGTAAAATGTTCCTTATTAAAATCAATTGAAAGCATTCCTCCAGTCTTAAACACTTAAAGCATTAAATACAACAAAAAGCTTTAAATACAAGAACCAAATCAACTGAAAATATACATCTGGAACACCTGCTATGACTGTCTCATCTTTTTCACCTCTCATGAGTTTGCATCCCTGACAGTGCAAGGCAATACACTACAAGTCAAAACAAGTATGGAAAAAATGTACTGAATTTATGTTATGATCTATCCTCTTATGCTTAAATACATTTGCAGAAAAATATAAATTGTGCAGTGTGCATACAGTTGGTATGAATTTCTATGTACAACTAATTTTATATACACTCACTGACCACTTTATGTACACCTGTATACTTATTCATGTGATTATCTAATCAGCCAATCGTGTGGCAACAGTGCAATGCATACAATCATGCATATACATGTCTGCAGCTTCAGTTAATTTTTAGAATGTGGATTGAATGAATTTGTAATTATACACCATGGAACACTGCATAGGGCATCAATTTGGCCAGCTGTCTATTATGCTGTTCAGACTGTATTAGTTTAGAATGGTTAGATTTATATGCACTTTGTTTATATACAATAAAAAGATACACTTTCAATGCAAATTTTTAATAGCATTCTTTTTCATAACAAACCAATGCATTTTTAAATACATTGTGGTTAAGGTTGAGTATGATTTCATTTAATAATTTAATTGGAATTGTTTTAACACCAATTATAGTCAAACTACCGCAAACTGTTTGACTTGGAAAAAATAAAGAGCCATTTTGGAGCCAAAAGAGCCGCATCTTTTGAAAATGTCCATCACTAATAATAACCTTTCAAGTCGGCTTTTATTTAGCTTTGCAGAAAATAGGAGACTGTCCACTCCTCACTGCGGTCTGTAGCACGATGACGTGTTGTCGATTTCTGTGACAAACTGGATGTTTTTAATGTGCATGCCAACAGCTATTAGATTATCTTTACAATATTATGTTTAGTGTTGTCAGTACGGCATATAGCCTATACACAATTTAGTTTGAGAGGTTATATTAGCCTATAGTGGCTAACTAAAATGTAGTAGTTTAAAGTTGCCCTCTTATACTTTTGGGGATTTTACCTTTCCTTTAGTGTGTAATATAGCTGTTTGTGCATGTAAACGGTCTGCAAAGTTACAAAGCACAAGGTCCATGCAAAAGGGAGTTATTCTCTCCCACGGACAACACTGCTCATGAACTACAAGAAACGGCTGGATTGTAGTCCAGCCATTTCTACCGTAAAATATATATACATCATTATGTAACACAATTGAATAATGCCCCTCAAACAAACATAGTTTTAGCAGAGGCCAGGATAATGTGCTAGTGTTAACGCCATATCACCTGTAACTGTTTAATTATTCCCTTGTCTTATAGAGACATTGATTCATAGATGTCTAGAAACAGTCATAGATGTGTAATTATCATTAATGTATGATTCAAATAAAGGCTATAGATTTATCTGTCCCTCTTTGATATAGGCCTATGTGACAGAGTATAAAAGAAGAGTTGAATCCCACATCAAATTAAAGAAGAAATAGGACTGTATATGTTCGCGAAACTGAATCAAACTAATAAAAAATAGAATTGTCATCATCCATACCAAACAAATTCACTCCAAATAGTCACCAAACTATTCTTTAGAAGAGTAAGCCTGATGCTCAAAAGTTATTAGTACAATATACTACTAATTAAAAAAAAATAAAAAATTAAGGAAATACAATCATTATCGCACTCTCTCACTTTTTATTTACACATAACTCTATACTGTACAAGCTGAATTAAAAAATCCAGTATATCACGGCTCTGAACGTTTAAAACATGGATTTAATCCATTATGTAATGGATGGCCATGATGTGAGATGAAATCCACTACATCTTTGTCATAGTGCTACAGTCCGTAGCGAGGACATCTTGCAAAATAGTGCCATGATGCTCACATTAAAGGTGCACTCAGTAATTTTTCTCCATTAAAAACGTTTTACTCCTAAAGAAATTAATTGTAATTTTGAAACACCACAACCACTCTTGTGAGACGAGGACCTTAACCTTAAAAAAGCTGTTTTATTCTACATGGGGCAGGGGCGCCCTAATGGGGGCAGCTATTTTAAAATCACATGACCAGCTGAATAATTCTCACGTAATCTCAGTAACCGTGTTGTTACTGGGCACTTTCTCTCTTGGTTTAAATTAATCAAGACTGATTAATGAATTTCTACAATGGCATCTGTAGCTGAAAACGTTTGATTTTAAATGATGCTGCATCCACACCACTAAGTGTCACTGTAAGTCCAAGATCACAAACAAAAACTTACTGAGTGCACCTTTAAGAAAGCCAAAGGCAACAGTGGTAAGAAAAATATGCCACAAGATATTTAGGTAGAAGAGTCTGTGCTCTGTAGTGCTGGCCAGAGGGCAACAGTTAAAAGAGGGAGTGGGCAGGGTGTGTGGGGTCCAGAGTGATTCTACCTGCATGTTTCCTCACTCTGGAGACATACAGGTCTTGGAGGGTGGGCAGGGGGGCACCAGTAATCCTCTCAGCAATCCTGATTGTCCGTTGTAGTTTACTTCTGTCTGATTTGGTGGCAGAACCAAACCAGACAGATATAGATGTTCACAGGACAGACTCAATGATGGCCAAGTAGAACTGTGTCAACAGCTCCTGTGGCAGGTTGAAATTCCTCAGCAGATGAAGGAAGTACAACCTCTGCTGAGCCTTCTTCACAGTGGAGTCTATGTGGTTGTCCCACTTCAGGTCCTGAGAGATGGTAGAGTCTAGGAACTTGAATGACTCTACTGCTGCCACAGTGCTGTTCAGTATGGTGAGGGGGAGGAGTGCAGGTGGATTTCTCCTGAAGTCCACTATCATCTCCACTCTTTTGAGCGTGTTCAGCTCAAGGTTGTTGTGACAGCACTAGACAACCAGCTGATTAACCTCCCTTCTGTATGCAGACTCGTCACCATCGTGGATGAGGCCAATGACCGTGGTGTCATCGGCAAACTTCAGGAGCTTGACAGTGGGGTCTTTTGCAGTGCAATCATTTGTGTACAGGGAGAAGAGCAGTGCAGAGAGAACACATCCCTGAGGAGCACCAGTGCTAATAGTGAGGGTCCCGGATGTGAGTTACCCTCTGTCTCACTAGCTGCTGCCTATCTGTCAGAAAGCTGGTGATCCATCGACAGATGGGGTGGGCATGGAGAGCTGGATCAGTTTGGTTGGGAGAAGATCAGGCATGATGGGATTGAATGCTGAACTGCAGTCCATTAATAGGATCCTTGCATAAGTCCCAGGTAGGTCGATACCAATATTCACCATTAAAATGTTGGTCTTGAAAAACGTTATCATTTTTAAAACAAATCGTACAGTTCTAGGGGTTCAGCATCAAATAAAGTCACATAATCCTTTTTTCGTAATTTTTTTTTATCCCAATTCCCATTAATTTAGTAGGTCCTTGTGGTGGCGCAGCTACTCACCTCAATTCGGGTGGCAGAGAACAAGTCTCAGTTGCCTTCTGAGACCATCAATCCGTGCATTTTATCACGTGGCTCATTGTACATGACACCATGGATACTCCCAGCATGTGGAGGCTATGTCATACCCTCCCCGATCCACACACAACTTAATATACGCCACATTGAGAGTGAGAACACTAATCGCGACCACAAGAAGGTTACCCCATGTGACTCTACCCTCCCAAGCAACCGGACCAATTTAGTTTCTTAGGAGACCTGGCTGGAGTCACTCAGCACACCCTGCATTCGAACTCACGACTCCAGGGGTGGTAGTCAGCGTCAATACTAGCTGAGCTACCCAGGCCCCCCTAGTAACATGATCCTTGATAGATACTGGGAATGTATAGGCTACTTTTCTAAGAATTATGAGTATATAGTCTTAAGTAAGCACCAATTGCAATGAAATGCCATTTAAACCAGTAAAAATTTTATTTTTGTATTTTGTGTTTTTATTGGTCAAAATTATTTTTAATACATTATTTCGTTTATTTAATATAATCGGTCTATACATATGCCATATATGTATTTGTTGTAAAGGAAATGTAAAAACCCAAAACACAAGAGTTGCACAGCATCATACTGCTGGTTACCAATACATATTCTTACGTTTTCTCACAATGCCATTTGAAATTAATGTAGGAAACTATAACATCTACTTTGAAGCACCAAGACGAGCAACATCAAGGAGAAAATAGATACCCTGGAAGATAAGGAATACAGCAAGAGGAAGTGATGGATATAAGGCTGTAGGACCAGTATGGAACAGCGCCAGTAGTTATTCAATCCTCAAAACGTCTATTAAAGAACACCATAACAAATACACTTTTATGATGAAAGTAGCCAACTAGAATAGAAAATAATTGCACCGGAAGTTGCCGTTTTATCCCAAGAAATTTTTTTTTTTGCGGAAGTGGGTGTGAAGAACTGCTACATTCAGGACGCAGCAGCACAGTAGACCTTCTGTAATTAATCACTGCTGCCCATTCACCACGGAT
Source organism: Xyrauchen texanus (assembly GCF_025860055.1). Classification (NCBI taxonomy): domain Eukaryota; kingdom Metazoa; phylum Chordata; class Actinopteri; order Cypriniformes; family Catostomidae; genus Xyrauchen; species Xyrauchen texanus. Next base: position 12,983,274 of record NC_068315.1, read on the forward strand.
TTAAATACATGCGGATCAGCTTTGTTTAATCTATTTCGCCGCGAGTTACAAGTAAGTGTCTTTTTCTGCGCTGCCGATGTGCGGGCTCCTGCATATTGTGTTTTGGTGGTAAAATCGCAGTGACCAATAGTGCAACAATATGGGCTGCGGCAACGATGCAAGCTGATTTGACAACAGCAGACATCGTATAGCGTGCTTGAACAGTCTCTGAAACAACATGGAGGAAGATTTCAGTAAAACAGTGCCCTGCTACGTTCCACTCGTTCATCCTACCGAACAAAACACTTGAAACATGCTATGCATTAATGCAACAAAAAAAAAAAAAAAAAAAAAACAAGAATGGTGGCCTTTGCGGTCTTTAATGTATCTTTTAGTGTTTGCCATATTCTGCATGCAGATGTGTCGCGTGCAGCTGCATTCCTCAGCTTAAAACAATATCAATCAACGTTCTAGATAAATTGACGAGTGACGTGTGTTTACGAGACCTTCCATATCGATATAGCTCACAGTTAATATTTGTAGTAATCTTTATTAATTCATACGTGCCTTTATATATTTCCAGCTATAAGAGCCCTTGGAAATATGAGCCAAACGTCTGAGTCTCCAGCCGATGCTGCTGTGACTGAAGGTTTGGATTTTTCTCTTTATAGTTTTGAACGCATGTAAAACCGATACAGATTTACCTTGGCAACCAAAACAAAAACCGTACAATATCGTTGTTACTACAGTTATTGTTTTTACTGTAAAATAAATAGGCTAGTAATAAAAACATTAATTAATTAAAAGAGTCATTTTAAGATATTTTGTATGGTACTGGTGGCTAATATCAAGTTACAACAGTTTTATTATTGTAACAATAGCTGTAATAACTATGGTGTTTTTGGCCAACTTGTATGTCTTTGAATGTCAATTGTTTATTGTCTACCTGTCATTCTTGTACCCAGCTCCAATTTCTCAACCTGAGCCCAAGCAATCAACAGCTGGGAAGAAACAGAACAAAAAGAAAGTGGAAGAAGTGGTGGAGGAAGAAGAAGAAGAGTATGTTGTGGAGAAAGTCCTGGATCGGCGTGTGGTGAAAGGAAGAGTGGAATACCTCCTTAAGTGGAAAGGCTTTTCTGAGTGGGTACCTATATTTATTGATTTTAGGCATTAATATATTAATTTGATTCAAACGTGCATCTAATTTTATGCAATGGAGTAGAGGTTGTACGATATATTGCTTTTTGGAAATATCAATTATCCTATATATATATATATATATATATAGGATTCTGCAGTATAATAATGGCCTCTAGAAGGGAAATAAAAACAATCACATAGGTTAGGCCTATTCACACCAAGACCGAAATGAAGAAAATGAAAAGAAAATTTGCCCCTGTACAGTACTGTTGCTATTCATATTTTGCAGATTTTTGAACATATTTTGTTTTCTTGCTCTGACCTTATTCAGCTGCCAGTGCAGAACATTCACATGTTTATTGCTGAAAAGGCATTTATTTATTTGGCATTACTGTTTCATTATGCTATTTCCAAGTTTTTAATGCATATTTAGAAATATAGAATCTGTGTTTTTTTATAGGAGTGAGATGAGGAATGAGCGCTGTCTCATAAATATACCGCCTCTTTATATTTGCACATGTATTTTGCTATGAGAATATTCTAAATGGACTCCTGAGACAAACTTGATTTTTTTTTTCTTTTTTAAATGCCTGGATAATATAAACAAAAGGTGCAGTTATATAAAAACACGTGGAATAATGTGCATTAAGGAAAAACAGGTATAAAAAACATAATGCATAACATTAAAACTATTTAAATGAAAACACAGGCTCACAGTCTTTACTTAATTATTGCATATTTGTAAAAAGAGCACTGTAACAGAAATACTTTGTTATATTATCCTTGCGATACAAATAGCAGTGAGGTTCTGCAATTCATTGCAGACAAATTGCCAAACCTCACATACGGTTATTAATTCCAGGATAATATAGCAGGCACAGTGATATACATATTAAATAAAGACAAAACATCAGGCATATTGCATTACATTAGTATTCTACAAAAGAAAGAATATGTTTACAGCTTCTATATTATTTATTTTCTGCATGTTTGGGTTTTTGTGCATGAGACAAGTAAAAGATCACTGCACCTGTTTTTCAGTTCATTAACGCCACCAACACGCTGGATTGTGCATCAACAGCGACTCTAGAAACATGACAAAAAGCTTGTATCTCATTGGTCTGTCAGTTTTCACAGTACAAAGAATAAAAAATGTTACAGCTTTCCGTAAAAAAAAAACGTTGGATTGTCGCCAGACGATTTGTCGGATCCGATGTGAATAGAGCTATTGGAATACATTGTTCCTCTTCAAAAGTTTATTTGGAACGAACACCGGAAAAAAACAGGCTTGGTGTGAATAGTTCTAAAGTCTTTCATCATTGACAATATTCATAAATATTTTTATCATCGCTTCATGATTAGAGAATCAAGTGTTCCAAATTTAAATGAAGGCAAACTATATAGAAATGTTCCCCGTCAGCACAGACATCGTGTCTCCAATTTCATATCTTTCGAATAATAATAATAATAAAACACTTTCCTAATTAAAACTCCTCTGGTGAAATAAATATACACAAAACCCTTCTGGTGAATATATAGGCTACAAAAGGCTTACCATGGTAAATACTTTCATGTAGAGCATTCTAGTCTCTGTAATTGCAAAATAAGAGTCCCCACTGTGTTTCAGCCTTGTTTATAGTTAATGCCATCTGCATTTTTACTTTTTATTATTGGGATTTAGGTTGACTAAAAAAATATAATCTGGGATTTAATTAAGTTTCAACTCTTGTAGGCTATATGACACAGAAAGACTAAAAAAATATTTTAAAAACTTTTGGCCGATTAATGGGTTATTTGTCTTTTCCACCACCATAGTTAAATTTATCAGAAAGAAATCCACTATCAAATGGCCTCTACAATGGCGCTTCTGGTAACTTTGTTGGATTTTATTTTTAAAATGTAAAAGTAAAATCTTTTTTATTCTGCATGACTGGATTCTCAGTGAGGACAACACCTGGGAACCAGAAGACAACCTGGACTGTCCTGACCTCATAGCAGAATTCCTTCAGTCGCAGAAAACCGCTGAATCTGGAGGCAAGAGGCGGGCCGAGACAGATGGAGATGGAAAGGAGCCTAAAAAGCGCAAAGACGAGGTAGGAGTTTTGAAAATCTGAGGATTTGAAGTCCATCATTCCATGTCTATAAGCTGGCCAGGAAGTGTCTTTGAAAAATTTAGAGCACCGAAAAAAAATTTGAATGGGCTAAACAGTGTCTTACATGCCATCTCTCTTAATTTAGCCTGAGAAACTCAGAGGTTTTGCACGTGGTTTGGATCCTGAGAGGATTATTGGTGCTACAGACTCAAGTGGAGAACTCATGTTCCTCATGAAATGGTTTGTATGGAAATTGTTACCTGTAAAGAAACAAGTGCTGGATTAGAGGGACAGTTCCTGACCAGCATTACTAAAAAAAAAAAAAAAAAAAAGCACAAAAGAAAATCCATCTCAGATGAAGAATAGTTGATTAGTTGTTAATGTCTTCTTATATATTTTCATGCTACAGGAAAAACTCTGATGAAGCAGATCTTGTACCAGCCAAGGAGGCGAATTTAAAGTGTCCACAAGTTGTAATTTCTTTTTATGAGGAACGCCTCACCTGGCATTCATACCCTACTGAAGAAGAAGAGAAGAAGGATGACAAATAAGATGTAAGGGACAGTGACTTTCAGTCGTGGCCATTGAAACTCTTGTTTGATTATTTTTCTCCTGAAAAGAGAGATTTCTTATAAAAAAAAAAATAAATAAAAAAGAAAATGGTACAAACTGTAATCTACATAGGTTTTTAGCACATTTTAGTTCAGGCTCCATTGACAAAGCATATAGAACACTGCTGTTTCAGTGTACGTGACAGGTGGCATGACTGCACCTTTAATGTATCCTTCATGCTTTCTTATAACATTCTATTGACATTCATAAAACCAATTCATAGATATTCAGAGTGTAACTCAAACATGTGAAATAGTGATGTCCTTTAAATGTTGTTTCATGTTGAAAATGTTGACGCTGTCCCCCACCCCTGTGTAGATTACAGTGTTAAGTCTATCATACTGGATCAGTTTCATTTGACACTGTAGCAGTCTCAAAAACGTCCTGATATGATCATCCTTAATTTTATGTACATATTAATAATGTTAAAGTATTACTGCCGTAACAGATTATAAAGAAAACAAAAATTTTATACATCTGTTAATACAGGTGGTCATTGAATGCATAACTGAATCTAGAATGGACCACGGAAAAATAGGTATAGAGAATAGGGCACAAATATTGGCCTTATTTAGTGTTCGGAACTGGCTTGCATATGATTGGTTTTATAAAGACATGCCAGCAGCTGTTACTATTCCATTAACTATTACATGTCTGGTCTTTCCATAGGTGCTATCTGTGAATCATACCTATTGAATATTAAGATTATACAATTATTTCTTGACTTGACATCGTGTATGTAAATAGGTTTAACATTTTTTTTTTAGCACATCAGCATCACTGTGTACAGTCATTTGGCGTTTGGTTATTACTTTGATACTCATGTCTTATTATTGTCACACAGCAAAGTAGAATTGTAATGTTCTTTATAAGAAATGTAAAGAATGTTTATGTTAATGATCGTATGCTAGTTTTGTTTAACCATGCTATTAGTGCATATTATCAAAGTGCATTAGCCATTTAATTATCATTTTCAAAAATAAAAAGCATTGTTGTAATTCTGTCAATACTGGTAATAAAAATATGCGTATTGCTTTTATTATCTTCTAGATCAGTGGTTCTCAACTGGTGGAATATGGGTTCAATTGTTACTCTACTAAATCGCACTTCTGTTGTTGTTTAAGCATTTACATATTTACAAATTTTCTATTCAGCCTGTATCTTGTTAATAATTGTGTCCATTGCTGGCCTAGGCAGTTCATTATAATAAATGGCAATGCTTGATTTCAAGGACTTGGGTTTAATAATATTTTTTTATTATTTGGTACTGTGTTGGGTCACCACATGATTTCCAAAATAAAATCTGGGCCCTGAAGCAAAACCAGTTGAGAACCACCAATATAATATACTCTCAATAGATTTATTAAACATTTGATTTTAAACTGGGCTCAAGGGATCCCCAGGGGGCTACAGAGATGTTGCAAGGGGGCAGGGAGTGTAAAACATAAATAATAACAAAGATAAAAAAAAGTGACATAAGCGAAACACTGGTTGCATAGCTTTAAAAAAAAAAAATTATTGCTAGAAGAGTTTCTTTTTCTGCATTATAAAATTGTCTGTCCATTTTATTTTTATAATTTTCTGCCATTCTTTTATAAATCACAAATAATAATAATAAAAAGTAAATTAAACAATTAATAAAAGTAAATTAATTAATAAAAGAACAATTCCAGATTGCCAGCAAATCTCTCAACATTAATCAAATTGGAATACTGGGAATAGGCTTACGAATGTGCAAAAAGGCCTGGCTAAACCAAGCAATTAGGAAGAGATATACATAACATAAAAATATTTACAAACCAAACAAGACAAACAAAAAGAACAGTGCTTTATGACAAGTAGTGCTGACATTTTTAAATGGATTCAAGGTTCATCTTAATTAATCGCTTATCTTTTTGTAACCAGTAACATAATAATTGTCTCTATCCATTTTTTGAGACAAATGACATTTTCTTGCATATTTATTCATGTTGCACCAAACTAGACACTGACTGTGTCACATGGTACTATATGAACAGTGTAATGGAAGTGACAGAGACTGACAGAAGAGATTGAAGATGAACATTTTGTAGATTAGACATTCACATCAGTGTTACTGTTTTTTTTTCTCCCATTGTGTAATTTAACGATATGTCAGTGACTAGGTCAGTTGTATTCAAAGGCTGCACTAAAGCATGATCCAGTAAGTTATTGGCACAAGCCTAACAGCCTAACCCTCACTCAATTAGCAAAGGTACTTTTGTAATAGTGTGGAGTTGGTAAAAATTTGCTAGACATTAAATAAAAATGTGAAAATAAACATAAGGGATAAGGGACAGAGGTTCCCGTCACACATTAAGTTAAGACGGTTGATCAAGCTAATAGAAATCTGTACTCTTAAGTATGAGCTATATCTGCTACTATTGATAAATGTGGGTATTTTGTTCCTTTTTCAGGTGAAAGTACAGCTGTAACAGAAGAGCTTCTAATAAAATTAGTTCCTTCAGAAAAAAAACCCCAATACAACAGAAACAAAAAACCTGACAATGTTGCCAAGGCAACAGAGCATTTTGCCTTGCAACGTAGGTTAGACATGAACTTTGTGAGCAAATGATTCAGTTTGTTTGTTAATCCTACATACCAAGAACAACAGATTCCATCACATAATTCACAAGCAAACTCCATGATGCCACTCATCAGGAGTCCATGTCTGATGGCTTATTAAAAGTTTATGCACATGGGAGAGTAACATTAAAAGCTGACAGGAGGGACTGAGAAACCCTTTCCCCAGCAGAAGAGGACAAAAGCTAAAGACCAAAAGCTTATAGGCAAACTACAGTGTTGATTTACAGTGCTGAAAAGGGTACAGAAGCTGATTTATTAGTAATGCAGACTGCATTCATCCTCCATCTGTACCTCTTCTTATCCAATGCTTTTCCTTAATCCTCAAAGCTGATTCACTATTTGTTCCATTTCCCCAGTTCCATGACAAATGATATTGAATGTACGGGAAAACAAATTCAGGTGAGATTTACGTCCAATGACACGCATGTACTATTTTCTTCCGTTTAAAGTGAAAACGTGAATTTCAATCCAGAGTGAACAGTATGATTTTGTTGTGGGAAAAAGAGAATCGTACAACACAACCTTTGGTTAGTATTGGCATGCCTTTATTTTCTTTAGGCTTCTCAATACTTTTAGCATTCATGCTCAGCCTAGCAGGCTCTCTCTTTGTCCTTCTCTTCAAGATCTCAGAATCAAGGGGTTCTTCCTCAACCACCAATGCAATTCCAGGTTACACCCAATCAGCAGAACTCGGGCCAATGCTGAAAATTCTAACAATCCAATTTCATGTATTTTTTCATTGGCCACATTTTGGGACCACATGTCAGCCTTTCCAATTAATCACAAGGGCATCTTGTCCTTTGTTTGAGAGGGAACTTTGCCCTCCAACCCCTCACGTTCTCCACAATTCTCGCAGTTCATCTGAAAGTAACCTTCGCTCAAATCTTTCTCAATGCATGTACATCAATGAAAAAATCAGTTCTATATAAAGCACGTCTGCTTTAATGCCGCTTTCAGGAGAAAACTTCTGAACCGAAAAGGAACAAAGAAAACCCAAAGCAGGAAGAGTAATCAATGATGCAATTTTCTTTTCCTTGCTAGATTCTTTTCAAAGAAAAAGGCTTCCTTGCCTTTTAAAATACTTTTTTATGGTAGTGCCTCTGCAAAACATAAAAGGGCAGCAGTTCAAGCTCCTCACTTCTTTTTGTCCTTCTGCTTCTTGTCAGACTTGTGGCCTTGTTCTGCAGTCATGCTACGAGGCACGAGGAGAACGCTACCATCAGGGCAGCACTGCAGAGTGTACTCACTAGAAGAGTAGGGTCTGCCTTCCTCATCCCGTAGTTGTGCAAACACTTCGTGGCATAGTTTCTGAAACTTCTGCTTCATCTGTCTTATGCACTTAAGGCATTCCATCTTCTCCTTCTGCAGCTGCGCCTTATCACATCGCAGATCCTGCACACCCTGCTCAAGGTTGAGGATGGTGTCCAGCTTGCGCTTGCGACAGTTTTGCGCTGCCATTTTGTTTTTTCCACGACGGCGGATGTCACGAATTAAGGAGAGCTGGTCCTCATTGAGATGGTGCTTTGCCAGAAGCTCATTGAACTCATCAACAGGTAGGTTTATGATCTTCTCATTGGAGAATGGGATGTCCATGGCTCTTGCCCTGCGTTCATCACGGCTTGACTGCCTGTCTACACAGTCTAGTGGTGGTTGGAGCTTTGTTTGCTGCATTTCCTTGTCTCTGCATTTCTTGCTGCAGGATCCAGACAACTGAGAGTGCTCAGAATAGGATGGTAGATTGTAGGTGTGGTTGTGATTGACACTTTCCAAATGTGGTATGCCATTGAACTGAGAGGGATCTTGGTAGCTCATGCGGCACAACTTGCTATACTCTGGTTGGTAGCCTCCGACTGCTCCTTCCTCCGCGTCGGCTGTGGCTGCCTCCGAATCAGTGCTGTAGCCTACAGCTCCTTCCTCTGAGAATGTAGCAGAGGTGGACGAGGACGATGGCGCAGATGAGCAGGATGTCTCAGAGTTGCTGGGAGAGGCTGGGCTATGGCTGGAGTCCAATGAAAGACCAGAGTCTGAATCAAGCTCATCCTCAAGCTGAGAAGCCTGGGCTTGGCTAAAGCCCTCTTCCATAGCAAGGTCGAGCAGGCTAATTTCATCCAGCATAGACTCTTCCAGCAGGCTGGTGAAAGGGTCTGGCAACACAGGAGTGGTTGTAAGGTTGGCTGAACTGTTTAGAGGTGGTGGGAGAAAGAGTCCAGTCAGGTTAGTAGCTCCAAATGTTGAATTGATGTTGGAGGAATTGCTTGAAGAAAGCCTGACTAAGGTAGGCTGCTGACCCCCAGTGGAATCCAACTCAGGGTTGAAGAGCGTTGGGAAGTCCTGGCTGCAGCTGGGAAGTGAAGCCTGGTGGAGGTTAACATCCTGGTTAATGAGATTGGATTGCGGGAGACCAAAACTCCCCATTGTGGTTGATTCTGTAGTGCTGGCATTGTTGTTATTGGGGTCATTATTCATGGTGATATTTACTGCAGTATTGTTCACCTCCATGTCCTTAAAAAGAGGTAATAACTGTTAGCTAAACTTGTCTCCCTATACCTTCCATATGACACTTTGATGTGAATCAAGGTTGCTATTGTTAATGAAAACAATCACTAAGATCTCAAATTAACAGTACAAAAATACTTTAATAAAAATAAAAATAAGACTGAGTTTGAAGTAAAAGGTAGGGCTGGGGGAAAAAAAATGGATTCTGTTACAAATTGCAATTCTTGAGCCAATTGCTTTTAAAATAGTCTCCCTGATGAAAAATATATTTTTTTATTTCATAAATAAAAAATAAAAAACATGTTTATCTTTATGCTACAATGATTAATTTATAAATATAATAAGCTTTATTTGTGCAGAACCACACTAACAGGTTCTCTCTCTGAGAAGTTTTGTCTCTATCTTTCTTTCTTTAGTCCTTTATTGCATGCCATTTCAGCCATCAAGTGATTAGTGAGTTCTTATTTTTTTTTTCTCTGTCAGTCACCTGGGAGCAAATTGTAAGAATATTTGTGTCTATGAGAACACTGCGTAGGAGTCAATTGGTGTTTTAAATTGGTAGTTTTGCACATCCCTACCTTTTACCTGCAAACTATACATTACAGAGTGAAACAATTGTAATTTCAGACACAACTGTTCATCAATAGACAATGGAAAATTTATATTTTTAAGAAGTTTTTATATCAAAACATCAAATCGCAATACGAATCAGCTAGGAAATATCATTGTAATATAAAATCAGGAAGTCTGTGGGAATTCCCAGCCCTAGTAAAAGGAGCTGTATAGATGTGCACTACAATATGAATAGAAAATGACTAGTATTTTCAATGTTGGCTGATATGATTTACAGTAAATAATCTCACAAACCTGATTTCTCACTGTTGGTGTATTCAGTTAAGAAGTGGCCATCTGATTGAGAACCACCAACAACAGTTTGCTTGTCAAACATGACATTTATGGGCATGTGAGTCAGGGCTCTGGGCATCACCACAATAATAAACCAGTATAGAGCAAAGTGCTGAAAGTGAATAATGGTGCCGTGAATGGCTCTGTTAAATATTGCAAGGATAACTAGAAAGAAATTAGAGTCTAGTTTGGTTGACTTGAAGAAAACTGCTGAAAGTTTTCCTTGCCATAATCTTTGCAAACATCAGAGCGACTATTTGTTCTCTGGTGCAAGCCATCGGACACAAGAACGGAGGGGATACAGTCCATGCTGCTGAATCATAAATGCCCAGAGATGTCAGTATATTTTTCAATTTTTCCATTTAAGTATCAGTATAAGTTACTGATGTCATCAGATAATATGGTAACACTTTAAAATAAGGTACTGTATTTTAACATAGGTAAATGCTTGATCTACATGACATAACGATAAACAATATTTTCTGCAACATTAATGTAAAAACTTTTTTTTAAGTGTACAGGTATGAATTCTATGTTTAAATAAATATTATCCAATATTAATATGAATACATTAATGAATACAACCGTATTGTTAAGGGTTATTGATTATATTTTGTGGCATTATAACAGAAAAAAAACTTAAAACTAAATAAAAACAAAAATAAAATTATTTCAGAAAATACAAAATTAATAAAACTATGAGAATGCAGTAAGTGAACAAACCTGCAGCTCCATTATAGACATGATGTCTTGCCACTGCTGTTCAAGGTCTATTGGTGTATCAGATTGGGATGGAGGGCCTTGTAGAGGGAGCCCCTGTGATGTAGAGGGAGTTTCCTCAATTGCAGCTCTCAGCTGTGATGTCGAACCAGTGGTCTGGAACTAAAAATAGAGAGAATTTTATTTTTAAAATGACAATCAATTCACAAAAAAGACATTGTTAAGTCAAGCCATTTTTTAATGTGTATTGTAACATACATTTCCTCTTTGAAAATTCTGCTGTTACCTCTGGCTCCTCTCCAAATGGGAAGGTGGCCTCCAGAAGCCTCAGACATTCCTGCAGGGATAATGAAGTTTGAGCACCAAGACTGGTGAGCTAGGGAAGATGACAAGAAAATGTGTAAAATGTAAATACAAGGTTAACAGGAATTGATCTGCATCTACAGCTCACCAGCCTCTGAGTATTTTAACAGCATTATGCAACAACACCTAGCTGTGCCCCTCACACTTTTCTGGAATCCGAGCATATTACAGCACATACCTCCTCAGGTATGCTCTCTCCTGTCTCTCCATCAACATGAGTTAAGCTTTGCTGCACTGCATGTAGATTGAGTCCATTTCTCCAGCTTTCCTCTCTTCCACCTGCCTCCTTGTTCTCTTCATTAGGTTTATCAGCCTCACTCTCCTTCTGTCGATTGCAATAGTTAAATACTTCTCGTCCAGCACCAAGGTCAATATCCTGCCTCCAAAGAATGTCTATGAGGTCAATGTCCTAGAAAGACAGTATTTTAATCAAAAGGGAGGGTCATTGAACATGCAAGCAGTCCTTTCGAGGGCTAAGATTACATTCCATTAAAATCCATTTAATGAAGGACAAGACACAAAACATATCAGGTCTAATTTGTCTGATTGCATAGAACTGTCCCAAGCACAGATTAATACATATATAATGAAGGAAACATTTCTTTCTCAAAATTTCAACAGCTTCATATCCTGTGGTAAGGTCTTGTGACAATCACACCTCTCTCTAAAGGGCAAGTCTACTGAATATATTAGCCTTAGAACAACAATATAATCCTTAGCGTTACTTGTCCCACAAATCAAAGCTGTGAAATTGCTAGATGTAATATTAAGACCTGCATTAGATGGCTCTGGAAGAAGCAGCTTAAACAACATTCATATTAGCAAAACTACCAAGCTTTGTGTGAAACGCAGTCCTATCTTTGAGGCAGGGACATTACTGTGGCCACACCCTGTCAGACCACTATTGTAAGGCTTATAATTTAGAGAATACCAATACCTCACATATAATACACTTCATAGCCAATTCACATTCTACTTAACCTTATATGTTATAATACAACACTGTTCTCACTCTAAAAAAAAAAAAAAAAAATCAAACACCGACTAGAGCCAATCTAATTACAATAGGCTAAGCTTAAACACACAGCTATTGTACCTCTTTGGATAGGTCGTCACTGCTCACTCTGTCCCCTTGCTCCTGATTGTCCACAGGGGCCAAGGCTCCCAGACTGTCCTCTCCACTGAGGCTGTAAGTGGTCTCAGAAGCACTGCCAGCCCCTCTCATGGCCGAGGCTTCGGAGTTGTTCACGTCCTCCAGGCTGCCCCCATTGTCCAGGGCAATGCTGGGGCTGGACTGGCTGGTCGCCGAAACCACAGTCTCAGGGTCACGATGCACCAGCCAGGCACTCAGCTCGGTGGTGGGCACACGCAGATGATCCAGAGAGCGCACCTGGTTCAGCAACCGGCGAGTGGCAAAAAAATGGTCCAGGTCCACACTTTTAGGATGTATGCCATAGCCGTCCAGGGTGTTACGGAGATTGTGGAACTGTGTTTGGGTGTAGGCCGAGCTGGGGCCCAGAATGATCTCACGCAGAGGGGGGAGCTGATTATTCAAGTAAGTGTCCAAGTCTTCCCGTACCCCAATTAGACTCAGGAGGATAGTGAACTGAATGAGACCCTCTGTGAAGTACTTTTTCAAGTAAAGCATTTCTTTGCAAAGGAACAAAAAAAGGAAAAAAAAACTCAAAAAGTAACTAAAAATTAAAAACAAAAATGACACACAAACAAATGCCAAACCAATTTCAGATGCAGTCAGCCTTTAATATAATAAAAACCAAAAGCAGATTTAAGTGAAAGACACAAAGTAAAAGGGTACTCTCCTTTTTCCAGTCATAAGCTTCAAAAAACAAAAACAAAGATCAAAGTAAAATAAATTATATTCCTTGTTTGTTGTCCTTGATGATAGTATTTTCGTCTGAATAATGTCCACCTTTTATCCAACGTATCTATTGGAGTACATTCACTTTCAAAAATTCATCCAGCCTGCAAAGGAAAAAAGGAGATAGATTCTTCATTAAAACTGCCCCACTGTTTCAATTCATAAATTTGCAATTAGCATTAATCCTAAAGGCAACACAATTAGGTAAAAACTGCATTGAAAAACTGCATCTAAACACAATATATAAAATATATTGCGTGCCTATTTACAGTCCCAATGTAAAAGTTATACATATATAAAATGCGTAAATAAACCCCACCCACCTCACAAACACACCATCCCACCTATCCCTGTAACCTTCTAATGACCAGTTTTATGCAAAGAAATCACCCATGTTCGCCACCAAAAAACTGCATATCAGTGGATGAGCTTCATCTGATGTCATTACTTTTTCTTATTTCTTCTCTCCCTTCTAAAACCTCATCTAAACGCGAATTACTTGCCCATGCACCGGGAAATATTGACCTACCACACTTCCGCTATGAGAGCTCAAACCCCGTTAGCAACAAGTGGCGCTACAGCCTCTGATTGGCTAAGAGGCTTGTTATTCATTTTCTCTCCCGTTTACACCCAACAGGGGAGGCGGGCCTTGACCGGGTTCTACTAATAACAACTTTTTATTAAATATATAGTTTTGTTTATTGATTACGTCTAACAGCTCAGAATAGTCCTGCAGTGAAGCCAAAGATGTCTAATGCTTTTGCAGCAGCCACACTGTCACACATTCCCACGTTCGCAGTTTTGAAAGCTATAGCAAACATAGCCCGCTAGCATAGCATCAAAATAGTCTGTTTTCATACTTACTCAAGGAGATTTTTCTTACAAATTACTCAGAATGCCTCCAATTGCTTACACAACCACGGTCACGAGTCACTTCCAGGCAACTACGCATTTAATTTCTTAGATATCTAAATGGTTGTCACTCCCTTCTCGGTTTGAATGGCCCACCATGACTTGCAAAATTTCCTCTTGCCGACAACTTGCCTGAAACTGAAGCGCCACTGAACATCAGGGCACTGCGCATGTGTAGAATATTCTAGTACACAAAGTGGATGAGATCATTTATCGAAATCCCCCTTTGTAAACGAAACCAAAAAATAAGACAACATTATAGCAATTTAATATAAGATTAAGTTAATTTTAGATATTTAAAAAAAAAAAATTATCCCGAATACCTCACTAATAAGTCAAAACACAAAATGGTATTAATAGTAGATGATGGTTTATGCCTCACCCATTTATTTTATTTATTTATTTTTGGCGTGGGAAATGTTTTACATTCAAATACATCGCAATATTCTATAGAAGCCAATTCCATAAAATGATTGAAAATCACTGAACAATTGCTCAGCAACAAGGTTGTGATTATAATGAATAAATCATGAATCATTTGTTTTTATTCATTCGTTTGTTTTTATTCATTCATGTAGGCTATATGCAGGGTTGAGAAGTAACGAAATACATGTAACGGGATTACGTATTTAAAATACAAAATCTAAGTAACTGTATTCCACTACAGTTACAATTTATATTATTGGTAGAATACAGTTATATTAAAAAGTATTTTGATTACTGAAGAGATTGCTTTGCATTTTGCTGTCATTTGTTTAATGTAATATTTAGTCCTTTCAGTTGGAAAAATTTATACATATAAATGATGTGATCCAAAGTGCATTTGAGCAGCGGTGAATAACTTTCTTATGATGTGTTACATTAATACGAGCAGGCAGAGAAGTAAGTTTGAAGTATACATTTGGAGCAGAAGAAATAGAAATAAACCTTGTGTAAATTATCAGCTTTATGCTAAGCTAAAATGCTATTTCAAGCCATTTTACTTGCACGTTACCAGGTATAATCATATTTTTATCAAGAAAATTCATGTTGGATCATCATTTATTTTTTCTAGTTTTCTAGTAAAATTGTTTTCTTGATAAAAATTTTTGTATTGTTTTCCTGTAAAAATATCAATTAGATTTATCTTTACAACACTGCATAATACATTTAGGTTTTTCAGAGAATGTATTTTTAACATGTGTATTTTGTCTTACTGTACTGGCGTTTTTATAGTGAAAACAAGTGAAAAAATCTAGGCCTACCAGTGCTGAAGAAGAAATCCAATATATTTAGAATATGTTACTGACCTTGAGTAATCTAACGGCATATGTTACAAATTATATTTTACAGCTTGTATTCTGTAATTAACCCTCCCAACCCTGCCTATATATGTAATCAGGAGAGTCATCAGACTGTTTCTGAGATGTTAAGTGTATTACCAACATTTGTATTTATTTATTTATAAAATTGCTTTAATGGTCCTCCTACTGTTTACTCATTTATTCCTCTTCAAAATTTCAGTGCTGAAAAATTATGTCTAAGTGAGTAAATCATCCATGTAAAAATAACAATACGTGTAAATAAATGAAACTTAGCTAAAGACAACGTTTCGTTACGTTACCAGCCACTAGATGACGCTCATTGGACTTGTTAAGCTCTTATATATTATTATTCATAATAATAGTAATAAGTTTATTTTATATAGCGCCAATTTCAGCCATCTCAATGTGGCTTTACAATTCAACACATAAGGGAGAAAACATACAATGCAAAGTGAAAGACTAGTACACAATACGAAAATAACACAATATAAAGATAAATATAATTCACAAAACCACTGATTTACAAAACCACTGAAATAAAACAGGCAGAAAAATATTTAACTTACGTTAAAAATCTCATTAGGTTCATTTTCATTAAAGTATATCATGGTTTACAGTGAAGAACAGAAGCCCTGGGGTTGAGATATCAACAAACAAATTGCCTCTCAAGATAGCGTTACATAATTCTTAAGAGATGCAAAAGTTGTGATAAATAAAATTGTTTAAAAAAAGGCCAACAATGTGTTTAATGGTTGTGGGATGTTCCAGGTAGGCAGGGGGATCTTTGCCTTAAAGAGAAATAGAAAAAGATGCATATTTATAGGCTATTGTCTATGAACTGCAGTTTTGTGCCCATGAAGGGAACTGCAGGAAGGGGTCACCAATCAAATGGTCATTCCAAATTTTAGTAAAAAAAAAATTATTTCACTAAGGGCTCTCCCACAAGACTGATAGCACAGGGTACATTCATACAGTAATGCCATGCTCTCTTCAGAGTGACCACATCAAGAGCTCTGCCCTTCATAGTTAGGGTATAGGGATGACTTTCATTTGGAACTCGTCCTGAGACTATTATCCTTACAAGCTTTTTGTCAGGACACATTAAACGCTTGAATATGTGATGATACACAGGTTTGGGGAGTAACGGAATACAAGTAACGGATTACATATTTAAAATACATAATGTAAGTAATTGTATTCCACTACAATTACAATTTTAATCATTGGTAATTAGAATACAGTTACATTCAAAAAGTATTTTGATTACTGAAGAGATTACTTTGCATTTTATTGTCATTTGTTTCATTTAATATTTAGTCCTTTCAGATACATATAAATGATGCGATCCAAAGTGCATTTGAACAGCGGTGAAATTTTTTCTTATGATGTGTGACACATACGAGCAGACAGAGAAGTAAGTTTGAAGTAAGTTTGGAGCAGAAGAAATAGAAATAAACCTTGTGTAAATTGTCAGCTTTACGCTAAGCTAAAATGCTATTTCTAGCCATTTTACATGCATGTTACCAAACACGATAATTTTTTTTTTTATCAAGAAAATTCACATTGGATCATAATTTCTTTTTTTCTAGTAAGACCTTTGTTATTAGGGCAAATTCTTGATAATAATTTTTTTTATCGTTTTCCTGTAAAAAATATCTAAAAATCCTTAAAAAAAGATCAATTAGATTAATCTTGTTTTAGAAACAACTCTGCATAAAATATTTAGGTTTTTCAGAGAATCTATTTTTAATATGTGTAATTTGTCTTGCTGTACTGACTTTTTATAGTCAAAACAAGTGAAAAAAATCTACCAGTGCTGAAGATGTAATCCAAAGTATTTAGAATGCGTTACTGACTTTGAGTAATCTAATGGAATAAGTTACAAATAACATTTTACTGCATGTATTCTGTAATCTGTAGTGGAATACATTTCAAAAGTAACCCTCCCAACTCTGATGATACACCATAGTCATTGCCTTATAACAAAACACTATTGATATAAACTGGAATACAGTACTTAGAAAACAGTATGATTGCAGCTGACTTGACCTAAAATTAAGACGCTAATATGTTATTCCCATATTATGATGGATCACAGTATCAGTCATTGAATACATTATAAATTTATATAAGAAGTGTAAAAATCTAAATCTTTGGTGGCTAATAAAAAGTTACCTCATATTTATAGTTGAAGCATGTAACTATAGTAACTATGGTAGCCTATTTTGGGGTTACCATGGTACGTTTTTGTAGACATCTGAAAGTAGAGTTTTTGTAGCTACCCTTAATATGCCTTTTTTATGCTGCAACCTGATATGAAATGTGAAGTTATTTTCCTCACACAAAAGACACAGTTAAATTATAATAAAGCAGCATGTCGAATCTAACTTTCTCAATTATCAGGCTAAATAATCTTCTCGTGAGTAAATAAGACTGTTGGTAGAAATACCCCTGAAAAACACCCATGGAAATACCTATTTGATTATAAACCTGCTCAAAACAATACCAAAAAAATCGAGTGAAACAGTATTTATAAAGGCACCGCTTATAAATATTTACCATGGTAACCATAGTTTCCGCCAACATACCATAATTACTGCAGTTACTGTAACTACAATAAAACTGTTGTAACTTGGTATTTGCCAGCAACTGCCATCAGTGTACAAACACTCTGAAAGCGTCTTACACTGGAGATTATGTATTACATGTAATATATAATTGTCTTACCACATTACATATAACTCTAACACCTAGGGTAGTATTTTGGCGGAAACTAGTGTTATCATGGTAAATTTATCGCAAGTAATTTCCTGTTGTTTTGAGGATCTGCCGTTAGATTCGGTCGAGACGGGACTCGAGCTCGTGCCACGTTACGCTACGGTGCGTTTTGGTTCAAATGTGTTCCCTGTCATTTCTCGGTAAAGTGCTGTCCTTCCATGGATCCACTCAAGTATTTGAGCTGAAGTAGAATAATCGCAAGAAACACAGCTGTCGCGATCTCTAGTAACAGATCGGCAGCGTATAATAGCTTTCAAACCTCAGAAAGAAGGAAAGTGTTATTCTTTTTAGTCTAATATAGCGTAACTGCATTATGCACAGTGGAGCCCCGTTTTCTCGCTCGCAAATAAAATAATGGGAGAGAAATGAGAAGGAAAACAAAAGCCCAGCGAATTCTTGACTACGAAAACGAAGAGGACGATGAAGAGGAACAAAAATCAGACTGCTTCAGTGTAAGATGGTCGATTAAAATGTGTCTTAAGTGTTTAATGCCTCATTATTTGATTCGCAACTGTTAATGGCATATGTTTGATCCCAAAAGAATAATCGGTATCATGTCAACCTCCAACAGAACGGTGCACAGAAACGGAGAAAAATGTATCCTGCCAAAGAGAAAGCAGAAGAAAATGTATCTTCCGACAGCGGGCTTCAGAAGTTAGACAAGGTTTGGGCTTTTTCTTAAGGATCAGTGTTTGATTTTCTGTTTTTTTAGGCATTTTTGGCAGAGGAAAATGCCAGCAATCCCGTTCTGTTTTTTTTTTTTTTATTATTATTGTATTATTATTATTTTTGTCGTCGTAGTTGTTACTCGTCGGTCGTTGTCAACATTTAACACAACAATTTCACCAATAATTTACTGTTGTTGTTTGACTACTACACTTAATCGCGCCTTTGGCAAAACACCGTCCAGCGATAGAACGCTTTCCTGCAGCGGTGGTGTGAGGCAGGGCAGGCAGCCATGCCTGGCCGCTAATGGAGAACAATAGGGTAAAGCATGGTACAATACACCATTTGATCATCAGGCGATCTTCATCTACCCTAGTAAAGCATGCAACCACTTCCCTTCAAGCTCATCAAATGTTTTAAAGTTTTGTTATTTGAAACGTGAAACTTTGCAAAGTTTCTCACTGTCACATACTTTTAAAATGTTTGTGGTATCCTTAATTTTTTTTTTACCATGGTGGTTTCTGCTATGCAAAATACCACATTGTTAATTGGAACTGCGGTGAAACCTTAGGGATAGTTCACCCCAAAATGAATATTCTCTCACCATTTACTCACCATCATGCACCCCGGATTTTTATGTCTTTCTTTTTTCTGCTGAACACAAACGAAGAATATCTCAGCTCTATAGGTCCGCACAATGCAAGTGCATGGGTACCAAAATGTTGAATCTCCAAAATGCACACAAAGAGTGCACAAAAGTTATCCATACAACTCAGGTGGTTAAATCTATGTCTTTAGAAGCTATATGATAGGTGTCATATAAAAAGTCCTTTTTATTATAAATTCTCCTCCCTGCCTATATGCACAAAAAAAAAATTTTCTGACAAAAACAAAAGAAGAATGTGGAAGTGAATGAGCGATTTATATTAAGAAAGGACTTAGATATTGATCAGTTTCTTACCAACACGTTTCATATCACTTCTGAAGATAATGAATTAAACCACTGGAGTTGTATAGATTAATTGCAGAAGAAAGAAAGTCAGACATCTGGATGGCATGAGGGTGAGTAAAAAATTTGGGAATTTTAATTTTGGGTGACCTATTCCATAAATATTAATTCTCCTGCAAACAGAATTGTATGTTCTTGATAATAGAGGTGGCAAATACCATGTTGTAACATGGTAAACATTTTGTAAGTGTAACAAGACTGGTCAGTATACTGTATTCATCGATGACAATTGACTGGGTAAATCCAGAATATTAGGAATCTTTCTTGTCATGACAGGTTAATGAGCTGGATTGTTCTTCCGCAGACCTCTACACAGACAGTCCTCCTACTTCTGAGTCTGAGGTAGGATGAAAGTCACTTGTGGCCGAGTGTTCACTCAGTATTCAGCAAAATGTGCGTGTTGACATTCTAGACCTAAGCTTATGTATGTTTGTGATGGCAGGAGGCTCATTACTTACAGTCTTACTCTAAGAAGGAGCTCATTGCAATGGTCATATGCATGCAGAAGGAAATGGAGGACTTGAAGGAACAACTTAGGTGCCTTACAGGTGAATTTTATTTTTGGTACAAATAGTTCGTTATTTGCTCCATAAACCCAGAGTATGCCTATACCCAGATAGTGCTCCATCTATTTGCTGTTTAAATATTATTTTCATTAAAAAAAAGTATGTTTGGAAGGAGAAATGAAGCCTATAATTATCAGAAAACAGTGTTTGCATGATCTTTAAGTTGAGTCTGTGTTTTTCTCCAGATTTGACGTCATAAATAGACATGAGTAGTTGAAAAAGATACTAGATGCTAGAAGGGTGTTTATATGGATGGCAAAATTGACTGTACAGTATTATCATTTAGTGTGATAAAATCACTTACCAACCTATTGTGTGCAAAGTTATATCCAATTTTACATCTTAGTTACCATGACGATGTAATGACATAAACCCTAAAATGATTGTGAAAACATTGATTTAAACAACTTTATATCTTAAATAATATTCCAATTTTAACATAAGAATTAATGTAGGACTTTTTTTTTAATTATAAGCTTCACATTTCTGCCTTTAAACTCTCCAAAAATGTGCCCCATTCACTTCCATTGTAAGAGCCTCACCGTAACCTTGATTTATGTTTATTTGATGTTTTTTTTAAGAAAAGGAGGGAAGAGTCTAAATTAATTTATTTTGTAATTAACATTATGCCACAAATTCTGTTGATTGAGCTAAACTTGTGTTGTACCCGAAATATTCCTTTAAGATTTGTTGCATTGTTACATTGTTGTCAGGACTAATTCTCATTTTACCTCCCTATTCTCATTACCTAAACACATCCTGGAAGTTTTACTTTTACTTTTCCATGAGAAAGTTTACTTTTGTTTTCAATGAGAATTCTAATTACTGTAATACAGTCATGTTTTTGATGTATTACAATGAAAACAAAATGTTTAATTAGTGCTGCATGATTAATCATATCGCAATCGCGATGTCAGCCTGTGCGATTATATTAAATAAATAAGTGCATGTGTGGACGTGACAGCCCATTCTCTCTGAGAGCTGTTTGCCTATTTTCTACACCTCTAATAAAAAGATGACCAGTCAGTCTCAGTTTAGGGAGTGGCACTTGTGGTCATGTGAGTTTCCGGTGTGCAGCGTGGAAATCAGGTGAAGATGGATGCCGAGCAGACCGACACTGAACTGGTGGCCAGAAAAAATAACACAGATCATAGCTTGGCGATATATCTTTATTTCATCCTTAAAGTTCGCTTCAACCAGTTGCGGAAGAGACCCAATCTGAGCGGGAGTCGAGACCGGGAGAGATATAAAGTTCTGCTGGGTGATGTGCACTCTAACACAGAGATGCTCCTCTCTCAACCCCCATTGTCTGCAGCTCGAATGTCTGATAGAAACACAGATCACAGCTTGGCGATATATCTTTATTTCATCCTTAATTGAAGTTCATATTATACGGGAGCGTGCCATGTAAATAAACAAACTCCAAAACTGTAATTCTCGGTGCGGTCAGAGCCGCTTCAACCAGTCGTGGAAGAGACACAATCTGAGTGGAGACCGGGAGAGATATAAAGTTCCGCCGGCTGATGCACACTAACGCTCGTCTCTCACCCCCGCTGTCTGCAGCTTGCAACGTGTTGCAACATTGATGAAATCATCATGATAAGATCAATCTTATGTGAAAAATAATGGCTAAAATGTTTACAGTGTTCAGTTACTAAAATATGGCTAAAATGTCAACCGACTAAAACTACATTAAAAAGCCCAGTAAGCCAAACAAAACAAAGCACAATTACAGATGTGTGTCACGCCATATGACAAGTCTTCACAGAGATATAGAGACACATGATGCACCGTTAGCAAAGTGGGATTTCAGAAAATGATCCACACACTGGACAAGAGGTACCAGCGTTAAGTAGAACTTTTTAGAAAGAGGATTTGGAAATACCAGTTGGTCATTTTAAAAAAAGAAAAATACAACAGCAGCAACAACAGTTTTAGTGGTTTGAGTGAACCACACTTTTATGGCAAGACAGAACAACAATGGGGAAAGAGGGCAACCCTGCCGGGTGCCCCTATCCAGAGTAAAATAATCTGAAATTAATCAATTTGTTTGTTATAAAGTAATTTAATCCATCCAATAAAAGTATTCCCCAGCCTGTACATTTCCAAAATCTTAAAAAGATAATCCCATTCTACCATATCTAACGCCTTTTCAGTTTTGTCAGATATGGAAGTGAGATGGCGGCGACCAGAGTCTGATCATTCGCCACTGACCACATGATATTTATGAAATGCTTAATGTGATTAGAAGAGCTACAGCCCCGAATAAACCCCATATATATATATATATATTTTTGCTTTTTTTTTGTTTTGCCCTGAATAGCCAAAATGCCACCTTCCGTGACAAAATAGCATTATATCTGTATTTCAATCTGGTCAGTTCTCTGAGGCCATTAGGCAACATTCAGCACTTCATTTTTTTTTTTTACTCTGCATTCGGTCTCAGACATTTGCCTCATTGGTCGCTTACACCTGAGAGAGCCCCACTCTGGTTTTGTATTGAACAGGAAGTTCTTGCCCCTATTTCACCATTGCAAAGCCTTTCTATGAAACTAAACGGAAATTTTAAGTTACACCCCATTATCTTGCATTTGCTCTCTGTATGGACAAGTGTCCAGTGTTTAATTTTGACATTTATTTAAATGTTGCCTCAAGCATACATTTCCAAAATCTTAAAAAGATAATCCCATTCTACCATATCTAACGCCTTTTCAGTTTTGTCAGATATGGAAGTGAGATGGCGGCGACCAGAGTCTGATCATTCGCCACTGACCACATGATATTTATGAAATGCTTAATGTGATCAGAAGAGCTACAGCCCTGAATAAACCCCACCTGATCTATATGTATAAGAGATGTCATAACTTAATCAGTTAGCTTTGACAATATTTTAACATCTAACTGCATCAGGGAAATTGGACGGTAACTCTTACACTCATTTGGATCTTTGTCCTTTTAAAGAATCAGTCTGATCTGGACTTTTGTCATGGTTGCCGGAAGCTTTCCATTCTTTAAAGATCCTGTATAAACTTCTAGCAAAAATGGAGCCAGTTCTGTAGCATAAGATCTAAAACAAATCAGGGGCAAAGCCATTTGGCCATGGATCTCAGAATCAAGAGATTTTTTTGCTCAGTCATCAATTTAGGAAGTTCTAATGGTTCCACAAAGTTTTTAAAATCTTCACCAGAAGCCGAAGATGTGGAAATATAGAGATCAAGATAGAATTCTTTAAAAGCCTTATTAATATCAATGGCCAAGGTAAATATTTCACCACCAGCTGATTTCACTGAGGGAATGGTAGAAAAAGACTGTCTGTTTTATATATATATATATATATATATATATATATATCTAGCCAAAAGCTTCCCTGCTTTTTCCCTTGACTCAAAATATGACTGTTTTGCCCTGAATAGCCAAAATGCCACCTTCCGTGACAAAATAGCATTATATCTGTATTTCAATCTGGTCAGTTCTCTGAGGCCATTAGGCAACATTCGGCACTTCAGCTCTGCCTCGGCACCTTTAATATTCCCTTCCTGTTCCGTGAGTTCTTGTGCTTTGGATTTTTTGGTGAATAAGGCATATTTTATGATCTGGCCCCTAAGAACCGCATTAAGTGCCTCCCAAGCCACGCTCACAGGATACTGAGGGCCAGTTGGTCTCCAAATAGACATTGATTTCAGCCTTTAGCATTTGTTGGAATTCAGGTTTTTTCAAAAGGGATACATTAAAGCACCAACTATATTATTTCGTTTTCTCTGTAAGTGGCAACCCTTCTAAACACACCAGGGAATGATCTGAGACTAAAATGTTTCCAATAGAGCAATCAACAACAAATGAAATGATTGACCTGGATATTAAAAAATATATATATTCTAGAGTAAATCTTATGGACTGAAGAAAAAAATGTTATAGTCCCTATCAGATGTGTTCAAAAGTCTCCAAATATCTGTAAGATCAAGATTTTTTCACATACTTTGAAGTGTCACTGTTGCTCTAGGGGACTTATACACTTTTGCTTCACTATGATCAAGGACTGATTCCATCAAATCTCCTCCCAATATTATATCATGAGGGGTGCCAGTGGCTTGTAACATCCCTTTAATCAAATCAAATCACTTTATTGTCACACTACCATGTACACAAGTGCAACAGTAGGTGAAATTCTTGTGTGCAGTTCCGAGCAACATAGCAGTCATGACAGTGATGAGACATATACCAATTACAATAAACAACATACTTACACAACAACAATTTACATATCAAATGTACACATACTTACACAACACAATAATTATATACAATGCATAGTAAACAATACACACAATATAGAATACACAATATACAATAAGTGGGAGTATATGAAATATATATAATATGTTGACATTCCAGTGTGAGATTATAGATTAATAAAGTGCAGTGCTAATTATTGATCCTGATAGATCAAGTGTTCAACAGTCTGACTGCTTGGGGGAAGAAGCTGTCATGTAGTCGGCTGGTGCGGCTAAGGTCTATAAAAAAAGCCCTAATCATCAACATTAGGTGCATAAATATTCACCAAAATAAGAATTTCAGCTAAAACAATAATGACTCTTCCTAATTTATTTTCACTCTGTTTGAGACATTTGAATTGTAGATGTTTACTTATCAGTGTAATGACTGCCCTGCTCTTACTCGAGCCAGCATTAAATAAAAAATGCCCACCCCATATATTTCAAAAATGTTCAGCTTCCTGCGGGGAAAGGTGCATTTCTTGAAGAAACACTATATCATATTTCTTATGTTTAAGAAGAGAAATAACCTTTCTTTTTATGGAGTGCCGCAACCCATTCACATTCCACGTGGAGAGATACAATCCACTCAATTTAACATTTGACATGTAAAAAAATATATATTGTGTGTCAAAAACAGGATTATAAAGATCATATTCTAACATTAGTGCAACAGTCAAACCCTGAACATTCCCCAGAACCAGAAAAAAAAACTTGCGCATGACAGCGCCAATTGGCGTCCATCCCTTCTAACTCAAACTGTCAAGTACACCTACTAGAGCCCCCACGACAACTTTGCCAATGGATTGCTCAAGTCCAGTGTTTCTATACAAATTTTGTGAGACAGAATTGCAATTGCACAGCAAAAGATAATCTATAAAACAAACTCCAATCAATAGGCAGAATAAACACAAAGAGCATGTAGCTTCATCCATATAACTGTCCTAAAAGTGTATTATTCTTCAAAACAAACTCATGCCGCGAGGCGGAAGCAATACAAAAAGAGCATGCAGATTCTTCAGACAGTCAACTGAATGTTGAATTCGGCTGCAACATAAGTACAAGCTAATGACTTACTCCAATGACTTTGCCAGAAATACTCCACAAAATAAACTCCAGCCGACTGGCGGAATAAGCATAAAGGATGTGTAGAAACAGTCAAGATGTTCAGTGAGCCGGCCCACCCTGTGGCGAAATGAGCACCACAGCACGACCCACTCCCTCCACTGACTTTATGAAGGACATCGCTTGCCATCCTTGGCATCTATTCTCAGTTTGGCTGGGAATATCAGTGCAAACACGACCTTCCGTTGATGTTGAAGTTTCGATCATGTTTCACTCTTCGCAAATTCTGGGAACAAAAGAATGCTGTGGTGGTTCCAAGAAAGCCTTCCTTTACTCCTCACTTCACCCAACACAAGATCTTTATTGGATGATCTCATAAATTTAGCAAGAATTGATTGGGCCTCTCTCCCTCAGCGGATCGCTGAGCCAGAACCTCGTGAGCTCGCTCGATTTCCAGCTTATGGCCTGTTATGCCGAGCAGACTCATACAGACCCATACATACGATTCATACGAGCCCATACAGGAATTCCACCATATTCTGTCCCTCTGATCCCTCCGGGACTCCTACGATAAGGACGTTGTTCCGCAGGCTACGGTTTTCCATGCCCTCAACTTCTCCCAGACACACTCCAAATCCACCTGGGTCACTAGTGGATTAGCAGATAATTCCCTCTCTGATGACTCCAGATAATAGATCCATTTCTTGACATCCCCCACTCTTGTGCCTCCATGGCAGTGATCGATCGGCATATTACAGCATGATCCTTAAAGTCAGCAATGACCAATGACAAACAGCCGTTACAGGCAATCATTGCCTGGTGATGATCCTTACTGTTTTCATCTCCTGATCTCGCTCTCCATTCACAAACCACGCCCACACCACCACAACAGGTTTTGTGAGAATAACCCCTTTGCCCAAGAACACAGGTTTCGTTTACATTTTGTCAGTTTATTAAGCGTAAATAATCAAATATTATGCATGTAAACACTCTCATTGTTGTATGGTTTACTGTCTTTTTAACTTCCAACAATATTACCGTAATTTCCGGACTATAAGCCACAACTTTTTTCCCACGCTTTGAACCTCGCGGCTTATACAATGACGCGGCTAATATATGGATTTTTCCCGCTTTCAAATTTTATATAAAAAAAAAAAAAACATTCTGTGACGTGCTCAGTTTTTTGGCGGCGTGAAGCTTTCATTAGACCAATGAAATTGCCGAACGTGTTAAGGTCAAAACAACTTTTTTTGTTTACTGTTTAGATTAAATCGATTGCGCTCAAACTTCCCATCATTCTGATTACGGTAGTAATTTTGTCACCCTCACCTTGGCAAAGACATGGAGAAACGCATATGATGCTGCTTTCAAGTTGAAGGTGATTGATCTGGCTGTTGGAAAAGGAAATAGAGCTGCTGAACGGGAGCTTGGTCTTAATGAGTCGATGATAAGACGTTGGAAACAGCAGCGTGAGGAATTGACTAAAGACAACTAAAGCTGAGGCTATTCAACTCAGACACCGAAGGAGATGACTTCAGTGGTTTCAGTGCACAGGACGAGGAAGATAGTGACCAATGACTTTATTGGTAGGCTACTGTTTACTGCAAATGTTTTATTACAAGCCGTGTGTGGCAGCGGGGGCGTGGTCAAGCGCCCGTCCGGGAGAGAAAAGCTGTAAGGGCGCTTACACCTGCGCTAAATTATGTCTAACACCGGTGTCTAATTTCAAGTGCCCTGCTTCACGTGTCCTTCTTGGGAAAACTGTCACACGGGCACCAGTGTGACAGTTTTCAGCAGGGCACTTGACATTCCAGGTAAGGCTTTTAATGGCCACAGCAATGTTTACAATCAATTTTATAAAGTTTCTCAATTCTTCTATGCGCCAACACTAGACTGACGTGTGTCACTCTCTCAGCTCTGTGGCTGCTGCGTTTTTATGCCGCTCTCCCCATGCTTACTGAAATTAGACACCGGTGTTACACATAATTTAGCTCAGGTGTAAGCGCCCTTACCGTTTTCTCTCCCGGACGGGCGCTTGACCACGCCCCCGCTGCCACACAGTGTTTCGTTAAAGCCTATTTATTTTTGTTACAAGCCGTGTTTCGTTAAAGCCTATTTATTTTTGTTACAAGCCGTGTTTCGTTAAAGCCTATTTATTTTTGTTACAAGCCGTGTTTCGTTAAAGCCTGAGTAAAGTTAATTTGTTTCAATGTACCGGTAGGCACCTGCGGCTTATAGACAGATGCGGCTTATTTATGTTCAAAATAATGTTTTATTTAAAAATCAGTGGGTGCGGCTTATATTCAGGTGCGCTCAATAGTCCGGAAATTACGGTAGCATCAGTCAATTCTAACACTGCACAAACTGCCTTATGTACTATTTTAATTAACTCGCAACAGCATGTGGAAAGCTGGCAAGGAACCTGGAAGCTCTGATCGAGAAGACCCAGACCCAGATGTGGTCAAATGGGGACAACGGGACTCCTCTGCCGGTTTCCCCAGGCATGGCGCAGGTACCTGCCGAGGTGGATGCTGTGATACCAGATGCATCGTCTGCTCCAGCTGTTGTGAATGGGCAGTGGGTGAACCAGGGGCCAGGAACACAGAAAACTCATGAGATTAATCAGAATGCTCAGAGGGATAGGCTCTTCACAGAGGTAGTTGGAAATAAGAGCACACATTGTAATGTGTATTTTTTTTTAATCTAGCATTATCAGCTGATACCTAACCTTCTGATCTGATCACTTTGTTTTGTAAATATTTTGGTGTTTACATTAGAAAAGTAATTTAGGTTGTTTTGTTCCTCTCAGTTCATCACTCCTGAAATTTTGGAGAGGTGTAACACGGGCACCACTGCTCAGAAGCTGACCAATGACCTGCTCCGTGGACTCTATGAGAGAGACTGCCTGGCTTCACACTCCATATCTGGAGTTGTGTACAACAAAAGGGGCCAACCCAAGCCTGCTCTTCCTAGCGAAGAGGTCCAGGCAATCCTGAGTAAGATGCACTTATCTCATTTCAGTCACAGTTACACTTCTTACACACTACTAAGTATCAAGATTCCTATTATAATTTCCTGAAATAATTCCCTTACAGGAACTGTTCAGTATTTCTTTCCTGGCAAGACCGATGCAGAGATCAAAGGCTATATCCGACAGAAACTACAAAATGAAGCCAAGAGGTTGAGGAAGAAACCTTCACTCTCAGGCCAATATGAGTCTAGGGTTCATGGTCTAGCAAGCCCCAGACCGAGCAATCTGCACTTAGACATGATTGACCAGGATTGAAATATATGCTTGGTTGATATCAGTTATGTGTTCTCCATTGAACTAGCCTTATTCGGTGTTAATTATAATGAAAAATTCCGGATTCCAATGAAATCAGTGTGCTTTGACAGTCTTCAAAGAAAGTCACAATGATCTCTTGTAGCAGTTGCTTGGCTACTGGCGATTGTGGCGTTATTGATGTGAAAATGCAAATTAGTGATTACAGAGAAGTCCAGATGTTGCATTCACAAAGGCCTCTGGCTGCTATGAGCACAGCCGATGCTTGGAAATCAAGATGCTTAGATGTAATGATGTGTCTCTGTGAACAATTTTTTGATACTTTGTATTTAACAGATGTGTAGATGGATGAAATACCAGTGTGCAAAGAAAAGTCATTGGATGTGACCATTATTTGCATTGTATTTTCAAGGTTTTTCTTATTTGATGAAAAAAATTATTTGGTCTTTATGAGAACATAGCTTTATGTATGTAGATTTTTGTTATTAAATAATGAAAACTCAAGCAAACGATATGTGCCTATTGGTTTTAGTTTTCAAACATTTATTTTGTTTAAAAATGAATAGTCTGTGTATGTTGATATTTCTTGTATTATGTGACACTATGGAACAGAATGAAATGGATCTAGAAGAGATGGTCTATGTATTTTTGTGTACTATGCCTTCTCAATGAGGGCCATTGAGAACAATGCAGGCTGCATGTGGAGAGCTGGTGAGAATCAATGACTGAGCAACACCTGCAGAGTGACAACAGCTGGGTTGCTGGGCCAGTTGTCTTGGCAACCTCAGCCTAGAGGGCCACAGCAGTCTGGGTCTTACCCTGGCCATCGCCTCTAAGCATCTGGTCAATGCTGGGAACAAGGGGATTTTTTTTATAAACAAATGGCAAAAAAAAAATATGCTTTTGGGGACGAAAAGACGTTTCATCTGTCACACAGTGTCCATTCTAGTCTTAGTTAATAATCAGTACGAGGATGATGTTTCAATGGGTTGCTTGTTAAATGTTCACGCCGGGTTCACACATCAGCGGGGCGTTTTCCTTTAGGCGCCCATATTAACAGCGTGCGTCGCGAGGTGACAGGTCAAGAAGCTACAGTGAGCGAATAATTTGGCGTTGAACCTGTTTTTGCTGCACGGCTCACGCGGAGCTCTTGGGTGCAGTACAACACTAAAATAATCAGGAGATTATAGAAACGACACAAAAGCAATCAAAATAATTCAAACCGAACCTATACAGAACAATTTATGTCAGCATGCAAATAAACTCAATACAAATAACTTAATATAGGAAAGACAGGGTTGCTGCAAATGTAAGACCTTTTTCCAAGACGTGAACAAATACCATCTCAAAACAAATCATCCATCACAGACGCTTACCCATCGATAACAACACAGTCTCACATTAATTTGATTCATAGCTGGAACCTTTAACTTTGAAATATTCCGGAGACACTTATTTTGAAACATTTGCGTCATATGACCATCCAATCAAGTAAGGGATATAAAATGTGAACAATAATCTATAACGTAATACAATATACAATTAAAAGTAAACATAGTCCTATTTCATCAACACTACGTCGTCATCAACAGTTTATCTTTAGTGATCGCTTGTCATACATTTCCGATATGGCTTAGCCTAATGATTGTGAACTGCTCAGCAACAGCTGGAAACACACAAGCCCTGTGTGCTAGGAGAAAATACAACAGTGACAAGTTTTCACGTTGAAAGACGCAGCGCATATATTTAATTAAATCGTATCGTTTTGAAGTTTGCTAATCACATTAGACATTAGGTTATATCACGATTCTTTCCGCCCCCAAATTTAAGACCTCTTTAATTAAAACCTAAGACTTATTGACCTTATATTTGGGAAAACTGAATTCAAGATCCGTGGGAACCCTAGAACGAATGAATAAACTACCGGACCTTTCGTATTCTTTAGGTGTTCAGTTCAGACACAACATTAAAGGTGGAGTAAGCGATTCCTGAGAAAGAATATTTGTTTTTACTCAACAGCCAAACAAACAAACAAACCCCTCCCTTCAGTGCTGCCCCCGAATTCATCCACGCGCAAAAGTGTTGAGTGGATCGTCCGATCCACTTTTATATTTTCCTCATTTACAGAGCTAGGGCTGTGTACAAACACCTGATATATTTTTTTTTTTTTTCAGCGCAGACAGCTAGCGTATCGTGAAGACATATTCCCGAAATTTGACAAAGTGTCTTGGATTAAAACGACTTTCTCCACCTCTACAACTCCCAATCTACCAATCACAACCAAGTGTGCTGATAAAGATTGAGTGCACGTGACTGCCCGCTGTTGTCCTTGAAGCAGCAACAATCTCAATTTATTATGACCTTATAAAAGAAAAAAATGGAAGGAGCCAATAACTCTCGTTTCTCGTGGAAGAGACGTGGCCAATGTAAACGTCCAACGCGACCGCCTTGCTCAAGCAGGATGTGTGAACCCGGCATTAACCTTCGTTTTATTATTATTCTCGTCTACTGGGAGGAAAACAAAGTGTTTGTAATAATGGCTGCTGTTTGAAGCTTCGGTGTCAGTAAACGATGTCAGTGCCTGTCTGGTCTGATTGATGGTACAGGCAAAGGTTGTACAGAGCGCAAGCCTCTACTTATAGCTGCATCAGAGACAGAGGGGGAGGGGAGGAGACAGACAAAAGAGAGAATGGATGCGTAGTCATGCATGTGTTAAGACTTTACCATTTTGAAAAAACAAAGACAAATTTGCCACAGATAATATCTTTGCTAAATGTTGCCATGTCTATACCATCAAGACACGCAATATGTTTTTAAAACTTGTCTGAAATGAAGCTGTAATTCATCACAGTTCTGTCCTTGTTTTAGATGCAGGGGGTGTGTAAAGACGACATCCATTAGATCCTCAATTTTGTGAGCATAATGCGTTTCAGCCATGTGATTAAACCAGTCGGTGCTGAGCAAGAGAGAGACAACACAGTGATGAAGCACAAGGGGAGATTTATGGTTAGACTTGTTTGGTTGTGTTTGTCCGTACTTCCCATGACAATTTTATGCAAACTGATAAAATTATATTCGTTCAAATAAAACAAATGAATGGAATTTATTTATGAAATTATACATTTGTGCTTCAAAGTAAATACTCTTCTTGGTCACACATGAACACCCATGAGGTTGACAGGCCGGTTGTTGTATCGCTTGGATATGTCCGCTTCAATCTGTGAAGAGATAGAAAGAGATTTGTATTTTTGTTGCTCAAATAATGGCAGCATAAAATTCATCCATAAGACTCCAGTGGTTCAATCCATGTCTTCAGAAGTGATATGATAGGTGTGTGTGGGTCAGAAAGAGATACATATTTATGACCTTTTTTACTATAAATTCTCCTCTATTGCCAGCAGGTGGCGATATTCAAGAATATGATAATTGCCAAAATTTATCGGTTACCTAACGTAACCTCGGTTCTCTCTAGATGAGGGAATGAGTATTGCGTAAGCTAGCTTACGCTACGGGAAAGATTAATCTTTTTTGAGATATTGAAGCCAAAAAATTATCCTTAATTTTTGTATCCATTGTCAACGCAGTGCGGCAGCTGCAGACCTTGAGCGGGCTAGCTAGCGAGCTCATAGGTTGCTCTGCGGCATCTGCTGCAGCCTATAGACGAGCTTGGGCGAACTCGCATCCAATGAGAGGCGTCCGCGCGCTCACTGCAACAAAGCCCGCCAAAATGGGCGTGACTAGAGTGCATATAAGCGTAGTTCGTAGGCTGGAACCCTGGTTTTCATTGACTGAAGCGATAAGTCGCTCGTGGCGCGAGCACGGCCGGCTACGCAATACTCGTTCCCTCATCTAGAGAGAACCGAGGTTACGTTAGGTAACCGATACGTTCTCTTACGAGAGGTTCTCTCGTATTGCGTAAGCTAGCTTACGCTACGGGAACCCATTGTCAACGCTGTGCGCGTCAAGCATCCACTGTATGAGCCCCAGGGAATTAAGGGGGGACCCATGGGAGCCCTTATGTGTGGGGAAATAATATTTGGCCGGCAAGAATGCGGGTCATTGATTGTGTATACATAAGCACATAGTGGGAAGGGAACGACAGAGCGGCGGTGCCGGTCTGTGTGGAATGTGTCTCATCAGTGCAGCTCACCAGGGGAGCTGTAGCGTATTAAACCGCTAGTAGTTTTGCCTGCAGAGCGGGCACTTCCATATTGTAAAATCTGACAAAGGTGGAGGGGGAAGTCCATCCCGCTGCCACACATATGTCGTGAATGGAAATCCCGCTGGACCATGTCCACGAGGATGCCATGCCTCTAGTGGAGTGAGCCCTAATGCCCAACGGGCATGGCAGGTCTTTTGACGCGTATGCAGCAGCAATAGCGTCCACTATCCATCTAGATGGTGTCTGTTTCGAGGCGGCGAGACCTTTGGTGCGCCCTCGAGCGAAACGAAAAGCTGCTCAGAGCGTCTGAAAGCGGGCGGAGCGCAGTATACAATCTCAGTGCTCTGACCGGGCAAAGGAGATTGGCGTCGCGTTCAGCTAACGGATGCTGGCAGCGCCGATAGGGAAATGACCTGTGCTCTGAAAGGAGTACCGATCACCTTGGGAACATAGCCGTGTCTAGGCTTTAAAATGACCTTGGAGTCACTTGGTCCAAACTCAAGACATGCAGCGCTGACAGACAGCGCGTGAAGGTCTCCCACACGCTTGACTGATGACAGGGCAGTCAGAAAAACGGTTTTGAGTGAAAGGTATTTCAAATCCACGGATTGAAGTGGTTCGAAAGGGGGGCTTTCATAGTTTCGAGAACTATAGAAAGATCCCAGATAGGAACCGATGGGGGCGCGGGGGTTCATCCTTCTAGCTCCCCTGAGGAAGCGGATGACCAGCTCGTTTTTACCCCATGACTGGCCGTGCAGGGGTTCAGCGAACGCCGCAACGGCCGCCACATACACTTTGAGCGTGGATGGGGATCTGCCCTTATTCAGCAGCTCTTGTAGAAATACGAGCAGCGACGACACCCCACATGTCCGCGGGTCCAGGTCTCGGTCGGTGCACCATTTTGAGAACACAGACCATTTTGATGCATAGAGTCTTCTCGTGGAAGGGGCTCTAGCGTGTATGATGGTGTTTATTACTCCTTCTGGCAGAGCGACGGGTAGTCGTTGATCACCCACGCATGCAGCGCTCTGGGTGGGGATGCCAAATTGTGCCACGAGCTTGAGAGAGGAAATCTACTCTCACTGGGATGGGCCACGGCGCTGTCAGTGACAGCTGCGTAAGCTCCGGGAACCATGTCTGATTCTCCCAACGCGGGGCTATGAGGAGCACCGAGTGACGCGTTTCCCTGATCCTCTGCATTACCTGTGGCAATAGCGAGACGGGAGGGAAGGCGTAAAGCGGGCGTCTGGGCCAGTCCTGGGCCAGCGGCCCTCGCTCGAGAAAAATATTGGGCAGTGAGAGTTCTCTTTGGACGCAAAGAGGTCTATCTCCGCTCTTCGAATAGGTGCCATAACGTCTGGACTGTTTGAGCGTGCAGGGACCATTCCCTGGGGAATATTGTCTCTGGACAGTCTGTCCGGGCCGTCGTTCAGGTGGCCTGGCACGTGCGTCGCCCTCAGCGAGCGCAGGTGGCACTGGGACCAACTCAGTATGCGTTTCGTCAGATGGAAGAGGTTCCTGGATCTGACACCGCCCTGACGGTTTAGGTAGGATACCACAGATCTGTTGTCCGAACGGACCAGGATGTGGTGACCCTGAATGACCGGGAGAAAACGCACGCAGCGTGCATCGACCGCTATCGTTTCCAGACAATTTATGTGAAGGAGCTTTTCCTGAACTGACCATAGGCCGAAAACCGGAAAGCCCTCGCGACCGCGCCCCAACCCGTGTTGGACGCGTCTGTCGAGATGACTTTTCGGCGAGATACAGCTCCCATTGTCACTCCCCGCTGATACCATTCGGCCACTGTCCAGGGCTGCAGAGCTGAAATACAGGTCTGAGTCACCTTGATGGGCTGGCGGCCTGTGGCCCAAGCCCGGCGAGACGCTGGGTGTTTAGCCAATGCTGAAGCGGGCGATGTGCAGTAAACCCAGCTGAAGTACTGCTGCGGCTGAGGCCATGTAGCCTAGCACTCTCTGAAATTTCTTCAGAGGTGTGAGGCTGTTCATCTGAAATGACGCTGCTAGTCGCTGCACACGCGCGCGTGCTGTGTAGATAAGCTGAGCCGTCATTGCCACTGAGTCTAGTTCTATTCCAAGGAAGGAAATTGCCTGACTAGGCTGTAGTGAGCTCTTGGTCCAATTGACTGCAAGGCCCAAACTGTTCAGATGACTGAGGAGA
Source organism: Xyrauchen texanus (assembly GCF_025860055.1). Classification (NCBI taxonomy): domain Eukaryota; kingdom Metazoa; phylum Chordata; class Actinopteri; order Cypriniformes; family Catostomidae; genus Xyrauchen; species Xyrauchen texanus. Next base: position 13,018,263 of record NC_068315.1, read on the forward strand.
ACTGTCCTGTGAGACAGAAGCTCCGTATGTGATTGTGCCAAAATCAGCCAATCGTCCAAATAGTTCAGAATTCGCAAACCCTGACTCCGCAGGGGTGCGAGCGCCAGCGTCCATGCACTTCGTGAAAGTACGGGTGCTAAGGACAGGCCGAACGGAAGGACGGTGTATTGATAAACCTGGCCGTCGGCTGAATCTCAAGAATGGCCTGTGACGGGGATTTATCTGAATCTGAAAGTATGCATTTTTCAGATCGAGAGAAATAAACCAGTCCCCTGGCGCATCATGCGCGAGGAGTTTGCTGGTTGTAAGCATTTTGAATGGTCTTTTTGCAAGCGCTTTGTTCAAAACCCTGAGATCTAATATTGGTCTGAGGCCGCCGTCTTTCTTGGGGACAAGAAAATAACGGCTGTAAAACCCTGACTTCGCTCAGGGAGGCGGCACTCTCTCTATGGCCCTTTTGCACAGAAGGTTTGCTATTTCTGAACGAAGCATGCACGCTGCTTCCGTGTTCAAAGTAGTTTCGAGCGCGCTCTGAAGCAAGGAGGATGGCGATCGAACTGTAGCAAATAGCCCTGTTTTATTGTGCTTAACACCCATTCGGATATCCCTGGAATATCTTCCCACGCTTTGAAGCGTAATGTTAGAGGGTGAATGGCCAAATCGCTCTGATTGCCGCACACAGCAGCTGAACAGAATGTGTGGCGGCTTTCTGTGCTTATGCTGGACTGCTCGCAGACAGCATGGACAGGCTGTTCTATGAGTGACTTCCGATTGAGGTGAATGGGGAAAGAGTCACGTCTGTTAAGTGATGCGCAAGCATAGCCACGAGCACGGGACTTACATACAGAGAAGTGTTTGCTGGCCGTGTGACAGAGCGGGCAGAGAATGGGCGCGCGCACGTATTCGTGAGCGCATTTATTGACTCTAACACTCGAGTGGTTCAGTAACCGCTTTTGAGTGTGCTCTGATGGGGACACGGAACGTGTAATGCTTGTGTGTAGAGGTGAACACTAGATTGTGGGCACATTTTCTACACGTAAGGCTGGTCGTGTGACAGAGCAGCCAGAGAATGGGCGCCGCGCACGGATTCGGTGGGTGCGTTTATTAACCCTAACACTCGAGCGGGTCGTAACCGCTTTATGTGAGTGTGCTCTGATAGGGACACGGACGTGTAATGCTTGTGTGTAGGGGTGAACACTGAATCGTGGGCACATTTTCTACACATAAGGCTTTATTTTGGGTCGCCGTGGAAACGGCGTTTGAGTGCAGAGCAAGCGGGTAATATCACCGGCTTGTTGGCTGCTGAATCCACCACTGCAGTAGCCTGAGAGAAGGGGACTGACAGGGGCGTACTGGGACTTACATACAGCTGGCCGTGTGACAGAGCGGGCAGAGGAGGAGCAGCGCGACGGGCTCGTGGGCGCGTTATTAACTCTAACACTCGAGCGGGTCGTAACCGCTTATGTGAGTGTGCTCTGATAGGGACACGGGATGTGTAATGCTTGTGTGTAGGGGTGAGCACTGGATTGTGGGCACATTTTCTACACATAAGGCGAACTATCCCGTTAAAGAAATATTCTGGATTTAATACAAATTAAGCTCAATCGACAGCATTCGTGGCATAATGTTGATTACCACAAAAATTGATTTCGACTCATCCCTCCTTTTCTTTAATAAAAGCAAAAATCGAGGTTACAGGGAGGCACTTACAATGGAAGTGAATGTGACCAATTTTTTGAGGGTTTAAAACACAGAAATGTGAATCTTATAATTTTATAAAAGCACTTGCATTAATTCTTATGTTAGATCATGTATTATTTGAGCTGTAAAGTTGTTTAAATTGTAATTTTCACAGTAGTTTTAGGGCTTGTTGTATAATTGGCTATAAGTTTACACAGAAAATGTTAGTAAGTGATTTTATCACACTAAAATTATGTTTACATGCATATTGATTTGTCTTGTGTGTATACTTTTGAAAAAGCTTGTATTTTAACATTAAAAAATTGGCCCAATTCACTTTTGTTACCCAGATTATTCTTATTTTTTTTATTATTATTTTTTTCAAAATAAATTTTTGTGGTAATCAACATTATTCCACAAATGCGGTCATTTGAGCTTAAACTTGTATTGGACCCGGAATATTCCTTTAAGGTATTTCAGACATACCGGTAGGCACGTAACCCCACACAAATAGAACACTACAGACCAGTCTCTCTCATCCCATTCATGGCAAAAACACTTGAAAGGGCAGTTTTCAATCAAATCTCTGCCCATCTCTCACAGAACAAGCTGCTGGATGACAATCTGAAGGCTTCAAAAGTGGACACTCCACCGAGGCTGCCATGTCCTGATTCTGCTGGACCCTTCTGCAGCCTTTGACACAGTCAACCATCATATCCTACTCTCCACCCTCTCTTCACTGGGCATAACAGGAACTGTGCTTAACTGGTTTAATTCCTATCTCTCAGGTAGGTCCTTCAAGGTAGCCTGGAGCCTTTCCATCCATTGCTGCTGTTGAACACAACATCACCAAGCAACTACAGTATTACCTTCCAAAATGGTCAGATATCTAGGGGTAACCATCGATACAATTCCAATTTCACAGACCACATCTCAAAGACTGCAAGATCATGTAGATTTACACTCTACAATATCAGGAAAATAAGACCCTTCCTCTCTGAAGATGCCACACAACTGCTTGTTAAGTCACTTGTCATAACTAGACTGGACTACTGTAATGCTCTCATTGCAGGCCTCCCTGCATGTGCAATTAGACCTCTGCAAATGATCCAGAATTCAGCAGCATGTCTGGTCTTTAATGAACCAAAGAGAGCATGTTACACAACTCTTTGTCTCTCTCCACTTCCTGCCGGTTGATGCATGTATGAAATTCAAGGCTCTGATGCTGGCATACAAAACAGTCACTGGGTCTGTTCCAGCATACCTAAAATCATTTCTGTATAGCAAAACGCCCATCAGAAGCCTGCGGTCGGCTAAGGAACGTCGCCTTGTTGTACCAACACAAAGAGGCACCAAAACACTTTCCCGAATCACTCTCTGTCTTCAAAAAAGGACTTGAAACACATCTTTTCCATGAGTACTTAACCAGTCACTAAAAACAAAAATTTCTTGTTGAACTTTAATCTATTTTGAATACTATTCTGATGCTAGTGAAACTTTGCAGTATGACACTTTTCGTACCACGGTCTCCTTAAGATGATTCGCTTATGTTTTCCTCTTTTGTTAGTCACTTTGGATAAAACGGTCTGCCAAATGAATACATGGAAATGGAAATGTAGGCACTTGGCAACAGCTGTCAGCTAGTGAGCATGGATTGTGAAGAGTCCCAGTGCTATTCAGCACTCTTTGAACACTGCTTGTCCAATACAATTCGAGAACTGGAACAGTTATAATTAACATTTTACATAATAGAGAGAAATGCATACATGAGGGGAACCAAACTTCTGCTACTATTTTCACTTTTTTAGAGATAGGAACTTAAACAAGGAAGTGACAGCGTATGCTGTTGTATTACAACAAAAGTATTATGATCAATCTATACTGAAACTAATTTGTGAACATCTCATTATGCTGCTGTACCAGTTTCTGTAGTTCCTTGGTTCGAGCAGCCAGCAGATCAATGCGGGGCTCTAGCCTGGCCTGTTCCTCCAGAGCCTCCTGTCTTTTTTCAGCCAGCATGTTACGCTTCAGCACTAAGATGTCAGCCTGTTTGAGTTTCTGCCGCAGTAACTCAGACACACGATCCACATAGCTGAGACAAAGACAGAACACCAGAGTTGTCAGTATCTGATTAGAAGATATTTGTTAATTGATTCCTTCTCTGTCTTCATGATGTTAAGCATTTGTTTTAATGTGTAATGTGCAAATATATACAGTTTTGCCGGTTTAAATAATATATTCACTATATATCTCAGATCCAGCATGATACCAGGCATCAAAACATTATAAATGTAAAATAGATGCACAACGATGGATAACGGTTTGTTTTCTTTGGAAATAAAGCATAGAAAAAGTCTAAAGTTCCATTTAGATAAAATAAGCCTTTTAACTGGCTTCCAATGTTGGCCTGATATATTTGATGAAAAATATATTAAATTTGCTAATATTGTTCTAATCGATCACCAAAATACAATTCATCTCTGTTAAAAAAATTATTTATAGGTGAAACCAGAGACTGAATGTTTCATTAGGGTGTAATTACCGTGGTGATGCCTGGATCATGAAGAGGTGCTGCATTCGTAGTGTGGTGAACCCATTCAGCAGGCCTCGCACCTCTGCCAGCATGACCTGCACACGCTCGGGAGTCTGAGCCTGGATCACAGAGGGAGCGAGCTGGAACTGACTCATAGCCACCACGTCACCTTCTTCATTCATCTCACGCAGCCGCTGACATAGGAACAGTTCCAACTAACCCAAAACATAAAATCAAAACAATAAGGTTGGTTTAGGTAGGGGTTAAGAGCCTTCACTTTATATGGTTCTTGTCATAGTAAGAATGAGCTGTTGTACCTCCATTAGCTCATCGATAAACTGGCTCCGTGTCTGTGAGTTTTCCAGAAGAGAAAGAGCATCCTCACCTCTGGCAACACCATCAGGACCTGTCAACAAAGTCTTAAATCTTACAGCATCTTTCACAAGTATTCAAACAGTTTACTGAATTGCTGATCCTACATTGAAATTAAGTTACATTGCTTCCAATGCAGCACTGTATTGATAAATCTCAAACATTTTGGTTATAGAAGAATATTTCTGCTCTGTAGGTCCACACAATGCACGTGAATAGTGACCAAAACTTTGAAGCTCCAAAAATCACATAAAGGCAGCATAAAAGTAACCCATACAACTCCAGTGGTTTAATCTATGTCTTCTGTAGAGATTTTGGATTTGGGAGAGAACAGACCAAAATATAACTCCTATTTCACTGCACATCTTGCCATTGCAGTTTCTAGGCACGGTCATGATTTCAAGCTCAATTACACTTCCTAGTACTTGAGGTATACGCAGAGCATTAGATATCACCAGAAAGTGTAATTGATCTTAAAATCATGATCGCCAAGGAGACTGCCGATTTCAAGATTTATAGTGAAAAAGGAGTTATATTTTGTCTGTTCTTAGCTACAAACCCATGGATTAAACCACTACAGATTTATGGATTACTTTCATGCTGTCTCTATGTGCTTTTTGAATCTTCAAAGTTTTGGTCACTATACACTTGCATTGTATGGACCTACAGAGCTGAGGTATTCTTCTAAAAAGAGATGAGAGAATTACAATTTTTAAGTGGACCATTCCTTTAACACACATCAAAAAAAAAATTATCAACAGTTAATTCGAACAAATCTAAACACACTTACAGTCTGTGCCCACATCCACAACTTCAATTTCCATGTGAGTGGATTCAGAAATTCCCCAGTCAATACCACCAGCACCTGTTTCCTAAAGATGATTGATAGACAGTCTTTTATTCTAAATCGTAAGGGTTTTTAAGTGATAACCAGAGGTTTAACCTTGCTAATGTATAGGGCTCTTACCTCAGGGCCAGATTCAAGGCTAATGCCCCAGTCCACACCATCCTCAACAGAGATCCCAACATTCACCTCCTCAGTACCGGCACCGCTGCCAAGGTTACCCCAGTCAATCTAAATGGAAACAAAAAGACAGACAGATTATATGGAGAGACTCTTGGTTGTTAATCCAATGTGTGAATTTACATAAGACCTGCTTACCAAACACAAACTCAACAAAATGTCAAAAACTGAAATAGTTTTAAGTTTTTCCATGTTGCCTGACTCACCGTCTCCTCTGTGACAACGTCAAGTGGGGCTTCCTCCATTACAGGTCTCTCTATAACCGTAGGCACATTTCCTGTCTTCCACTCATACACAGTTGTGTTTCCTTTCTGCTGGACAAACCGAAGCATGGGGAGAACTGGCTCAGACCTGCAACAGTCAGCGGAGTAATGAAGTTACGTGTTTGACTTCCATCTCCATAATTACAATTAGACAAAAATTATATTTGGGTCATGTTAGATGTTCATGTTCCGCCAAGGGTAATAAAATACTGGATGCATGCAGGTATATAAAGGTTAAATGTGTGCCAGATTATACTATATGTGTAATATGAGAATTTACATTAAGTGACACTCACCAGCCACAGACAAAATCTGTGAATGCTGTGTAAAACTCTGAAGCTTCTTTCAGGCAGGCTGCTTTCTTACCAGTTCCTTCTAAAACTACAGGCAGATCTTTGACCAGAGCTTGTAACTCCCTCGCCACATTTTCCCCCTGTAAAACAGTCGCTTTATAGGTCAGTATGGGTTTCTCTGTTGAACTAAAATAATTGTAATTAAAATCAATGACATTACCATAACAGAATGAACCATCACCAATGCGAGATGCTCCTTTTCTTACCTTTATACCATATTGTTTACAGGCTGCATAAAAACGTTCCCTCATGTCTGCAGCACCGCTTTGACACTCCACTTCTCGTCGGCTCAGCTCCTGCTGAAGCTGCTGAGCTTTAGACACTTGCTTCCTTAGAGCAGGACCTTCATAACTTACACTGCGAAACAACAGACTGGCCACTTCAGCTAGGGTTAAAAACACACACATACAGAACCATGTCACTGCCTCTCATCAGATCAAAAGAAATAAACAGGTTAAATACTGTCTTAAAGGAATATTCCAGGTTTAATTCAAGTTAAGCTCAATCGACAGCATTTGTGGCATAATATTGATTACAAAAAAAAAACAAAAGGAAAGAAATTTGAATCGTCTGTCCTTCTCTTTAATAATAAAAAAGCAAAACACAAGGTCAAAGTGAGGCAGTTACAATGGAAGTGAATGGGCCAGAATTTTGGAGGGTTTAACATTTTATAAAAGCACTTACAGTAATTGTTCTGTTTAAACTCACGTATTATATGAGCTGTAAAACTGTTTTAAATCATAATATTTTCATTTGATTTTGGTTTTTCAGTTTTCCTCATGGCAAAGATGTAAAGTTATAACTTTACACAGAAAAGATTAGTAAGTGATTTTATCACACTTAAATCATATTAACACATTTGTTTACATCCTGTGGCTATACTTTTGAAACAGTAAGTACTTTAATGTTTAATAGATTGACACCATTCACTTCCAAAGTGCCTCACTGTTACCCAGATTTATTCTTTTTTTTTTTTTTAAAAGCATGAGCATGTCAAAATGAATGTTAGTAGTAATCAATATTACACTACAAATGCTACTGATTGAGCTTAACTTGTATTAAACCTGGAATATTCCTTTAAATAACTCTTTAAATTACTGCTTACCTAAATAGACGTTGTCTTTTTCATAGACAGACACAATCTCTTGCCAGTCCTGTTGGCAACGTAAAATATAAATATGCATATATATATATATATATATATATATATATATATATATATATATATATATATATAGTATATATGTATAGCATTAGGAGTATTTAACAAACAACACATTGAAAAAAAATAAATAAACATAACAGGTGCATCATCACCTTCATCCTTTGAGATGAATATCTGCCAAAAATATTTTTTGTGGATGCTTCTGTTCCTTTCAATATTTCGATTATTCGTAAACAATGGAAATAGTGGATATCTGTAAAGTAACAATAAAAATATCAAAAAATCAAGTGAATAAACAGATCCAAAATTAAACTTTTCAGAAAAGACAAATAGATGAAAAATCACACAAACAATAAGAAAACATGTAGATTATGTTATTTAATTATTAATTTACATGTTCCAGATAGTAATTGTTTTATCTCCTCATTCTCTGGCATATCCTGAATGGCAACATTGATTTTCTCTCTAATAGTCATAACTGCACTTTGCCATTTTAGTGTGCAGTGCCTCCTGTCCACCAACCAGTCTGAAAGATGAAAACAAAGGCAAGGCTTTAAATTCATATTTGTGTAATGCTCTCCACTTTGTATTTTTATATTGCAGCATAAAAATCTAATGTAATATATATATATACACAATTTAAATCATTGGTAATTAGAATACAGTTACATTCAAAAAGTATTTTGATTACTAACGAGATTAATTAGCATTTTAATGTAATTTGTTTCATTTAATATTTAGGCCTTTCAGATGGAAAAAATGTATACATATAAATGATGTGATCCAAAGTGCATTTGATCAGCGGTGAAACACTTTCTTATGAAGCGTTACATTCATACCAGCAGACAGAGAAGTACGTTTGAAGTAAGTTTGGAGCAGAAGAAATAAAAATAAACCTTGTGTAAATTGTCAGCTTTACGCTAAGCTAAAATGCTATTTCTAGACATTTTATATACTCATGTTACCAGACACAATCATGTTTTTTTATATTCTTAATAATAATTTGTGTATTGTTTTCCTGTAAAAATATTTTAAAAAATCCTTATAACAAGATCAATTAGATTTATCTTGTTTTAGAAACAATACCGCATAAGATATTTAGGTGTGTGTGTGTATGTATGTATGTATGTATGTATGTATGTGTATATATATATATATATATATATATATATATATATATATATATATATATATACACATACACATATATGATGAATATCAAAACACTAGTAAAAAGTTCTAATAGCTCCTTCAGATCTAAACTACTTCGTATAAAGTTGAACCCCTTTCCATTAAAAAAAATTATAAGAATGTGTAGATGTGCATAAATCACTGTAAAACAGTCTTACCTAAGAGTTTACTTGTTTGGATGTCAATAGGGAGATTCTGGATTTTCTGTTAATAATGGATTACAATAAAGGTGAATTATAAACAATGTAATCATAGCTACATCGAATATGTACTCGCAATATGTTCCCTGCTTTAACATAATTTAAATGTAACCTTGTCTGAAAATCTCTACTGGAAAAACGAATTACAATCGAAGTAAACTGTTGCATCCTTTTTATAAACATAAGAATAGCGTTTCAATAATATGCATTGAACATTTTTGACAGTATGTCAAAGTCTGCAAAGACTGTTGACTCTTCTTGCAACAGAGTAAAAGACTAAAAATAATAAGAAAAATTAAAAAAAGACTCAATTTCAGCCAAATAATGTTCTTGTTTTACCTCCATTGCACCTGCGGTTGTCGTTATATTGCTAAAAGAATAATTAAAACGACTCCATGCTTATAGCTGAGACCGAATAAATGCAGCTCAAGTTTACGTCCACACTGACACGTACATACACAGCTGACCAATCAACACATGCAACACTGCTGTGTCACACTCACACGCTGCAGAAAGACCAATGATCTACGAGAATATAAAAACTGTTTAGAACTTCCTTATAATGCCAAAATAAAAGTCACTGGAAAAGTATTTAAAATAATTAATGACATGACTAAGTAGCATCAAAATAAACCAGTCAAACAAAAATAAATCAATATAAAGTTAATTTAACTTAAAGAAGTTATGATAAATTATATAAATCTACTGAACTCAAAATTCTCTAAAATTAATGTAGCTGTTAAATCTTAAAGGCGCACTTAGTAATTTTTTTATTTGTCATCTTACAAATGACATACACTGACACTTAGAGATAGACACAGCCATAATTGATTTAATTCACTTGTGAAAGTGTCCAATAACAGTGTGGTTACTGAGATTAAGTGATTAGTGATGGTCATGTGATCCTAATATGGCAGCCCCCATGATAATTATTTTGGAGTCTTCATCTCATATGAATGTTTATGATTTATAAACTAAGTAATAAAAGAAACATCCTCTTACTTTCAACTGCTTTTATTTTCAGCAAACTTAACATGTGTAAATATTTGTATAAACATAAAAAGATTCAACATCTAAGACATGTGACTAACATAAATGAAATAATGGCTGTGTCTCATTTCGAAGGCTGCATGCCAGGTAGGACGCGTCCTTTGAACAAGCCTCGCTTAAACGAGACAGCCTTCGTAGGACAAACGGAAACAGAACATAACATGGTTGCTATGACAGCACGCCACTCAAGCACGAGCACTTTGAGTGAGAAGCTAACAAAAGTTCCTTTGGAAGGGATGTATAAGGTAAAATTTAGGAGAGTTATAATGATGTAAAGAGAAAAGAAAATAGATTTTACAGGTGTACTTTTATTCTAATACATTATTTTAATTATATATTAATATAATTATACATATTATATACTCTGCACCCAATCTACTGAGGTACTTCAGCTTGGGAATTAAGACTTGCATTTGAACATGTTTACGGGCAAACTGGCGTAATTTTGTTTAGACATTTCCGTTGAAGCAAAGAATTGTGGGTTGTGAGAAACCATGAAGGATACACATCATGCATCCTCTGAATTCCTGTGAAAGAAGGTCAGATTCGAAGGCTGCATTAGAAGTGTCCTACTCACTTTTCTGAAACGAGACAGTCTCTAAGATGTATGTGGCCAACAAATGCGACCTCCAGAGGAGGCATCCTTCCAAACGAGACACAGCCAATGTGTCCCTGAACAAACGGGGGTAACAGTCAGTATCTGGTGTGGCCGCCAGCTGCATTAAGTACTGCAGTGCATCTCCTCCTCATGGACTTCACCAAATTTGGCAGTTCTTGCTACGAGATGTTACCCCACTCTTCCACCAAGGCACTTGCAATTTCCCTGACATTTCTGAGGGAAATGGCCCTAGCCCTCATCCCCCGATCCAACAGGTCCCAGACGTGCTCAATGGGATTGAGATCCGGGCTCTTCGCTGGCCATGGCAGAACACTGACATTCCTGTCTTGCAGGAAATCACGTACAGAATGAGCAGTATGGCTGATGCATTGTCATGCTGGAGGGTCATATCAGGATGGAGGAGGATGTCTTCCTTGTAATGCACAGTGCTGATTGCCTGCAATGACAACCAGCTTAGTCCGATGATGTTGTGACACAATGCCTCAGACCATGACGGACCCTCCACCTCCAAATCGATCCCGCTTCAGAGTATAGACCTCGGTGTAATGCTCATTCCTTCGACAATAAACGAAAGTCGACCATCACCCCTGGTGAGACAAAACCATGACTCGTCAGTGAGGAAAACTTTAAGCCAGTCCTGTCTGGTCCAGCGAAGGTGGGTTTGTGCCCATAGGCGACGTTGTTGCCGGTGATGTCTGGTAAGGACCTGCCTTACAACAGGCCTTCAAGCCCTCAGTCCAGCCTCTCTCAGCCTATTGCGGACAGTCTGAGCACTGATGGAGGGATTATGCATTCCTGGTGTAACTCAGGTAGTTGTTGTTGCCATCCTGTACCTGTCCCGCAGGTGTGATATTCAGATGTACAGATCCTGTGCAGGTGTTGTTACATGTAGTCTGCCACTGCGATGACGGCTGTCCTTCCTATCTCCCTGTAGTGCTGTTTTAGGGGTCTCACAGTACGGACATTGCAGTTTATTGCCCTGGACACATCTGCAGTCCTCATGTCTCCATGCAGCATGCCTAAGGCACATTCATGCAGATGAGCAGGGACCCCGGGCATCTTTCTTATGGTGTTTTTCAGAGTCAGTAGAAAGGTCTTATAACTGTGATCTTAATTGCCTACTGTCTGTAAGCAGTTAGTGTCTTAACCACCGTTCCACAGGTGCATGTTCATTCATTGTTTATGGTTCATTGAACAAACATGGAAAACCTTTACATAAAAGATCTGTAAAGTTATTTGGATTTATACAAAATATAAAAGAGTTTACGTATGTTTCAAAATTAGAAATTTATTTATTTAGGAGTAAAACTTTTTAAAAGAGAGAGAGAGAGAGAGTAATACTGTGCACCTTCAAATGCAATGGCAATTTTGCTGTGACTAAACTACAGACGTTACTGAATTACAGAAGTTGCATTGTCCTCCAGATGGCTCAATTTCCTTCCTATTAACTCCAATGTAAGATGGTCTAATGAGGAGAAAAAATACTATTGTGTGACTGATTCAATTTAATAAAAATGTTCCTACACTCTTAAGATGATTTAGCAATGGATAACAGCATGTATTTGTGGTTTTTTTCCAAGTACTTTTTTTTTCTTGCAGTTTGGAGATTCTATTTATGTATTGCATTTCCACTTCATGCTTGCAGAGTTTATGTATTTCATCATATTCTTTATGTCTACATAAATTCATGGTGAATATCCTGCTCTTTCCTCAAGGTGGTTTTATAGATTTTTCTGTTTGGCAGTTCACAGCACACCTTCTCGAACATGTCAGTGCCCAAGGGGACTTTGGCTTTTTCAATAACTGCTGGTGTCTCAAGTGTTTCCAACAAGAGACTGTTCCCATCGTATAATTGACAGAGATATGTAACTATTTCGTCAGACTTCTTCTCTTTTTTGATAGAGATTAGATAGAGATTGCTGTCAACATGTGAAGATTAGCAGTCAATAGGTTTAGTACAGTAATAAATTCAGCCACATTTTGAGATGTGAATAAGGGCCAATATGACACATCTGTAATGCAATGTTAAAATCAAAGATAGGCTTGTAGTTAACACCACACTTTGGCTGCTTTTAAATGTTTGGATTCTACAACACTGTACACTTCAGAAAACCTCTCCAGGAGAGGCATTTGATGATAGAATTATATTATACTTCAAGCAAATCTGGTTTAATCACTCAAAAGACCATTACAGCACCTGGCAGAGAGCAGAAATCAGTAAAGCTTTTTTACGGTCTTGTGATGCACAATGGCTGTAACAGTTAAAAGGGAACCATAACAATGCTTTATTTTCATATTTTTGAATGACATTCAAACCTGCTCATATCTCAGCTGGCCATCCAGTATCCATCTGTGATTTCCTCCACACTATGCAAATGAGAGCATCATTCATCTGGTAGCCTTGCAAAATTAAACATCAGAGGTAAAATTGTGAGCAAGCTCAGGTGACAAATGTCCTTCTGTTGTTAACCCCCTAACAACAATCCAAAATAAATAAATATATCCTTTTATGTAAAAACCACATTCAAAAATGCTATGTATGGATAAAAACCACTGACCTCTGAAACTGCAAACACAATACAATTAAATTAGTATCAACATTCATACACATTCAGGGCTGGACTGGAATAAGGGGGTTTCCTGTCTGGATATCGCAGCACCTTTTTGTGGTCCTTTCTGCATGATGCGGAGGCTCATTTATTTATTCTTATTGCGGCCATTTGGCCCGTTTCGCGGCAGACCCACCGGACACCGCGGTTCTCCCGATGGCCAGTACGCCACTGATTGGCCCCAAAGTGCGTCGGCACACTGGGAAAATTCCCGGTATGCCAGATTACCAGTCCAGCCCTGTACACATTATATATACAGTTTACAGTACTATGCAAATGTATTAGACACATAAGATGTTAAAAAAGAAAATTTGTCTTAAAATAGTTTTATATCTTCAGCTTTACTGTGTCATTAGGAAATATAAATGTTAGACTCCCAAACATTCCTTTTGCAAATAGAATAGAGTAGAAGAACAGGGAGCACTGGAACAGATGGCATGACACCCACAGAGCCCCCAACTGAACAACGAGTAAGTCTGGGATTTCATGACAGAACCAATTGAGACCGCCTAAATAGATACAAGAACTGTGACGAATTCTCCAAGAATCTTTGAACATCCTATCTGCCAACAAACAAGAAATGTTGTACCTAGGAGAATTGGTGCTGTTTTGAAGGCAAAGTTGGTCACATCAAATATTAATTTAACTTTTTTATGTTTACTGGACTTTGTATGACTTTATTGATAAATTAAAAATATTTATGGCATTAGTTTTGAAGTTTACTATGCAACAAGTTCTCCAAACACTTTTGCACAGTACTTTGTATATATATATATATATATATATATATATATACACACACACACACACACACACACACACACACACACACACACACACACACACAGTACTGTATACATATATTAATGCAAAATCATCCCAGTCAGTATAATTTGTGCACCACGCTAAGGATTTTCAATTCCAGTTACCAATTCCAGTTACCAAAATTCCATTTACCAATTTATTTATAAATGTTAAATCACAGAGTGCAATGTAAGAGTAATTGATTTTTATTAAAATAGGAATAACAGGGTACAGTGAAAGATATTATACAGTTCCTAATATCATGTGTTAACTGTCTTAATACTTGTAACATTTGTTTGTTAATAATAAAACCAAAAAGCACACAGAACGAATAAATGTTTTATTGGAAATATTCAATATTTTGAATTGCATTGGAAAAATTGCACTGGAAATATTGCATTGGAAAAATTGGGAATATTTCATTATATTCAAATAATTGCATTGTGGCTTCAGTTTATAATATGAAACAGGACCATGGCCTGTGTAACAGATATAGGGAAGACATGATCCTGCTGTATATGCATAGACTGAAACAACAATCAAACAAATCACATGATGGCTTGACATTGGCTGCATTTATTTATTCTATTACAATAATTTACCTTAAAGTTTATTTTGTCTTGATTTGGGAAGGTAAGTACCTTTTTAGTGTACCATGCAAATGTTACAGTAAAGCAACTTCACGCTCCCATGAGGTCTGGTCCTCTTTGACTGCCCTCCCCTCTGATCACATGGTTGTAACATATACTCATGTTGCATTGGGTTGGAAAATAATGTTCAACTTGGACTGAAACATGTTTGTGTGAGGTTGTAAAGGCTGCTGTCTGAGTGAGCGAGAGAGAGAGTGAGAAATAAAACAAGAGATAAAGAGAGGGAGTGAGGGAGGGGTCAAGAGAGAAAAAGAGTGAGAGAGTGGAAGGGAGAAAGAGAGCACCTGTAGCATTACACATTGCACTCAATGCAGACATTCAGTAGCTGCAGAGAGATTAATTCAAAGAAGAGGAAGCAAAAAGGTGAGAAGGTATTAGCAGCTTTTAGAACCTGAACCTGAGCAGTAAATTGAAGTCCAAACAGGGGGCAGGTTGTCAATACAACAATGGTTTAACTTCTGTTGGACACCCGTTCTTCTGAATCAAGGCAATTGTTGAAAGATTTTGCAATTTTCAGGTGAGGACTGATCAAAATGTTCCTATTCTTGTATTTAGGCGTACATATAAACTGTGTGAATGTGCCAGTTCAGAGTGGGGGAGATCGAAAAATGTTAACTGCATTTGGTGACTTGTTACTTGTTATGTTGTTCATCATGATATATATATATATATAATCATATGAGCAATATATATATATATATATATATATATATATATATATATATATATATATATATATATATATATATAAAGATTACAGGTAACATTCTTAAAGAAATATTCCAGGATCAACACACGTTAAACCAAATTGATAGCATTTGTGACAATGTTGATTACCACAAAAATTTATTTCGACTTGTCAATTTAAAAAAAAATAAAAAATACACATAAAACTAAACAGAAATCTGGGTCACAGTGAGACACTAACAATGGAGCCAATTCGTATATAAATTACTGTTTCAATATTGTAGCCATAAGATGTAAATAATATGCATGTTCACAGGATTTTATTGTTATAAAATTGCTTACTAAGCCTTTCTGTGTAAATTGATATCCAAATTTACAACTTTGTTGCCATGCAACAGTTATGTGGAGGTGTTGTCTCTGCTGAGCATAAAGCAAATGAGCTTAAGAAAAACTCTTGGACTCTTGAATGCACTTTCAACATCAACTTAAAACCACCCAAACATATGTAATGATGTAATGAATATCACTCTTCCTGAAAAAACATATTAAGATGAAACTATTCAGAAAAGACAACTCTTAAATAGTAAAAACAAAAAACTAATTCCCTCATCATTTGCTCATCCTTATGTTGTTCCAAAGCCATTTGACTTTCTTCTGTGAACATTTTGAAGAATGATTATGCTGTTCATTTCCTTGCCTAGAAAGTGAATGAGGACTGAGGATGTCAGTCCCTAAAGGCCTCGACTGATTTCTTACTAAATCAAAGAACGAACTGGTGTAGCATCATTTAGAAAAAAAATCTGTCCAAAAAGATGTTTTTGTTTCGGTGGTTCGTAACAGCTCGTTGGGCGCACTTTTAGGAAAAATTTGTATCTGCTGCAAAAAATTTTCTTGACCTAGAGCTAATTGATGGCTAATTTTGTTTACGTTGTTCAGTGAGTCAAAATCAGTCAACATGAACACATGTGCAGAGTTATTAGCGAGCTGTTGCAAATGTACCTACATCTGTATGATTAGAGACCAAGTCATGTCCTATCCTCTCAAATACTCTCAAGTGCCCATTCACTATTGTGCCATCTGCAGCAAAAGACATTCACACATCTGTCTATAGTAAGACATGCCTCTATCATCATTGTTTTATCACATTAACACTTATACACTAATCTTTGCAATGATATCAGTGTCATAATAAATTACAATAACAGAATGTAACCGGCGTATATTATGGCCGCATGTAGCATGTTAGCGCATTAGCGTCATGAATTCATAATGTAAACTAGACAAATAAATAATTTTCTTCTGCATATATGCAGAAGAAAATTATTTATTTGTATATTACTTTATATCATCATCGAGTGGTTAAAACAGCTTCTTTTACAGACCACATGAATTCTACTCAGAATGAGGCATAAAGTAATTGATAACACATTTGTAAGGTTTTACATGTAGCGTCCTCATATTTAAATGTACTTCAAAATGTACTTCTTTTGTGTTCCAAAGAAGATTTTGGAACATCATGAGGGTAAATGATGACAAAATTTTGGGTGAAGTAACCCTTTAAGACTCCAGAGACTGTGTGAAGCTTGAAAACCCTTGTTATAGACCCAGATGAGAGAGATGTACAGTAACAGTTGGAGAACTAACTTCAGCGATATAATGTCCAGGCCTTACAGACAAACTTGACACCCTCCATGACTGCCCTGAATACTGCAGGGCCTGGCTGCCCTTGGGTTAACCTATTCTCTACATTGTAATGTGTGAAGACTTTGAACTTGGTTAGTGATTTCCTAGGTATAGACAAGGCATGGTGCATACTTTGATCTTTGAGGTTCCTTTTTTATTGCTGCTCAGATACACAAGGTGGAAAACAAAGTAACTTTTTATCTAGCTCTAAGGAATTACCTCCTGGTACAAGGGTCTGTCTCAGGGCTTCTTATAGTGGCTCAGGTGGCTTTCTGGTAAGAATCATTGCAAAAGACAAAATTGCTTTTGCCAATTCTGTAGTGCAAGTTAAATTTCATTCCATGTAGTTTAGGCTTAACCTTAAGGCTGTTGTGGCTCCTATTTTGATGCAATCAATTAAAGAGATAGTTCGGCCAAAGATGAGAATTCTGTTATCATTTATTCAGCCATATGAGTTTCTTACTTCTGTGGAACACAAATGGAGAATTTTTGCAGAATGTTGGAGCTGTTCTCTTCCATACAGGGAACAAAAGTGTTGTTAAGCTCCAAAAAGTAAAATAAAAGTACACACAAAAAAGCACATAAAGCCTAATTAAATTAGTCCATTCACCATACTCCAAGCATTCAGAAGCCTTATGATAGCTGTGTGTTCAGAACAGCCTAGAATTGGAGTTGTTATTCACTGAAAATCTTGCTTGACAGCCATGGTCAGCATTCATATTCAAAGAGCTGCTTGGACATTCCTTTTGTGTTCCACAGAAAAATGTAATCATAATGAAAGAACTTAAATTACATAATTGTCATTTTTAGGTGAACATTCAATAATCATTATCAATTTAACAGTACAACAATCTAATAATTTTACATAAACCAAAACCCACAACAGCTGAGGAAAGTACCTGTCAAGATTAAACCTTACATACATTTGTGGAGAATGATAAGATCTCTATATTCTCAACCTATTTGGCCACAATAAACTAAGTGCAATTAAGGTGAAAGAGTAGTAGCTGCTTCTAAAAGTGACTGAATCCTGTCATTATGTTATTGCAGAAGATCAATTAAAATCCAATGCATCCAGTGCACAGTGTTTTATAGCATACACATACGCTTATTTTGTGATCAGCAGACATTGGGACAATTTCTTGTTTTAAGCAAAATCTGACCAAATTTAGAGGTTTATGCTTAAAACAATAATTTAAAAAAAATTATAATTTAAGAAACATTCTATGAAAACAAGTACATTTCTCAGGTAAATGTATATTGTGTTAATATATAATATATTGTTTAATAGAAAACAAGACAAAAGATTAATACCATTTTTGCAGTGTAGACAGGTGTTTTGTCACATATTAGTTGATTTTGTCATAAAAATAATACATGTGGAGACATTTTTCTTGTTCTGTACTGCACAAACTTACAATTGTTGTAACAATTTGATGTACATGGTGTGGGAAAGAACCATAACTGCCCAGTCAAGGGTGTGTTCAGTAGTCATTTGTTTTATGATTTTTAAATTTCACTTAAGATCTGATATTAGAAATCTTAATACACACCAACTCTATAAAACATGCTGCATCTACTAGACAAATAATCACACTTATAATACATTAATTAATACATTGTATTATGATGTTGCTAAGGGACCAAATGATGCACCTTAGTGTGGAAAAGAAGCCCTCGCTATTGTTACCACTAGTAACAGGTGTATGGGGCTCCTGTGTTTACACTGGGTGGTATCACATGTGTAAATCATTGTACATGCTTTGTGATGTATACAATAGCAATACACTGTCTGTCCAATATTACATAACAAATGATTCAAGACTATCGGAGTGGAGAGACCAAATACAAAGTTGTCCATCAAGGATGATGTTCGTGTTTCTTGGTTTACGTATGTTATTTTTGGTGCATCTCAGGTCTCAGGGGAGAGACAGGGGATCCAGTGGTGCTGTTCATTAATTAAACAGCTGAGCAAAAGTGTCAGGTGTCCTCTTGTTATTCTAACCTTATCTATGCATGACGGGAGCCACACATATGACCTAATAGAGACTTAGTTTGTGCTCTCAGCAAAGCCCACTTGGAAGTACAAAATTGAAAATGAGCCTTAAATGTAAAGGAACAGCTCACCCAAATACCTGTTTGATTTGGTTTCTTCAGTGAAACTCAAAAGGAGGTGTTCATCAGAATGTTGACAATGCTCTGCACAATGAAACAGAATGGTGACCAGGGACTGTCATGATCCAAAAAATTATAAAAGACGCCATAATAGCACCGTAAGTAATCCACACTTCTTGTGACGAAGCTATATGATAGCTTTGAATGAAGAAAAGACATAAAGTTGTTATTCAGTAATAATCTTGTTTTCCGACACAAATTTTAATTCTTATTTGCATTTATGTAAACTGAACTATGGCATGTCAAGACATGTTATGCCAGGTTTGACATCATTGATGCTAAATGTAATTGGTTCTTGTGTTTCTTGCATATGTATGTATTCAGATTGCATTATTGAGATTTGAGAGCTACAGCATAGGGGAAGGTTTTAAATACATAATACATTTCTGTCTTTTCTTTACAAAAAGCTAATGTATGTTTAATTATGACTTAATTATGAATATAGCAAACAAGTTGTTAGGACTACTGTTATATTCTTTAATAATGCTCTTTGTCATTTTCAGAATTTGATAGCCCCTGTTCACTATTCACTTTCACTGTATGGAAGAAAGTAGCATGAACATTCTTCAAAACCCTTCCTTTTGTGTTCCACAGAACAAAAAAAAAAAAAAAAATCATATAGGTTTGGGACAACATGACATCTGAGTAAATGATGACTGATTTTTTACTTTTGGGTGAACTATTCTTTTAATGTTCTGAATATACTTTCTTTATCTCATATCATGTTGTTGATGAGAGTGTTGGTGTAAATCCTTGGTGATAAATGAGAACCATTGCATGGAGAAATAAACAGCTTTTTTGATTGTCTATATTTAATTGGAAGGTTTGATTACTCAATATCTGTTACCTCTACCTACCTGACAAATCTGGATTCATGTTACAGGTCTGTCACTTTACTAACCCCCCTGTTATGGCAAGTGACCCTGCATGGTGGAAGCTCACCTTTTTGCAGAAAAAGAAGTCAGAGAAAGTCCTGTATGAGATACCTCCTGACTTCAGCACCAACAGTGGTAACAAGGAATTGAACAACGATGCCACAGACAGCAATTTAGATGCCAGACTGGAAAAAATTGTGGACAAATCTGCCAGTAAGGGCCGTCATGTGAAAGTCTCGCATTCTGGGAGGTTCAAAGAGAAGAAGAAGATTCGAGCGACCCTAGCAGAAAACCCCAGCCTTTTTCCTGAGCCTAACATTGACAGACAAGAACCATGTGGTTGAAAATTAACAAACTGACAAAGTACACTACTTGGGGCCTTATACACACATACATGCTCTTAAATTTGTAACTCCACATGTTGAGTGATTTCACAACACAAGTCACAAATCAAGAGGAGTTACGATTCACAGAGTGAAGATACTAGAACAGAAAATGTATTTTTATCACCCTTACTATATTTTACAAGCAGCTCCTTAAAGGAATAGTTCACCCAAGAATGAAAATCTCTCATCTTACTCACCCTCTTGCCATCCCCAGACTTGTGTACGACTTTGTCATCTGCAAAACACAAACAAAGATTTTTAGAAGAATATCTCAGCTCTGTAGGTCCATACAATGCAAGTGAATGGTTGCCAAAATTTTGAAGCAACAAAAACACAAAGCCAACATAAAGGTAATCCATTTGACTCTGGTTTAAGCATAAACCTCCATGTCTTCTGAAGTTATCTAATCAGTTTTGAGTGAGAACAGATCAAAATATAACTCCTTTTTCACTACACATCTTGCACATGCAGTCTCAACTTCAAGCCCTATTTCACATCCTAGTGCTTGAGGCATGCACAGAGCACTAGATGGTGCTAGAAGTGTCATCACACTTGAAATCACAATCACCAAGGAAACTGCCGATGTCAAGATTTATAGTGAAAAAGAAGGTATTTTGGTCTGTTCTTACCCAAAACCCATGGATTAAACCACTGGATCCGTATGGATTTATTTTATGCTGCCTTTATGTGCTTTTTGGAGCTTTAAAGTTTTGTTCACAATTCACTTGCATTATATGGACCTACAGAGCTGAAATATTCTTCTAAAAATCTTAATTTGTGTTCTTCAGAAGAAAGACATTTATACACATCTGGGATGGCATGAGGGTGAGTAAATAGTGAAAGAATGATCCTTTTTGCCTGACAAGTCTTTTGTCAAATTAAACTCCCATGATCTTTTTATTTTTACATTTAGAAGATGGTCATAATTCCAATACTATTAACTAAACATAAACTTGAGGGAAACAGATTATTTGGCTTGTAAGTTACGGACTGACGTGCCTATTGATTAATACTTAGTGTGTGTTTATGTTTTATATTTTGTTTTTGTGTGTGGTTGCAACAATAAAACAGTCCCACGTCACGTGAGAGCTATGACTAGATACTTTACTACATAGACAACTACTTTAATTTGCCTAGAAGTCTAACCTATACTTATCTATTGTCTTTTAAATGGGCTATTGTTAAAACATGCTAAATAAAGTTGTTTTATTGACATTCCAGAGATATGATAAATTGTGTTAAAAAAATCCTTATGTGATGTTTGAGCACAGTTCACGAGCAGAAAGCACAAATTTAAAGCTACTGCCATCTGCTGGCAAATTAGCACAATAAACATTGCTGGTATAAATTTGCCTACTTTTACATTTTATTACAGAACAGGTACCTAGACATCACTAACTTACATAGCAATACAGTAAACAGACAGATAGACAATTATATTACAATTATGTTTGGCACCTTTATAACATATAATCTAATTAAAATATTTCACATTTGTCTTGCAGAAAAATCCATTGATACACTTGAAATCCATTGACAATGTGTATCATGAGAACATTAGAGGATTTTTCATAAAACTGAATAAACGGTGATGTTGGGTTAAAACTGGGAATGGAAACCCAATTTTCCTCACTTGACATTTGATTTTCACAGATACTGCTTTCTAGTTTTGACAGAGGTCAAAGCCTATATAAAATGAGTTAAGGTTGTAAGTACAACTGCGCTTTTCAATTATTAATCAACATTAGGCAATCAACAGACTATTCACTTGCAAGTAATAGTTTAAGAACATGTTGAGGTCAGTCTTGAAGGCTTAACAACAAACACTGAGCACCATTTTTAATGCAATCACTTGATTTATATTCATAAAATCATGTCTACAATTATCAACAAAAGCTAAATTTCCAGGTTTTGCTTTAGACAGTACACAAGTAGAAAGAAAATGGCAAAGGCTTCACTAGTTAGTTAATGTCAGTGCCGAATTCTGGAGGCCAAGTAATGATTGGATTAATATCCCAGTTGGTGATAGTGACTCCATAGCAATCGCTCCATCAAGGGGATAACCGTTGGTATATCCAGCCCCCTTCTGCTTGGTGCTGCATATCCCCCAGCTGGGGCTCTCCCTCTTTGGGCCGCAAGAACACTATACGGTCATGTAATCTATTTGTCTGACCCTGCCAGAACTCAATCAGAAAAGGCTTGACCATGTATCCACCCCTGCAAACAATATAGGAGAAAAACAAATATAACATCAATTAAATAGAAACAGACAGGATTTAGACATTTTAGCTGAAGCGTGTAATTTCTTTACCCTGAACCCAAAAGAACAGATGAACAATTCCAACAAATACAATTCCAGAAGGCTCACCAGTAATCTGGCATTGGTACCTCTGTGTTCTTATACTTTTCTTCAAGCTCTGCATTCTTGTCTCTCAGGTACTTTAAAGAGTAAAAGGAAATATGTCAATAAAACAGGTGCTGCACCAAACCAGGAAAAGAATTACAGTGCGAATAGTGAGCAACGGAAACATTTCAGTTGAATGCTGAAATAGATGGTGGTGAGAATGTTTCTCACTTGTCTGCTTGGTATTACTGTGCTCTGTCTGCTAACAACAGCCCCAATCTGACTGGTCTTGGGCCTTGAGTGGAAGTAGTCACATGAACTTTCAAATGGGATTCTCTCTACAGTGCCTTCAATGCGAATCTGTTAGGACATAAAATAGAGAATACATAACATACATAATTTGTCAAAATGTAGTTAACTTGCTCCCCCTCTTTATTTTCAGATGGCTTCATTAATACTCTCCAGCAGCTCTGTTCTAGTATGTAACGCCCACATATCACGATCCAATCAATTCCCGCCTGATAAAAGTATTTTTCTAAATAATTATCTCATTAAATACCCTGATTCACTTTTGAAAGACGTCAAATTATGTAAGTGTAATGGGTGTTGTAAATGGGCGTTGTAAATGGGCTTTCACGTTGACTTTAAAACAATGGGGCTAAAGGTCCCTCAGGTTAAAATGCACTTTTGATTTTATTTTCCCCCAAAATAAAATAGCAACAAAAACTACCACAGCACTTTCTTAACCACCTGTTTGTCACTATGCACTGCAAAATATTCCTGATCCATGAAGTCATCTCATAAAATGTCAAAAAGTTGATTTTTAAGTAATTTGATCCAACATTTTATAATTTTTTTAAATGTTGCAAATTTATGTAGCTAATGAAAATCCCTGAAATTATCACATTTATTTTGAGACAAAATACTTGTGATTTTCCACTATGCAATATATGAAAGATAGTATTTGGGCTAAAAAGCCCCCTTCTTCCAGGGGCTAAAGGCCCCCATAAAACACAATGTTTTATTAGGAGGAATAGATTTGTTAAGAAGAATGTTCAAAATGGACTCACATTGAGTGATCAAATAACAATGGAGATTCATTTGTTTATAGAATACTTGTGATGTTATGAAATGACAAATGTGATAGAAATGAACAGAAAACGGTGTACCCTTTTATAAAGTGATTATTCTAAATAAGCATTATCTTAAATTGCAACTCAAAAAACAGCGTGCGGTCAAAAAATTATTTGCATAAGTTGCCAAATTTTGGCCTTCAACTATTGCCCCCAAGTGGGGGGTAAAAGGCCACCTCAAGATTTAATTTTTTTTTTTTATCAAAATAACCTACCATTATTATTGATTTTTACACAAATGATGTTGCTCCATATATACTCAACAAAAATAAATCAGTTTTTTCAATCACAATACACTTTGTGACCAGAAAAAGGACATTTTTTTTTAAAAGGTGCCATGAGTTCTCCTGTAATGTAAATATACTGTAATGATCTAATAATCTTTCAGACAGAGACATTACAAACAGATGTATTTGTTGGAGATGATTCGAAGGCCTGAAACCTCCTGATGCACTCACCTGCCTGTTTAATGGTTCCCAGTAAAAGACAAGACAGGCATAGGGATTGCTGTCCTACATGAATGCAAAAAAAGGGTCATTATGAGGATTTTTTTTCTCTTCTGATTCATATATGAAATTGCTCTTTTGAACACTCACCAGCTCTGAACCCTTCCGACTTTCATAATTGCTAAAGAATCGAAATCCTTCTTCGCTGTAGCCTTTCAGCAGAACCATGCGTGCAGAGGGGCGTCCATCCCTTTAGAAAAGAAAGAAGGACATGTAATGGCAAATTGTAAAATGTACAAGTGACTTAATAAGTAAAGTCTATGCAAGATTTATATTAAAAAAAACTATAGACCTAGGTATTGTTGAACCATGAAGAGTCTTACTTGGTGGCTGTTGAAAGACACATTGCATTAGCTTCGCCCACCTCTGGGCATTTAGTGGCTTGATCAAACCAGTTGCCAAATTGCTTAATTGGATCAAGAGATGCAAGCTGATCCTCCTCAAAACACTGTATGGTGAAATTGAGAAACAGTGAATTCAATACACATAAATTACATGTTTTGCTTTTTAAATCGCATATTAATGTGCATGCATAGCAAATTTGTTGCAAAAACATACATATGGTAACGACGGATGTTATACTATTTCATCACTGTATCATTGACACAAGCATAATTGCTTCATATGAACATAATGAGTCATTTCAAGATCAACTGATAACGCATGACCTCATTTATTCAATTGTTATTTATTAGCATTTGGCAAGCACAATAAATCAGTAGCAGAACATGGATCAAATACTACAACATTTTAATACCGCATTGATACGGGTTCACAAGGTATTGGAACACAATAAATCGGGTTGTTTATTGGTATACATGCCTTGTTTTAATGTACAAATCACAACTAATGGCTGTGCAATGTTTTCACGTGTGAATAGGGTCTATTGTCATAATAATTATGTAGGACATAAAGAAATACAAAATTATGCTTCTCACCTCCTGGTCGCTCTTATAGCTCTTTCTCATGTTACTCAGATCCATGCCTGTGCCGCTGCTGACAGCAGAGTTTCTGAAGAAGGACGAGATATATAACGGTGGATTGCGGGTTGTCGAGCACACGCTGGGTTTGATATTTTTCACAATATAACTGATATTCTTTGACGTACAGCAACTAAATAGACGTCTCATTCCTGCAGCTGCAAACCTGCGTCAGCACGCTTATGCTCTCTTACGTAAACTGTTATGAAAACTCAATCGGTTTGGTAACGTTTAACATAAATAAGTTTGTATAATAAGTGACTTTAAATTCAAGCATATATACAAATAATAATAATAATGATTAAATTATTAAACAATAATACAAAAATAATAAATAAATAAATAAATAACGACAGAACGTTTATTTTGTAAGCGCAAGCACACCGTCACACGTCACATCCGGATAAAGATGACAGCGAAGTTGTGTGGCAAGCTTCTCCCGAGAGCGGGTACCGTTTTATTTTGACATCATTATTAGTTTAAGAAGTCAGCCCTCAATAATATTTACATTGGATTAATACGATCATTGTTAAACTATGGGTGTATCGTTTTTCAATCTGCATCCAATATTACATTGATGGAGTTAGACAAAGTTAAATGGCAGGCACTTAGATGATGTGCAGGAGCTATTAGATCTATACCAACTGCAGCTCTACAGATCTAAATGGGAGAAATACAGTTACAACTCCGAAGAATGCAACTATCGTTAAAGTATTGGGTTAACATGCAGGGGCATAATCAAGAACATCCAACAAGAATTGTTTAAAAAACATTTTGGGAAAGAGAAATACTGGAAATAAAGAAGAGATAGAAATAAATAAGACTCCCATTAGCCAAACATTGCCATGGTCAGCAATTCAGACATTGTTAGATAAGCAAAGTAAGGATCAGGGATTTAACCCTTGTCCGTCAATTTAAAAAGTTACTCAGAGGTCCTTAGAGGACAAAAATATCTGTGTCAAAAAACTGCCATAATAATATATATTTAATATTATTTTCCACTTTCAATGACTTTTTTAACCAACATCAGTGCTGATCAAAGCTTCCAAAAATGCATTCATTTTCAGGATTTTAACCCTTTAAATGCCAGTTTACATAATACCACTGTTGTTTATACACACACACACACACACAGAGAATTTTAGCTGCATCATTTATTCAATTGGCCTGCTGTGCTCTATAATACAAAAAACAGAAAGTAGGAAAAAAGCATGTATTTGCTCCATAGGCTAAATGTGAGAAAAATGGCACCATCTGGTGGAAAATATTTAAAAAAAAAATTAATGATTTTATGCTTTAATGGCACTAGGATCAAATATTGCAGTTTTAATGGGTTTCAATGGGTACATCTGTGTCCTTAAGGTCCCGAGTGTAACTATTTTATGTACACAGTGTATTATAGATGTATTATAGGAACTGAGGTTGAAATATCAAAATTCCCCCCAAATACACACGTTTGGCCAAATTTATGCAGTTGGCATTAACACAGCTAAAATGATTGAAAAAGTCAAAAATGTCCTGAAGGTCGCACATACACACCAAATGCAGAAATAACAAATAAATATTTACAGGATAACTACTACAGCTATGACTATATATATATTCTGATGCATCAATGTTCCAGTTTAATGTACAATTCAATAAAATAATCTCAGACAGTCTTTCATTGTTTACAGGAGAAATGGTGGCAATTTTTATGGTATTGCAATGGGTTGAGGAAATAAGACCATTGAGGGCTCTTATATGTTCTTGCTCAAGTTCATTGTTAACAATATTAAAAGTGAGTCATACTGTGTGGTTTGGAGCATTGTCCTGCTGGAAAAACAGTCATCAGAGTTGGGGAATATTGTCAGAGCTAAAGGAAGCAAATTTTCTTCCAGGATAACCTTGTACATGACTTGATTCATGCATCCTTCACAAAGACGAATCTACACGATTCCAGCCTTGCTGACGTACCCCCAGATCATCACCAATTCTCCACCAAATTTCACAGTGGGTGTGAGACACTATGGCTAGAGGGCCTCTCTAGGTCTCTGTATAACCATTAGACAACCAGGTAGAGGATTAGTGATGATTCGTCATTGTAAAGATGCATGAATCAAGACATATACAAGGTTATTTTGGAAGAAAATTAGCTTTCTTCTGTTCTAACAATGTTTTCCAAACTCTGAGGATAGTTTTTTCCAACAGGACAATGCTCCTTGCCACATATCCAGGTCAATCAAGGTGTGGATGGAGGACCACTAAATCAAAACCCTGTCATGGACAGCCCAATCTTCAGACCTGAACCCCATTGAAAACCTCAGGAATGTGATCATGAGGAAAATGGAAGGCCAAAAGCCACCAGACAAAACCGTTCTGCTTGAATTTCTGTGCCAGGAGTGGCATAAAGTCACTCAACAGCAATGCGAAAGACTGATAGAGTGCATGCCAAGACACATGAAAGCTGTGATTAAAAATCAGGGTTATTACACCAAATATTAATTTCTGAACTCTTCCTAAAGTTAAAACATTAGTATTGTGTTGTTTAAAAAGTAATATGAACTTGTTTTCTTTGCATTATTCGAGGTCTGAAAACTTATTTTTTGTTATTTTGACCAGTTGATATTTTCTGCATATAAATGCTCTACATGACAATTTTTTTATTTGGAGTTTGTGAGAAATGTTGTCAGTACTTTATAGAATAATAATATATATCTATATTATTTTTTATTAGACTTCAACACATAATTATAAATAGTAAATCCAGAAAACTGATAATTTTACAGCTGCCTCTTAATTTTTTTTTCCCAGAGTTGTATATGCTGTAATGTAATGTAATTTATTTTCATTAAAATTCTTCATCATGAAAACAAATACAGTTTAAAGACACAGTAGGACTGTATTGTGATACTTGAATTCATATGCTGATGTAATCAACACTCCCCTATGATGTCTGTTGATTTCTGGTTTATTATTTTAATTCTTAGTTATATTTTTCCAATTAGACTGTCATTTAAAGGGAAAGTTTACTCTAATATGAAAATTCTGTCATTACTCACTCTCATGTTGTTGCATACCTGTATTACTTTATTTCTTCCATGCAACACAAAAGGAGTTGTTAGGCAGATTGAAAGCCTTAGTCACCATTCACTTATATTGCATTTAAAAGACACTTTTATTAAAGTTTCATTTTGGCGTGAACTCGCCCTATAATGTCATTTGGTTTGTTGCCTTTATCCTCTCTGTTAAGACTGATGCAATTGAAGGGCATTTTATATTTCCACAAGACTCTGTATTTCATTTTAAGATAATTATTTCTTTCAGTTCATTGCGTGTGGGTCATTCCTATGTAACCTGTGATGATTTGTGACTTGCTTTAAATCCATCCCACATTTAAAATACTCATGCCCACATTGTAGCCTTATTCTTACTAATATAGTTTTTCCCCAAACTACAGGATGGCTGCCTTTAACACAAAGTGTTTGACATGGCTCCAAAGCAGTCACCTGTCACAGAAGGCCAGTGCACTTTCTCAAGCAGAAGCTGTTGGCTGTCACAGAGTACATTCCCCCTGTCTGGTGCCCTGACTCCCTGAGTTAGAAAGACTTAAGAGGGGTGTCACTGCTTTAATTAATGTAACACTATCATCAGAAGGAATTTGGTTGAATGAGTTTAATAATGAATTATCAGTAACTGTGCAACAGGGCTACATTCATTGCATATCTGAGATAATGTGATCACTTTAACTTGAATTTACAGATCCATTAGTGGATGTGGCTCTATCCTTCAACTTTTATCAGATCACTTAATTGTCACTGCACCATATACACAAGTGTCTAGATAATTTAAACTGTTTCAATTGGAGTGTCAGTGTACAGAATGCATTACAATATGAACAGTATAAATAACATATATATGCTATAAAAAAATGCAATGTGCAAGATGCAAGAATCCCTTTATAGTTCCCAGTGGCGTGTAGGTAAGGTAAAAGGCTGGTAATGGATACAGTGTACAGTATGTACAGTGCAGTATAATGTGAAAAATATAATGTATAATAAATAATCTCACCCCTTTTAGGAAAGTGGTCTTTCAGTTTTGTTGAGGAAAGCCCTAGACACCTTATTTAAAGAGTGTAAGATGATTGCTGTGGTCCAGAACAATGCAACCAATGCAGAGGACATGCTTCTCCTAAAACACAGACTGAAAAGATACAACATTAATGTAAAATTTTTCCCAAACCAGGTAATGGCACATTATAATGATGGTTACAACTGATGCAGTGTGGGTTTCTACTATGTAACAACATTTGACATGTTTTTTGCAGGTGATGCCGTCCTTCCTCAATGACAGCATGTGCAGTAACATGTTGCCTCTATTTATTGGCCAGACTAATATTTGTTCGTGTAGAGCCAAAAGTTACAGAGATGCTGCAAGTGTTGAGGGGCAGTCCTTGGATGGTGCTTTTAGGTGAGTCCTTCAGATGCATGAACTCTCAATGTAATTGCATTCATAAAGGTGTTTCAGGAAGGCTGTTATTTTCTGACAAATATTTTCTTTCAGGAGCGTGTATAGAGAACGCATTGCTCTCATATCAAGGCATTCTCAGCTACTCCAAACTCCCATCTATTACCACTGTTCATGGTGAACTGGTTAGTGGTCTAACAATGATGACCTCACAGACTATCTCACTGCTACATCTCCACCCTGCCTATCTTTCCACCCTCCTCCAGCACTATGTCAAACAGCAGCAAACAGTTGGGGAAGCACTTGTACCTGTTTAAGATAAAGATGCTCCTGAAAGACAGGAAGAATCTTCCTGAATTGTATTAACAGACATGGATGAGACATTTAGAGGGATGTGTATAAGAGAACTACTGTGTATGATCAATATGTGCATAATAAAACTTTGTTACTTCAAATTATTATTTAGTCAGATTGTCAAGGTTGCTGAATCTTTTTTCATCAACACTTGTACCTTCATATGCCATAGTTTCACAACCTTTTTGTCTTATGTACCCCACATCCTCATCAGTAAAGATCAAATAACCCTTCATTAACAGCAAACCAGCAATATGCTTTTCTAAACACATTTATTAAGGCATTTATTTCCTTAAAAAGAAATAATATATATTAGTCACAATTTGTATGTTATGCGTTTCACAAAGAAAACAAAATCATTCCAAGTACCCTTTGGAACCTGCTCGAGGTACTCTCACCACTTGTTGTGAATCACTACAATAGACCTTTTTATCACAATAGACTGTGATGATGTGGGTCCGCCTTATTTATCAGTGTAAATCTCACAGTTTTTATATTATGCATTTTTTAAATATTGAGTGTAAATGTAAAATATTATGCTTTGTGTTATACTACTCTGGAATTAGTTTAAAAAAATGAATTACCACAGCTGCGAGGGGGTTTCTGCAGCTGCTGAGAGAGTGACAGTAAATTTGGCATCTTCTCCCATTGTTTTTTCCTCTTCTGGAAAGTCATTCAAACGTAAAAGTGGATTTTTTCTGTGAGATTATGTGAAAATAATGTTTTCTGTGATCTCCCATTCACCGCTGTCAAAGTTTACCCTGCAAACGTCTACTCTGCGCTCCGAAAAAAAAAAGTGTGATAAAGATCTGTTGTTAGAGATAAACAATTAAATGTCGATGTGTTTACAATTAATTTGCACTGCTAATGCACAAAGTATAGGAAAAGGTGCATTTTATTTGCCACACTAAAACATTGCAATTTGTTTTTGAAAACGTGGGCAAAGAGATTGACATTTTTTTTTTTGGTAGTTTAAATTTATACCTTCGTAATATGCAAAAAGGGGTATTTTGAAATTGTGTTGGCTTGACAAAGCAAACGTTGTTGTTCTATAAACTTTTTATGGCTTCTTAAAATCAATAAATTGTTGTGTGTGAAAATCCCAGGAGATCAGCAGTTACAGAAATACTCAAACCAGCCAGTCTGGCACCAACTATCATCCATGCAATTATCTAATCAGCCAATCATGTGGCAGCAGTGCAGTGCATATAATTATGCAGATATGGCTCAGGAGCTTCAGTTAATGTTCACATCAACCATCGGAATGAGGAAAAAATTGTGATCTCATTGATTTTTCCATGGCATGATTATTGGTGCCAGATGGGCTGGTTTGAATATTTGTGTAACTGCTGATCACCTAGGATTTTCAAGCACAACAGTCTCTAAAATGCACTACAAATTGTGCCAAAACAAAAAACATGCAATGAGCAGTAATTCTGTGGTCGGAAATGCCTTGTTAATGAGAGACGTCAACAGAGAACGGCCAGATTGGTTCGAACCGACAAAGTGTACGGTAACTCAGATAACCGCTCTGTACAATTGTGGTGAGAAGAATAGCATGTCAGAATGCTATTCTGAGATGTGGGTTGGCACTGATTTGGCGGCACGAGGGGGACCTACACAATATTAGGCAGATGGTTTTAATGTTGTGGCTGATCTCTCTCTCTCTCTCTCTCTCTCTCTCTCTCTCTCTCTCTCTCTCTCTCTCTCTCTCTCTCTCTCTCTGTCTGTCTAGCTGTCTGTTTGTCTAACATGAAAGGGATGGTTCACCCAAGAATGAAAATTCTCTCATCATTTACTCACCCTCATGACTTCACAGATATGTATGTCTTTCTTCTGCAGAACATAAACAAAGATTTTTAGAAAGATATCTCAGCTCTGTAGGTTATGTTGATCAGCAATTTGTAGCACCAAAAATCACTTAATAAAAATAAATTATAATCCATATGACTCCAGTGTTTAAATCAATGTCTTTAGAAGCTGTGTGGGTGAGAAAAAAAACAATGTTTAAATATTTTTTACTCTAAATCTCCACTTTAACTTTCATTATAAAATGTAAAAGTGAAATTAAACATGCTCCACATGTGACTTTAAGATGTGAAAGTGGAGATTTAGAGTAATAAAAGGAGTTAAATTTGTATCTGTACCCACACCTATTATATTGCTTTTGAAGATATAGATTTAACCACTGGAGTCATATGGATTACTTCTACGGTTCCTTTTTTTGATTTTTGGAGCTACAAATGTCTGATCTCCATTCACTTACATTGAATAGACATACAGAGCTGAGATATTCTTCTAAAAATCTTCTTTTATGTTGTGCTATTGAAAGACTGTCATACACATCTGTGAATGCATGAGGATGAGTAAATGATGAGATTATCTTTGGGTGAACTATCCCTTTAATGTCTGTATATTCATCAAATTTTAAACAAAAAAAAAATACAATTGTAGTTTAAACATTCAGACAAGGCACTTTTTACAGACAAAATAAACACTTGCTTGTTGTCATGGATCCTGATTAGTGCTAATCTTTGGATTTTAGTCAGTTGGATCTAGGTCAGTTAGTCATTTATGCGTGCAAGAACAGGTTTGCTGTAGAAATGTCTGTGTACATATTATGTCAAATCATTATTTTAGGTCAGTTCTGTAATTACATATAGTACTCGTTTAGGGAAATCCATGTGAATTCATAAAATTCTACTATAAATAAAAGGCATATGCTGATTTGGTGAACAAAAGAGGGATTACCCACTCTTTAAAGAAAATTTGTGAACTAGAGAGTTATCACAGCTCCGTAATCAGGTTGTGGCGGAGCAGCCCATTCGTTTCAATAGATTTTAGTGTATCTGAATGGTTGGCTGTCAGTCAGTACAATTCTTCCTGTGTGCCTGTAATTCGGACAGCCTTTAAGACACTAATGCGGATAATGATTTGGCCCCAGAGCCTTTGATGGATTTGGAGGATGTTCTGTCACCAGTGGAGGATGGTTTGTGAGCTATCAACCATACACAGTACTAGTATACGCATGTAAAAACTGTATTCTGTTTTTTAGTTTTTAGTTTTAAAAGTGGTTGAACTGGTTGCCTGTCCCAAAAAGCAGAGTGACGCCCACACCCAGTTGTACAAATGGGGGAACATGAAAGCTAGACACCTGGAGAAACTTATTCTGAATTCCATTACACAATGAACAAGGGCAGGAATCTCAGGTAAGAATATTGAATACAATACATAAGTAAACTTGTGGTTTTTAAATGATCAATCACAACCATAGTATTTCTGTGATTATGATGTCAAAATGTGGATTTTTACATTCACAGTTTAGAAACCGATAAATAAGGAAAATATATCAGTATTATGGTGGACAAAAATAGCCTAATATATAACACATAACCCAATTTGCATCTATTGTTCTGTTATGATTCAGTTCTGAACTATAGCAAAGATATGATTCAGACATGATTGTTTTTGATGTGTCACCCTAATGATCACAAAACTACTATATGATTCTGTGACAATTTTGTTGTGATCATGCGGTGATCAGTAAACAGTGTCAGTTCTCAGAGTTATTCCATATATTTTATTACATTATAATTCTAAGCTGACACCGTCAAAGAGAAAGGGTTAAAATGATCAAAACTGTGCACCTGTTGCATTATAATTTTTTTAAAGCATTCTCTGTTCTTACAAGTTATAACCAATTCTAAAATAACATGAAATGTAGCTCTCTAAATTTCTAGTTTATCTTGTTGGATTATTCAGGCAGGTGTACGTCATACTGTTTACCTGATGCTATTAATCATTCTTCCTGTGATCTGTCATCATGTGCACGTTGAAGAGCTATTCAAGCCAATGACTTCTAAAAAAAGGGTATTTAAAGCCAATTTACGTAATGATGTTAAGCCTCTCCCGTGGAGATGGGTACCTTGGAAAGGTTACCATCTAATATCTGTTACTGTGTATATTGTGACTTTCTTAAAGGAATGTTCTGGGTTCATTACAAGTGAAGCTCAATCAACAGCATTTGTGTCATAATGTTGATTACCAAAACAAATGGTAATCTAATGATAATTTTCTTAACCCCCCAGCTTTTTTTTTTACCAGCTTTTTATACTTGTAAAACATTATAATGTTAGTCCTAATTGAATATCTAGTTCCAATTGCTTTTACTTCAGTTATGTATTATTTAATATTGCCAGTTATGTAATCAGTGGGTTCATTACTCAACTGCAAGCTGCAATGCATTTGCCCTTATTTATTCTAGATTATTAGGCAAGTATGATCTTGTCAGCATCGTCAAGACAACAGAAGGCTTTAGTAAACATGTTTGGTTTCTAGCACACCCTTGTGATGACATTACATTTGGTTTATATTTGGAAAAGCATACTTTTTCTGTAATCTGCATGTGATCCTATACATTTGTAATTGAGAACATCCAGCAATAAAGGCGCATCCTTGGTCCATAACTGACAGTTTTAATTTTATATTTATTATGTTAATGCCAGTGTATTCAGGTTTCCTTAGTAGCACGGTTTTATTGGTGAAAACTGACACTTCTCTTGGTGGTGTGTTTATTGTTAATCCAATTAACAAGTACTGTATTTATGAAGAGATGAACAAGTGTGATTAAGTAAAGGGCAAAGGCTAATGTCCTGCCCCGGAAGTGTTGGCTCAGGTTGATCTCTGCTGTTAGGTAAAATAATTAAATTAGTTTTCTCTGGACACTGAACTGCCACTTTAACTTTAACTCTTCTACTGGTATCAGATTTTACAAAAACAATGGAACATTGCAGAGAACACACACACATGCACACACACACACACAAAACATTGTTAGTATGTTCAATAAGCCACTTACTCATGGGGACCACTGGCTAGGCCCCACAATATAGTATAAACATGTACACACATACACTGTCGTACAGTTTCAAATTAAGGTTCCCGTGAGTCCTAACATTAACCATATCATTAAAAACATGTCTGAACAAACCAATTTCTTAATGTACATGTTTGCCTGACTAACCAGAAAATGATTTGTCTTTCTAAAAAAGATAGTACAAACTGTTACTTGCTTACAATGTAGTATCTTTGCTTCCCAGACACAATGTGCTCTAGTTTACGATGAGCAGGAGGTTCTAGCAAAGCATACCGAGCTTGACAAATTAAGTGCAGAAGAGGACATTTTAAGAATGGAATCACATGGATCATCAATAGACCACAGCCAGTCACTGATGATTGGGATGGAGAAGGCGCCCAGCAGCTGGCAAAAGCCCACTCACTCCAGAAGCAGCAGCACAGCATCATCCCGGCACTCACGGCTGGTTTGTAGCATCTGTTTGACATGTAAACATTCAAACTCTGGTTATTGTAGAGGTATACTTCATTAAAAAAATGAAAAGTCTGTCATCATTTATGCACCCACTTGTCATTCCAAACCGATATCATTTTATTTTTTCAATGGAACACAAAATACGTTTTGAAGAAGTTTTACACCACTCTATTCTATCCTTTGAAAATTAATGGGGGCCAACTCATGCACTATAACAAATCTTCTGAAGCCATATGATAACTTTTTGTGAGGAGCAGACTGCAATCTATGTCATTATTTATTAAAAAGCCATCGCCACCATTCACTCCTTTGTGTTCCATGGAAGATCATGGGAAAATCATGGATTTTGAGTTCCATGGAAGAAATGAAGGTGACTTGATGACAGAATTTTCATTTGTGGGTGAACTATCCCTTTAACTGTTTGTGGACACACCTACATTTTCCTTACACATATGTACTGTAGGTAAAAAGTAAGTACTGGCTGTTTTCCCTTGGGTGTTTGAAACCAGTTGCTCAACATTTTCCAAGGGTACAATCAGAAGATGACAAAGCCAAACCAACAAGTTCATACGTCCTAATCTCTGCAGTAATGTATTGTTCATAGGGATGAAATGTGACAGATGCACTTATTGTGAATGGGAAATGCCCTGTTGTGTGTAAATGTGATTGCCTATTTCTTCTGGTATTTAATAGAACATAAAAGACTGGGAAGTAATGGATTACTTTCCAGCTGATATGAACCTCACTGGAGAGAGCATGCAGGATGCAAATCCTCCAGGAATCTGTGAAGGCTACCTAATGAAGAGGAGAAAGTGGCCTCTTAAAGGCTGGCACAAGGTACTAGAAAAAGTGATGCTCAGTATGTGTCTGCTCTTATTTTATGTATTTATTTTTATTTATTTCCTTGCTTTTTCTCAGGTAGTTATTAGTAAAAGTATAATATCTTTGATAATTCTTGTACAATTAATTTAGTAATTTTGTCATACTGTCTTACAGAGATATTTTGTCTTGGATAAAGGGATCTTACGATATTCAAAGAACCAACATGATGTAAGTATGTTCATTCTTCTTCTATACTAAGAAAAAAGCCACACATCTTGGATCTAACTCTTTTAACACACATGGGTTTACCTTTTCAACAGTTTTCCAGAGGGAAAATGCATGGTTCAGTGGATGTCAGTCTTGCAGTTATGTCAGTAAACAAAAAGTCAAGACGTGTAGATCTGGATGCCGGAGACAATTTATATCACATGAAAGTAAGTTATTTTATCATTTGCATTAAATGAATCAAATTGATTAATTCTTGTATTTAAGATATTATTTGTGGTTCATCCATTATTCATCTACTTAATGGAATAGGTCACCCAAAAATGAAAATTCTCTCATGATTTACTCACCCTCATGCCATCCCAGATGTGGATGACTTTCTTTCTTCTGCAGAACACAAATTATGATTTTTAGAAGAATATCTCAGTTCTGTTGGTCCAGACAATGCAAGTGAATGGGTGCCAAAATGTTGGCACTCCAAAAAGCACATAAAGGCATCATAAAGGCAGTGTTCAAATCCATGTGTTCAGAAGTGATATGATAGATGAGAAACGGATCAATATTTAAGTCCTGTTTTGCTTGAAATTCTCCTCCCTGCCCAGTAGGGGGCAGTATGCATGAAGAATGTGAATCACCAAAAACTCAAAAAAAAATATTTTGAATGTGATTTGTTTGTCACCCACACTTATCATATTGCTTCTGAAGATATTGATTTAACCACTGGAGTTTTATGGATAGCTTTTATGCTGACTTATGCCATTTTTGTAGCTTCAACATTTTGGCACCCATTCACTTGCATTGTATGGACCAAGAGATCTTAGAAATTCTTCTAAAAATCTGAATTGAGTTTAGCAGATGAAAGAAGGTCATACACATCTGTGATGGCATAGGGGAGAGTAAAAAATGAGAGAACTTACAATTTTGGGTGAACTATTCCTTTAAAGGTGCACTCAGTAACGTTTTGCTCATATCATCTTGGATTTACAATGACACTTAGTGGTGTGGATGCAGCATAATTTTGAATAAATAGTTTTCCGTTACAAATTCTATTGGAGAAATTCACTATTCACAATTAACTATGATACATTTTATCCAAGAGTGAAAGTGTCCAATAAAAAGATGGTTACTGAGATTAAGCAAGAATATTCAGCTGGTAATGTGATCCTAAAAGGCAGGCACTATGAGGGCACCCTCCCCCATGTAGAATAAAACAGCTTTTATAAGGTTACTGATATGCCTAGAGTCTTCATCTCATGTGAGTGGTGGTGATTTTATAGATATGTTTCAAAATTACAAATAATTTCTTTAGGAGTAACATTTTGTATTGCACCTTTAAGTGTCAATTGGCCTTCCATTAATTTTCACAGCAACAACAGAAACTTTCAAACACTGAAACTATCAGTGCCCCCTGAACTATCTGGATAGGTACAAGAAACACTCTCAAATTTCAGATTATAACTTTAAATTGATAACTTCATTTCTTCCAGTTCTGATTTTCACTGGGCATATTGTGTGCATTGCCATAAATTGTTTACTCTTGTCTATATTTACTTTTCCAATTTGGGACACTTTTTGTAACATACACTGTGTATAATTAGTAAATTAAAATGTATACCTTGTTTATAATTTATACCTTTCTACTCTTCTGTATTAATACTAATAACTGCATTGTTATTATATGGTTGCTAATGTGCTAATGCCAATTTCCTCTAATTTCTTACTAGGCCAAGAGTCAGGATTTATATTACATATGGGTCACCAAGCTGAGTGCACATAGGATGTATAAAAAAAATGAGGCTGCACACCTTCACAATGGATTCCTCCAGGCCTTGTCCCAAGGCAGTCATTTATCTCATAAAAACAGTGCCATGCAGGACATGGTGAGTAGAACATTCACTAATTCCTAATTAGCCTTTCTGACTTTTCGAAGCACTCTAAATCACTGGGGATTACAATTTCAGAGTAAATGGATCTTGATTAGCGATTAGACAATTCACCTCACATCCCAGATGGTGGTGTTATCTGAGTGGCTTTGTAATAATAGATTATTCTAAAAGAGTTAAAGCTGAAGTATGTATTTAAAAAAAAAAAATTAAATACTTTATCCATTCCCATCTGAATATTCAGAGACAACTATAAGTATGACAGTGAAATTCCTGGTGAAGAATTACACTATCCATGATCTGACAGAAACATATTGACCAATCAGAGAATAATGGCAAACAAACTGTGGCAAAAGAGCTCTGCAGCAACTGCCCACTTCCATGACACACTGCAAATGATGCAGCTGTGTCTATGTCCCTACAATCTCAAACTAAATGTGTACAGTTCTGAATATTTAGCAACTTAAAACTATAGTACTTTAAAACTATTATACTTTAAAATTTTGTTTAGATACTTATAATCAACAACTTTAAATCAGTACTTTTATATTTTTTCCATAATTTTTAATTTGATTGCACCATCCTCAATGCTTCATAGAACTTCATTCCCTCATGAAAGGCGTTAAGTACACAGTTTTGTTCCATTGTCTTTTTGTCCAATTTTCAAATACTTTTTTCAATTCTATTAAAATATAGAGCACAACGGTGTCTTACTTGGGTGAAACTCAGAGTGGAAATCTGCCATGTGTCAATTTTGCCATTAATGGGAAAGTGTCAGCCTGGCTACAGCAAACCCAAGAGCCTGACATCTGTGCCCAAGGTACAGTAATACAAGGACACATGAGCACTGATGAGGATTTAGAAAACAGTTTGGCCAATGTCATACATTTTTCTGCTGTTTTCTAGAACTCAACCGTTGTCAAATGGAACTTAATGAGCTGCAACGGTTGGTCCAAAGGCTGCACTCTTTAGAATCAGGCCAAGCAGTCAATAATGGAAACCTTCAGAGGATTATCAGTATGCAGGTTAGTAACAGGAGCCATGTGATGATGACAATGACTTGAGTTTATTTGAATAACTTGTGAGTAAATTTGCCACATGTATGTCCATTATTAGGCCACACACACACACACACACACACACACACACACACACACACACACACACACACACACACACACACACACACACACACACACACACACACACACACACACACAAACATGTTGTGTTTCCATGTTTTATGGGGACTTTCCATAGACATAATGGTTTTTATACTGTACAAACTTTATATTCTATCCCCTAAACCTAACCCTATCCCTAAACCTAACCATCACAGAAAACTTTCTGCATTTTTAGATTTTCAAAAAACATAATTTTGTATGATTTATAAGCTGTTTTCCTCATGGGGACTGACAAAATGTCCCCACAAGGTCAAAAATTTCGGGTTTTACTATCCTTATGGGGACATTTGGTCCCCACAAAGTGATAAATACACGCTCACACACACACACACACACACACACACACACACACACACACAAACACACACAAACCAAAAAACTTCTAGATTTTTTTTTTTAACTGAATAGCTGCTTAATTAAAAATTAAAAGTCGTGCCACAGTTATCGCCTGCAGTTATAAGTTCAATGCACTCTCCCAAACCACTTAACTTGAATTACAATGAAAATAAAATTGAGTTAAAATTACAGAAATTGGATGGATCCAAAGTTGATGTTATAATGTAATGATAAAAACATTAAAACATTTTTATAGTGTACTGTGATTAAGCTACATGTTTTTGACCCACAGAATCTTACTCTTGACAAGCCCAAAAAGAAGTCTGGCAAGATTTGGGGTCATTCTCGCACAATCTCTCGGGTTGAGGCTCTAGGAATGGTGAGGCTGCATGGTGAAAGTTTATTTTTTTATTTGATATTAGGATGTCTTGGAAGCAATTTTAATGATTGCCTGCTAGGATTTCCCTCCCATTGGGATTATTACAGGTTTTCACAAAGGTTTGGAAACTACTATGGGATTTATTCCATATTCATGTGCAGTGTGTACTTTTATTTTAAATACAGTAGTCAGGTATTTGTGTTGTGCTAATGTGTAGGAAACATTAGAGATTTGAAACCCCCAGTAATTTTAGTCAACTCCTTTTTTACATGAAGCCATTTCGTGGGATTACTAAATCGGTGAGTCAACACAAGACACTTCTTTCCTGTACAAAGGTTTTGTGGTGTTACCATGGCACAATAATGGTGTATGATGATAATAACATGGTACTTTGATACAGTATCTCACAAAAGTGAGTACACCCCTCACAATTTTTTAAATATTTGATTATATCTTTTCATGTGACAACACTGAAGAAATGACACTTTTCTACAATGTAAAGTAGTGAGTGTACAGCTTGTATAACAGTGTAAATTTGCTGTCCCCTCAAAATAACTCAACACACAGCCATTAATGTCTAAACCGCTGGCAACAAAAGTGAGTACACCCCTAATTGAAAATGTCCAAATTGGGCCCAATTAGCCAATTTCCCTCCCCGATGTCATGTGACTCGTTAGTGTTACAAGGTCTCAGGTGTGAATGGGGAGCAGGTGTGTTAAATTTGGTGTCATTGCTCTCACACTCCCTCATACTGGTCACTGGAAGTTCAACATGGCACCTCATGGCAAAGAACTCTCTGAGGATCTAAAAAAAAGAATTGTTGCTCTACATAAAGAGGGCCTAGGCTATAAGAAGATTGCCAAGACCCTGACACTGAGCTGCAGCACGGTGGCCAAGACCATACAGCGGTTTAACAGGACAGGTTCCACTCAGAACAGGCCTCGCCATGGTCGACCAAAGAAATTGAGTGCATGTACTCAGCGTCATATCCAGAGTTTGTCTTTGGGAAATAGACGTATGAGTGCTGCCAGCATTGCTGCAGAGGTTGAAGGGGTGGGGGGTCAGCCTGTCAGTGCTCAGACCATATGCCGCACACTGCATCAAATTGGTCTGCATGGCTGTCGTCCCAGAAGGAAGCCTCATCTAAAGATGATGCACAAGAAAGCCTGCAAACAGTTTGCTGAAGACAAGCAGACTAAGGACATTACTGGAAGCATGTCCTGTGGTCTGATGAGACCAAGATAAACTTATTTGGTTCAGATGGTGTCAAGCGTGTGTGGCGGAAACCAGGTGAGGAGTTCAAAGACAATTGTGTCTTGCTTACAGTCAAGCATGAGTGCTGCTGGTACTGGGGAGCTACATTTCATTGAGGGAACCATGAATGCCAACATGTACTGTGACATACTGAAGCAGAGCATGATCCCCTCCCTTCGGAGACTGGGCCGCAGGGCAGCATGATAATGACCCCAAACACACCTCCAAGACGACCACTGCCTTGCTAAAGAAGCTGAGGGTGAAGGTGATGGACAGCCAAGCATGTCTCCAGACCTAAACCCTATTGAGCATCTGTGGGGCATCCTCAAACGGAAGGTGGAGGAGCACAAGGTCTCTAACATCCACCAGCTCTGTGATGTCGTCATGGAGGAGTGGAAGAGGACTCCAGTGGCAACCTGTGAAGCTCTGGTGAACTCCATGCCCAAGAGGGTTAAAGCAGTGCAGGAAAATAATGGTGGCCACACAAAATATTGACACTTTGGGCCCAATTTGGACATTTTCACTTAGGGGTGTACTCACTTTTGTTGCCAGAGGTTTAGACATTAATGGCTGTGTGTTGAGTTATTTTGAGGGGACAGAAAATTGACATTGTTATACAAGCTGTACACTCACTACTTTACATTGTAGCAAAGTGTCATT
Source organism: Xyrauchen texanus (assembly GCF_025860055.1). Taxonomy (NCBI): domain Eukaryota; kingdom Metazoa; phylum Chordata; class Actinopteri; order Cypriniformes; family Catostomidae; genus Xyrauchen; species Xyrauchen texanus. The sequence goes on from NC_068315.1 coordinate 13,060,417, forward strand.
TCTTCAGTGTTGTCACAAGAAAAGATATAATCAAATATTTAAAAATATGTGAGGGGTGTACTCACTTTTGTGAGATACTGTATATAGCATGGTACTGAATGATTACAATATTTGTTTACCATGGTATTTACATCGTACTACTGCAAGATAATTTTAAGAATACCATGAAAAAAAAAAAAAACATGGTATTGCCACAATACATGTCCAAAATCATGGTATTAGCAAAGTACAAGTATGAAAAACAGTAATACCATAATACATTTTTGTTAGTGTTAGTAATCTCTGTTAGTAAATTGCTGTTTATAGTAGGTAACATTTCCAATCTTCATTCCAGGTAGCAAAATGTATTACATTAAGTTATCTTATATTGTATAATGTACAGCATATGTAATTGCAGTAGCCTAGTCTTTGCAAATGTAGAAATTAAGCTCTAGTCCCTATCCTTTGGCACCAATTCCTCCTCTTTGGTCTTCTCTACCTCCTTTGCAGTTATCCTCAAGCCACCTGAACAGCTCTTCCCACCTGGGAACCTCCGTGCCCTCCATCCCAGATTATGTAAGTGCCCAGCTGAACCCAGCAGCCTCCACCTCCTCAGAAGGCAAGAAACTTCAGCAGGACATCTGCTCCATGTCCCTGACAGGTTAGAAGAATGTATTTATTGTTCACATTAAAACCCATCACATGTTTTTTACATATATTGAGAGCCGAATGTCTTAAGTTTTGTTTGTGTCTTCTTGCCTTCACAGTTCATGCCTCTCTGCATTCTGCACATGAGGCTCTTACTCAGGAGCGCCAGCGGCTGCATGATGCCTGGTCCAGCAGGGAGCTCCACCAGACCACCTCTACCCAAATCAACAACCTCTGCAGCCTGGCTGAGGTGACAAGGACTTACACTACTTACGTTAGTTAGTGAAAAGCCCATAGAGCATAATAATGTACTTTGCATACATGCAGTGCATAGATGAATTTACTTCAACTTATCTTGTTATTAATGCAAATAATAGTTACGGTTGTGCACCATTCAGAATTTAATTTAGAATGCAAGAATCAGAATTTGAATTGGATTTGAACTGAGGTAGCAAATAAAATGCAAAACATAATGAAATACAAATAAAATTATACACACATCATATGGGTTTTTTAATACATAAAATTAACTGCACATTTCTATAGGTAACATTAAAAGAATATATATAAATATATATATATATATATATATAGAGTATAATTATATTTAATAAATGTATTAATTATTTAATAATAATAATAAATAATTCAATTATACACACACACACACACACACACACACACACACACACACACACACACACATATATATATATATATATATATATATATATATATATATATATATATATACATTAAATATAATTATTTGTAATAAATTAATAAATACATAAATTCATTATGTACACATTTATTAATAATAAAATATAATATAATAAAATATATTTAAATTATATATTTTTTTATATTATACATTTAATAAATTACTTTACTACAAAACCATGGTGAAAGAGCACTTGATTTCACAGAATGCAATTATATACTCTTATATAAAAATGTAATCTTGAAAATATATATAAATCAGGCTTACAAAATGGAATTTTGAACAGAATAGCTAGGAAGTTATCTGTTGTTGCCCAATTTGTTTAACAAACGCAATTTGTTGAATTTTGTTGTCAAATTCCTCTTCTTGTCATTCAAATTCAAATTCCTATTCAACATCCTCTGGGCCATTGAAAGTGCAATTCATCATTTGAAACAGAGCAAATTCTTAAATTCAGAATTTTGCCCAACCCTGGTATTAGTTACAATGTTGTTTTGTGCATCACGTGTTGTGCTTTACTGCATAGCTGTGTGTATGTCTTTGTGTATGTGTTTCTTCAGTTAGATGTTAAATCCCGTCACACCAAAATTCACAAACTGTCAGTGTCCTCCAACTCCTCTGAAGAGTCTTATCGTACTGTGGTACAAAGGAAGGTGTGTCTCCTCCCACTTAGAACCTACTCTCCCAGTTCCATGTTTTGTTCACTTTCTCTCCTTCCTCAACTTCATTCTGTTTAGAGGTGGAAGGGTTTCACCTTCTTTATACACCAAACAGGCTCCTTTGTCCTGTCAATATTTTCTTAGTAGTATTATTCAATCAAGATCACAGTTTCTAATGATCTTAATGTCTGTCTGTGTTTCACTCAGTCTGTCTCAGGCCGTAGTTCGTCTCCTCGTGCGCCCTCTGTGGCTGACTCAACAGCTGAATATTTCGATGCATGTGATGAGCTTATGTGTGCGAGTTCTTCCGAGCTGTCTGATGAGTCCGGCCTGAGTGATGGATCCAGTAATTCAGAGCCTTTTGAGGCTCATGGTTAGTAGACACTTGCCCTTCTAGGAGGCATTAACTTGCACCTTGTAGAGAGCACAGATGCAGTTAAAACTGGTCCTAAATATAAGAAATGCCCTAAATATAACATAATTGGTACTATATATATCAAAAAGACCCTAAATATAACAACTCTTACATTTTACACCTATGAGCAATTTATTAATGAGCTATTACCACTTTATTAATCTCTGTACCTACTCACTTTATATTAAGGTACATTTTCATATGTTAATAGTGTTAGTAACTGCCCAGTTTATATTATAATATACTTTGTTTATACTTATTGTTGATAACTCAGTTATATATGGTTCCTAGGTTTGAATTGTAAGAGTTAGTACATTTAGGGCCACTATTACATTTCACATGGGCTTTTATTAAACTAAAGACCAAACATTATTTCATTTGATTCATTTATTGCATTTAAGACCAAAAATAGCAACATTTAGGGCCTTTATACCATTTTACAGTTATTACATTTCAGGCAAATGTTACTTTTAGGAACAATTATTGCATTTGTGCCCCTAACATCTTTGCTCTCTGTGACAACATGGGGAAGAGCATGAGATACTATTAAAAAAAGAATATTATATCGTGTGTGTTTTAACATTCTAAGTTTTCCTTATCTTAATAAACTCACCAGCAATGGCTTCACGCAAGTACCGTGCCAGCCTTTCAAAGGCGCCACCAAAACTGCCCACCATCAAGAACACCGGCCGTCGTACTAGTCTGCCTGCTGTCTGCCCTGACAACAGCCATGTTGGCTTAATGACTATCCTGTACAACAACATCGGGAAAGACCTGTCCCGTGTCTCCATGCCAGCAGCTCTGAATGAACCTGTGTGCCTGCTGCAGAGACTCTGTGAGGAGCTGGAATACTCTGAGCTACTGGACACAGCCAACCATACTGAAGACCCCTACCAGAGGATGGTGAGAATTACTGAAGCTTTGGCAGGGCTGCGTATGTTGGAATGACTTGAATGAAGCTATCTTTACTAAATCAATACACAGTGTGCATACTGGCCCCGAAAAGTACTTGGACTCTTAAGCTACACTTGAAATACATGTAATGTCATTGCATTATTCTGTATTAGGTGCAATGCTTGGAATAGATAAAATTGTGGGCAAAATAATTGTTATCTGGCAAGTATTTGCAGCTTTGGCCTTTAAATTTGTTTAAATTTCTTTCTAAACTGTAGAATGTATTATTTTCCTCTGTAAAGGTTTATATCGCAGCTTTTGCCATATCTGGCTATGCCACGGCTCAATATCGCAACCGTTACAAACCCTTTAATCCAGTGCTGGGTGAGACTTTTGAGTGTATCAGAGAAGACAGAGGCTTCCACTACATTAGTGAGCAGGTAAGTGACCGTCATCCCTAATCTTACATCAGAGAAGTGTTTTATGAAGCGGTTGTTGAATCTAATGGTTTGTATTTGTCCCCAGGTTTGTCATCATCCACCTATATCTGCTTGCCATGCAGAATCAGACAATTTCAGCTTCTGGCAGGGTATGATTTGTGTCCTCTTTACAGCCGTGCATAATGTATACAATTGCTTTATGTTTGAATTGAGCAATCACATTCCTTTGTGTTTATTTACCTTTACATGCTGAGAACAGACCAGAGATGGAAGAACAAGTTTTGGGGCAAGTCGTTGGAGATCATGCCAACAGGGATGGTGAATGTGACTCTTAAAAAGCAAGTATTTGCTTGACCTTGGTGTCAATAATATTTAAATATCTTTTGAATGCTGGTAGAGGAATCTGACTGATATCTGATACACCCTTAGGTATGGTGACCACTATGAATGGAACAAAGTGGTAACGTGCATCCATAATGTCCTTAGTCAGCAGCGATACCTTGAGCACTATGGCGAGGTCATTATCCGCAACCTGAAAAGTTTGGTCTGCACCTGTAAGATCGTATTTGTTAAGGTGTGTTTAGTTTTCACTGGAAATTATGGTCATGTTTCTTAAAGGGATAGTTCACCCCAAAATGAATCATCATTTACTCACACTTATGTTGTTTCAAATCCACATGACTCTTTTTCTTTTTTGGTGAAACACAAAACGAGATGTTTGGTAGCCTCAGTCACTGTTCACCTTCATTGTATGGAGAGAAACACATGAAAGTAAATGGTGATTGAGGCTTACGTTCTACCTTGTTTTCACGGAAGGAAGTCATGTGGCTTTAGAACGAGGGTGAGTAAATGATGATGGAATTTTCATTTTGGGATGAACTATCCCTTAAACGTTAAGTGTACTGGTACAGTGTATGTACAAATGCTGAAAAACTTTTTTACACAGTCTCGTTACTGGGGTTCAGATGGGACCAAAAACGAAGTTCAGGGTCAAGTTCTTGATCAGACTGGTAATGTTGTACACCGATTTGGTGGATTTTGGCATGAAGGAATCTTCTGTGACACCCTGCCCAATCCACAGTGCATCTGGAAGCCAAGTGAGTACAGGACAGCTGAATCACCCCCCATTTTTTACAACTATTTTTGAGTTCACCTGAAATGGAAAGTTCTGGCATCATTTACTAATTTACTCTTTCTTCTGTGGAACACAAAAGGAGATGTTAGGCAGAATGACAGCTTCAGTTACCGTTCACTTTTACATCTGTTTTCCAATCAATGATAGTGAATGGTGACAGAAGCTAACATTCTGCATGATGGTGAGTAAATTATGATAGAATTTTCATTTTTGGGTGAGCTATCCTTTTTGCTTTGATCTGTATGAATGTTCCATATAATAATATATAAATAAATCAGAGATGTGATAACCCCTCTTTTTAAGACGTCTGCTATTCCTTACAGATCCACAGCCCAAGAACTACCTGCTTTACTATGGCTTCTCTAGCTTTGCAATGGAGATGAATGAACTGACCCCTAACCTTAAACCCCTGCTGCCCCCTACAGATACACGCCTGCGCCCTGACCAAAGGTGAGACCCTCTTAATAAACATTGTTAAAAAGACCTTGGAGTCTGATGCACTGGTACAAATGGATTATGAATGGAACATTTAGTCTTGTTTTTCCTGTGTCCTCTGTGTTGTTATTGCTAGGTTACTTGAGGAAGGGAAAATAGAGGAGACTGATAAAAAGAAGGATGAATTGGAAGAGAATCAAAGAGAAAGAAGAAAAATTCTGGCCAAGAGAGGAGAGGAACACATTCCTCGCTTCTTCAGGTGAGTTGGATCATTCATTGTGCAGTACCTTTGAACTCTGAATATGCTTGTTTTTTTTTTTTTTAAGGAAATTAAATTACTGGTTAAACTTCTACTCTAGTCAAGTTCAGGCATTTAAAATTATGAATTTTAATCTGATTATGTATATGTGTATTTAATGGTAAGAGAATGATAGGATGGATAGAAATAAAGGACTTAATTAAGCCATTGCTCAGTGATTGATTGAGAGTTAACTTACAGTTATCTTGTAAGAGTCCTCTTAAGTTTACATTTTAATTTCTTTTAAACCATCTTTAATGGTTTAATCGGGGGGACAATCGGGGGGACAATCATCGGGGGGATTGTCCCTGTAATAAGTGCACTGTAAGTCGCTTTGGATAAAAGCGTCTGCCAAATGCATAAATGTAAATGTAAATGTAAATACTTACTGTTGTATGAATTGTTGTTTACCCACCAAAAATGATGTCACTTTCTGGTGAATGATGTCAACTGAAATTGGGGACTTCGCAAAAATGTCAACATTTGCTTATTCCAAATTGGTTCAATTATTCAATTTACCCCTATGTTACACTTAATTGTAAAAACAGACAAACAACAATTCATATGATTTCCATCTTTAAAAAATTGCAAGTTTATTATTTGATCAAATAAATTGACACACAATACCTATGATAGGGACATAAAAATGTATTGCCTAGTAGGAATGAAACATAGATCTGATTTGTTCTTAAACATTTGATTGAAATATTTAAATGCCCCCCAATTTACAGGAAAACTTTGGATTATGCTGGAAGGGATGTATGGCTATTCAATGGAACATATTGGAAGATCAGGGAGAATCCTGGATTTTCCAATGTTAAAAACCTGGAATTGTGGTGAAGGAGGCAGATTGCAGGTACTATGGACAATAAGTACTTGTGGTAAATTAAGATTCCACACTTCTTTTTTTTTAAAGACTACATGAACATGAAGCTTTTGGGAGCAAAGATGAATTGCCCAGTTTTCATACTAAACTGAATCCACTGAGCAAGGATGGTGCTTTTACCCAAAAGCAACTGGAGAGTTACATTTTGAACAATTCTATTTTTTCCATGGCTGAGGACACAGACACTTGTGAACAGTTTGACCTCTTCTTCCGCTTTAGATAAATATAATCCAAAAGGTAAACAGGGAGATGAATGTGGGTTCTAGACATATTTTTTTGTTTTAACCGCTCTTGAATATTATTGGACATGCACATTTCTATGGACTATGCTAAAATATGTGTCATAATTATAAGAACTTACATGCTACCGGATACAAGCATAAAGATCCCTCAATGGAGACTGGATAAAGAAAGGCAATGTGAATGTGAATTATTGTACTTCAATGTAATATTCAGAGTGACAGATGAAGTCTTCAGTTTATAAACAGACAGTTATTTCCTCTGCAAAGCCATTACTCACCCTGAGCAGGATTTAGCAGTAAATGGATTAATTCTAATTTGGGCACTCATTGACTCATACTGAGTTTGATTGCTGAAATGTGTCCTTGTCACTCTTATATGGCAATAAAAAAATAAAAATAAAAAAAAAGTAAATGCCATATTTTGATTTTAGGCCATGGCATTATATTTATTGGCATTTAAGTGTGAATTAAACTGACTGTTTATATCCTGAACTGTGAAATCAGAAATTACCCTTTTATGTAGACCTGACAGATATATTACTACATTCAATGTACAAATGTCTAGTAAATAAACTTTCAGTCAAGTCATGACTTGCGCATATGCTGTATAAAACAGCAATTAATTGCACAAAATGAAAGAAAAGGAATGCATTTAGTATAGGTCAGTCTTTATTACATTTAGAATGATTCAAAAACATAATTTATTATTATATACAGTATTTCGACAGCATTCCTGCTGTGTCTGAGGCTCAGTGTGCTTGGCGGAAGAAACTCAAGTTTAGCTTGTTTAACTACAGAGCACCCCTTTACTAATTATTCATTTTACTATTATTAGAATTATAAATATGTTTTTTTTTTTTTGCTCTTAACAGAAATATACACAAATCTAATATCACATGGTGTCAGAGAGAACATATTCTTAATAGCCATAAAAGACCTGCAATTGACACTTTTGAGGATCTGGGAGTATAATGTCCACCAGGGGTCAGTCAAAACAGGAATTGATTGCAAATATGAAAACAGACAATTTGTTCAGAGGATTTTCTGTGCACATCAACTGTAACAAAAAGTTTCAGTGCAACTTCAAGTGTAAAAAAAAAGAAAATAAAGAAAAGTAAAAGAAACCAAACATGAACATTAATTACACACATTTTAAATGAAAATGGAAACACTCTTTAATTGCACTTTAAAATACAAATGGTTCTTTAACATTTACTGTTGGTTTAATAAGGTTGTTGCTATTACTTGTAGCCATGTTTGTTTTATTTAACAGTTTAAAATCCTAATAACTAATCTCACTAAACCAATTAGCAAAGTAATTCTTTTAAATTATTACATTTGCAGGATATAAAAAAGGTTCCCTGTATCTTAATCACTTGTAATCTTGTAACTGTTTGTAAGGTTCAATAATCTAGACACACATGGCTTTTTAATCCAATAATAGCATTGTAAAATAATGCAGTGCGATTGCCTCTAAATCATATTACTCATATTTTATTTGGGTTTGCATTGAAATACATATTTGAAAGAGAGAGAGGCAGTTAGAGTCAGTTTGCTGACTTTTTAAAAGCTGTGACCACAGAGTGACCACAGAACATTGATACCATGCTGGTTTTTTGCAGTGTTACAATTTTTCAGAAACTTCTAAAAATGTAATGATGGCTCAGACAAAATGTCATACATTTTAACATGAATCATATTTGTAAATCAACTATTTTGTAAGTTTTGTGATAAAGAAAGTTCAGGTTCTAACAGGAGGGTACAGACCGCTTTAGCTTTACATCATTTAAACTCTCGTCACCACCCTGCATGTCCATGTGCCTGTGCATATGTGTGTGTGATCAGCAAGACACTGAAATCAATAAATATACAGTTGTTTTGCAGGAGTTCTCAAGTCCTTGCACCGTCTTCTGCAGTGGTGTCTTGTCACCCACTGATCTGTCCGAGGTCATTCTCACTTTTGAATGTCTGCAGTCCCTGATAGGCTTAGACTGAGGGCTCATTCTTCCTCTGTGTCTTTGACGTCTTTGTGTGGGCTGTCTGCATTTTTCTCTGTTGTATGAATAAAGATGATGTGTAGTCAGTCTGAAGACCCTGCCAGGTGTCCATTTTTCCACCCTGTCTGTCTGCATACTGTCATGTCCGATGCCTCCAGACATTATGCTTTTGATTAAAGTATGGCCTGTTACAGGTTATCAGATTGACACTTGTGCGTTTATCCTAACTCTTGACTTCAATGGAGACCTGAGGATTGCAAGATTCTGCCTAAAGCAATTGGGCTCATACATGTCCAGTTTTAACTTTTCTACAGTTTGAAAATGAAATTATTTGTGATGGTTTGAAACTTCAGGGATATTGTGAAATAATGATTCTCCTACAACACAAAGTTGTCTAACAGGTCTGAAGTTTTGCATTTTAAAGGTAACGTTCACCCACAATTTTTAATTCTGCCATCATTTAATCACACTCATGTTGCTCCAAACCCATAAGACTTTTTCTTCAATGGAACACAAAAGTAGATGTACTGTAAGGCATGCTGTTAGCCTTTGTCACCATTCACTTTCATTGCACCATTTATTAAATAAAATGAAAGAGAGTGGTGACTGAGGCTAACATCCTGCCTAACATCTCCTTTTGTGTTGCATGGAAAAGTTTGGAACATGATAAGGGTCAGTAAATAATGACAGAATTTGCATTTTTGGTTGAACTATCCCTTTATTTGGTTGTTAAGGAGCAATCAGGGTCATTCATACATGGTGGTATTTTGTAAAATATATGTGATCCTCTCCATCATTTTGAGTGACTTTGACCCACATTTAAAATTTGCCCTAACATAAAAGGAAATCTTTCGAAATCTATAGCTGTCTAATGATATAAAAATATGATATTGCTTAGAAATAATTATTTAAATGTTTGCTCAATCTGTCCTTTTTGCATTAGTGTGCAACACTCAAAATGTGTTTCAGTGACAAAGTTATTTAAAATGATGGAGCAGGTTACACACACACACACACACACACACACACATATATATATATATATACAAAGCCGAACCGTTAGTCACTATTGTCCTCTTTGACTTATTGACATTTAACTCTCTTTCTCTTTGTGTATGTTTTTGTTTCTATGTCTCTCATAACATGCTGTGCAATTCTGTCTTTGTGCATACAGGAAAAGGACCCATAAGATCAAGTATTTCATCATAAGCATATATAATCTAACTCATTCTATCAACCATATTATGTCTGTTTATCAAAAGATGGAATCCCAGCTTGTGCGTAGAGCCATTCTCTGTTGGACACTCTGGCTATTTTATTTCCAGCATGTGTTGTCTGAGTGGCCTGGGCTTTAATATGCTAATCGATTTTGCTCCCTGCAGGGGTGCATTTTGGGATTGACTGGAAACAGGAATGTGGGCTTCTACTGTAATGAAAGCTTACTTCCAAATACATAGTGTGTTTACATGGATTATTTTACACCGATTATGCTTTATAACTTGACAACACTTAAAGGGGTTGTTCACACAAAAATGAAAATTCTGTCACCATTAATTCACCTTCATGCTGTTCCAAACCCCTACGTTTTCTTCTTCTTCCGTGGAATCCAAAAGGAGATGTTAGGCAGAATTACAGCGTCAGAAACCATTCATTTTCATTACATCTTTTTTTTTTCCATACAATGAAAGTGAATAGTAACTGAGGGTGCCATTCTGCCTAACATCTCCTTTTGAAATAACACATCAATTCTGCTCCATTTATAGACCATTAATACCCCTTCAGATTTTTTAAGTACCGATGAAAATGTGATGAAGTGCATGTTTGTGCGTGTGTGTATTTTTCTAGGTAAGTACTTGAGAAAGAGTGGCGTTTGGGTTTTGTGAGGTGTTTTCCATGTCAGGGTCTGATGAGAGGGACAAGACAGTTCCTTTGGGGGAGTGTCAGCAGGTGTGCTGTGAATTCTTCAGCTACTAAAGTGACTGAAGCCACACAGGTCTGTCTGTCTAGGTCTGTGTGTCTCCAGGCCAGTGTTTGAGTGCAGTCACATTGTCTTGGCTCTTGAAACCACCTAACTTTGTCTGACATTCAGAACACCTCTACATGACCTTACCCCCAACATCTAACAGAGGGAACACAAAGCAAAGAGGAGCCACCTAACACATAGCAGACTGAACCCCCTTTTCCAACGAAATGGCACAATTTTTACGAGAAAAAAACAAACAATCCCACATAATCATAGTCAATATTTTTCCTTTTCAAGAACTTGTCCATGTTTTCTGTCTGTCTCAGTGTGTGTTTACTCGTAATGTTTGAAATTTGGCTTTGCAAAAAATGCAAGTCACTTAGGTATGCTGTATAATGAGGTCACCGGTGTCAATATTGGGTAAAGAAAAAAACAATCTAATTTGTAGATTTGTTCTTGCAATGCCACAGCGAATAAATTGTAATTTTGTATTAATGTGTTTATTTATTTTGTGGAATTTAATAATTTTTCAAGACACAGTGGTAGGAAACACTGCTCTGTAGTAATACATTTGGGAAATGTGTTTTTAATCGTAGTTTATACGCATGTCTTCTTTTTGAATAAAGAACTTATCCACTTCAAGTGAGCGTATCAGTTGTTTGTGTGCATTTTGGAAATTTTATTTGAATTTTGGTGTTTTCATCCAGCAATTTTTATTCAATATCCCAAAATGTGCATACAAATTTGTGGATGGAATCCCAGTTCATATCTTTATACTATAACATTACAATGAATAAATTAACATTTATTTAAGATGGAATTGATTTATTAATAATTGCCTTAATTTATTATTGTGTGAAAGTGATTTTCCACCCTGCATTGAACATTTCCTTTTCCATTTCCTTGCGCATTTCCCTGTAGAAAACTTTGTTGATTATAACGGTTTCTTTCAAGTGTTTGCACAAACTGGTTTTGCTTTGCTTTGCTTTAAACATTCCCCCAACACCTCTTATGTTAGTGGTTCCTGTTTTGAGGCCAGCAAGTTTTAGGGGCTATTTTTTTATTGCCTAGAACCAAGTTTGTTTCACAGTGGAAATGCATAGTATAATTCTAGAATGGACAATGACTGCAGCATTAGCACTGGCAGCCTTTCTGTGGAAAAGGGGCTTGAGAGCATTGCTCTGTCTGGCATTGTATACAGAACATGATAGGTTTGTGTGTTCTTACTTGACCCTCCTGTTCCCTAGTTACTATAACAGAGAGCTTCACCCCTGTGTTCTGGTCAAGCAGACAGACAGTGCAAGACTGTGGGTGGAAGACTGGTCTTCAGTGGGTGTAGAAGCCATAGTAGCCCGCATCACTGCAATTGTCCTTTTCAGAAGCCTCTGTGCTGCGGTTGGGAGGGGAATTTTCAGTGCTAGATGTGTAAGGTGACACCCGCCTCTTCTTGCTCTCTCCTCCCTCAAACAAACCTGAGTCAGCTGAGTCCACTGATTTGACTGAGGGGGCTTCTATCCAGGGGTCCTCCCCAGACTCTTTGGACTTGTCCTGGAGCAGTGGCTGGCGCTGGGGCTCCAGGAACGACGGGGAAGGATGGAACCGTGAGCTTGTCGCAGAGGGAGAAGTGGACATGGTTGGGGAGGAGACGGTTCGAAACCAACTCAGGCTGGACCCGGGTTTACCATGGTGGGGATGATTAAGGTACTGTGGTGTGGGCCTTGCCGAGCTCCATGGTCCTGGGCTGGCCCCAGACGCTGGCCCAGGGGCGAAGGGGCTTTCAGAGTAGTAGCTCAGCGGGTGATGGGGGGACGTCTGAAGCGGAAAAGGTTTGTAGAGACTGTTGGAAGTGTATTCGCTCTCGTATGTGTTAAAGTCGAGGCGGTTGGGCGGCACCCCCTGCTGGCCTGGCAGGTACCAGCGGCTGTGAGGGCTGGCAGCAGGATCTTTGGGGCACTGCTGGGCCATGCTGATGGGCTCGCGACCATAGAACCTACTCTGAGGCAGGTGGCTCATGTACTGATCAGACAGGTAGGGCTGATGAGGGTAACAACTACCCGGCAAGAGCTGCTGGCCTTCAATTGGGGAAGGCGTGAGGCGTTCTGAGTCAGGTGGCGCGTACAGCCTGCATGGGAAAACCTAGGGTCAATTATCAAAATTTTCTGACAAATCCCTTTCTTAATAGTTTAAATATAGCTCAGGAATACAGTTTTTTCTTTGTTGATTATATACTACAAATCTGAAATTTTACATTAAAGGGGTCATAAAATGCTATTTTTTAAATAATTATATTCCCCACTGAAGTCCACTGATAATGTCAGTAAAGTGTTTTGCACCAAAACTGTCATGGTTTAATAATAAATTATAATTTTCACCCTGTTTCTGGCTCTCTGTCTGAAACGGTCTGTTTTGGCCACAGTGTCTCCTTTAAACTTCAATGTAAATGCCCACTGTTCTGATTGGCTAACATCGTGCAGTCCCTCAAATTCAGCCATATTTGAAACTCAATCAGAAGAGAATAAACAAACTCTCCACAACATTCTAAAACTAAATTTCACACACACATCCAAAACATTGCATCCGAATATTTAAAAATTCACTCAAGCACATCAGCACCATTATTATCAAAGTCATGACATATGAAATATTCATAAATGAAACTTTTACTCATGATTTTGCAGTAAAGTCCAATTGTTTTTAACTGCCCTATTCTTCAGTAACATTTCCTTTGCAACACTTAAATCGTATTATGACTGGTTCACAAGCAGTCCACGCTGATATTCCATAGCACAATGAACAAGACGCACAAACAGAGGTACGCTGAAGCACAGATCACCAGAAATGCATCCAAATGGTCAAAGATGTCCAGCTAGTGCTTGTTTACATACACCAACAATTAAAAATAGTGCAGATGGGCACAGCAAGAAGTGCAACGACACATGGGACGTGTAAATACTTGTGATGTCACGAACACACAATTTTCAAAATAAGATGTTTCAGCAGTGTGGGATCTATAAATGCTCCTTTAAGACTGGGGAGGAAGATTTGAGTTATGAAATTTATTTTATAGTACAATTGCCTCTTATATGTCTATTTCATGACCCCTTTAATAATGAACACTACTGCAAACATTTTCTTTATGCAAGATTGTTAAATCACAAGTAGTGCTCCTGAGAGACAACTTTTATTTTATTTAATTCACTCCAGGCTTACTTACATGTCATAACTGTCCCGGAAACCTTTAGCGAAAGGGTTGTGATCTATTTTCAGCTGCGTGATCTGTGAAAGAAGTGGCAGGGGAAAGGGTTGGAGAGAGGGCAGGGTGAAGAGAGAGCGAGAGAGAGAGAGAGAGAGAGAGAGAGAGACAGACACAGTATAAAAGTAATGCCACACGGGTACAGAAAGGAGGGTCAGAAAGGGAGACAGCAAGATCAAAATCATTAAGAAATAACTCACAAATTATTTAAAGCTCTAGCAAACCTAAAGCCCTTTACAAAACATCACATATTCAAAGAGCAGACACAGCAACATTCACAACACACTTGTCTAGTTCATTCCACACTGTGATGACATGCCCCTCTATTTGCAGTGGTTGTGGTAGTTTCACTCTGATTAATAAGCAAATAAACTCACAGCACGTTGCGTTCAAATAATATCACAATGACTCACATCTGCGTTCTGGTAGGCAGTAACGGCGATGAACTGAGTCTCAGGAAAGACAAACGTCTGAGTTTTAGAGGTCAGGAAGGGATCCTCTGTTCCATCCTCTTTTACTTCTACGATGAGTAGACGTGGTTGGTATTTATGGAGTGACTGTAGCACTATCATCTGTATAACAGACAATGCAAATGTCAGAGAGAATGTGAAGATGATATGTTATGGCATTTCAGATGGGGGCTAAATATAGCCTCAGGGTCCCCACAACTTTTGAACAATATGATTCTTCCAGTTGTTCTTGAATGCTGGATGAGGAATAAAAAAATAAAAAAATAAATAAATATATATGGAGGAAATATTTTAGAGCTTAGCATAACTAAACAAATTCTATTCCACCAACCTAAATGCAGAATTAATACAAATATAAGAGATTATTTAAAAAAAAGTGAATGTGATTAAATCCAGTTATTATTTTGTCTTGTGGAGTATATGTACATTTCTGTTATTAAAATAGCTTAATTTAACAAAATGCTATTTTTATTCCCCTCTTATTATTATTATTATTATTATTATTATTATTATTTTTACAATGATAAACATCTTTTAGATTCTGCAAGGGGTGTGTAAACTTCTGATCTCAACTATATATCAATGCTTAGTTCAGTTATGAAATGATACATTGACCAAATTAACATTATTGTATGTGTGTAGCCATGTATAAACTATGTGTGTGTGTGTCTATATATATATATATATATATATATATATATATATATATATATATATATATATATGTGTGTGTGTGTGTGTGTGTGTGTGTGTGTATACAGTATGCATGTCATTTATTTTATAAACACCTTTAGTAAGACTTACTAAAACCAATTTACTAAGAACTCAGTCATTACCTGTGCTACATTGTTTGAACTGCCTTTATTATTGGTGAGTTTCAATTTGCCAAAGGAAACTTCCTGCCTCATCCAGTGATTCCCAGTATTTGGAGAGTCTGGATGCATATACATTCTGTTTCCTATAAAAAGACAAAAAACAAAACTGAAGCACATCTAAAATGTAATGCAAACTGACATAATAATTCACAAAAAAAAAAAAACAGTACTGAAAGAAACTTAAATATTCATGTATATCTTATATTTGTTAAAATAATGGTATGCTCCAATTGGCAAAGGCAGGAAAATTTTGTATTTAAGACAAGTGCCACTAGGGGGAAAGACAGGATGGATGACAAGTGTTTGGAGCACTTGGGACAAGGTTGCTAACACTGCTAGAGCGTCTTTAGTTTAGGGAGAGGAGTAGGTACTGTTACTGTACCTGAAACAGATCTAGTTTTAGACTGTTTTTTTATTGCTTTTAAACACTATTGATTTGCACATTTTGCACCTCTGATGGATTAAACATCTATTTGGAGTGCCATTCCTTCCCCTGGTGTGATTCTGCTTGTGACTGTTTGGTCCCTATCACACAATGCATTCAATGCATACATTTTGACAGTATGTGAGTTCCATTGGAATCAAACCAAGAGCCTTTGCATTCTTAGCACCATGCTCTACCAGATGAGCTACAAGCTTTAAACCATAGTATTTTGATCTCAAGTAAAGAAAGACAAAAGGAAAGACTGAAGTATGAATGTATTTCCAACTGGAACATTTGTTCTTGGGAATTGCTTGGAGTCAGTTAAGAGTGCAATGTCAACCGTTTCACATGCAGTCACCCTTAAAGAGCAGTTGCAGTGCAGAGCTATTGTGGTGGGCCACACACTTAAGTTCCTCTGATTGTGGCATACAGTGGTATCAGAAACACTCATACACTTCTGGCCACAAAAAGACAGAGCTCTGGGGACGTGAAGTTTTCTACACTGCTCAAAAAACACTCAAAGCAGATAAAGACATTTATCTTGTTTGTAGATAGCTTAAAGGGATAGTTCACCAAAAATGAAAATTCTCTCATCATTTACTCTTGCCCTCATGCCATCCCAGATGTGTATAGCTTTCTTTCTTCTGCAGAACACAAACAAAGGCTTTTAAAATAATATTTCAGCTCTGTTGGTCCTCACAACGCAAGTGAATGGAGAACAGAACTCAGAAGGTCCAAAAAGGACAAAGTCAGCATAAAAGTAATCCATAAGACTCCAAATCAATATTTATGTCCTTTTTACTACCCAACAAGTAGGCTGAATGTGAAAGTGAGTCACTTCCACACCAGAATGTGGAAGTGAAAGTGTGAATTTATAATAAAAAGGACTTAAATATTGATCTGTTTCTCAACCACACCTATCATATGGTTTCTGAAGACATGGATTTAACCACTGGAGTCATATGGATTACTTTTTATTCTGCCTTTATCACCTTTTTGGACCTTCTGAGTTCTGGTCACCATTCAGTTTCATTGTGAGGACCAGGGGAACAACAACCCATTTCCATGCAGGTATGTGTAACAAAACTTTGGGAACCATGTATCTGTCGAGTTTAGGGGGCCGCCGGAGCCCCCTTTACATGGCGCCAATATGCATTGCATACCTTGCAAATATTGTTTTTGTGCCTCTGGTGAGGATCAGCAGGACGATACACATCTTAACATTACACAGAATTAAAATTTTTGGGTGAAATATTCCTTTAAGTGTAGATAAAGACCAGAAACAAGTACCTGGCATGTTGCCTTCTGCCTTGCCACACTGAACCCATTTGCCACCTTGATACCTCCAATGGTGCTGGTCAGCAAGAACCACATCCACATATATGTTATAATGAGCCACGGGGTCCAGTGAGCTGATGTTAAAGCTGAGGAAAGGGAACATCCTCCTGTGAAAAGATAGATCATAAAACACAGTGAGATTACAGAGGAACGATATAATGTCATTACAAGAAAATATCGGTATAGGTCAAGATGTAAATACTCTATTCATATGTTACAGTGTGCAAACTATACAATGATTTTAAGGGGCATTACCTTTGTTAAAGTAATAATTAAGTAACTTTTGCAGCACAAATTGTAAAGCTTCATCCAGAACAAACTAAACTTGTCATTTGGTGCCACTAGCTCAGTAAGATTAATTTGTTCTATAACCAGCTGAAACGTTTGTTTCAAATACTTCTTGCATTATGTGCTTTTAAGACGCTTTTAAGTAAAATTTTATGACTTCTTTTGAGATACTTTGTTTATCTGAATGCGCTTATTCTGTATACTGTATATGTGGATGGTATATTCAGTAGTAATAATTATGTGGGCACAGAGATTTTGATAGAGATGGCAGTGAAGTGCAGGCTGTCTGTGAATCTTTAATATGACTATTAATAAAAGATGTTGGGAGATGCTTGATTGCCGTAGATTTCCTTGCTGGTCAGATTTTGAATCACGGGGGCAATGATGGAGAAGAGGTAACTTGGAGGTCAGTGTGTCCCAAGGCAGTGCCGTTAGCTCACAATTTAGCTGTACAAACCCCAAAACATGCAATTTCTTGCAAGGTCTGTTAGTCTAAACAACCCCAATGTTAAAAAAATGTTTCTTTGTTTTCATGTCCCTTTTTACCTTGGCAGCTCTTATGATATAATACACATTTACTATCTCACTGATTGACTGTTACGTTAAGCCTCTATTGCACAGTGTAACACACTACTTTTTCTTCACTTTGCAAGCACATGATGCTTACACTGTAAGATTGATAATTATGAAGGGATGTAAACCAATATAATATGTTTTCCTTGCCACTACATCCTGGCAGTGATTTAAAAATCTTTTTCTGACATGTTGCACAATGTAGAGGACACACTGCAACATTGTGTAACAATGTGAAATAGATATGGATGTGGTGGATATGGATTCAGTCATTGGAGATAAATGATCTCATTGCAGTTTTCATATGTTTTTTTATTCTGATTTCTTTTTAAATTATCCTTTATTAAAGTATATATATATATATATATATATATATATATATATATATATATATATATATATATATATATATATATATATATTCTTTTAGATCTTTTTAATAGTAAGTGGTTTACATTTTAAGAACAATTTAAGTGACATATTAAGCTAGGGCCAATTCGATCATATTTTCATGTAGTAGTTAATAGTTACTGTAAATCAGTTACAGTAATGTTTAGTTTAATAAAACAAATTTTAATTATTATCCATTGCTAAATCATATACCTTTTAAAGTATATACTTTTTGCAAGTATTTAAATGAATAAAAAATCTATTCTTGCCATTGCTGCACAGTTATTTATCCAAAGAAATGTAATAATGAGGCTAATTTTATGCTAGAAACATCAGTCTAACTTTTTTTTTAAAACTACATTCACACTGTATTAAAAAAATGAATAAGCACTCTTCATTCTATTCTCTTTATTAGGCTCAAACAGGCTTGATAAAACAACAGTGCACCTGACATCAGCCATGCTGACTTAATTCATCTTCACCCAATACTATGATGCTTTCAGTCTCCCTAATACACTTCAGATAAGATGTCTATAAGGACAGTCATAGCTGTCAACACACGGCTGCCACTCATTCAATAGATTCTGCAGTTTTAGGCTCTGCTGCTCAAGCTTACACACTTCCTCAGTTGGATGCTCATGTCAGGTAAAACTCAAGTGCAGTTGTCTGGTCATATCTGTGTCTGCATCATATCAATTCCATGAATTGGATACACACCAAATAATTTGTATATGGCCCAGAATGGATTTAGGTTATGAGTATGCATATTAAAAATCTCTCACTCTCCATCCTGCTATCCCCCTTGTGCTTGTGGGCTGGCGGAATGAAACTATACACCTTTTTTCCCACTTGTGAAGAGCATAAAAAGAAAGTTGACTTTTTGTATTTTCTGTAAAAGTAAACTTTAATTTAAATAGATAATTTGGGAGTTAAAGGGATAGTTCACCCAAAAATTAAATGTCATTTTGAATCATAAATTCTCCTCCCTGCTCAGTAGGGGGCGATATGCATGAAGAATGTGAATCACCAAAAACAGAAGGAGAAAGTGAAAATGAAGGAAAAAGGACTAAATATTGAACTGTTTCTCACCCACAACTATCATATCAAATGACGAGAATAAAGTGATAGCATTATGAGATTAAAGTCATAATAGTTTGACAATAAATTCATAGCATAATGATATTACATTTCGTATGAGAAAAATTCAAAATTATTAAAATAAAGTCATAGCATTGTGAGAATAAAATAGTATATTGTGTGAATAAAGTTTAATATTAGACTAAATAGAGCATCATTATCACAACGATAGAACGGATGCCGAGTCAGCAGCTTCATCAATGCAAGAGATGGATGTGGAGGACGTAATTAAATCATACTTTAGGATATGAGTTATGCAATAAAGAAATCCTTGGTCTTTTGCCTCATCAGTACAGAGTTATTAGTATCCGGACACTGCAGCGTTTATGTAGAAAATTATATTTACTCTTAATTTAATTTAAGAACCAGACAGATTTGCGCAGTCCCGCTCGGCGTTGTTATTGGGGTTTCCATCCTGGTAACTGAGGGGATGTTACCACATACAATATCTTGATATGGACAATTATTTTTCACTTCACTTGAGTGCGAGCCCATATCTTGCGCCTCCCTTGACAGGCGCCCACATGTTGAAAACTCCTGTACCAATGCACACATCATTCATTTAACAAAGAGCTTGCAAAAAGTCCCACAAATTCAGCTCAGTTGCATAGCCAAGATATCTCCTTGGTTAGTGGTGTTGTATGTAAAGACCCAGATGCTCCACTTTGCTGTTGTCCTCCACATAACTTTGATGTTACTTTCCTTTCGATCTTTTCTCGAAATATTACCACTTTAAACTCATAATGCTTATATATAAATTGCAAATTTAAATAGTTAAATTACTTGATTTTATTGTTAGTGTTAATTTCTGCTCAACGAACAATGAGATGACAACTTGTAATTCTCACCTTGATCCCCTTGTGTTTGATCCGTTTATTGTGCGCCTGACGCTTGCTTATATAATGTTCTGAACCAGTGTCAGTTTTGAGCTTAATACAATTATTATTTGACAGGTAGGGTGGTTTCCCTTTTTTCACCCTATTTGGAATGCCCAATTCCCAATGCGCTTTTAAGTCCTTGTGGTTGCATAGTGACGGAGTGACGGAATGGTGGCGGAGGACGAATCACAGCTGCCTCTGCGTCTGAGACTGTCAAAATGCGCATCTTATCACGTGGCTTGTTGAGCACATTGGCATAGACATAGCACATGTGGAGGCTTCACGCCATCAACCGCGGCATCCACACTCAACTCACCAAGCACCCCACCGAGAACGAACCACATTATAGCAACCACGAGGAGGTTACCCCATGTGACTCAACCCTCCCTAGAAACCGTGCCAATTATGTTGCTTAGGAGACCTGGCCGGAGTCATTCAGCACGCCCTGGGATTCAAACTAGCGAACTCCAGGGGTGGTTGCCAGCGTCTTTACCACTGAGCTACCCAGGCCCCCAAGGGTGGTAATTATTTTAAGTCATGGAAGGAAGAATTCTTTTTATTTTTATATTATAATATGGCCTGTGGGCTTAGCCCCAGATGACACTGAAGTCTAGTGATGCCCCTGCATGGCAACGAAGTTGTAAATTGGATATAACTTATAAATAAGATTAGTAAATGATTTTATCACAATAAAATATTAACAAACTTGTTGTTTATGTCTTGTGTCTATACATTTGAAACTGTGAGTATTTTAATGTTTATGGATTGGCCCCATTCACTTCCATTGTAGTGCCTTACTATAACCCAGATTTTAATTTTTTTAAAGAAATGGAGGGGCAAGTTGAAATGAATTATTGTGGTTATCAACATTATGCCACAAATTCTGATGACTGAGCTCAACTTGTATTGAAGCCAGAATATTCCTTTAAAGAATATTCCACTTTAGGATATAACATACAATAATTATGGACAGCCATTCTCTGCCAATGAATCATATCAATAAGCAAGGTTCTACTAATTGTCCACTAAGTGTCCACCTCAGTAACCATTATTTTCACTGCATGTTTTTTCCATACAATGAAAGTGAATAGCTTCTGAGGCTAACATTCTGCCAAATTTTTTTTTGTATTCCACAGATGAAAGAAAGTCATATGAGGGGGAGTAAATAAAGACAGAATTTAGTTTTTTTGGGTGAACTATCCCTTTAAGAGGTTTTTCAGTTTTATTTCAGTTTCAGCTGTAGTTCACTTTCACTTTAAGTAGGGTAAAGGACGTATGTCGAGTGATCAGAATACGGAGGAACTCTTTGCTATGGAGCAACATAACACAAGCTGATGGCCAGCCCACCCACAGGCAGCTGTAATCAATCATCATTCTCGGATAGAACCCTGGCATTGTGAAGGCTTGTGGTGGTGAAGAGACCGAACAGGTGAAGGGTTTCTTCTTCCACATCAGTTGTCAATATAAGTGAAAACAGAAACCAGAATCATCTCTGTATCATTCTACGCTCTCTGCCTCCTATTTCTGACTTATAACCATACTGTCTGTGGCAGTCACTTTCCTCATCTGACTGAGCTTCAGAAATTGTCATACTTATTTAAAATGAGACATTTATAAGAAATCAGTACCCGGAGAGGGGGAAACCAGTGGGTTCACCACTGAAAGGAATGTTTTGCATGAGTAGGAGGCTAAGGTTCACGACAAAAGTTAGAGGTTAACCTTTGGAAACTTATCTGCCACTCCTTGACTCAGTGATGGAGACATGAACATGGCAGTAGGTGGTTGCCAAACAGAAATGCCTCCTCTGCTGTCTAGGACTCTCTTCAGTACTCATAAGGAATGCATATTTTTTAGTAAAATAGAGAGTGGACTCTTCTCCTTGAGTGCATTCTCTGATTCACCAGTATAGGAAGGTCCAGTTTATGTCTCCCAATGAGCCCTTAATCTTACGTGATTGAAACATGCCAGTCCATGGCTTTTTTTACACAGCTTTATGGAAGTTTTAAATGTAAAGGTAAAATACAAAGGTGACGTGAGCACGTTGGGATGTACAGTAAGCATGGCATGTTTATGCGGTTCTTGTAGTTATTATGTGAATGTGGTTATGTTCAGAAACCACAGTATAATTGCTGATGTTAGAGAATTGTCATAGCTGTACCGAGGAGCTCGAAGCACTGCTGCTGAAAAACAGTGGCTTGAAATGGAGCAGCCAGCAACCACATATTCATTCCTCATAACAAACAGTCCCTTTGATCTTGATGTTGTTCTGATGATCTGCTGCTGACACAATGTGTCTGTTTCTATTACAGCAACTTGTTGGGATTCACTTAGGAAATTATGTACACAGCGATCAATCTGGTCTGTAATGAGCAGTGACAATTCATCAAGCAACACAGTTTGTTGCTTCTGAGGTCTGGGTTTTTGCAGCAAGACTGCATACTCCATGCTACCATATACAGCTAAACAGGAAGTGATTTGTTAGTTGAAAAAAAGAAAGAAGAAATCTCAAAGGCTAAAACAGACAAAAATATCTCCACGCCTTTATAGCAGAGAACTGGCAGAGAGACCTTGAGTTGTGCAGGAGAGAAAGAGATGGCTTTTTATTTAAAAGCCTGGACAACCGCAATAACGTTAATAAATATATAAATATTAGGGTTAATCTATAAAATGGCCATTTGTATTATTTTACCTATTGCTAGAATTAAGCGAGGGCAAGCGAGGGCAAATGATGGCCACAATAAATTAATAATACTCAACTTTCTGCTGTGCTGCACTTGAATGGATTTAACTTGTTGTGCGGTATTCCACTATACAATGAGGGGATAATGAGAGAGTTTGTGAAGGAATAAATATCTGTCCTAAGAATTAATCTGCTCCTATTGAGTGATTTAGGCAACCTGGACTCATGACAAGTCATTATAATAGTACGAGATGGTGAAATCGTATGAGTAGGCGCAGACAAAAATGTATGATTTTAACTCCAATTGAGAAAAATAAATGGACCAATGAACTATGTTACTACAAAGTTGAACCCCAACCAAACCTTAACCTAACCATAAAGTCTAACCCCTTACCCAAACCCTAAACACCACAATGATTCTAGTATGAAAATTACTTTTGTGTGCCACAGAAGAAAAACATATAAAAGGTTATTGACCAACATGGATCACATGGGAAGTTGGCAAGTTGTTTCTGAGAGTTTCAGTAACCTGGGATCGGCGAATTTATGCCGAATTACTGGCAAGCGCTTTTTCCCATCAGACATTTTTGCACTGGTTTAGATGTGTTTACCTTGTGATGCGACCAGAAGCATGTTGCGTCAGCTGTGTGGGAGACATGGATTCGCATCCTGCATTGAAATCAGAAAGTTGTTGCATTCACATAATCAGTGACGAGCGCGATTCGGTGGTTGCATTTCCCCCCTCAACATTACATTTTCACTCCTCCCATGGTTAGGTTTAGTATTAAGATTTGGGTTGGGGTTTCAGTTTATAAAAAATGTATTTATCTTAACTATATTACATCCTGTACAGCTGAAAACAACTCACTTAACAACTCACTTTTGACACCCCTCCATGGACACGTGCCTATACGCCTATCAACACTTACTGCTTTGACCACTGGGGGCAGTGTTTCATATTTCGGTAAGCACAAACTGATTTTAGCTAAAGTAAAGTCATCCTACTGTTTCCGATTTCACCATGAGATCAGTCTATATTGACACACATTTGACAGTCATTTGTATGGCTTGAATAAATATGAAATGAGTTACAAAATGTGTTCACTGATGTTTCCTTTCTGAAAATAAAGTGTTGGATAGGTGACTAGCTAAAATGTGATGCCTATATAGTATTCATTTGAAATTCTGTTTGCTAATTAGTTGGTCTCTGAATCAAAGTCATACCCTTTTGTGCGAGCTAAGTCCTACAATATCTTCTTGTAGTTAATATTATGAGTTGTCATGAGATTATTTTGGATTTATATTTAAACTTGATGAAAACGTCATACCTTTTGTGGTGTTTCATGAGACATGTGAAGCTCCATTGAAGCAGAGTGCAAGTTTCTTTTACACTTTAAGCAGAGACCCATGACTCTTAGCGTGGCGTACAATAAAAAATGTAACTGGTACAGTAGGAACCAACAAAGAACCTACTGACTCACATCTCCTACACAAGCACCTGAGTATAGCCCAGGCCACAGAGGAGTTATTAAAGAATATCAGACTTTTTTTTCCAACAACCAAATACATTTGTCACATGTTGAGAGACATTAGTTCCTCTTTTCAGGCATATGGTGTAGACGCATTTGACATTAGATAGCCCCCAAAAAATTTTTGTTTTTCCTTCACTTATATTTATCAGCCAATGAACATGCAGAGGTATAAATCTAAGCCACCATCAGTAGTAGTTTAATTTTCCTTCTCTGTGACGTTCTGTGGATTTCAGTCCTGTTATTATTAACGTTTAGTGCAATCTTGTTGCATTATATGGATCCTAAACTACCATTAAAAGAAGACAAGGCACACCTACACCAATCTAAGTTTAGAGGTGATAGTGGCCTCATGCCTGTTTAAGTTTGTGAAACTTGTTGGCAGGAGTGAGGCTAGGGGCCAGTTTTAGAGTTCGACTTGAAAAGGGCCAAAGGCTTACGTCTCAGGCTGTGGGCCTTACGGTGCATTTCAAAGCCCTGACTCGGACTGCACCTCAACTTCTGAGGAAATGCGCTTCAGTGCGCTCACAGGGTACCAGACCAGAGGAGAGACAGAGCAAAGAAAATGTGAGAAAGAGAGAGAGAGAGAGAGAGAGAGAAAGAGAGAGAGTAAGCAAGAGAGAGGAAGAAACTGACTTCCTTCATTTCCTGCACTTCAAAGCTACCTCCACTGATGTGTATGGCCATCAGAGTTTCAGTGGTGCTCAACCAACTTTGCCCCCATGCACACCACCCCCTCCTCCTTACTTTTCCACTTCCTGTCTTGGGCAGAATTACCTGACACTCATTGGCAATGAGAACCACCACCTCAAACTCTCAAACAACCAATAAAAATAAACCTGCAGTTGTAATGCACTTGAAATCATCCGTATCAGGATGTAAAAACACAGATAATAATAAGCATCAAATGGCAGTTAATGTATATAAATTAACTGACTAAAATTGATGCTAAAGTCTGCCAAAATATGATTCATGGTAGGATCATGGTAGCACTACTGAAAATATGCCGTATGAAAACATGTGATCTCAGTATGGTTTTCCCGTTATAACAAGTGGAGAATATCAGTCAAGTTTCACAATTGCTGTAAATATTTAATACAATATAATCTCACAAATACAAGCTATTCAGTGGTGAAATGAATAGCCTTTGTTATTCAAACATATGGGTGATTTGAAATAATTGCATGTGTAACATAATGAGATATAAAGTCTTTGGTTAATGGTAAATTAATGAATGACTTATGGACTCTTGTTGTAAGAACAGGTACAACATTCTGCCAATAAACTGCATACTACTTTTGCAACATTCTCATTCTTTTTCTTTTTTTTCTTTCATTCTTTTAATTAAGTTCTGCATGTTGGTTCATTTCTGCAATTTAATGAACTAAAAGCAAAGTACGTGCAGCTGTTTATGTGTTCATAAAAAGAATGTACAACTTTTTACAACTGCGCTGACCACAGTTTGCAAAAGGTTTCAAGACACATGCTAGTACTACGGTCTCATCAAATAATGTGCATTCATTTGTCACGCTAACGCACTAACAATGCACAACTGCATACACATGTTAAAGTGTAAAGACCTTTTTGCTGCAAAAGCTAAAAAAAAGAATCCATTAAAATTGAAACTAAATGAATAGGCCTACCCAAACATTTAAAAACATGTAGCATAGGATTCATTTTGATATGGTGCGTATAAGGATGTATGTACAAAATAAAGACAGAAATGAGTGATGAGTTTTAAAGTGATATCAGGGTCAGGATTTATATACTATAGACTGTAATTTGGTGTTGCATACAGTACAGCAGTTCATGGAATTCTAAACATTTGTACGCTTTTCCATTTCCAGCCGGCAATGGCAAATTTCCAAAGGTCAAACTCTGACTCATTTAATTTTGTGAAAACAAAGAGCCTAAAATGCAATATTACATGTATAACTTTCTTATTTCTTAAAATCTAGAATATATATATATATATATATATATATATATATATATATATATATATATATATATATATATATATATATATATATCTCCTGCAAAGAATAAAACTGAACCTTTCTAATGAGATTAGAAAAACTCCCTGATGTTTTCATTCTTTAATTTATTTAAATAGAAATAATTTTTGGTAATAGGTGTGGTCAGCTTAGATATTGTTCACAATTTTTAATTGGTTAGATATTATTAATTCAGCATGATTTGTTTCAATATGTAACGAAGATTGTGCGACAAACATTGAAATCAAACTTGGTCAGGAGTGGTTAGTATTTTAATGTTAAAACATCAACATTAGTCATTTGACGTTTTAATGCTTATCATGTAATGACTGTATGAGTCGTATGTCTTGAAAACAGATTTGAAATGGAAATGTGGCATATTTGTAGATTAATCATCACGGACGTCAGTCATCATAGACATTAATACTCGATGACCTATCAAACGTCCCCACAAGCGCTTTCCTCCTTCTCTGGGGTCTAAAGGGACCAAAAGCATTTTATACACAATGCAAATGACACAATGATTTCAACTGATAGTGTTTTCTTAGCAATGATTATTCATTCCATAAACCTAATCAACTCTGATGATGTTCCGTCAACATTTTTCATCTTTATTAAAAAGTCAACCACATTTCAGTGGATAACAGCACTTCTCTAAAACTCCTGTTCAAATTGTTTCAAATAATGAGTTAACTTCCACAAAGGTAGGTTACTGCGAATAAATTGGACATAATTGCCAACAGCATTTGTTTACTTTGACAACAACTGAAACCATGTCGCGGTCTGCTGAAGAAAAAAAAAAGATTTCAGAATCAGATCAAATGCCGTTCTGCCTTTCCATGTATTCATCTCTCGCTTTAATTAAGCTTCTAAATTTAAGAGACACGACAAAGGCTCGATTTCATGCCCACC
This sequence comes from Xyrauchen texanus, assembly GCF_025860055.1. Lineage (NCBI taxonomy): Eukaryota > Metazoa > Chordata > Actinopteri > Cypriniformes > Catostomidae > Xyrauchen > Xyrauchen texanus. The sequence goes on from NC_068315.1 coordinate 13,087,876, forward strand.
TGCCCTGGCTGGCACTGCGCTCGCGCTGCTTTATTCATCGCGCGCGCCAAGTGATTTTCCCCTGCATCACTTCAAATACATAAACTCTGCATTAAGTATATCTGGGACACCTTGAGTTAATCATAAATATGAGCAACAGATATTCATACAGGCTGTAGGGGGTCTTGTCAATGCAAAATTACAAGTTTCTTACAGTCACAAGCGTGACAAGTTGTTGATCCACAGTTGTCACCAAGCGCAGAACTTGTAAACATGTGCATTGAACCTTTGGGGCGACAACTTACAAATTACAGTCTACTTGACAATTATTCTTATCATGTAGCCTAATAAAGAGTCGGCTATTTGGAGTATATTAAGGCGTCTTACCGTCCCTGTTTCGTTATGATCATCTCTGTTTGATATTTGTGGAACTTCGCCCAGAGCGGGTAATTGTTGAGGACCACCTGGGTCTTCCCCGACACCTGTAGACCAGGTAAAGAGTACATCGGTGCTCGCGGGTACCCGTGCTGAAAAGGAGCCGTGTAACCGTCTACGCCGCCCGGGTAAACTTCTTTACCGTTCGTTGAATATGCATCCGCTCCTGTCGCAACATAAGACTGTCCCGTCCCACTCCGGGTGTTAAAGTGACAGCTGCCGAGCGGAGCCGGTGAGTAAAACCTGCCCGTCTGCGCTCCGAATCCGCCAGAGACACTCTGATGCTCAGCGTGGAACGGCAAAGACAGACTGTCCTGTCCGTTTGGAATCGAGTCCTGGTAGTAAAACCTGGTGTCTTGGATGCCCATTTTCAAGTCCGGTAACTCCCGGTTGCGGTGCAGATGGCTGTTTAATTCTGCGTCTTTAGCGAAACTTTGCGCGTCTGTTCCATTCAACATATTGAGGTAAAAATGTCTGCCTATGCCGCCCATCTGCAGCACCAGTCCGAGTTTACTAACGGTGTCATAGGTTTACTGTCCTTGTTCTTTAACATTTAAAATAATAATTCATAAGACTGTAAACAAGCTCTACATAAATGCAAACAATCTCTAGATAAACTTCTGTGTCCTTTCTCACAAAATTTCCAGTCTAAATAACTTCTTTGAACTATCTCAATATGTTGAAGAATCTGGCACTGTGTATTTTGAATATAGGAATCGGATGATTCAAACACATGAAAAGACTCTATGATATATCCATATCTCGAGTGGTAATTGGTCCGGAGGTGGGCTTTAAACTCACACTGGGCGTGATAGGCTTAATACATGAGGACAGGGCCTTCCCTTCAGGGGCTTCAGTTCTCTCTTTGACGCTCGCTTAATAGAATTGATCATCATCGTTATAATAGATAGAATTATAGGCTATACGCTTAACTTGTTTGGCGCTTTAAGATAATTTAGCCCAGCTATATAAATTCAAATAGCTTGAACCAAAACAATTTTAGTGTTCTCACTCTATAACTAACTGTGAATAGATGGGTTTAAAACGATATAACTGTCCGTTTTATAGTTGTATAGATATTTTGTAGCATTTAACCTATTTAACATATTCTTTAGATAAATAATATACATATGTATGTGTTCGCTGTATAATCTGTTAGGTAGATAAGCAGGTTAAGTAGTTTTCACCCACTTTTAAATATTTGTTATCTTGCCGAGAGTATGGATGTTTTGACATAATCTTCATCAAGGTTAATTTCAATCAAGCACAGCACTGGATCAGTCTGTTATTATAGGAGCATTTTTATTTTGGAATTTGCATATTAACTTATATACAGTATAAGCAAATAAGTACAGTGATTTCTGTCTGTCCAAGAAAATGTTTCAGCTCAACGTGAAAGATCAAAGCACCTGCTGCGACTCAGGAAAAGTTTATGCAATGTAATCACACTGCCTCTGTAATCTAGATAATTAAAAAAGAATGTGTCATACTTTAATATTAAACAGGCCTATTAATAAAAATATGCATTGTTAAAAAAATCCATCATCATTATTTCATAAAACAGAGATTCTAAAAGACATTTGTCTAAGGCTTGCAAACTTTAAACTCTAAATTTTAAACATGAAACCTATAGTCTTGTGTTGTTGGCCATTACTTTTTATACAGTTAAAAAAACAATACAATTGTATTTAAATAAAAATAAAAGAAAATACAAGAGTGAATTATAAAATAAATAATAATAAAAAAACAATCAATAACCCATTCCATCCGGCAACTTACTCAAACAAGTATTAGTACGCACGCATGCACACTCACGCAGATCAGTGTCCCCCAGTGCAGGTATGACACAATTGCCTCTCCGCACTATAATTTCTCTAATTCCATTTCCTGTGTCTCTCCTAGCAAGGTGAACTCACAAGGTCGCCAACTGAACTCATTGGTGTTGACACCCTGGATGATAGCGTATTGTACCCCGTGACACATTCACCAGGCCTGGCAGGAATCCTCTCCATGTGCCCTGTGGGGGTGACCAGCACCTCTTAGGCCCTAGTTAAGCTGCTCTGCCGCAGGCAAGTTCACCACAACACAAATTTGAAACACAAGCAGCTCTCAAATACTGTATCAGCAATCACACATAGCACACTAGACTCTCAACTTAGTGCCCTGCAGTCTTTAAATGCATTTATGCAACGGCTATGAATGCCACACATTCTCACATCTAGCTGGTGCAGTTGTCACAGGTGTATGGCAGTTCTCTAATCACTGTGTGTAGGAGGAGAGATTTTGCATTTGTCTGGAGAAGGATCTGTTTGCAGCTGTATGTAAAAGTGGGGCTTTTGTTGAAGTAATAACACATGACAATCAAATTATTTGGTTCTTTGCTGAATTTGACATGGGTAGGCCTATAAATAATCTTTCTTGTGAGCACAGTATCGGTAGCACATAAATGTAAGCATTTCAGTGATATTATCATTGAGATTACAGTAGTGACTTGTTTTATACAAGATCTTATCCCCAGTCATTTGTAAGTCTGCCATATTACCTAAACAAGAGAGCAGTAATGATATTAATGAGTCACATTGATAGCTATGGCCAGAGAACACAGGAAATGTTTTGGCATGAATCCATGACCAAGACTGTGCTGTATTTTATCAAGAAGTTGATAAAACATTCTAATGGTGAGATATTTCTGTTGTGTTTCTGAAAGTAGAGCACTCCTAAAATCATGTCTTTTCAGTTGAAGTTCAATAAGAGAGAGTGATCTGAAAGATTGCTAGATTTCTTTATCACATGTCGTCTTCCTGTAGTTTGGGGGTTGTCAGTTTTCATGTGGTGGGGTAGTGTTGCGAAAAGTAATTCTGACTCATCCTGTGTTGCACTTTTTCTATACATCTGAGATTTTCCATCAGTAAAGACTACACTGCGAAGCAATATACCTTCGATTCTGCATGGCTTTAGGCATCTTTGATAGTTTCACAGTCTCTTTTTCTTTCTACAACAGTGTGTGACTCTTGTCTAAGCGTTACAGAGGAAAGAGAAGGACATAGTGCCTAATTGCAGTCCTCACTGAAATTTGAGCGTGGCTAATGATCCTATAGACTTAGACCATGCCTGAACTCCATCAGTCATGTTGTGCTGTATCCATGATGTCAAACCAGCACTTGTAAAATGTCAAGTATCACTTTCTATTCCTATTGACTTCATTTTGGACTTTTTCCTCAGATAAAAAACAATAACTTAAAATACCTAGCCCAAAATAGACCTATATTAGTGCAGGTGACATTGCATGTTGTTTAACTGTCCTCAAAGGAAAAAGGCTGATCATATTCTCTTATATTTTTATAATTTGGCTTATCTTACATTTATAAAATCTTATTTATGATATTTAAGTATTTCATATTTGATAATAAGTAAATTGTCCTGTGGTGGACTGACCTGATAATATGATATGTGAAATAGAGAAACATTTTAAAATGATTTGTGGATAGAAATACAATTCTAATATATTGGCATTGTCAAATTATTGTCTATTTTTTAAAACAATTGGTCATGAATTTACAAATAACCTTACAAATACAAAAAAGAACATTTTGAAAAAAGACAATCTTTTGGAGTGACTCACTTTTTCTAAATGGGTGATCAGAATCCACATTATAGAACGATAGAAATTCAGCATTAATAAGCATAAAATAAGAAAATGTATTTAAAATAATAATAAAAAAGATTTACTCACCTGTGGTCGATGGCATATCTAAATGTTTGAAAGAAAATATTAATTTCTTGAAATGTCTTGCAGTGTGAGTCCTGCAGTGTAACATGCTACTGTAGACTGCTTCTAAGGCTACATTAAACAGAATTCAGGTTGTGTTATAAATATTGTGCATACAGTTTTTATGAGCTCAAATTAAATGTGAGACCACAATTAAATATGTGTACTTTGGAAAATTCACATGTCATACCGCAGGGCCATTGCAATTAACTAAATCATAAAGTTGATTAAAAGTGGTGAAAAAGTTAAAGAAAAAAACAGTTCTAAAATATACATTTTCTGATAACACTTTAAAGTAAGGCTGTTTGTTAACATTAGATAACTACATTAGTTTACATGAACTAGCAATGAGCAATACATATTTATCTTAGTTAATGTTAATTTCAACATATACATTTTTATAAAGTGAAAAGTTAACATTAGTTAATGAATATATTTTCATAAATTAACATTAACCAAGATTCATAAATGCTGTAGTACTATATTGTTAATTGTTAGTTCATGATATCTAATGCATTAACTAATGTTAAAAAATAGAGCCTTATATTAGTGTTACCCAAATTCCAATATAGAAATATAAATATTTTGGATAAAATTCTTCATGTTAAAAAAGTTACCAATAACGTGTGAAACTCCATTTTTGATGCTATTGGTGATATCTGTGTCTTAATTTGTGGGTTTATCATGAGGGAAGTGGTTGAGAACATGAGTTGAACATGTCGAATAATCACTGTGTGAATAACTCTGATTAGAGAGACTAAGTGGCATATGTTTCTTCAACCTAGCTCTTACACTAGGCCTTCCTGTCAGGCACAGGGACCTAATTAACGCAGCATATGCTTATGTGAATCCCGACTTTGGGTGTGAAAGAAAGCTTTTGGGAGGCACCACCTACAGGGGCTGTGAACATGGTGCATGGGGGGTTGTTGGAATGGTGAGGAAAGGCGGCGGAATTAAAAGGTGTAGAGAGAAAGCGTTAGAGGAGTGAGAGACAGACAACTAGAGTGAAGGAAAAGAAGAGAGCAGAGGAGGTCTCACTTAGTGCTCTGCAGAATTCTCACCCGATATCACAAGATCTCTTGGAGAAGTGCAGATGTATTCCACTGCAACCCTAGATACAAGCAAACTGCCAGTTCCTTAGTTTATAATTAGCTGCTAATCAATGCTGAGTCTCTTGGAATGGGGAGAAGACTTGTCAATGTCCATAAGGTCTTTCAATTAGCAATTTAGAAATTTACATGTGCCACTAATTGCCAAATATTTCAGTTAACTATGGGCATTAACACCTACGTTTTTATAATGACAATAAAGACGGTTTCATCTTGGGGGATTTTCCACACTAACATGCACATTCATTTTTTAATGTGTCTGCTGATGTTGTTGTGGGATTTACATTCTCCAGCCAGCCTCTGAACCCCGTGTCACCTCCATAAACACACTGACTGTCTGCAAGCTTGAGGCGCTAGGTTGGACATTCTTGGGCATGTACTGTATAAGAGATGTCATATTACCAGGGCTCCAGATGTGACCTTTCCTATTCAGCCACTGTTCAACAGAGGCAAAACAGAGAAATCTGTATTCAGCTTTGTGTGAATGTGATACTCAAGGACCAGGTTGCAATTTTTAACAAAACTGCAAAAAAAAAGAAAATGTCTATCAGTGAAACTTAAAGGAATAGTTCAACAAAAATTATATATTTTTGATATATATATATATATATATAAAATAGATATAGTAAACAAACTTTGAAATTCTGCTGGGTCTCTAAGGGTTAAACTGAGTTGCTTTGTTTAATTTTACAATATGTGTCTCATCAGAGTAGTGCTTTTGACAGTAATACAACACAACACTGTCAACTTTCAAAATCACTTTTGTCCCTCGACATCCACCGTACATGTAATCTCTCTGGCACCAAACCAATTACTTCAAAATGAAAGTAATTTCATGATTTGTAATCAGAAAGCTGCAGGACTGAACCTGGTTACTTCAGGTTCAGTCCTGTAACCTTCTGATTGCAAGACTGTAGGACACTGTGGATTATAATGTCTGCTATAGTGTCCACCAGTCTGGGGAGGGCTCATGAAGATGCGATGCCAAGCTGTACTTCATCTGTTCTATAGAGTTTACAAGTCTATTTGAAAAAAGAAGACAGCTGTGCTCTCTCACATTCCTTGAGCTTGCATTTCTGGCCCCAAACAATCCCCCAAAAAGCATGTGCTTCTCTTATTGGGTGAAGGACCATTCAATCCCCTCTCTTCTAATGTCAGAATTGGGCCCCCCACTGTTGCCCACTTGGCGAACATTAAGGAATCATCACCACTGTCATGTCTACACTGTCACACAGGGGTCAGCGCATGTGGAATCAATAGCCTCTTGGGAGCAGACCAGCGGGGCTGCTGGGAGAAAGCTGACTCTAAAAGATGTTTGAAACTGCATGAGAGGGCTGATGTGCCCTACCACGTCGGATGTGACTGAAATCATGAATGAGCAATAGTGCGTCTGTATCTGTTGGCTCGTGGCCTGGAAAATGTGGGCCAGTGTCAAGTCTCAATTGCGTTGGTGAGCCCTGACTGCCATAAATCACTGCAAAAGCCCATTAAATTCACTTTCGCATATGGGCTGTAACAAGGCAATATGAGCATGAGTTTTGTATCTTAATACTTGTGGGGGGACAGTGACAGGAGGAGAACTAGACAGAGAGACAGTGTGGAAAAAGACATCAGTGCTTGTAGAGTACAAATGGGTTGTTGCTGGGCAATGTGTTAGGCAAGGATATAACTGAAGACATGTAAAGGGTTAAGAGCAATTATTATTGGGCACTGTTTAAATAATACAAGCTCTTAGGCAGATGTAAAAGTTGTTTTCTTTTACATAGCCCAAAGCATACTAGGTTTAAAAAGCTGACTTCTAATGCAGTTTAATTAAAAAATAATTTTTGAATCTGTTTGCATTTAGACATTTGCAGCCTTGAGTAAATCACCAGGGTCAGAATTTTGAAGAGGGTCTTGGTAAAAAATACCACCAAAAATGACCACAAATAATAAAATAATTCTTCTGTTTGTTTTTATTTATTTATAACATCTAATAAGGTTCTTAATACTCTATTATAGTCCTAGTTATTAGAATAGGATATATTAGGGCATAAACAATAAATTAATTCTTAGTGTAACAGGTAATACATTCTTAAATAAAATCTTACTTGACATAAACCGATTACATAAATGCTTACATTATTTAGTTTCATTCCAAGATCAAATTTCAAACACATATTTGAGAAACTGTAGGGGAAAACAATGGCTGATGCGTCAGACCTTCAGTGAAATGATAATTACTATAAACATAGTTATCTAAATATTTTATAATTGTATTATATTATATTATATTATTGCAGAACTACAGTAATATTGATATTTGTACTGTTATACCTTAAAACTTGTGGAAGGGTGGGGTGGGTGGGTTTGTATATGGATGGCTGGCATGCTGGACGGACGGACAGACAGACAGATGATAGATAGATAGATAGATAGATAGATAGATAGATAGATAGATAGATAGATAGATAGATAGATAGATAGATAGATAGATAGATAGATAGATAGATAGATAGGCACAGGTGAATTTATTGCTTAATCTAAAATTAAAGATTTAAGAAAATATCTAGAAAAAATATATAATTAAAGTTTGTTTTACATGGTCAGTGTAAGCCACATGGAACATATCTCTCAACTCATCAAAGTGTTACTTTTTATTATTAATTTTCATTTGCATAATGCCATTCACAAACAAATAATAATGATAAAAAGTTTCAAAGTTTCTCCCTTCTCATTTTACTTTGCTTTGTGTGCTTGAGGGCCTGATTCTTAAATTATTGTAATAATGTTTCAATTGATTGAATGATTGACAGACTAAAACATGCAAATGATGAATTAATTAATTTAGGGATGGTGAACAATCCCAATGATGGACAGGTGCCCTTTCTGCCTGTGAAGCCATATAAAGTGCAAAGGACTTAGGCATAAAGACCAGGGCAGGACCTTCATAATGGCGTATGCTTGGAGTGTAAGGGTGAATGTGTCTGTTACTCAATTCACCCTCTAGGATTTGGCCTTGGCCACTCCTGCTTTTAAACCATGGCATGAAGCAGACATTGATGTGTATATGTGTATATGTGTGTGTGTGTGTGTGTGTGTGTGGGTGAGCATAATTTACAGTATTCGTGTGCCTGTGAGTGGCAGCAGGAAAAGGGGGGCTCAGCTTAAGGGTGGCCAACACCAGCACAAAGAGGCTGGGGGTGGTGGGTGTCATGGAGGCTTTAAGCGGCCTTCCATGTGACAACAGCTTGCCAACCAGAGGTCTTGCCTGAGCGCTCTTCTATTTCAAATTCAACCGGTTTTATCAGTACCAATCATTTGAATAATTTATTTTTAGTGGGATATGGACTGCTTCCTTAGGCAGTGGCTCGCAGTGGCCTGCTAATGAGTGTCAATCGGCTGGCTTTTGCAATTTTACAACAGACACCTCATCTGACAAATGCAGGGATACAGTCAAAACGCATCATTCCTTTTGACACAGAGCTGAGGCGCAGTGTCATGCTCAGTGAATGTTCTGAGAGCGTGTAAGCTTTTGTTGTGAGGATGTTTAAATAAATTCTTTAAATAAAAAGGTCAGACCCCTTTTTGGATTCCTTGTGTCAGATTTTTCATATCCTGATTTTTTCATAACCTGTGAAAGCAATGCAGACAGATGTGTCTGTTGAGGGGTTTTTGTTAAGAGCAGCACTGTAAGTGCAGCAGTAAGCTAAACCTGTATATCCAGTCAGATATTTTAGGTCAAATGGCACAGTAACACATACAGACGTGTCTTTTAAAGATGTCTGGGCAACAAGATTGTCTGCTCAGCATCCTCTAAGTTTGGAGTCATATCATGAAATAATTTAAATTAGACAGTTTTTGCAATGCCTTTATTTGACAGGTAAAAACTCAGTAACCAACCAACCAACTAGAGTAAATACAACTGTATTTAAATAGCATACCGATACATAATAACGTTTTTCCATCAAAGTTACTATCTCTTGATGGATGCTCTGTTTTTGATCACTTTGATGCATTTATCTTGGTTTCCACACACTTTGATCTTTCAGCTTCTGTAAAAATGGACTCAGGCTCTTAAAAATTACAAGCAATCGATATGCTGGTTTGGAAAAGCATAGATATGGAATATCTAGATAGCAAACTTGACTGGATGCATCCACAGCTTAAAGGGATTGTTCACCCAAAAATTTAAATCCTCTCATTATTTACGCACTCACGTGATATCAAAGGTGTGTATGACTTTAATCTTTCTCCAGAACACATTTGAAGAAAAATAGAAAAATATCTTAACTCAGTAGGTCCTTAAAATGCAAGTGAATGGAGATATGACGATTTTTCTAATGACTTCTAAAGTGACATGATCACATTTGGTGATCATGACTTATTTGAACTAAATCATAATTCCGTTCTGCAGTGGAATACACGTGTGACGTAATAGCGTTGGCATTTTAAACACGTGAGAACTGAGGCAGGTGTGTCACAGCCGGAAGAGCAGCACTGTTCACAAGTGAGTAGGAGGAACACTGTACAGTAGCTTGGTTGGTCTTTGTGTAGATCTGTATTAATCTGTTTCTTTACTCAAAATGGTGCGTTTGTGTGATTATCCTGGATGTCTCAACAGAGTGGAGCATGTGAAATTACATTTGTATCCATGGCAAAGGAATAGTCACAAGAGAGACCGCTTAGACTCCACACTCTTCTGAAACCAACGGAAGTGATGGTTTACAGTTAAAAAGTACTTAAATATTGATATTTTTTTCACACCAAAAGTGGTCATATCACTTTAGGAGACATTAATTTAATCACTGGAGCCGTATCGATGATGTTTATGCTGACTGTCTGTGATTTTTGGAGCTTCAAAAGAGAAAGCTCCCTTCACTTGCATTTTAAGGACCTAAAATAGACGTTTTTCTATTTTTCTTCAAATGTGTCCTGGAGAAGAAAGAAAGTCACCTGGGATATCACGAGGGTGACTAAATAATGACAGAATTAAAATTTTTGGGTGAACTATCCCTTTAACCATCAAGGGACGGTTTTGGAAGATCTTTATGTAATCACAAGGCAACTTACTGTCATTACACTGACAAAAACTCTGTAACTAATGCAGCCTACTGTTGTGTGAACTGGCAAAGCATAGACTGTATTAGATATATATTAAAAACTTATCTCAAACTTATCTTATAACATATCTTTCTCAACTTGGCAGTTTACACAGTGTTTTAAACTAAAGAAAAAATATTATTGCATTTTGTATTTTTTGTAAGTTTTATGTATTTTCATTTATGAATCCACAGGTAGGCTATTTATATTACAGTAATACTAGTATTTTTGCACACCCAAAAAAGTTAAATAAAAAAATCACGTTATAGATTTTCTGTTTTGAATGGCACAATTTAGCCTATTTCATAGGACTATTGTACCACTTTAGAGCATTTAGCAATCTTTGATTGTCTTCTTGTTTAAAAATAAAAATGACAGTTGTTTTATACTTGTAGCCAACATAGTTAATTTAAGGTATAATGTTATTGCTGTTAAAGTTAAAATGATCTAAAATAACCACTGGAAAGGATTGAAGGTTTGATATTTCCTTTGAAGTGTTTGCAGCCAATCAATTTGCATATTCACTCTTTGCCTTAAATTAGCTCTGTTTACAAGTAGAAATTGCATGTGGGTTGGTTATAGTGATGTTTGTTTCGTGAAAGATTCATTTGAGTCGAATCTTTTACATTTGACTCCTTTGAATAGCTCAAAAAGAATCAAAAAGTGGTATGAGTTATCTGTTTTTCTAATCAGAAATCTGAAACAAACATTGTGTGTTGCCAAGTGTCCAATGGAGAAGAGAAGAAAACGTGCATGTAAGTTTTAATCTGTGTTTTGACTTTGAATTCATTTGAAACCTTTTGGCTAAAACAGAACGTTGTGAAATAATGATAAAGTTATGTGCGATTAGTCTCCCGCCTTTCCAGGAGACCTGGGACTAGTGATGGGTCATTCATGAATGATTTGTTTATTTTGAACTAAACTTTTATGTGAATATTTAAGAAAATAATTTTAAACAAATATTAGCGAGGTAAATTACAAATGATTGTAAAGATTTTTGTGGCCCGTTTCAACTTATCGCCATCTGTTCGGCCAGTTCGGACCCGTTTTGCGGCTGGCCCACCGAGAAAAGTTTCAGTTATCCCTATGGCCAGTCCACCCCTGGTTACAATGACAAGCACCACTATACATTCACATTTCAGCACTGTTGCACAGACAGTAACCCTCTTAAGCAGAACTTAAAGCATGTCATCACATGTTCATGTTAAGTGCAGTTTTGGGAAACGCACGTAAAACATAACGAACATTCGTAAAACCTTTCCTAACCGCTAAGGGCTGGGTTTACCGAAGTACTAAGTAGGACATTAGTAGCACTTAAGTAGTACTTAATCTCTAAGAAATAATGATGGCTTTAGTAAGACTTTGGTTAACTATCTTCTTTGTTAACCAAATATTAATTATTTATTAGGCACATTTATTTAAGTTTTAAACTGCATGATCACATTACTCATGTATGTCTTCTTAAATAGGCTGTTTAATAAGAAGACATTTCTTTATATTGCCATTACAATTATGCTTATCAAAGAAGTCTAATATAATTTTATACTGTAATATGTGTCTTGTAATTTAGATCACGTCACGTGCAGACTGCAGAGACTGCCTACTGATTTCATAGTGCCTTTTTCAACACTTTTCTATCCTCTGAAATAGTTGATATTGGCTTTCCAATTACAAAAATACATTAATGCAATTTATTAAATGTCCCATTGTCTTTGATAAACTGTGAAAGATGCCAGAAAGATATGTTTAAGTGCACTTAATGGACTTAAGAGCTGTTCAAATCTCTCCTTAATTTAGGAAAGTTTTTTACGAACTACTTGAATAAAATGCTTTTGGGAAATGCATCTTAGAGATTAAGTACTACTTAAGTGCTACTAATTTCCTACTTATTGCTTCGGGAAACCCAGCCATAACAAGCAATTGATATATTGGTTTAGGAAACCATAGATATGGAATGCTTAGATGTCACAATTTATTTGATTCAATTACAGATTCACCATTGTTTTTATATAATCACTTGCTAACGTACTGTCATTTTATCACACTTAAAGTAATGTTCTGGGTTCAATACAAGTTAAGCTCAATCGACAGCAATTGTGGCATAATGTTGATTACCACAAAAATGTATTTAGACCCCTCCTTTTCATCAAATCAAGGTGACAGTGAGGCACTTACAATGGAAGTGAAAGTGGCCAATTTTTGGAGGGTTTAAACTCTTATAAAAAGCTTATAATTTTATAAAAGCACTTGCATTAATTATTCTGTTAAAACTCATGTATTATTTGAGCTAAAGTTGTTCAAATTGTAAGGGTTTTAGGGTTTGTTGACATTACATCATCGTGGCTATCATGTTTACACACATATCCTTTATGTCTTGTGGCTATACTTTTGAAAAATTTAGTATATTAACGTTCAAAAATTCACTCGCCATTCCCATTCACTTCCATTTTAAGTGCCTCACTGTCACCTCAATTAAATGTTTTGCATGTTTTTTTAAATAAAAAGATGGCCAGTCAAAGTACATTTTTGTGGTAATCAATATAATGCCACAAATGTCGATTGAGCTTAACTTGTGTTGAACTCTGAATATTCCTTTAAGTTATGTTAACATGTTTACATCTTGAAACAATGTGTATTATTGTATTTATGGACTAGCCCCTTTCACTTTCATTGTTAGTTCCTAACTCTAAACACAGCCGGTAAAATCTTTAAGTGATTTTATCACACTAAAATCATGAAGAACAGAAATGTTATCACACTAAAATCATGTTTACATGTATAATGTTTCTGTCTTTTGGCTTTGCTTTTGAAAGTGTATTTTAATGTTTATGGACTGGCCCCATTCACTCCCATTGTTAATGCCTTACTGTAACCACAGGTTTATATATATATATATATATATATATATATATATATATATATATATATATATATTTAATATATATAAATAAGGGACGAGTCTAAGTAATTTTTATCTTATTCTAGATTATGCCACAAATACTGTTGATTGTGTTTCACTTCTACTGAACTCAGAAAATTCCATTAAGAATCATCATTTAATACTGTGTATGTGTGTCTCTCTGCATATATTTTGACCCTAATGCACCTGAGCAGTTGTGTCTGTGTCAGAGACTGCATTGCCACAAGTGGACGGATACATTTTGTCCGTTTACATATCCTTGTTCCCGGGAGTTCTTGGGAGAGTTACATTTTCTAGTAACTCAGCAGACGTCACAGAGCTATTCTGGCTGTCCAGTTGTGACAGCCGGCCAGCAACAGCAATACCAGGGCAGGAATGCTGCTGAGGGGGAGGGCGGTTGCTGATCTTGTCAGAGGAAGTGGAGAAGGAGACTCTCCCATTTCACAGGGGGTGGGGGGTAGGAGTTTGGGGAGGAAGGCTGTAGCAGTGGTTCTTTGGAGAGATATGGAAGAAAGGGAATAGTCACAGGAAGAGTGGTGGGCAAGGTATTTGGGTTTGGTGCCAGTCGAGCCAGGCTTCTGGCATGTTGCATTCCTAAAGATCAACACAACGGTGTTTCCTTTCAGCTCTGCTACCCCCTTCAGCTACTCTGCTTTACAACACACCCTCACACACACACTAGCTTTTCTAGTCTTATAACCCCAATTAGAGTTATAGTGCTAGTAATTTACTGTCCAATGTTCTATTGAAGTCTTACTGTATATTATTGTTCTGAAACAACATACATGCATGTATGAACTATTGAGGATTTTCAAAGTATGCTCACAAAATATTTAACTAAGCAATATCACACAAGAAAGAGTGTTGTTTTGATCAAAACTTTGATTTGACCTTAGGCACAAGCAAATATTCAGTATAGCAGCATGATAGTGAGCCTGATATTGCTTTTATAAAACAGCTCCATAATTAAGGAGTGCTAATTAATTTTAATAATTGTTGCTTAAAATTAAATATTCCAATTTATGTATTAATACATATTAATCCATTATTAATAATTGTATTTTTAATGTGATAACAATTATAATATATTGCAAAAATCTATATTAAATTAATATGTAATTTACAATTATTGATTTGTTTATGCATTTTGTTTTTACTTGAATAAGTTATGTGCATATATGACATTGTCATATTTGTTTTGTTTGTTAATTGTTTACAACTGAGGCACATTTTTTTATTGTATTGTATAAAACAATGTTTTGATTATTTTAGATGATGATATTTAAGAGAAACTTCTGTCCACACATTTCTTGCAATACATGGTTCAGGAGGTTAAAATGCTTGTGGCTGGCAGACTGTTTGGCAGCGGGTGTAAGTTAAGAGGGTCAAGACCCTGTTAAGGGATCCTATAGGGTAGAAGTAAGCACAAGCATTTTGGATAGGTGTTCTGTGCCAAAGCTTAACTGGTCAGGTCAACTGCTCAGTTTTTACTCCGTATTATGCTACAGTGCAGCTCCTCTCCCGAGAAGTCACCTGTCATTCATGAGAATAAAGGTTATGTAATTATGGAATTAGCGTTGCAGTGTATTGCTGACTGATGGAATACTGAGAAGTACAATTAGACAGAATGCACCGTAATGTCACAAGAATGGCAGATTTGGTAAGTAACCATTGGAAACATTGTCATCTAGACAAATGTAGTGTTTCAGTCTGCCATACACAACACAGGGTTGCTGACGCTTAATAATTTACCAAGCCATCCACCAACTGGAAAGGCACAAACAAGGGAACATGTGTACAAACATACACACTTACAAAATTAGAGAAAGTTAGGAAACAAACAAAAAAAAAAATAAAAAAAAATCAATATTTATTTATTTATTTTTGCATTTGTTTGAGATCTCAACTGAGACTATGTTTTATCCCTGAAGGTCTTCATTGTTACTGGCCACTGGCATATATAGCAGAACTGCAGTAACCATGGCACAGTGAAGTCACTACCATGTGTCTCTTCCTAGAGTTCTAGCCAAAAGTTCAAGAGGAGGATGCGCATTTAATACTGACAATCAGAATCCAATTCAGTGTCAGAAATTACGTTTTTTACAAGGGGCAATATTTGCCCCCTGGAACTGACATTTACTTAACCATAAAATAACAAGCCCGTTGTCCATTTATGTCAAATATTTCAGTTGAATCAATGAATTGAAATAAATGATCAGTTTTAATTATCAGTCATTTAAGAGTAGGGCTGGGTATTGATACAGATTTCCCTATTCAATTCGATTCCGATTCACTAGCTCTCAAATCGATTCTATTCAATATTGATTCATATGGGTTTATTTCTGTTATAATAACACTTTTACTTACATATAAAATAAATTCTCTCTCAGCTAATGCTGTTAATTATACAGGGGACCTTTTAACTAGATACGTTAGAAAAATATAAATGTTAATAATGATATTGTATTACTTTTTCCATCATTATGGTAACATTTTGGCTTTTAAAAAATGAACCAATAATGTATTCAATCAATAAAGATATTATATTTCATACTTTATTTTTGTTACAAATTTATTGTTAAATTGCATAATTTGTACTGTTTACAAGTATATACACTAATTTGTTGAACACATGCTAATACAGTATCAGGGGCAGATTGGCTATCGGGAGAACCGGGACTTTTCTCGGTGGGCCGGCTGCGAAGTGAGCCGCCGCATTATGCAAAACGAGCAACAAAACGGCACCTCAATATGCTGAAGGAGGCAGCGATATGCAGAAAAGGACAGCAACAACCCTCAACAACTTTTGGGCCAGTTTCTATGTAATATCCCAGGACAATTTCTCTTCCCATGCCACCACTGACCAGTTCTGTATCTTTAACAAAAAACTGCATTTATTTTACGGATTTCTTTAAATGAGTGCATGTTAACTAGGGGGGGCCTCAAATGGCTATATCGCACCTGTGCGATGCATTATTAGAATAATTAAAAAATGTGTAGTCGTTTTTGATCAACAACTGAGTGTAAAGAACAGAAAGGGTATTAAAAGAGAAAGTATTCAATGACAAAAGGGTTGTGTGGCTCTCGTCCTTGAACACACATTACATGGAACAACTTTTACTCTCAAAACGCTGTGAAAGCATCTTGCTGCTGAGCAGCACGACTAACTACTAAATTACTTTCGGGTGAAATGGAAACATTTACCAACCAGTTGCCAAATATATTCACTTTAGTTGCTTAATGTGAAATTTGTTTTCAAATGCGAGTGATTTCCTCTCACTGTAGTGGAGGGTTATGCATTTAGTGAAAGATCGATCTTGGGATTTAAGAATCGATATCGAAATTGTTCAAATGAAGATCGTGATTAATCGGAAATAACAATAATTTTACCCACCTCTATTTAAGAGGTCATTGTACTATAAAAACAGATTGAAAGTTTCAGAACTCAATCCCCCTCATAGCAAAAACAACAACAAAAAAGTATTTGTTGGAACCACGCTGCCAACATGACACATTATCTACTTCCTCCACATTGTGATGTCACACTGTGGTAGGCATTTGCATCTGACCACCTCCACAACAACATATCAATGCCTACTTTAACTTATCACTACATAAGCCTGCCCAGTAGTGAGATGGCAAGAAGAGAGCAGGTCTGTCAAGAACAAAGAGCCATCATAACAGTGGACTTTTACTGTCAAGTATTAAAGGAGAAGCAGCAGCAAAACCAAGTGTTATTGACAGAAGGTTACAAATGACAGTGAAAAATAATCATGCTTTACAAATATACTGTATGTCTGTTTTTAGCAAAAACACTTCAGTATTAAAGTGAACCTCACATATGATTAAAAAGGCATGTCATATATATATATATATAAACAATTTAGATGAAAATAAAAAATATATTAGATGAAGGTATCACTACCACCACCTCATCTCCACCTTTGCTCAATTCATATCTATTGTATACTCAATAATAATAGTTTAATTAAAATAAAATAAGGACTACTGAATTAGCCCTCAGGTGACATGATTTGTTACAGATTGTGGGTCTTAAAAATTATCAACAAGGTTGTCCCTGTCTAAAACAAATAACTACAAATTATTATTGAGGTCAACTTCAGTCATGTGTTTTAGGTCTAGTCATGTGACACTTTTTCTGTTTCTGCTTTGCCATATTTACTGATCCCAATGGGAATTGTGACTGAAGGGGGTTTTGCAGCACCAAAGATGTGCAAAACACCTGAAGAAGTTGCTGGAAGGGGGTTTACATCCTTCTGCTTAACAAACGGCAGCTGTGCAGGAGGAAGGTGAGGAAAAGCTGTGCTAATTTGAGGGCCGTTGGTTTACATGTGACCAGACTGCAAGCTCAGTGGGAATGTTCACAGACAGTGCTGACAAGTGTATGAGTGTATTTTGATGTCTTTCTTACCTATGATACACATGATGCACCATCTTTAGGCATGCACCCTAATGACAAACGTTTTGTGTCAAAAGTTTACACTTGACTGAAATTGGTTATTTTGGTCTTCCAGTAAAAACCTAAAGTATAGTTCACCCAAAAATTATAATTCTGTCATAATTAACTCATCTTTTTGTTGTTCCAAAATTATTGCTTACATAAAACTCAAAAGGAGATGTTAGGTAGAATGTTAACTTCACTTCATTGTGTAGAACAAAAGAGGGATGAGTGACATAGGCTAGCATTCAGTTACTTCCCATTTAGGAATGAATGGGAGATTGCCGTGAATGGCAAATATTGAAAATAATTTTAATTGGGCTAAAATAAAAAGGATAGGATATTTATCTGACTTTTTATGTAAAAGAAATGGTTGAATTACACAGTAATTTGACTGAAAACTGTGGAGACTGTGAATCAAAATATAGACAAATGAGCATCCCAGTCACTTGAAAAGAGAAAAACTTCATTGATGGTAATTGCACATCTAATAACAGTAGAATAAGTGAACAGAACTGCTCATAATGTTTCATAACACACTCACTATGACGCTGTGAACTCTTTATTTACTATTGCATTTACTAAGACCTGAATCAATACGTACTGTAAATTAATTCATTTAAACTTTAATTTACTTTGGTGCAAATGTAGGTGTCCTTGCTGATGTTATACATGTTCAATTGGAATGTGGAATGACACAGTTTAATACATACAGAGCAATCAGAAAGTATTCAAGTATGCACACACCTGTCTAAGTAAGGTCTCACAGCTGAAAATGCATATCAGAGCAAAAATCAAGCCATGAGGTCAAAGGAACTGCCTTCAGAGCTCAAAGACAGGATTGTGTCGAGGCACAGATCTGGCGAAGGCTACCACATTTTCTCGACTACGTTGAAGTTGCTAGGAGCACAGTGGCCTCAATAATTAAATGAAAGAAGTTTGGAACAACCAGGACTCTTCCCAGAGCTACCCAACTGGCAAAACTGAGCAATCAGGGGAGAAGGGCCTTTGTGAGAGAGGTAACCAAGGACCTGATGGTCACTCTTGTTGAGCTCCAGAGATCATGTGTGGAGATGGGAGAAACTTGCAGATGGACAACCATCACTGCAACACTCCTCTGATCTTGGCTTTATGGCAGAGTGGCCAGACGGAAGCCTCTCCTCAGTGCAAGACACAAAAGCACCTTAAGGACTCTCAGACTGTGAGAAACAAGATTATCTGGTCTGATGAAATGAAGATTGAACTGTTTGGCCTCAATTCCAAGCACCATGTCTGGGGGATTCCAGGCACCGCTCATCACCTTCCCAATACCATCTGAACGGTGAAGCAGGGTGGTGGTAGCATCATCCTGTGGGGGTGTTTTTCAGCAGCAGGGACTGGTCAGGGTTGAAGGAAAGCTGAACACAGAAAAATACAGAGATATCCTTAATGAAAACCTGGTCCAGAGCACTCAGAACCTAAAACTGGGCCAAAGGTTCACCTTCCAACAGGACAATGACCCTAAGCACACTTATGGACAACTCTATGTATGTCTTTAGCGGCTCAGCAAGAGCACAGACTTGAACCCAATCAAACATTTCTGTAGAGACCTGAAATTGGCTGTCCACCGATGGTCCCCATCCAACCTGACAGAGCTTGAGAGGATTACAAAAAGTCCCCAAATCCAGGTGTGCAAAGTTTGTCGCATCATACCCAAAAATACTTGAGGCTATAATCGCTGCCAAAGGTGCTTCAACTAAGTAATATGTTTTATTGTTTATGAATGCACTGTATGCTCTTCTCGATATTTATTCAAAGATTATAAAGAAGAAGAAAAAACACTGTGTGTATCCTCTCTATGTACTTCATGTCACTATTCCAAATAACCCAGCAATTAATTTTTTAATTTTGTGGATCATTATTGTAAAATTCCACTTAAAACTTCTCAAAAACACATTATTCCCATAGACTCAGTGCAACAGTTGCTAAGATAGGATTGGTCAGAAACGCTTTTGAGGCGGGGCTCAGCAAGGGTCACTTCGGGTCATACAGGTTTAGAACAACATTAGGGTGAGTAAATGACTACAGAATTTTTAGTTTTGGGTGAACTATCCCTATAAAACTTAATTTGTTAACAAAGAACAATTCTTTTACAGCATTTGTTAATCTTGTTTAATGTTAATTTCAGGGTTTACTAATAAATTATTAAAATAAGTAGTTGGATATGTTAACATTAATAAATGTTTAAAAATGTTTTCAATTGTTAATTCATGATACCTAATGCATTTACTAATGTTACAGTAACAAATGGTACATTATTGTGTATTGTGTACCGTCATATGCTTAAATGGTTAAAATAAGTTTTGTATACAAAAAAATAGTTCCTCTGCATAAATTGCTTTGCAAAAATAAAATTGGGGAGAAAATGGACTGGACAGTGAAGCAACGACTTCCTGCTCCAGTATATTTGAGTGTGCATGTTCTTGATTTTATGTGTGCTAGTGTTTGTCGGCTCAGGTTACGCTGATGCTGAATGCCCACTCCTCGAGGCTCCGCAGGCCTGCCGGGCAGCCTTTCTCTAATCAGCAGAATTAGGGTCCGGTGCATGATGGGTGCTGACCCCTGGAAGGGCCACAGCCAATCTAGCTCTCCTTCTGCCACCAGCTCTAACACCCTGGCACCACTCACTCATGCTGTGCATTATATAGATTCCAAGCGGGCTCCTTTTTGAGCTGCCCTGAAACTGGCCCACAAATGCTTGTTCAGTTGTGGTGGTCTAGCCTGAGAGGGATTTATTTTCAATAATTAAAGACGAAAGCCCATAAGGAAATATTTGAGAAGAAATAAAGTACCAATATTCTAAATATAATTTTTTGTATTTCATTTCAATATCTGTAGAGATATCCTGTACATACACTAGTGTTGAAGAGATTCCTTCACGATCATTAAGGGATTAAAGGCTGTTACAAGAAAGCGCTTAATTACACAAGGTTTCTGTTGGAGAACACGGCTTTTATGTGTTTATGTTAATGCATAAGTGCAGTTTTATGTTTTTGAAGAGTGCGCATGTGCATATGTGCTGAAGTGCATCGAGGGAACACCGGTCTCATGTAGAGAGAAAGTCATCTATTGCAGCGTATTTCCTGAAGCATTACACAATGCATGCAGCTTATGTCTTCAGCAGCTTTCTCACATTAAACAGCTCTCTGTTTAAGTATAAACTAAGTATATTTGTATAGTTACATTTGTACTGTTTTAGCGATATTTTAGATCCCTCAACCTTACCCCTTCCCCTAAACATAACAATTGTTTTACAAAAATAAAAATGTAACAGGCAATGTACAGTAACAACAATTTTTGTTGCAAAATACAATATTGTTAACTTATTTGAATCTTTAAATGAGTGCAGACTGTTACGGCCACTATGGCAGATTGGAGGTGAAGATCTTCAAAGACTTTTTTGGTTAAATTGTGGTTTATTCCTCAATCAGATCTATTTTATGACTTCAAAGGCTTTGAATATAGCGCACAAATAGAATGAATTACTTGTCCCATGGCATGATTAAGTAATGATTAAATGATTTCAAGATTTTTATAAATTTAATCATTTTAAAATTTAGTTTTGGTTAAAGTGATATTATCACTCATTGTTGTTTTGTTGTAATAATAATTAAAATACAGCAATCACAGTGCACACAATTTTATATTTATGTAAAAAAGAAAATAGAGGTAAAAATATCTATAAAACACAAAATTGCCATTCAAGAAGTTCATAGTGAAAGGAATAGAGTGAATATATATACAGTCACATGGACTGCTTTTATTGTTCTTTTATGATTTATTCTTTTTTTGAAACTTTTTTTGGACACCACCTCTATGGTGGACTACTCCTATAATTGACACACATAGGCCTTTAATTCCAAATATTTAATTTAATTTAATAATTTTTAATACTTAAATTACTTTTTGACTGTGGAGAATTTGAGCAGCTGTCCACCTGAGATTGTGCCAAAGTTGGGTATGAGCCCTGTTAGCAGAATAACCATTACAATGAAACAATGATAAGGCAAAGAAAGCCTGGAAATGTGAAGTGACAAACGGTGCCCTTTGTGTGTGAACTGATGGGGCGGCGGGCTGACAAGGTGCTCCCTCTAGGGTTTAACCTTCCAATCCGGATCAACTGCTAAATCTAGGTCAGAAAGAAAAGGGGGGAGGATGTGTATAGAAAACAGGGATTTGTTGAGGAACCAGCGATTAAGATTTGTCATTGTGGCAGAAAAGGAGGTTGTAATGAAATGTAAAGCATTTGGAAGGTTGCATTTAAAAAGGATGCTGGTAGGGTGTGAGGTGTGAGGTGTGAAGGAGGAGGTGTTAATGGACATTTAGAGTCAGTAGGTGGGGGAGATGTCGACCTTCACCCTTGTCCATTAGATAATCCTGACTCATGCCTAACAGATGAGGCAGAAGACAAAATGATACCACCGTTAGTTTAAAAGCTGCATTTGGCATCACTTAGACTGATGTTATGAGAGGGCACTAGAGGATGCCACAGCTGGGTTCCTCCACATGCACAGAGACAGTCAGCTGGCTCTCACTGCTCCATTGCACAGGTAAGAGAGGAATAATGACAGCATTTTTATTTTTGGGTGTACTACACCTTTAATATGTTATGTATACCAACATACATGCAAACATTCAGTGACCAGAAATATATCAGTCCTAAGTATAGAGAGATTGAAGAAAGAGAGAGTTTAGGGGAATCATCAACAAGTTCTACTATGACTTCTGTAGACAAGAGGTTACAGACTCCTGAAGTGATGCTATATTTTCTGTCGTGGGCATATAATTGTGATGGTGATTGTTGTTGTGGCCTACCTCTTGGTAATTTGTTGGCTACACTTTCCACTTGCATTTTAGCACAAACTGACCCTTACGTACAATTAAATAAAATTAGCATCCATCCCCTTAGCATTGACTTGTTACGTCAGATAGAATCAACTTAGTGTCAGCAGGCCCAGGGGTCTCAGGCCCTAATGAGCCCAAGATCCTAATTAGGGACAGAAGAACTGAAGGGGAGCAGGGAGGGGGGCAGAGGGCCAGAAAAGGTCCTGCTGGGATGAGCATGGCCACGGGGCTCGCAGTATTTATATGCACCTATGGGACACATGGTGTGGGAGACCAGAATGGAACTGGACCCAGGCAGCGCCTCACACCCCAGCCATCACAACCACTATCAGTCCAGATGGAAGGAGAAGAGAGAAAGAGAAAAAGAGAACAATGGGAGATGTAAAATGAGAACAAAGAAAAAAACACTGAGGAAACAGAGGAAGAAAGATAAAAATGGATATATCACAGGTTGTTATTTTAAAACAATGATGTTTATGTGCAAATTGAGAAGACAAATAAAGAAACAGACCAAAGGTTAGTGTTGGTGTGGAAGATAACGAGTCTTGATATTCAGTCTTGATATTCGCTCAGTACAATTGTGGTGACAACAGTTGTCACTGTTTTTGTGGCATGAGGGGGACCAACACAATATTAGGCAGGTGGTTTAATGTTGTGGCTGATGTTGTGGCAGTGTATTCAAATACATTTTCAAAATCAAAAGTTGTATTAGTTAACATTAGTTATGTACTATGAACTAATAATGAACAATTGCATTTTTATTAAATAACATTAACAAAGATTAATAAATGTTGTAAAATGTTTTATTGTTTATTGTTTGTAAATTATACCTAATGCATGAACTAATGTTAATGGATGGACCCTTATTGTAAACTGTTACCAATAATCTGCAATGTATATAAATTAACCACACCTTCTTGAAAAACATAACTTTTTATTTCTACTCAACTAAGTGGTCAAATTAATCAGTGGCCCCCAAAATATTTAAAGTCACACTTGTAAGTCACAAATGTATTAATGTATTTGCATGAGATATACGGCACCTCCAAACACGATGCTAGAGCTTTTATTAAACTACTTCAATTGTCTGAGCCATTTTTGCTTTGAAGAAACTGGTGTAAAGGTGATTTTAATGGATTTATGAAGTCAGTTCCCCTCATGTTCACACAGGTGCACTGGCAGAATAACTAAGTGTCATTCATCACATTAATATGGACTTGTTCCTGTCATGTTTAAAAACCAGAAAGCGCCAACATATATATATATTTTTTAAGTGTAACTTTAAGTATCCAAATAATTTTTGGTGCCCCTAAATGATCAGATACATTCTCAACAATTAAATAAAATTATTTTATTCCTCATATTGTGAAATAAAAAAGAAAGTTTTGTTTGATTAATTTAGATTTTTGATTTAAATTTTTGTAGCCGGTGGGTTGTAAAGAAACAACACAGGATACAAAAATATATTTTGGGGTTTTATTCTGACTACTGTCTCAGAAAAAGGATAGCGGTCGATGAGGCCATATAGAAAAAAGGAATAAATTTTTTTTTATTATATAAACAGTGTATTTGTACTTATTTGAAGAACAAAATTTTTTTTACAATCCAGGAGTTTTCTGACAATATGTAAATGGGACTCAAAAAGAACAATTTCCCAAATAAGAGCAAAAATTATTCAGTGAATTTCAGCACAGTGAAACTCAAAGAAATATGGTACGATGAAATGCGAAAATGAAATATGATATAGGCTAATATCCAAATGAAAGGAAAAATAGGGCATTAGCCTACACATATGCGTCAGCATACATCACCTTACTACATGCTTAAATAACTCAAAGCACTTTATGCACTTTTAATGACATGTATAACAGTTTAAACAATATAATTCTCATTAAACATGCACACTTAATTGAAAACAATCTGGGCTACAAATCATTAAATAAGAAATGGTTAATTCCAAATTTACATACTCAGACCTCGCATGTGTGCAAATCGTCATGGTTACTGTTGTAACCTCTGTTCCCCGAGGGAAGGAACGAGACATTGTGTCAAATGAAGTGACACAAGGGATCTTCCTGGGACGCCAAACTTACCTCTGAACCTGAGAAAAGGCCAATGTCAAGTTGGCAGACAGAATTTGCATGCCCCGCCCCGGACATACGGGTATAAAGGGAAGCAGGACAGCGAGTGCCAGTCAGGATTTGGAAGGGGGGGCAGGTGCATGGCAGCAAGCCCAGCTGGGGCTATCTTAATGCCATGAAATGCATTGGGGAAGGCAGTCTTTCCCGGTCCTATTCTTTCAGGGGGAAAAGACCCTGCGGAGGCCACATCCTGCCCAGTCTATGGGGAGGTAACATGTGGCAAATACACCACGAGGGTTGTGAAGTCGTACGTGGGAAATGGCGCGGTGGTAGGTCCAGCCTAATGAGGGGGGACACTACATGCATGGTGACCAGGGCAGTGGGGCTACCCAAGGGAAACGCTGGTCCACCGACAGGGGGAATACATCAAGGGGAGTTTGCCTGAAAAGGGAACTAAGCCCATGGAGCCCAACCCCATTACAGAGCACCTGTGACTCGTAGTGTGTCTGGACGTGAATTGCTCCGCTGAATTCGCAGGCCAGAAGGCTAGGGAGGAGAATATCCAGGGAGCGACGCTTAGTGGCTAACCTGGGATAGAAGGCGCACTGGATCCACTTGGTGAAAGGCGCTGTGTGCAAGCGGAACACCCGGTCGGTTGTGCCGCGTTACAGAGTTCTACCAGCTCGGACCTGACAAAACACGGGACAAGACCGACTCAACCCTGAGATTGTAAAATCTGGTAAAGGTATTGGGTGTTGCCCAGCCCGCTGCTCTGCAGATGTCTGCTAAGGAATCAAGCAGCTCAAAGGGGGGTCTCTTGAGGCCCGAGAGGACCACTGAGAGATCCCAGGAGGAGAATAGGCTAGGCCAGGGAGGGTTCAGTCTCCAATCAAGTCGTGCTTACCTAGGGAAACCGAGCCCGTTGTTATCCCCATATAGCCTTCATCACCAGCCGGGTCGTCCTCAATCCCGTGGGAAGAAGGAGCGACACTGGGTGTGGCTGAAGTGGCATTCACCTTGAGGAAGGAGAGCCACGACCGCAACGCTGCTATGGTCATGTTCTCGCAATGAGTACATGAGCCATCCACGAACGCCGCCTCAGTGTGATCGCTGCCTAGGCACACGAGGCAGCATCTGTGGCCGTCGGTCTTGGAGAGAAATCGACTGCATCCAGGAACAACACAGGGGCGGAAAGGCATCTTGAAAAAGACGCGTCCTGAAAAGGACGTTCAATGCCGCTGTGTATTGCTCTTTTGTGAGTGGAAAACTCAAACTCTTTTAGAGAAATCAAACTCTTTTAGGAGGAGAACACTCTTTTAACAGTGAAAAGCGCTGTTGAAGTGCCCAGGGGCGTAGACTGCACAGCGTGCAGAGAGAGAGAACGCCAGCTGGAAATGCGCCGTAGATCCAACAGCAATGCTTCTCACTGACAGAGGTGAGTGAAACAGTGGTGAACTTCAGCTTGCTTGTTGCACAACCGTTCGGCTCCGAAGAAAAATTCTGACTGGCACTCGCTGCCCCGCTTCCCTTTATACCCATATGTCCAGGGCGGGGCATGCAAATTCTGTCTGTCAACTTGACATTGGCCTTTTCTCAGGTTCAGAGTTACGTTTGGAGTCCCAGGAAGACCCCTTGTTTCACTTCATTCGACACAACGTTGAGTGAGTGACAGAAGGGGAACTTGGTCTAACTCCACACATGCAATCCATATGCATCCTTCAAAAATTATCCATAACAAACACTCAATTTTAACATTCTGTGCAACTCTTCTGAACACATATTTAATGCAATTTATAAGCATTTTGTGTAAAATGTGATATTACCCAAAGAACAAAACACGGGAGCTCTCTTGTGCAATATGTGTTCTCACGTCGCTCTAACCAGCACACATGTTCAGTTGTCACAAAACTATGGTTTTTAAAGGGGCCATGTCACATTTATGACTAGTGTTAAATTTCATGAAATTTCTCCACTTGGCTACAATTTTTTTAACCATTTATTTCTACATTTTTTAAAAAGTGGTGGTGGTGTAGTGGGCTAAAGCACATAACTGTTAATCAGAAGGTCCCTGGTTCAATCCCCACAGCCATCACCATTGTGTCCTTGAGCAAGGCACTTAACTCCAGGTTGCTCCAGGGGGGATTGTCACTGTAATAAGTGCACTGTAAGTCGCTTTGGATAAAAGCGTCTGCCAAATGCATAAATAAATAATAATAAAAATGTATAATTTTTCTGTATATTGTGATTCTACAAGGATTTATTTAAAACGATTACTTTCCCACTCATTTGCACTTTCATTCAATTTGATACAGCGAATCCTATCCCGGATCCTTCCTTTGCATACCCCTATCTGTGTCGCCATCTGAAATTTGTAATGTGCTTGTGTCATGTCATCTTTGTATATATATATACAGGGGAGTGTTAACTCTGAATGTGACAAATCATTTTGCCCCAGCAGAGTGGCTCTCAGTCCAGGCATTAGTTTGGCTGGTGATATGGGCTCTTCCAACAAGAGCAGACGGGCCAGCTGAAGCAGGGAGATATGAGCTCAGGACCTGAAAAGACATGTGTCAGTAACAGGGGGTGACATGGCCCAACACCCTCTGGTCCGGTAGACATTAAGCCTCTGTGAAGGTCTCCGCCTGGATGGAGAAGGCTATATTGAGGCTGAGGGGTCTTTAGACATTTCTACTGATAACAGAAGACATCTCCAGATCTTCCCTGCTGGTGTCTTCTGACACAATCAGACATGTGGGAAGCACAACTGTAAACAGGGTTTGATGTATAGGCATGCATTCAGGGAAAGGAAAGATGAGTTTTGTTAATCGCCTAATTTCTTATGAACTTGCTCAATCTTGTTCTTTACCCTCACTGTATCTGTTTTCTGTGTACTTTAATATTCTTTCCTGTTTCATTTGATGTCACCCCTTCCCACCCTTGCTCTATTGTGACTCACTTTGTCCTGTTCAATTTCATTTTCAACAGTTTTAAGTGTCCTTTATACACAATTTGTCATTAAATAGACTAGAAACTGTGAATAATAATAATAACAACCATCTGTATAACAAGTATGCATCTGTAAGTTAGTTAGATGTCACACACTACTAGTAAAAATGCTTCTATTTTGCATTCTTTTCTAATGTAATACCTATTTTAAAAAATACATATTATAGTATTTACATAATGTTTTGTTAGCATTTAATATGTCCCCTTTTTGCTTTAATGGTAGCATGCACTCGAGCTGACATGGACTCTCATGGACCTGATGATTCTTGTCATGCCAGTATTTTTGAATTTTCCAAAGACAACGTTTACTGGAAGCAAATAAATCTGAACTTTCGGACAAAGGAGTTAAAATGGTATATGTTAAAAATTTGACTAGACCTAGAAATAGTGCAGATATTTATTCTAAATGTAGGCCTATACTGTATATACTGTGTATTATGGCTGTTTATGACTATAATAAAAGTATAATAAAATTTAAAGCATAATAAAACATTGGGATATAAAATATTAAAAGAATATACTGACATGAACAGTTTATAACACAAACTGGTTTTAAAATGTAATGATTGTATGATTTTATAATGTAATTTTTAATTGTATTTTCTTAGATTGAAATGACTACATCAGCAAAGGCTAACAAATGGAAAGGGGTAATGACAGAGATGGAAAATTGCCTGCAATATCAGTCATTTTTAAAGTTTCATTTGTCAGTAAACAACTATGCAAGAGGAATATGAGGGAAGATGTGTTTAAGGGGGCTGCCATCATTCTGAAGACCCAATGGGTGGAGGTGGAGCAAAACCATCTTTTGTGGTGACTGAACCAGTAACCCCCCCAAAATACATCCATAACCCCCATACGCAGTGATTCCAGAGACTGCACTCACACTTTCTGTCCTTAACTGACCATAATTCTTTCCACCAGACCTCTGTGGGTCCATCCAAAGTATGAATGGGTCATTTCATGAAGTAATTTCATATACATAATCTGTCTTGATATGCTTGTCACTGAATGTTGTTGTTTAAACAAGACATGATGTGGGGAAAATGGAAGAATATGTATGATGGATTAATTAATAACTGCAGAAAGAGAAAATGAGAACTAAGAGTATGTTGCATGGTGTACTGTATTTTAATATTATATGATGGATATTAACACATTAAAACCCTTGCCTTTTGTTTAGCTCACTAGGGGCTTTTAAGGTGAGGTGTGTCATTTCTTCACCACTAGTGTAACCAAAGGAAATTATAAACCTAATAACTGATTTGCTTTTATCTACTATTAGTAAAAAAACAAATAGTCCCGCCCCAAACCCTTGCCACTGGTTGAGTCAATATTATGCCAGGATGCTCTAACAAACAGATCAAAGATTTTATTGCACCAAAGAGCCCCTCGGTTTAAACTTTTCAATCTAATTAATATATTCATGGCTTAATTAGTTGTCTCTGCATGTCAAGCTGATATACACGATAGTATTTTAACTTCAGAAAATGTACACACATCACCAATAATCATTGTTTTTGGAAAAGCTACTTGAAACAACATGTATTATGAAAAATACTATACAAATAAAACTGACTTGACTTATGATAGGATAGAATGACTCATGGAGAACAACAAGAGGAATAGATAGAAAGATGGAGCCAGCAAATCTAGAGACTTTGGCTTCATGGTATGTTTGTGTGTGTGTGTGACTGGCAAACTATTCCTGCATGCATGGCTGCTTGGACACCCTGTTTGCCATCCAGATTTATCAATATAAGCACTCTAATTGCTCAGAAAATTACATCCAGTGCTGATTGCGCCTGACATGGCCTGGCAGTACAGTGATGTTGTGACGCCTTATATCTTCTTTCCTTCCCTTGCTCCTCTCCTTCTCACCCCCTGCTCCACCCTCCATCTCCAGCCCCTCCCCTATACTGTGTCATTCCCTGGTGACCGCAGCGATGCCCCTGGTGACCGCCTGCTGCCCTCTTCTTGTTGAAGCTGTCGAATGCAGAGATGTCGCAAAGTTCAATCTTGTCATGCTCAGGCATCGCTTTCTGCCACCCCATATCCATCAACCAAACTGTTTGTGAACCATAATGATACTTGTGTGTGTGTGTGTGTGTGTATCTGTGTACACTCCTTCATCCCAGCTGTTTCTACCACCTGCTATCCGGTTCTAGTGACCGTGTCGTGTCACGGTATTTGTCCGTTTAAAGGTGAAATGTGAAATTGCACTACTAGTGTCACCAAATGGAATTGCAAAAATAATGAGGGGGAATTCACTAAGAATGAATGTGCGAATAAAGGCGCAATTGTTTTTGCACACGCTGTCTGTGTTGGTTTTGCACCCATTTCAGTAAAGGAATTATGTGGGCATAAATATACCAACAAAATCAGTGCCGAGCCCAATTTTGCATGGCACAATTCCAATCTTGCGGGCTGGTTCTGAGTGCTGTATATTGGAGAATGCATCAAAATCACCATTAACTGGCACACTATACCAGGAATGTACAGCATCACTCCACTACTGTGATTCAAACACCTGAATCATCTTTTTAACATAGAACAATGAAAGGAATTATATAGGACAATACAGAGTAAATACTCTAGAATCTAGAGTCTAGATGCAGTGCTACTTCAGCATTGATTGTACCTGCTTAAAATAGATTGTGGTGGTTAGAAACTAGTGATAAAGGATTTTGCACTAAAATATCACATGCAAAAGTGGCACAGCTCTTTAGTGAATTCGTCCCTGAGTGTTTTAAAAGAGGTTTCCCTACCTTGCCCAGTCTTTATTTCAGCTACAGTAGGCTATACCCCTATATAGTGTGATTAGGTGCTGTTTCAAATATTTCTTGAGGATATTTTAAACATGTTTATATTTCTTACATTTTATTCAGGAAAATCCAGTTCAGTTCAAATTCAAATTGAAGAAATGTGAGAATAAATTGGAACAGTATTGCAGTGCTGCATTTCCTCAACCGACTGAAA
Source organism: Xyrauchen texanus (assembly GCF_025860055.1). Taxonomy (NCBI): domain Eukaryota; kingdom Metazoa; phylum Chordata; class Actinopteri; order Cypriniformes; family Catostomidae; genus Xyrauchen; species Xyrauchen texanus. The sequence goes on from NC_068315.1 coordinate 13,118,579, forward strand.
TGAACTAAAACTGACCCTCCCAACCCCGGAGGGCATATAGAGATATTTGTGTGCATTTGTACGCATGTGCATGTGAATTGTGTGTATGCACACACACGAGTGTGTTGGTATGTGTCGTGTGTCTCGTGTGTGTATGTGTCTGCACCGGCCCCTGCAGGCTGGGACGTGTCACCCTTTTGTCTCGTCACTATTAATGCAAACTTGAGCAGCCAAGCGTGGAGCTGTGACAGACCGGTAGACCACCCAGCCCCCCACACTTCTGCTCCCAGCATAACTCCGTTTCTACCACCACTGGGCTTGCTTAATCTTAAATACATTTTAGGTCAAAAAACAACCAATCCCTGGCACCAGGCTATGATACCTCATCAATCGCACACCTGCCTATAAGGAAGATGTGATGTCAGATTTACAAGATATCACATTGTAGACAAGCGTGAGGGTTTTTACAGCCACAAGCCATGTTATCACCATATCTGTCTCTATTTTTCGATCTTTTAAAGAGTCTCTTTGTGCCATGACATGATTAATAAACAAACCTGTGAATTGTGTGTTTGACTCTGTCAACAAATACAAAATATCTGTGGCCTTTAAAAGTGACTCCCAATGTGTTGGGTCAGCTTGTGTTGGAAGATGATGTCATTTGACGTTTTTTCACTCTTGACCTTTCTGCTAATGTTGCATGAGTTCTGTGAGTGTTTCTTCTGTGAGGATCAGGCCTCAGCATGCTAAGATCAAGGTCAGTGACCTCACTGGCAGGTACTTAACATTTTCACACCACCATTTCAAACATGATGAACACTGATTAAGACTACACAGACCTTTAAAGCTCTATGCAGTGTATTCCATCCACTTTATGATTATTATTTATAGTAATTTATCAGTAATGTTTTGTTGAATTATTTAAAATTCAAATATACATTAATCCAAGTACTCAAACCAAAGTTGTCAAATACTACTAATAACCTAATGTACATATACTATGCATTTATTTAATTTAGTTTATTTTAATGGGATGGTTCACAGCAAAATTATATTTGCAAATCAAATTGACATTCTGTCATCATTACTTATCCTCATGTTGTTCCAAACTGGTATGACTTTTTTTCTTGCATGGAACGTAAAGTTTTCTACTGTAGCTTCTATCATTTCTATGCTTCTCCTTTTCATACAATGTAAGTGAATGGTGACCACAGTTTGCCTTATTCCAATCCACTTGCATTGTACTGAATGTAAAATTCAATTTTTGACATTCTATTAACTGTCTTTTTTTGTTCCACAGAAGAAAGAAAAAGTCATGTGTTTCCAATTCCTTTAACCATCTTTTATTCTTCTCAGTTTTGTCATTGATAAAAATAAGCCTACAACTGGCTTCATGTGGTAACATTTAAATTAACTGATTTTAATTTAAGTCAAAAATATAATTGCATATTACTGAATCAACTGGAATTCATTAGGTTACACCAACAAAACAAATGTTAAGGGTTAGATCAGGTAAAAATAGCTCCTTATGGTAACAACTGCAGATTACCACTTTTACAGTATAGACATTAAATAAAATGTTTATCAAGTGTTGGTTCAAGCCACTAATATAATTTTGTTGATTGAATGTACACCTAGGGCCTAGTGCTATAAGAGGGCTAGTGCTAAGGGCAGTGCTATACCATAAGTCATAACAAAAGCCAATGGTCATGGCCATGAAGTTTTGGTATTTTTGTGCAAGCATACGCTATGTCTAGGCTCCAGTGGGTTTGGCTAAATTGCGTGTGCAATGAGCTAATTGGCTGGGTCGAGTGAAATTTAATTCTCCTGTTATTGCACCATCTGCATCCTGTAATATAGTCCATTCCCTCAAGCACCAGTGATAATAAACAAAGACAGCACATCCATAAGAAGTAAATTGACTGTATGCAAAGAATTAGAAGAATAGAAATATTTCTATGGCAGTGACATGCTCCTTTTACATGCACAGAAAATGTGATTCTCATCAGGATTTGGATTTAAGCTCCATAAAAATGATAGGGATTGTAAGAATTATTAATAAATGTAATCTACTGACACACAAATCATGGCAAATCAAGAACAGTGATAGTATCGGCACACAATTCACTTCTGCCAGTTTATATTGATTTTAAAGGTGCATTATGTAAGATTCAGAAACCCTTGTTATTAATAACACCTGTGGCCATTAAGCGAACTGCAGCCAGCTAGTGCATACACCTGTTGCAAAACAAATGATGTACAGTCCAAAGAGACAACGTGATTCACCGACATCATGCTGACAGATGAGGTAGCATAATTAAAATCACACAGTTATGATTGTTTTACTGCAAACTTTGAGACTGTATATTATATTTGACTCTCCAGTGCTGGAACAAGACTAAAACAAAGTTAGGATATAGGTCTGGCTATGCGAGATTGTAGTTTGAAGCAATCACTTTTCTTTGCATGATACATTGACTGTATTTATCAATAGCTGTTTGCTAAATCTGGTGGATGATGACAGTATCTGTTTATAAAATAGACTGTGCATTATAAATATGTTCATCACAACTGTCATTTATATATTTCGATGAGCTATTGTTTTATAATAATAGATTATATAGATTTTCTGTGCAACCAAGTTACGTTACACTAAAGAATGGGTCTTTGAACGTTGATCTTGAACATTGTCTATCATTCATCTCATGTGTTATTGTAGTTTGCCTTGCTGAATAATTACAGATAAACATTGTTTATGACAGTTAATTTGCAGGCAAGATCAAGTTAGCTAAAATTACACAGATCAATCCTTATGGCACTATATTTCACATGCTTTGCAGTAAGCTTACCAATAAGAAGAATGCCAATTTAGGGTCGGTTTGATCCCCAAAACCGAACGAAAGTCCCTCCAGGAATCAAAAGCCCTGGCGATGTTCACTATAGTTCTCGCTCGACAACAATCACGTTCCCGCTTAGCTAGACGGGATTCAGTAGATAAATGTTTTTTTTTTGGCTTACTCTGAGTTTGTGTAGGAGTCGGAGTTGTGCTGGGAGCCGGACGTTTGCTAGTCTTGCAGACTGTCTGTTGACGTGGAAGAGAAGATGTTACTGAGGCAAGGCTCTCGGAAGCACGCATAAACATCACATCCTTTGGATTTCCCCTTCAAAAGCGGCCCGCTCCCTTACCAAGAAAATCATTTTAAGGCTTTAATAGGCAACCTAGGAAGTCTGGGAAGGGCAACATTTTTAAGTTGCGTTACAAGCTTATAAGTTACAAGTTGCATTGCATTACATGAAAATGGTTACATATTGCTCCTTTAAACAAATAAATTAATTAACTGAAACACAAAAAAAAAAAAAGTTACATTTTCAAACAAAACTAAAATATAATCAATATAATGATATGGTAAAAAAAATAATATACCAAATCCAAATTTATCCTCTCAAACTTCTTTCACTGGCACATTTTACAGTGACTTAAAAATCACTCTTTGACAACAGGTGGAAAAATCCCAATACAAGTCAGATCATAAATACAATCGTAAATATCAACATAATAATAACAACCGAAAAATAAACCATGATCTATAGATAGTTTAACACAAATCTCATAATTTTTTGTTTCAGAAAACATCTACAACCATGATTGGTGGGGAACATGTTCCACTATATTTTCAGAATTTGGATGTGAACTTTATAACAGCCGGCACGTGGAATCTCCACACAGCAAATGTAGGAACTGAATGTAGACTTTGCACTGAAACAGACCTGCTTTTGAAACGTCTTAGTGCAATGAGCTATTTCTTAGGAATGCAAACAGTTAGCTTAAACACTCCCACCCACGGCCACTTGCGCTGCCATGAAAATTGCACTTAGAATTAGCACTCTCACGGAAATCGGAAAAGACGTTGTACACGGTACATTTAACTTTGCACACTCATGAAAATAGAGCCCTTAGATTGAGAAATGCATATGTTTTTACATACGAGTACATTTGTAGTATTTATATGCATATCTCATTGAAAATTGCCAAACAGAAATGGTGTACATGAATTAATCATGTTTTGATTTGTGTGTGTGTATGTATCTCTGCCTGATTGGGCAGTTGATGTCGAGCTGATGCAGAGTGACAGTGGGCGCCCTGTCTGGCAGGCCCAGAGTGCAAGCCACCATATTGCCTTACTCCCCGGGGAGGACAGATCAACATGCCAGCCTTGCCAGAAAGTGCTAATAGGCGCAACACGTCTTACTTTCACACATTAAGGCGAGCAAAGGGTGACAGATCGGAGCTGTGATACTGCCGGATGGAAAAAAATGGCTGCACCACCCTTTCGCCATCCGACAACAGCTAATAATGAGCGCTGCTAAATTGCGCTACATGTCCGCCGAACGCAGAACTGAAATGCAACCTGACAGATGAACATTGCCGTAGTACTAGTCGCAAGAGCAAATTAATTTGAACTTGAAATGAAATCGCTTTAAAAAAGAGAGAAAAATAAGAGAAAAATACGATTTATTCATTCGCTGTTTAGAATAATTACAAATATTGATCATGATGCTGTTTTTAACACTCATGATTGGAGAGTGTGAGTCACTCTTCCTGTTAAACTAAACTCCTCTCTTAAGAATAATATGAGTGTGCTACTAACAAGGAAAGGGGGTTGTGTTAAACCACACAACTTGCTATGTGCTACCACAAAGCTTAATGTAAACATGTGTTGGTTTCGACAGACATTGATTTTATCTATGGACACAACCTTTAATCTGCTTCACAAACCAACAATTTAAGGGTTTGAGGTCAAGCAATTCTGCATTGGCATGTACATGTATAAGGATTTGGTCACTGACATAAACAGTAACAATGTGTTTTGCCGATATTGTTACAAATCAGAGAAACATGCGCTGAAATTTAAACCCTCAAATCTCTTTGATGAGGTCATATTCATTCATTGAAATTGGGTCAGCTGGGCAAAGGTTTGAGCACGAAGAGGTTTCACAACAGGCTTCGCAATAGCATAATTTCAAGTTAGTATGCAGTGCAATAACTGCAGTATATAATGTGTCCAATATAAAATGGATAGATTCAGTCTTGAATGCTGCTTGCTCAATACAGTGCTGCAGCGGTGCTAAAATCAACAATATAGTTACAGCTATGACACAAGTTCACCGTATCATGCCCCCTCCCCTAATTTCTGATCCAAGAGGCACCCAGTATAGCTGTTTGTTATTTTTGTTTCATTGCAACATTTTCTTATATCAGATAAAAGGCAATATCTTAAACCTGGTGCCATAGAAACATGTTTTTATGCCTACTTTAATTTATATCCATTACATTTTACTTTCACTTGAAGTTAGTTGTTTACATACATTTAGGTATAAGTCATTAAAACACATTTTTTAACCACTCCACAGATTTCATTTTAGCAAACTATAGTTTTAGCAAGTTGTTTAGGATGTCTACTTTTGCACGACACTAGTTATTTTTCCAACAACTGTTTACAGACAGATTGTTTCACTTTAAATTGACTACATAACAATTCCAGTGGGTCAGAAGTTTACATTCACTAAGTAAACTCTGCCTTTAAGCAGCTTGGAAAATTCCAGAAAATTATGTCAAGCCTTTAGGCAATTAGCTTCTGATTGGCTAATTGGAGTAAATTGAAGGTGTATGTATTTTAAGGCCTACCTTCAAACTCAGTACCTTCTGCTTGACATCATAGGAAAATAAAATAAATCAGCCAAGACCACAGAAAAACAATTGTGGACCTCAACAAGTGTGGTTCATCCTTGGGAGCAATTTCCAAATGCCTTAAAGGTTCAACCAAAAATAAAAATGATCCCATAATTCACTCACCCTCAAGCCATCTTAGGTGTATATGACTTTTTTCTTTCAGCCAAACAGTATACCCATTTAGCCAAAGAGTTATACAAAAAAATATCCTGGCTCTTCCAAACTCTATAATGGGAGTATATGGTACCTTAGATTTTGAAGCCCAAAAAAGCACATACATCCATCAAAAAAGTAATCCATAAGGCTTAAGGGGGTTAATAAAGTCCTTCTGAAGCGAAGCGATGCATTTTTCTAAGAAAAATATCCATATTTATAACTTAATAAACTACAATTCTATTAAATTGCTAAATGATGCCAAATTATTTAGATTGTATGCTTCTATCGTACCCGCGACCCTGTGTACAGGATAAGCGGTTGACGATGGATGGATGGATGGCTTCTATCGTAATTGGATGCCTTTATTTAAAGATATTCTTTTATGATTGATGGAAATGTATGCTATGTTGAATTGTTGTGTAATTGATGTAGCCTTTGTATTGTTATTTTATTATATTTTTCGGGTAATGATGTGATGAATTGCAGAAATGTTGCCAATTGAGTTCACATAAAGTTTCCCCTATCAGGGACAATAAAGTACATTCCATTCCAATCACTGGCTTCCAGTAACGGCCGTCCGCACGTTCACAAGAGAGTCGAGTTCCAGCGTATGATGTAGGTGTAGTGTAAGCTCCGGTGAGAAGTGATGAAAGCGGAAGCACGTTGTTTACAGCTAAGGAAAACGGCGAAAAGAAGTGAGTTGTTTTAGCTATACTGTAGATCTGTATTAGTCTTAAAAAGGTGCATTTGTTATCCAATCATTCCAATCATCCATTCATTGCAGCAAACACTCTCAGCCTCTGTTGGTATTACCTCGCATTTCCAGCGTGAGCACCACCACATCTCCCGTACTCTCCGTATACCTGATTCTTTAGTTTGTGCCACTGCTGCAGCCTCCTCCATCTCCCGGAGTTCCTCGTTGGAGTACTCCGGTTCAAACAAATAAGGCTGGGCAAAAAACTCAATCTCCTCTTCTCTTATATCGAAATCCTCCGACATTTTTCTTTAAAAATCCTCATTGTTGTCTTCTAATTTGTGACCGCCGTTTGTTTTGCTCTATCCTCTGCGCTTTCGCGTTCGTCACTTCTCACCGGAGCATACTAAGCCTACATCATACGCTGGAACTCGTCTTTGTTGTGAACGTGTGGACGGACATTTTCAGAAGCCAGTGATTATAGTTTATAAAGTTATAAATATGGATATTTTTCTTACAAAAATGTATCGCTTCATTTCAGAAGGCCTTTATGATTTTACTTTTTTGATGGATGGATGTGCTTTTTGGGCTTCAAAATCTAAGGTACCACATACTCCCATTATAAAGCTTGGAAGAGCCAGGATATTTTTTTAATATAACTCTGATTGTGTCTGGCTGAAAGATGAAAGTCATATACACCTAGGATGGCTTGAGGGTGAGTAAATTATGGGATCATTTTCATTTTTTGGTGAACTAACCCTTTAAGGTACCACGTACATCTGTACAAACAACATTATGCAAGTATAAACCAAGCTGCCATCATGCCACTCAGGAAGGAGTCGCATTCTGTCTCCTAGAGATAAATGTAGTTTGGTCCGAAAAGTGCAAATCAATCTCAGAACAAGAGCAAAGGACCTTGTGAAGATACTGGAGGAAACAGGTAGACATTTATCTATATCCACAGTAAAACGAGTCCTATATCGACATAACCTGAAAGGCTGCTCAGCAAGGAAGAAGCCAATGCTCCAAAACCTTAAAAAAGCAGACTACAGTTTGCAAGTGCACATGGGGACAAATATCTTACATTCAGGAGGATCCTCTGGTCTGATGAAACAAAAATGTAATTTTTTGGCCATAATGACCATAATTGGCTCATTATGTTTGGAGGAAAAAGGGTGAGGCTTGCATGCCGAAGAACACCATCCTAACCATGAAGCATTGGGGTGGCAGCACCATGTTGTGGGGGAGCTTTGCAGCAGGAGATAATGGTGAACTTCACAAAATAGATGGCATCACGAGGAAGGAAAATTATATATATTGGATATATTGAAGCAACATCTCAAGACATCAGCCAGGAAGTTAAAGCTAGGTTGAAAATGGGTCTTCCAAATGGACCATGACCACAAGAATACCTCCAATGTTGTGGCAAAATGGCTGAAGGACAACAAAGTCAAGGTATTTGAGTGGCCATCACAAGTAGTGATCCTAACTGACCTAAGACAGGCAATGTTTTCTACGATTAAATGTCAGGAATTGGGAAAAACTGAGTTTAAATGTATTTACTAAGGTGTATGTAAACTTCTAACTTCGACTTTAAGTAGTAACTGCTTTATCAATGCAAAAAGGCTGTAAATAAACCATATTCACAATATACCACAGCCTCTTGTACTACATGAATGAAAATACAGTAATAAATGGGTTTTAAAAGGAGGTGTACACAGTGGATAAAATATTATTTTTGCAAAAGCCGGGAGAGAAAACCAGGAACGGGCCAACAAATAATGAATATTTAAACGCCACTCTTATTTTGCCACTGAATGTTGTGTTTTGTTGTGTAACTGAGGTCAAGGGAACATCAGTCATGGATGAATAAGTGATCCTGAAAATAACTGACACACAGCACGCTGAGTTGCTTATCAATAACATACTACTGGATGTCATAAACTCAACACACTACTGTCTGTTCCTTGATACTTTTGCTGACATTTTGTACTTCATTGGTCTGTTCTTGGTTTTGTAGGGAAAGGGCACAACAGGGCATCAGTTTATACACTGAGCACAGCCTAATGTTTGCTTTCCTTTGTTCCCAATTATTTATCTTTGGTGCTGTAGCTCAACTGGTAGTGTACAGTATTAACAACACCAAAGGTCAGGGTTTCGAACTAATAAACTGTATAAAACACCTTAAATGCGCATACAAACTCAATTCGGATAAAAAGTGTTTGTCAAATGCATAAATTCAATACTTATTCCATTGTAAAGTCCCACTAAATTAACTGTCCCAAATCTACACACTTAACTCCCCATGATTGCTCTCTCCACTTCCATTTCCCCTCCTCAGTCGCTCTTGCCCAGGGCCATGTTGTGCTTGTTGAAGCGTTAAGTTGTGAGTATGGTAGTGCATGCCCTGTTATCAATAGGGGTGAGTTTCACAGGTCAGTGGTTCAAATGCTGGTCATAGCTTCATGCTCCATGTCGATGGCTCACCCTGTCCTGACTGGCTCATTGTGATGACTTGTCTGTTTACAGAGCAGATTCACTCATGTGCTGTACTGTTTGATTCCTGCCCAGTGTAATCCTCTTGTGTACTACCAGCCTCATTCTGTTTTACATGCAAGATAAAAGGTACTTACAGGGCAATTTGATGGTCTGTCACTAAAGGCAGACACTTTTTGGTGGGCCACATTTGATTGTTATGGTAGCGATATAACCAGCAGATGCAGATAAAAATTCTCCCCACCCACATTGTTATACTTTACTTGCTGAATGTTCTGTGTATGGAACGCAATGGCCAGGGAAAGAGCTCGTTCTTGTGATCTTCCTGGCCATCTAGTGGAATATGTAGGATACACAGGGATACAGTATGATGTTGCTAACTTTCTGTAACATTCAGGGCTAATGCTAATTACGCTGAACCAAAACGTGACCCACAAAATGTCTAAATATAAAGATATTTAAAACAGAGAAGATAAGGGCAGGTAGCTTTTAGAGCAAAACATGCTTATTGTTTTAGCATTATTTAAGTATCATAATGTTAACCTCAATATTGCTTGGAAAAAGCTTCCAATATTTGTAAGAGGTTTTTGTTTTTGTAGTATTAAATAACCCTGTTGTTATAATTCTGTCTTTACTCTAAGACAGTCTTTGAGGATCTGATAGTAGGATTATCTTATCAAACAAGCAAATCAAGTCTAAAACGTCAAGCATTTAATTCAAGGAAGCAATTATGGCTTCATTTTCTGATGTGACATTTACACTTATTATTTGCTTCTCCAATTCATTAATTAACCAGTTGGGATAAAATACTATGAAAGAGTAACAAAGGCCCTTTATTAAGTCATTAAGTTATATTTAGAGCCTCATTAAAGGCATTTCTTACCTAATTTAGTCCTTTATGACTGAACTTAAATCACAAGCAAGCTAACCATTGTAAGGCATTAATGGATTGGGTAATTAGCCAAAATCCACCACTGTATATGACCCTTTAAACCTAAGGACATCAGTACTGAGAATAATGAGGCAAACGCATATTATAACAAACACAAATAGTTCACCCAATAATGGGTCATCATTTACTCACCCTCATGCCATTCCAGATGTGTATGATTTTCATTCTCCTGCAGAACACAAACATTTTTTTTTTATAAGAATAAGGTCAATGCAAGTGAATGGTGACCACAATTTTGAAGCTCCAGAAATCACATAAAAGCAGCATAAAAGTGATCCATAATACTCTAGAGGTTTAATCCATGTGTTCTTAAGCAATCCAGTTGGTTTTGGGTGCGAAGTTAACAACAAAAATTGATGACTGTGACATGAATTCCGATCAGACACATTTTGACAAAATTGAGCTTGCGTAACTAGAAGCGTCTGCATTCACGTACTTGCATGGAGTATATTTCGGCCTTATTTTCCATGTAACGGAAAAGATTAAAACATTAAAAACTGCTTTTGCCTTGTATGTTGATCAAGATGAAGGTGATGTAAAGTCAGGCATGTTTGCTTTTATTACCACACCTGCTAGCCATGTGCTTGTGTTCGGTAAAGGGCAACACTAATGCATGCTCTTAAAGATCGGCCTTCATTATACAGTTCTGGATGAATCAATTTGTCCTCCATGCATTTACGAGACTTGTATTCATTTTGACTAAGGCCTTAACTAAAGTGTGAAGATCCGCAAAACTTCAGGGAAGAGAAAATGGTGTCAGCCGTTAACACCATGCTCTTATTATGCTCTATCGAGTTATTTCAATTGTATTTTCTCATGAATGTCAGACAAAGAAAAAGTCATAGCTACAAACTTAGGAAAGCAACTTCTTTGAAAAGTCTTAACCGATATATTTCTTCCACTGTTTCTAACATATCTCTGATTAAATATCATCACAGTTCAGGTCATAAATCCATGACATTTTTATAGTGAAAATAATATAAGGGGTATCATTATAAACTTACCACAAACACTAGAAGAATTACAAGATATTTTTACTTTGGATATCTTTATATGTATATTATATATGCATATGTAGGAAATCAGATATGCGATGTAAAAATATATCATTTATATGATATAATGTATGATATTTGTCAAATTTAATTGAAATATTATTAAGTTTGCTGTTTGTTCGTCATTTGTTGGTCTGAAGCTGATGCATCATTGTTCAGAGTTGTCTTAGTTTTGCAAACAATAAAAGGACGAAACTGATTAATTTTACTTGTACACTGCATGTAATTGTGCAAATAAGTTAACAAATGCATGCTGAAATAAGGACTTTATTTTGTTAACTTGGCTTTGATTTTTACTATAATGATTTAGCTTTAAATTATTTCACTAAAACTTATGTTTACCACATATTGAAATGTTTGATGTCAGAGAATGTGCCCATATCACCAAGTGTATTTTTATTTGTTTGTGTGATGGTGTAAAGAAAGAAAAGGATAAAGACAGACAAAACAGAGAAAGAGATAATGAGACAGAGAGAATATGACAAAGAATGAAAGAGAAGTATTAAGCTCTTGATGGAGAGCATGTGGTTTTGAACGGATGGGCGGGTCATCCTGTGAACTTAAGAGAAATGCATCTCTCACTGAGTGTGTATGTATGCATGTGGCAGAGAAATGACAAAGGGTCGGAAGTGGGGTGGGGGAATTAAAGGAAAACACATAAGATGTATTTTAAACAGTACTCAAACAAAACATTCTCTATGATTACTACCATTTCAATGAATGAATACAGCATGATGGATTTTTAAGAAATTTCTGACATTTTTCTCATGTCTTTGACATTACAGGCACTAAAACATACTTTTGGTCATTAATTGGCATTAGAAAAGAATGCTGTTTTGATTTGAGACATTTAAATGCAGGGACTTGGATTTTAAATATGAAATTTCCCTGCCATCTTGTTTAGCAATGCGATATCAACCATGTAAGTAGCAATATAAATACCAGTAGTATGTAATAATTGTGATATTTCTTAAAAAGATCGAACAGGTAGACATGAAGAATAAAGGAAAACATTTGACACTAAATCAGTGCATGTTCCAGTTTATTTCACATAGTATTTACAGATGAAATATTTTGACACAATATGCATTCATTTTCAATTGTCAATGTTCCCATTTCCTTTGAAATACCTTGTTGCTATCACAAAATATTTCAACCTCTCATGAGTGTCCTCTTACCTCTTTAAAAGATTTGGCAAGTTATCACTTTGTCCCCATGGAGGTTAGTCGTGTATGGTCAAGAAGCCATATTCACAAAGTTTTATCCCCTGAGTTATTAAAGAATATCACAAAAAAAGTCACACACCAAACAACAGGGCAAGAGAGAGACCATATATTTTGAGCAATCAGAAAAGCATTCAGTTTGCTATTTTGAATAGTATGAGAAAAACATTATCTTGAGGAAGAAGAAAACAGCAGTAGCTCTTTAAATAACTCCTGAGTGAACGCTTTGTGAATAGTGGCTAAAGTTTTTCTTCACTTCTACTCTGCAACTTTGTGAACAAGGGTGCTAAACAAGTTAGATATGGAAAGATGTTGTGCTCACTGTTGTGACATTTTGCAGAAATTGATTGACTTTACACTTCCGCATCAGCTTTCCGCATCGACACTCTATGGCCAAAGGTTTTCCAATTTCACCATATTTCAATATAATATTCTTATGTGGCGCTTGGTCATAATCTGAAAGATATAAATAAAACAAGCAAGCTGTCTTTGGTTGATTTGATGGTATTTCATTTTATCCACGTATCCACAATTGTTTTTAGTCTTTCATGGTATAGTTAATGGTGACATCATAGATGATTCTTATTTACAACAACTGGCTGGTCTATTTATCGACTCCAGTATTTTCCATTAGAATATTAGCAGTTACCACATATTATAAGACAACCAATTGGATGAAAGCTCTTCCTAGCTATTTGATAGACAGCATTGCTTCTCGTTTTGCGCTTTGCTATTTATGGCATTGTAGTTTCGCACATGTGGACCAGTGGTGACTTTTTCGTTCTACTTTCCAGTTTTAGTTTCTCTGTATTTGGGTTAGTAGCATACCCAGTGCCCTTGCTGTCACAAAGTCGGCAGAATCAGGGAATGTTGCAAATAAGAAACCTTTTTAACACATACCTAAAAGGGAATAGAAGGATTTTCATTTAAACACCCAACTGTTTTTTGTTGGGTGGTTTTCTCATTTGGATCACAGCAATGCAAATAATTTGAATAAATGGTTTTCTTTTGATCTTCAGCAATTCATTTGCTCTTATCCGAGCTCGCAAAATGCATATTTATATTTTATATTATATATACAGGTTAATACATATAATTGGCATTAAATACAGGTAAACATTTACAATAAATACATTAAAAAAGTTTTAACTGATAAAACTGATTGAGTGATGTGATTAAAAGAACAAATATATTAGTTTGTCAAAAATGTTTTCCAGATGTAGTCTAAGTACATAAACTGTCTGATCAAACATGGAATATAAAGTGATAACTGGAAATGGCGTACCAATTAAATACGCCATACTGAGAGCACTGCGCATAGAAAGCATGAAGTTCTATGCTCAGTAAACAGACTGTCCAAGTTTGTACTGTCTTGATACAGTAACTGGTGTTCTGTCAATGGTTGGCTAAAATTGTCTGCACAGAGCTGCAATCAAATGCAATCAAATTAAGACAGGAAATGCTTTAAGAATATTTAAGAAAAATCTTCCCTTTTTGTACAGCCAAAAATCCCAGAAGACAAACAAAATAGAAGTGAGGATGAATATACACTTAATACAAAATCTTTTTTTTTTTTTTTTTAAGGAAGTCCTACCAAAATAAAATACAGTATATTTAATGGGCAAGATCATGGAGTATTAAAAAATAAATTATATCTTTAAGGTTTTTCTTTTTTGCGTCAGTGTTAGTAAAATTGGTAAAGGTAAACAGGATAATAAGCTTATATAAAGTGCTGAAATTCAAATGAAATTTACATATGAATGCAATCATTGGTCATGTGTCTCATTGTTTCACTCATATCTTGTCCTGCATAGCATCATCATAAATGCAGTCAGCTAGAACAGTTGCTCATTTCTACTAATGGTTACAAAGCACACTGTGTGGCGATGCCATAGTGTAAATAAAGCAATGGATCATGGGAACTGTAGCTAAAAGCACAAATGACAACCTCAATATTGCAATATGCATTGCCCTTTGCCTCACTTGGAGAGTCAGTATGGTTTAGTGTGAGTAATTGCCAAAATATATTTGTAAGTACATTTACTTAAAGGAAACCTAATGGAGATATTTAATGGATGCCATATGCATATTTCATGGCCTCTCTTTGTGATTCTTGACATATCTGTTTTTTTAGTTGTGTATGTTATCATTGATTTCTGTTTCACTTTTATTGACTCGGCCACAGGTGGATCACCTACATTCTCTCTAAAAGCACCCAGCTATAATATAGTGGGAGCTGTGATGAATGTTAGTGTGGAACAACAGAAGGTCATGGCGTTGTTGTGGGTATCAGATCTTGCTGTTCTCCAGGTGCGAGTCAATATGCTTGATCAAGGCATCGTCCGGGTAACCAACAGGGAAGATTAGCTGGCACAGTGGGCAGCTCCTGACATCACCCTCCTCTTCTGTCTCCATCCACAGCTGCAAAGGGCACACGGTTACTCTTGACAGCCATTACATTTAAAGTCCACAGCTAAACTGATCTTTACCATCAATGTGAATCCTCATTCACAACCTAATTTTACTCATGTAAAGTGACATATTTTTGGAGTGAAACAGGGCATTAAAGTTTTTTCAATTTCACTTTGTTACACTGTTCTGTTCCAAATGAATGGATTTGACAACAAAATACAGAATATTAAGTTTTCAGGAGCATCCCAATCCTTTAGATGAGCACATATGTGGATGTGTTTGCACACACAAAGTCCTCAGACACAACACTAGACATGCACGCATTCACGCACGCACACACACGTTGGTCTACCTATCATTATGAGGACTTTCCATAGACATAATGATTTTTATACTGTACAAACTATAGATTGTATCCCCTAAAACTAACACAACCCCTAAACCTAACCCTCACAGAAAACTTCATGCATTTTTAAATTTTCAATAAAACCTAGTTAAATATGTTTCTTAAGCCATTTAAATTATGGGGACATTAGAAATGTCCTCATAAACCAAATTTATAGCATAATACCTTTGTTATTACCAGTTTTGTAACCTAAAAAATTGTCGTCGTAAACCACACACACACATATTTTTGAACATATTATTTTGTATTTGGGCCCATTTGAATAGCTATAGACTGCTGTAAGTTACATTATGTAATTGTCTATGTTATATGTATGTTTCAGGAAGATTTAAGGAACACGTGACAAAAAGCCTCTTCTGTTTTTTTATATTTATGTGTTAGTGGGAATGCCCCTCACTGCCCTGGTATAAGCACAGTTCAATTAAGCCCATCAATAAAAATAAAAAGGAGTAAAACACTGTCATTATTACTAAAAAAGAAGTTGATAAAAAAGACCTAATGCAATATCTTAATAATATATATAAAACATATGCAAAATGGGAGATTTATAAACAATCTTAGTGGGCCAGTCATTTTTGACTGGAAATACAAAATGTGTTGGCACAAAATGAACACAGAACAAGGGTTAAGTGAGAGAAAATGTAGGGAGGCACTTCAGGAATGGATTAGATCATGAAATTGGGTGTTCCACACCAGAAGGGAGCCAGACCTGAATACGAGTTTGCTAAAACAATGCCTAAATAGCTATCTGGCTATTATTCAATAGCCTACATTGCCTAAGTGACATCAGTGGAAAGGAACAATATTTCAGTGGAAGAATAAGTTATTTAATTTTGATTCAAGATTACAAAGAATTTTTATTTTTATATGAAATAACATGTACTGATGAAAGATTCACAATGAGACAAAGAACATTCATTAAATGGTAAATGGTCTGCACTTATATAGTGCTTTATTATTAACCTTAGAGGTTACCAAAGTGTTTTACACTGTGTCCCAATCACCCATCCACACTCACATTCACACACCAATGGCGGCAGAGCTGCCATGCAAGGCGCTAGCCTGCCATTGGGAGCAACTCAGGGTTCAGTGTCTTGCCCAAGGACACTTCGGCATGTGGAGACGTGTGGGCCAGGATTCGAACCACCAACCCTGCGATTGGTAGCCGACCCGCACTATTAAGAAAATGAAGTCTAAACAATGACATACGCTCCACAGTTAGTACTTAAACAATGCCTGAACACACTCTCAATCACTTAAAAGGCATAGTTCATCCAAAAATATTTATTGTCACGTTGTTTAAAATCCGTATGACTTTCTTCCATGAAACACAAAAAGAGCTGTTAGACAGAATGTTTGTCTCAGGGTCTGTTCCAAAACTTAGCAAACTGCCACCGGAGGCAGAACTTTAAGACATCATAGGTGCACTGGAGTGGTGGTGTAGTGGGCTAAAGCACATATCTGTTAATCAGAAGGTCGCTGGTTTGATCCCCACAGCCACCTTGAGCAAGTCACTTAACTCCAGGTTGCTCTGGGGGGATTGTCCCTGTAATAAGTGCACTGTAAGTCGCTTTGGATAAAAGCGTCTGCAAAATTCATAAATGTAAATGTAAATGCACTCCCTATGCAAAGGCTGTTCCAAAATGTAGGTATCTTAATTCTGCTACCTCCTAAGATATCTAGTTTTGGCCAAACACTAAGGTATCATTGTATGTATCCTTCCCCGCAAAGGTGATCCCAGAATGCACAGTGATGAGCTTGTTGGAAAAATAAATCCAAGATGGCAGACGAAGCAAGAATGTGTTTACCCAAAATGTGTGTGAGTTTTGCGTATTTATGCTCATTAGAGAATCGCATCGTTCCTCTCATGTCACCTGTATGGAAGGTTTACACATTAGAATATTGTCTGCACAGATCCATAAATTATTTGTAATTATGGATATGTTTATTTAAAATGTAATTTTATCCTTGTACCTCTTCGATAATCAGTCATATTAATATTTTTTATATGATTCGTGTGAATCTGTTGTTCGTTCTGAAGTCATTATTTATACCATTCCGAATAAGGTATTCAGCTTCGGGCGCATCCCTAGTATACAATGACAGAATTACATTTTTGGGTGAACGCTCCCTTTAATAAATATGTAAATGTGATTTGCTACTCACGTTGATTGATGGCCAAGACTGGGCATGCTCTGCGTGCAGGTATCCAGGTGGGTGGCAGCTTAGGGTGTTGGGGCGTGAAGGAATGGGGAAGGCAGAACAAGACGCAGGGCCTCTGCTGCTCGATGAGGGGCTTGATACCCCCAGTGTTCGCGGAGGACTGATGGGATGAGGGCAGGACCACTCCTCTTCATCCTCTGAGGACTGTGGAGGCTGAGCGGATGGATGCAGTGGTGCTGGGCTGGGCTGAGGCTCAAAATGCAGGTGGGATATATCAGAGTGGTGGAACGACAGCTCCCTGGTCAGCCGTGGAGATTCAGCCAAACCCCCGTCTCCTCCCACCCCTTGCATCCCTGCTTGAGAGCCCTGTCTTTGAACTATCATGTGCTGGCTGCCCCCGTGCTGCTGTTGTTGTTGCTGCTGCTGTTGTTGCTGTTGTTTGTGGTAGCTGTCCACATATGGACGAGGTTTTGGCAGGGTGGACACAGGGTCTAGTGTGAACCGAGGTGGACGCTGGTAAGCTGACGGATCGGCTACTTCTGAGTAACTTCGCCTGCCCTGGAAACTGGCCCTCAGGTGGTGGGATGTGGGCCTGCAGGAATAGGATGCAGGGCCATTGCTTAGCTCAGGCAAAGGTGAGCGCCGGTGCATGTCAGGGGAGAGACGCTGCAGCACAGGAGAACGGCGCTGAGGCACAGGGGAGTGACGCTGTTGTATTGGTGAATGACGCTGTTGGATTGGGGAGTGGCGCTGGGGAACAGGAGAATGCCTCTGATGAGGGACAGGAGAGTGACGCTGAACTACAAGATGGACACAAGAAATAGAAGAAAAGTGTAAGACTGAACAGTGAAATATGTGGCATAAACATTCGTGTAAACAGCGAAATATAAACCGTCATTATTTCTACACTTTATTCTATAATTATGTAAATATTTATTTATCTTAATATGTTTTTATTATTTTATTTTCTATATCTAGTTCTAAATATTTTTTATTTAATGAAATTAATTATTTCCATTTTTATTTTATAATTATATACTGTACTTATTTATTTGATGGTTTATTTTATTATAATTTTCTATATTTCTAGATGACAATGTATTCTTTTAAATTGCATGCTTGTATTCCATATTATATACAGAATAAAAAAAATATAATAAAATATGTCAACGTCAGGTTTCACTGAAGTTGTCAATTTTAAGGATCAGATAAGGTAGAAATTGTTACTTGAAACAAACTGCACTTTTCCCTTTTTACATTGTATATGTTTTTAAATTTGTGTCTACGCATACAGTATACTGTATAATGCTACCAATTATTGTTACCGTGCCAATAAATCTAATTTAGCCTGAAATCAGAATCTAAAAGAAGCACAATAGAATAAGTATTAACACTAAGCCTGAAAAAGAAAGAATACATAACCATTTTAAATATCACTCTGTATGGATAGCTTTGTGATAAATGGTATAGTTTTTTTTTTATTAATGTAAAAATCTCTCAAAAGTAAATAAAATAACCTAGCAATAAATAAAACCCACTATAACTTGTATTTACAATGAAAGTCCCTAATGAACAGATAGATGTCTGTAATGACTTCCTCATTCTCCCCATGTTTCCTCTTTAAGATATTTTAATTCATTGTTTTCTTGTGCATTCAACCCCACCACCTGTGGCACTGCTACTAAAACAGAAGGCACAAAAGACCTTGCACAGAAAATACATCTGCTTCTCTCTAATAAGACTAACGTGCATATACTGAACTTCCTGCAATCGTGAGATTGCAATCAGCTATTTAGAGAAATCAGTCCCTCGATGAATCAGTTAGGTTTTTTTTTCTCCATCTCCGCTTCTGCATTTGGTCTAGTTTCCTATATAAAATGGCTTGTGTGGTTGAGTGGAGAGGTGCAATAAGATAAGAAGAGAGTTGTTTATGTTCTTAAACTCTAAAGAAGAGACATTCGACGTGAGAGGCGATCAGAACATGTCAGCAAAAATACAAAACACTAAAAAACGCACCCGTTTACACAGCCACTGTGCTGAATGTTGATGAATCTGACAAAGTGCTTCTATTATAAAAGAGGTTCATTATAGTGTGAAAATATGACAAATTCAATATTACCTACTATATATTATAATGCTTGCAAGGCAAGAAATGCATTGATATTCCTCTTAATTCTTTTTCTTGTCCACAAATTTCTGTTTAACGTATACACTTCATAACATAGCGTATGAACACATAAATGTTATTTTGTAGATAATTTCAGCCTTAGGTGTCTATATCTATTTGTATTAATTTTGAACTTGGCACGTTTGTGTACTATTGTAAACATTAGATTAGTATTTGAAAATCTTCCTTTGACTTACATTAATTAAATGTTCAGCATTCAGAATGTAACCAACAACAATGTCATTGTTATGTGTGCATAATAATTCTGATTATTGTTCTCTCTTACATCTATTTACATACTGAACTGTTTCAATAATGTATAATTGGCCTTTACATACAGATGAATGGTGAAACTTGTCATTGTACCTGGACTTGCAGGCTCCTCTGAGGCCTTTCGCAATATCTCGGTCTGTTTGGAGGTCAGATCATGCAACTTGCCCAACTCCTCTGTTAGTTCGGTATAGGCCAAAGCCAAATTTACTCTGAGGTAGAGAGAGCAAGAGAAAAAGGGAGGGAGAGAGAGAATAACTTTTGGCAGTCAAAGATGGAACTGCACTGCATGTACACTCTAGTAACATTAATCATGTCAACACTACTGTACGAATCACTATGACAAAAACATAAATAACTATCAGCGTCATAACCTCTATTCGCTTCAGCCCGTAGCTGTATGACAAACAAATGCAAAAAAAGAAAAAGAGTGACACTTATGCATGTAAAAATGTTTGACAATTATGTTTGTGACAGTTAGTAACACTATTTCAGCGATATGTGCCACTCCACCAGCAAGAACTTAATGCATGATAGGTCCAGAGAACACAACTCTGTAGTTTTAAATCATCCGACTCAGCAGTCACTTACTATAGAAACCAAGCAGTTAGAAAAAAAAAAACCCCAGAGATTTTCAAATTTCTTAAAAGCCTCAGTCATCAAAAACATTGGCAACACAGAGCTTTGGTAGTTTCATGTCTTTCATTTCAATCGGTGATCACATTCTTCTCACATAATAAAATAAATTCAGTTCAAATCAATATTTCTTTTTATTTATTTACTTGTTTGGGTAAGAAGTAATAGGCTACACATGATAATGTAAAGATCTTCCCTTCTTGTCTATTTTTTGATTTGTCTTCATTTTATCTTAACTGCTTAAGATAAATGATTTGGATATGAACAGACAAAACTATCATTTAAATATGGAGAAAGTTTTGATAAATATCCAAATATAACTGTACAAACACACCAGCTTACACTGATGGAATCATACAGAAACTCTATAATCAGATGCACTTTACCTGATTATACACACCAAATTTGCAAAAACCTCCAGTGCTTTATAATAAAAAGACTCATAGCTCTGAAGATTGTGTCTGATATATCAGGACAGACATTTCAGTTTTACTTGGAATGTGGGCATGTGTGACCGCTCAACTTTACTTTAAATTGCGTGCGTTGTCATGAGTTTCAGAACCACAGTTGTGCCACTCGTTAATATATAGTAAGCAGTGTTACTGTCAAGCTGATTCTTAAATTCATTTGTACTTGTCAAGTAAATGCTAAGAACACCATTACTGTTGTGTTATATATATATATATATATATATATATATATATATATATATATATATATATATATATATATATATATATATATATATATATATATATATTTTTCTAATCATATAAAATAAGCAAAAAATTTCAAATGATAGCTTTGCTGCAGAACATACTTTAAGGTGTCTGTGGAACTATCAGTTTTTTTATGCATTATAAACTCTGATTAATTCATCCAAGACAATAAAGACTGAATAGAAGTAAGAAGAGGGACATGAAAACATGAAAAGGGGACAAAAATACCCATAAAGTTCACTGCGTTTCAATTAAGATGTGTTATATAATTCAGGCACCACCAAAAGCGGTCTGGTACAAGATAACATCACATCTCCTTTCTCAGTGCCAAACACACATGAAAATTACCACATAGCCCTAGAAATTGGCATACAAGACAGTTCAGCTGAATAAGAGAAATCAGCAGCACTGTTGCATAATCATGCCTGGTATCTGTTTTTATTGAGACTACTTAGAACTAAGGTCTGAGCACAAATTGTACTCAATCTAGGCAACGTACCAGATTTTGTATTCATAGTCCTTGACTACAGGTCAAACAAAACTATTGTCCAATCAGTTTTAACCTCTGTTGGTGGACACCCTGCTTAAAGTAATGATAATAATAATAATAATAATTAAAAAAGAAAACACCTTAAACCAGCCCAAGCTGGTTTGCAGGTCAAAGCTGGTCATCCTGCCTGGTCAGACTGGTCTGTTGGCTGGTTTCTAGAGGTGGTTTGGGAATTTTTCAGATGGTCAGGCAGTAAGGCCAGCCAATCCAGCTGAAGACCAGCTTGGCCATTCTGGGAGACCAGCTTAAACCAGCTTGTTTCAACCGACCAATGAGCCATACCATCAGATATTCTTACCGTTCTGCTCATTGTGTCCTTCGTTTGGCCCTCTGGGCTTGTGAGCCTCCACAGACATGCTTAAGCAGCTGTAGCACTCAGCAAGAATCAGCGATAATGAGCTGCCTTTCTCCTCCATCATTACCGATGCCTGAGCAACAACTCAGCTGTCCAACTCTCACCCATCATTTGATTGATACTCTCTATCAAACAGGTATTTACAGCAGATTTGGATGATGTGTGACACTTTTTTTCTCACCTCCACACATTTGCACACATACACACACACACACACACACACACACACACACACACACACACACACACACAATCTATGAACTTCTAAAGCACCACCATGCATCACCTCTTGTGCTGAGCAGAGATGTTCTCTGAAGTGTGAACACCTTCCGATAAATATGTATCAAATGGGTTAGCTGTCAACTATAGTATAAGAATGGCAAAAAGTGGGAATCTATTTGTGATTTAACATTTTTGGTGTGTCGTTTCCTTAAATGTATTTCTTTTTTTATATAAAGGAAAAATAAACAGCCCTAAAAGTATGAGCAAGTGCTTTTGTCAAGCATGTACAGTTAAGTAGAAAAAGAACAAATGTATGAGTGTGTGTGTGTGTGTGTGTGTGTGTGTGTGTGTGTGTGTGTGTGTGTGTGTGTATAAGTGTGGGTGGATAGGTATGTGGGCTGGTTTAGCGATGCCTGACCTTTGCTCTGAAACTATAATGTATTTTTGTCTTCTTCATGTCTTCTCTAACAAATGTTGGCTATAAGGCTCTGTGAATTTATCATTGGTTTTTAATCAAAACTGAAATATAACCCTGAAAAACTTAATCAGCACAGGCCATACTGCCCACTAGATATTAAGCATAATCAGAAACAAATAAATACTACACCACAGGGAGCATTATTACAAATTAATGCAAAACATCTTTCTCATCCCTTTGAATCAATAGGCCACCACTAGCTTCACCAAACAGATTTGCAAAAACTTTTTCCCCGTCTTCCATTGGTCAACAAACAGATAGTCACAAACCAAATTCGCTCAACTGTGAACCAGTTTTGCAATGTTGGGCTGGCTGGAAGGCTCAAACAGAGTGATGATTTAAACTGCCACTGAGACATTGTGTTTACACTTTTTGGGGAATTCAACATATAAATGGTTTGCTTTCATTTGTTTCTCACACACACCTTAAAGTATGGTATCAGATATCCACCCAAATGACATGTGAATGAAGTCAGCAAATACATGCAAGTTATCTTTAAAACTTCATAAGGTCCTTCTTGAATGTCAAAATTTTGTACACAAAAATACACCTTTAAATGTGGGAAACTCTTTCTATATATAATCTAGTAGCAAAAACAAGTAGTATTGCCTTTGTCCTGCTGCTTAGATGAGCCCCAAGGCTCAGTGAAATGTCTCCCTCATGTTTATGGCTGGCAAGTCATGTCAGCAGATTTATAACACAAACACACACACACACATGCATGTGCACGCACACAAAGACATATAAAAGAAAATCTTCTGACTTTACAATAATAGTTCTGCTTTAAAAAGTAACCAACTTAGAGAAAATGGCTAAAAAAGCACATGTAATCCAGGTTGAGTTTATGTTCAAAATACTATTATTATTATTCAACTGGTTATATATAAGGTTGAAGGCAGAAGTTTACATACACCTTAGCCAAATACATTTAAACTCAGTTTTTCACAATTCCTGAGATTTAATCGTAGAACATCTTCCCTGTTGTAGGCAAGTTAGGATCACTACTTTATTTTAAGAATGTGAAATGTCAGAATAATAGTAGAGAGAATTATTTATCCTTGTGTACTATTGTTTGAACAGGCATTTGGAAATTGCTCCCAAGGACTAACCAGACTTGTGGAGGACCACAATTTGTTTTCTGATGTCTTGGCTGATTTCTTTTGATTTTCCCATGATGTCAAACAAAGAGGCACTGAGTTTGAAGACCTAATTTTCTTGAATTTTCAAAGCTTCTTAAATGCATAGTAAACTTATGGCCCACTGGAATTGTGATATATTCAATTAAAAGTGAATCAATCTGTCTGTAAACAATTGTTGGAAATATTACTCTTATATTATAATATTAAATATTAATATTAAATATTACTTAAGTAGATGTCCGAAACGACTTGCCAAAACTATAGTTTGCTCATATGAAATATGTGAAGTGGTTAAAAAATTAAGCGTAAGTACATTTCTGACTTCAACTGTATAATAAAAATATAACACATTTATACTAAATTTATATGAAAAAAAAGGTATGCCAATTCCAATTCCAGTCTGAAAATGAAAACAAATCGATTTATTTTCCTAATAAACCCCTCATTAGAAAAAAAAGACATCTGAGTAACTGCATGAAAGTTTTGGATCTTTTCTGTTAAATCACGACTTTTACAAGAATCAGCCATTCAAAGAGAGAGGGGGAGTAGAGTGTGAAACCTGACGTGCAAAGAGACGTAGGCATTACTGTGCCAAGACTCCTCATTTCACTTAAACCCAGGCAACTTTCAGTTCACCTGCATTCTCTTCATTGTCAGTTACATC
The DNA here is from genome assembly GCF_025860055.1 of Xyrauchen texanus. Taxonomy (NCBI): domain Eukaryota; kingdom Metazoa; phylum Chordata; class Actinopteri; order Cypriniformes; family Catostomidae; genus Xyrauchen; species Xyrauchen texanus. The sequence continues at coordinate 13,143,046 of NC_068315.1, forward strand.
TCAGACCACTTCTGTGAGATTGTGGAAGTGGTTTGGAGGCTTGCCAATAGTTATACTGCCCTCTACTGGCTACCAGTATGCCCATATCAGTGACCAAGGGAAATTAACAATGCTCTTGCTGTGAACATGCAAATATCAAATAATATTTCAAATGATGGTCAGAATGAAAAAAATCTAATCTAATCTAATCTAATCTAATCTTATTCAGTCTAGTCTAATGCAACGACATTTAGGGGGGTATAGCGCCTGTTATAATTGTATATAAACGATAGTGGATATGTGAGAGATATTGTTTCCTTCAGCATCTTCACAAGGTCTTTTGCTGTTGTTCTGGGATTGATTTTCACTTTTCGCATCAAACTACATTAATCTCTAGGAGACAGAATACGTCTCCTTCCTGAGCGGAATGATGGCTGCATGGTCCCATGTTTTTTAAACTTGTATACTATTGTTTGTAAAATGAACGTGGTACTTTCAGGCATTTGTAAATTGCTCCCAAGGATGAACCAGACTTGTGGAGGTCCACAATTTGTTTGCTTGGCTGATTTATTTTGATGGCAAGCAAAGAGGCACTGAGTTTGAAATTAGGTCTTAAAATACATCCACAGGTATACCTCCAATTCAGTACACCTCCAATCAGAAGCTAATTGGCTAATTGTCTAAAGGCTTCACATTATTTTCTGGAATTTTCCAAGCTGCTAAAAGGCACAGTTAACTTAGTGTATGTAAACTTCTGACCCACTGGAATTGAGATATAGTCAACTAAATGTGAAACAATTGTTGAAAAAATTACTCGTGTCATGCACAAAGTAGATGTCCTAAACGACTTTGCCAAAAAAAATAATTTGCTAATATGAAATATGTGGAGTGATTAAAAAAATTAGTTTGAAGACTTCAACCTAAATGTATGTAAACTTCTGACTTCAACTGTATATATATATATATATATATATATATATATATATATATATATATATATATATATATATATATATATATACATACATTTTAATTGGCAGATGAGTTTTCAGATAATGCAGCCCCTGGCCATGCCAGTCTTCTTTTTTATGTCTAAATTGCAAGCTACAAGGAATGAAAGCAAAGTCCTCCTCTGGCTCTATGTCTTATAATGATAAATAGCACATAAATTTGTGCGATTGCTTCAGAATTTGCCAGTTCGTTACGTCATGTCGTGTACCACTGCATCTGTATGATTATCAGATAAACGGACTCATAATGTGTGCTGGGGCTCACGACCTGCCGAGTGTCAGAACTAGCCCTGTATACGCTCTGCTTTTTAAAGAGTCTGCACAGCTATTGTTGTGAAGTTGTGGTCTGTGAACTATGGATGTAGAATCTTACTGTTCATCTCCAACTTTCTTTATCCACTCCACATCACACTGTCCACACGTTGAACTCATCTCCTGTGCAAAAGAGAAACATGTCAAGATTTTAACCTGCTGTATATTATCCAGGCCCATAACAGTACATTAATAGACATTAAAGTGGAAGAATATGCTCCCCCAACCCGAATACACACACATAGTCAGATTAGTTGTCAACCAGTTTTTCAAATGGCAGATCCTTATACTTTTACATTTGATCACTCTGAGCCACATGCAGTTTGAACAGTGGAGAAAAGAACCAGTATTTGGCTGCTGCCATTACAAATACTTAATCAGTGGTTTGTCGCATGGATGTGAGACTGAAGTCAGATTTCATGAAAACACGAAAGCTCTGATCTACGATCTTAGGAAAGACATTCTCTGGAAAATGTTTCTAACTGAAACATGTAAATGTGGTATGCATGTTGGTGTCACTGACCCGTTGCCTATGGTTGCTTTGCAGCTCTCTGAGCTCTACCCGTAACCTCTCACATTCAGCCTTTAGATCCTCCTCTCTCTGACATGCCCCCTGAGCCTCGTGCCGTGCCCCCTCTAGCTCTGCCTCCAGACGCTGCAATTTGAGGTCGGACAGGGTGTCCAGACTTCGGGAGCTCTGTAGGGTCATGGGGCAGTCTAGCAACAGAGATGGACAGATGAAATTACTATTATTAGGCTAGCAAAACAGACAATCAACATGTTGATCAAGTGCCTTTTACTGCTGACACAGTAGTATTGTACTATTGTACTATAGTGTGTGTCATCAAAGAAATATTCTCAGCAAGGTATATATATATATATATATATATATATATATATATATATATATATATATACCTAGGAGGTTTGAATTTCCCAAAGGCAGCAAAAGGTAAGGTTTTAGACTTTGTTTCAGTGTAAATTAAATTAAAATTAATTTAATTTTGTTGCTGTGTAAAGGCAGCTATGAATACTTAAAAAGATGAAAGAAACAAAGAACAAAATCACAATTCAGTATGCAAATAATGCAAGAACGCAAGGATAAATCAGAATGCAGTATGCACAAAATGCAAGAAAAAGATTATAATAATGCAATCTATATTTAGTGGTTTGTAATCCACAAGCTTATTTAGTGGTTTGATATAGTGCTTCAGCTTTAGGCCTAGAGCAAACTCAGACATCTTAATTTCAGCCTACAGCACTTGCACCTGGCAGACAGCTGCCCTTTTTCACTCTTCCAACATAAAAATACACAGGTGTTTCTCAAAAGGGCCACTGCATGTCATCTCAAAATATCCATCTGATCTGATGCGAGGACAAATTGTCCAGCAACATGTCTTTGAAATAACAGACTTTGATCATCCTCTGACCTCATCTGCCACTCAAAACAGGCTTTAGCTTGCCAATAAAAAAAACAGAGAAACACCTATTTTTTTTTATGTGCAATGTACTCAAAAGTGCATCCTCCAACAGTCAATACCTTAGTTACTGTATTTTCAATGTTGTGATCAACACCAAGTTATACGATAGGGATAGGTTATGATGGTCAACTATACAAACAACTGGCTAGCTGATCAGTAAGGTAATGATGTTTACATCTTTTACCTAAACTTTTGAAACAATGTGTATTTGAAAGTTTATGGACTGGCCCTATTCACGTCCACTGTGAGTGGCTATCACCAGAATCTTTTTATTTTTATAAATGAGCTTAACTTTTATTGAACTCTGAACATTCCTTTAAATATGCCGCCTTCCCTGACTGTTCATGGACCTAAACAAATGGCAAGTTAGAGGTCTGGGTGAGAGTAGCTCCAGGGCCAACAGGGCAAAGATCCACCTAAAGTCCCCCTACACGCCGCCATTACTCGATGCACACCTGAAACCTTGAAGATGGAGAATGCATGATTATTTCCTGTCAGAGCATCCTACTCTCCTCTCCAGCGTGGGCACTATGATTCAGCAGCTCATAGAAAAGAAGACCTTGAGCCAGCAGCTATTGTGATGGTTAAGCAATAAGCAAGCAGAATGTATGCCTACATCTCACACCAAGCCACAGTGAAACAGATCTGTACACTCTTTCCTACATTTGAATGTAATATGTGTATTCATGAGCTTGCATAAATCTAACATCATTCCTGTATTATTATTTTATAGGGTAACAGATAATATTGTGCATAATTTACAAAAATAGATAATTTGCTTACATTTTCAGCAATTATCAGATTTCGTTGCATGCCTTGGGAGAAAAACATTTTAGCATGACTTAGGTTTGACTGAACTGTTTTGGATCCCAGAAGTGGTCACAGGTGAAAATTACAACATTGTCAAAAACATACTTTCCACTAAGTTTGTTTCTTTGTGGTGAGCCTCACCTCATAGATAGAAAGTTGTTAGGAGGAAAGAAAGTGAAGTGAGTGAAGGGAAAAGAAGTTGATTCAAAGCTCAACCTGAGTCTGCTGTTTAAGCCACAGCTGAGCATTTCGATATAAAACTTTGGCTTACCTGAGGTGAAATTAAGTTTTTACTCATTAAGGAAATTAATGTCAATAAATCAAAAACAACAAATAAATAAAATAGTTTATCCACATATATAACTTTCCTCAATAATCAAGATTGGTGGGCAGACATTGTTTCTGAAAAGATAAATATTTTGTGTCCATGGCCGATTTTCTCATATTTGAGTTCTAAAATAAAATGGTCAGATCATGTTGAACTACTTAAAGATAAAAGTAGATCTTGTATTTAAAAAAAAAGTTGGGAACATATGGAGAAGCCAATCTCTTTCAGTCTATATACATCTTTACGTGTTTGTTGGCTTTAGATATTATTTGCACAATTGTTTTGTTGTTTTTCAATCGTAAAATACATCAAAACTTAGGCTAATGAATGCATCTTAGCCAAACATGACTTCACCTCAACAACTTTGTGCAATCTGAGTTATTAAATATTTTTTCTGATCACATGATTAATCGTCAGAATTGTTTTTATATTACTTGATTACCACAATAATCGATAGGTGACAGCCCTAGAAGAGATATCTTTTTATTGCTTGAGGCTGGTTAGGACACATGCTATGGACCTTTCAGACCGAACACATTCTTGCGCTACAAAAAGGTAGAGTGCAGAGAATAGAACAGAACGCAAAAATCTTGAGTTTACATTTACATTTATGCATTTGGCAGACGCTTTTATCCAAAGCAACTTACTGTGCAATTATTACAGGGACAATCCCCCTGGAGCAACCTGGAGTTAAATGTCTTGCTCAAGGACACAATAGTGGTGGCTGTGGGGATTGAACCAGTAACCTTCTGATTACCAGTTATGTGCTTTAGCCCACTACGTCACCACCACTCCAAGTTCTTGACACAGCGCCTACAAAACGTGGTGCTTCTGTGAGAGATGTGGCGCAACAGTCAAAGACGTTTGTCTAGTGCATGTTCACATACTATTGTACTATAGAAAAACAATTTTCGGTTTGAACGGCCCCTTAGCCTGATGAACATCCCTAACTAGAGTCAAAAGTGTTATCCTCAATAAATGTATATGATATCATGAAATTATAACAGAAAGAACACCTGTATGCACACACACAACACAAGACTTACTATGTGATTCAGAACTGTGTAGTTGCAAATACTGCATGTCTTTGTTGTGTAGCTGTGTGTTGAGTTTGTGTAGAGAGCTCTCCCTCTGTCTCAGAGCTGACTCTAAACTATGGATCCGCTCAACATGTTTCTCCACCAGAGATGTCTGATAGAGATAAAAGAAGAGAAGGAAAAGAACACAGAGAGAGTGAGAAAGGCAAAAATAGAGATGATAAAATATTAAAAATGAAACACCACGAGAGAACTGTACAGAGAGTTAGATAGACTGATCAAAAGATGCAATTGCAGAAAGACCTTTACTTTCACCTTTACTTTCACGTTCATATCCACAAGATTTTTATTTTTTTTTACAGCAATAAAAGATTAGAATGTGTAGATGTAACAGTATTTCAGAGAGGTGGAAGGCACAGATGCTCAAATTCTTGCAACATGAAATTTTCAAAACCATTTGAGACCTGCTAAAAGCTGATGTGTGTACATTTTTCAATGTTACTTTCTCATTTCCCAACTTAATATGCAGAGACAAGGATAGGTAAACAATTTGTAGGTAAATTTCCCCAAAAAGTGTAAACTCAGAACTTTATTCTGTTTGTTTGTGCATCCAGACCAATTGACTCAATCAATGGTGTGAGTTTGGGGTTGACTATCAGTTTGTTTGGCCAATGGCAGAGTCTTCAGGAAAGCTATTTGACAACGATGCTTATTTATGCTATTCCAAAACTGGTGATGCATAAATTACAAATTTCAGCCATAAAACTGAGGATGCCAATGCGCAAATGCAATGATGTTTCTTATATCAAGAAGGGTTGCGCAGTATACTGGTAAAACAAATATTGCGATAACAAACAAATTAAACAGTACGATATAATCTTGTTGTTAATTTTGGTACCATATTAAAGTATGCTGCCATTAGCAAAATGTAATGTAATGTGAGTTTTGAGAGCAAATCAAAGACCATTTTAAAATAATAATTAAAAAGCCTCTATATGGCCAAGTGTGATCATTAAACAGCAGAAGGATGTCATTTAATGAAATTAGGGATGCACCGAAATTAAAATTCTGGGCCGAAACCGAAAATCCAGGATGCACTTGGCCGAAAACCGAAACCGAAACCTACTTTTTTTTTTTTTTACCTATTTAAGAAAAAAAATAAATATATTTTTTGTGTATAATTGTATTAACATTATACTTTTTCATGAATTTAATGAATCTGAATTGAAAAACTACAAACCAATAAAATAAATCACACTTTTATTGAAAGTAACACCAAAATTGGACAAAAAATATATTAAAACATTATTAAATATTATTCTTCATTCATTTCTGTAAAAATCTAATTTGACAGATTTTATTAACAATTATCCAAATAATGTAAAGTTTTAGAAAACTATTATATGCAAAACAACAGTCAAGTAATGAACTTAGCTAGCATCTGTCAAAAAGTTTATATATGCAACAGTAATTTTAATTAAAACAAAAAGGCAGAACACAGAATGGCAGAGGGCCTCTATTCCACTGATCTATATATATAACTATAATATATAATTATATATATAGATCAGTGCTCTATTCTGTTTATGTAAACGTATGTACACTTTAAGTGAACATTATTGTGCAAAACAACAGTGCAAAACAGCAGTAATTGAACTAAATCCAACCTCAACTGTAAACGACAGATGTATCCTCAAGTGAAGAACAAGTGTAATGTAATTGCTATACACATCATATTGGACCGCTTTATATTTAAGTACAAGTGACCGGTTTCTCTTCAAGAACAAAAGTTGCTAAACTTTCTGACAGTCTCTCCTGTCAGAAAGCTCATCAAGAACATGAGATGCTGCACTGAACAGTATCTCACTCTCTGTGCTGGTGCTTGGGCAGATAAATACCTATGCGCAATCCGCGCAAGCAAAGGAAAGCGGTCTTTGTTTATGCGGCAATAGTCAAGGGGATTGTCGCTTCTGGCGTAGTTCAGCTAGATACGTCTCAAGTTGTGTTGTAGCAGCGCTAGTTGTGGCACTGCTGTGGATCGGGGTGCTTTCCTGTAGAATCTCTTGCTGTACTCTGTATATATATATCTTGAAATTTCTGCTGAACAAACAGTGCAGATCGCAAATGTGATGTCCTTATCAGAAACTTTGAAGAATTTCCACACCGCTGACATGATCGGCCTTTGTTTGGTAGCGCCGTGATAAGGGCTAGATCGATCCAGAGTGAAATCTGAGCACTGAGGGGCGGGGCGAGGAGGTATATATTTTCGGCTCATATTTTCGGCCTTTTTTCTCTTTCGGCTGAAAACCGAAAGTGCCATTTTCGGCCGAAAGTTTTCGGCGGCCGAAATTTCGGTGCATCCCTAAATGAAATAATATACAGTCACACGCGCTTCACGCCACAGTATGAATAAGAGGTGCCTCTCTGCCCTGTCATCTCCTTAATACACACTGGCATGCAAATGAAAACACAGTCACACACATGAACACACCAACAAACGCAACACACTCTACTAATGCCTGATTTTCATGCAATGTGTCCAATAGTATCCATCTGCAGAGCCACAGTTCAGTGTTTTGTGAGTATTAATGGCTGTGAACTCTGTAATGTAACTCTTTCCCCGTTGCAGCTCAGACATTTCAGCGTGCGAATCACAGGTAGCTTGATATAAAGAACCCTTCACAAATAAGAACTTTAAAGACCTTTCAAAATAAATGTGCACCTGAAATGAGAGCTCTATTCAACTGATTGCATGAAATTGAAGACATGACAACAGAAAAAAATTACTACTGTATAAAAGTGTAATATTCAAAGCAGTTGCAATGATACTCATTTTAACAATAATATAATATTAAATGGTTATATTATTAGTATTATTATCTGTAAGCAATATAACATAAGTAAGTTTACTGAATATCAGCATATATATATATATATATATATATATTTATTTATATATATTAGTTGAAGGCAGAAGTTTACATACACTTAAATTGAAGTCATTAAAACTCATTTTTTTAACCACTCCACAGATTTCATATTAGCAAACTATAGTTTTGGCAAGTCATTTAGGACATCTACTTTGTGCATGACACGAGTAATTTTTCCAACAAATGTTTACAGACAAATTGTTTCAATTTTAATTGAGTATATCACAATTCCAATGGGTCAGAAGTTTGCATACACTAAGTTAAGCCTTTATACAATTAGCTTCTGATAGGAGGTGTACTGAACTGTAGGTGTGCCTGTGGGTGTATTTTAAGGCCTACATTCAAACTCAGTGCCTCTTTGCTTGGCATCTTGGGAAAATCAGCCAAGACCTCAGAAAAAAATTGTGGACCTCCACAAGTCTGGTTCATTCTTTGGAGCAATTTCAAAATGCCTGAAGGTAACACATTCATCTGTACAAACAATAGTACACAAGTATTTACACCATAAGACCACGCAGCCATCATACCTCTCAGGAAGATGTCCTCTAGTCTAGTCTAATGAAGCAAAAATTTTACTGTTTGTCCATCATTATGTTTGGAGGAAAAAGGGTGAGGCTTGCAAGTCGAAGAACATCCCAACCATGAAGCATGGGGGTGGCAGCGTCATGTTGTTGGGGTGCTTTGCTGCAGGAGGGACTGATGCACTTCACAAAATAGATAGCATCATGAGGAGGTAAATTATGTGAATATATTGAAGCAAAATCTCAAGACATCAGCCAGGAAGTTAAAGCTTGGTCGCAAAGGAGTCTTCCCAATGACCCCAAGCATACCTCCATAATTGTGGCAAAATGGCTTAAGGACAACAAAGCCAAGGTATTGGAGTGGCCATCACAAATCCATGACCTCAATCCGATAGAACATTTGTGGGCAAAACTGAAAAAGCGTTTGTGAGCAAGGAGTCCAACAAACCTAACTCAGTTACACCAGTTTGGAGGCCAAACTTCCAGCAGCTTATTGTGAGAAGCTTGTGGAAGGCTACCCAAAATGTTAGACACAAGTTAAACAATTTAAAGGCAATGCTACCAAATACTAACAAAGTGTATGTAAACTTCTAACCCACTGGGAATGTGAAGAAAGAAATAAAAGCTGAAATAACCCACACACCAGTCTGCCACAACATTAAAACCACCTGCCTAATATTGTGTAGGTCCCCCTCGTGTCACCAAATCAGTGCCAACCTGCATCTCAGAATAGCATTCTGAGATGCTATTCTTCTCACCACAATTGGACATTCCGGTTATTAGTTACCGTAGGCTTTGTCAGCTCGAACCATTCTGGCCATTCTCGATTGTCCTCTCTCATCAACAAGGCATTTCCATCCACAGAACTGCTGCTCACTGGATGTTTTTGGCACCAATCTGAGTAAATTCTAGAGACTGTTGTGTGTGAAAATCCCAGGAGATCAGCAGTTACAGAAATAATCAAACCAGCCCATCTGGCACCAACTATCATCCATGCAATTATCTAATCAGCCAATCGTGTGGCAGCAGTGCAGTGCATAAAATCATGCAGATGTCAGGAGCTTCAGTTAATGTATAGATCAATCATCAGAATTTGATCTCAGTTATTTGGACTGTGGCATGATTGTTGGAGCCAGATGGGCTGGTTATGTATTTCTGTAACTGCTGATCACCTGGGATTTTCACACACAACAGACTGGTTCGAACTGACAAAGTCTATGGTAACACAGATAACCACTCTGTACAACTGTGGTGAGAAGAATAGCATCCTATAATGCTATTCTGAGATGCGGGTTGATGCTGTTTTGGCGGCACGAGGGGGACCTACACATTAGGCAGGTGGTATCAATGTTGTGGCTGATCAGTGTATATCAAATCTGAGTTTTTTTAATTTGTTGCCTAAGTATCGATACCGAGTTACCAGGGCTGGTCTCCTACCGAAGCCAAATTTGATATCGGAACAACCCTAATATCAAGCATCGTCCACTAATATAAGGGTCTGGCTGGGTAACACTAGAGCCAAATGAAATTAACACAGCTTTGCAGCCAGTTAGGCTGTATGCATAGTACAAGATTAATCAAGTGGACACCTGGTTGGATTAAAGGCTGTAGCACATGGGGAGGCTAATTATCACAACTGCCCTTCTGCCTGTAGCCAAACTTAGCACAGATGAAATAGGTGGGTCTGAAGCATGGAATTAATGTTTTGGGAGGCTGTGTTGGAAAAAGCCTCACCATCTTGTCCAGGTCTCGCTGAAGGCTGGTCTTCTCCATGTGGATCTTCTCATAAGCCTGAATTACATCTTCCAGCTGTTCCTCACGTTCTTTGCTCTTCTGAAGCTGGAGAACACACATATATGCACACACACAAACAGACATTGTAAATACATTGCTGTCTCGCCACACATTGGTGTTCCACCAATCCGATGGGTTGAGACCCAACCACACATAATGATCATGTATTAAAATTTGGAACAGCAGTAAAAATAGTGGCACTAATGGAAATTTTTATGATGTTTTCCCATCCTTTTATAGCATTCTCGCTATGGCCATTCCTGTAATTCGCAGAGTTGTTTATTTATCTTTTTGGATTTATGTCATTTAGAAAGTTTAATTATGGTAACAGGTTTGCAGAATGCTAGCCTGATACAAATCTATAAATAAATATTTGACAGTGAAGTAAATGACAGGGAATCAACAGTCATTGTTGACCTAACAATGGCTATTCCTAGGTGCTCCTAGATAGGCCATTGTAACCAGAATTGAGCCAGATCTTGTTAGAATTACACAAATGTGGTGATATTTTTGAAAAATGATTGTGTGTTATTCCTTAAACTTATTGTGGCAGTTTAGAGTTGCAGTGACACCTGAGTGGCGCTAAAAGAGCATTACATTTTAAACAATTTAACAGATGAGGTTTTTAAGGTTAAAGCTGTATTGAGTTTTAAATGAACAAAAGCTAACTCCCAACCATAAACATTAATCCTAACTGATATTGTCATAAAAAGCAAATGGTCAAGATAAATGCAATTGGTGACAGGACCACATCAATTTGTGAAGCTTCTATAAAACTATTTGCTTTGTACCAAAAGTGCAACACTCTATCAGTTGAGCTAACATGCAATTTGGTTGCACTTGAACAAGCTTGCAAATGTAGTTGATTATGTGATGCAGACGTTAAAATATACTGCATGACAAATCATGCACTACAGTAAAAGAGTTTAGATGTCATGTGATAGCATTGTGAGAAACAGCGAGGAACAAAAAGTTTGTGTTTATGAACTGATAATCTGCAGTTTTGCTCATTGTTGTTGCAATTCTAGTGTTAACTTCACATGGAAAGTGTTGTGATGCGTAGAACAAGTAATAATCATACTGCACAAATGTAGGTATAATAACGTGATTCTAAGAGACTGAGAATTGAATTGCGCCAATGCTACAGGATCTCACACAGGTTTTTTAATCTGAAATTGAAATTGGCTACAAAAGAAGCAGAATTTATTAGAGAAACTGTAATTAAGTGTACACGTTGATGCCTTTTATCATATTGCTGTTACTGCCATTTTTTTAGAGCAATATGCTACCTGAGTTTGTCTCGCATTTGATAGGCCTTTACAGTGATTTCACCACTGTTAAAGTGTCATGCCTAAAAACACCCCTTACCCATGTTAAAATAATTGTAATGCACAGTCTCTCATGGCGTTTTGCTTTAATAAACCCAAATGTTGTTCTGCCTGATTAAACCCATTAAAATGAAACAAACACTCTCACTCTCATGTTGTTGCCTTCACTTTAATTTTAGACCAGATATATGCATCTACTCCAATTATTCCATAACACACATCTTTGAATGGATGCTTTGGCTTTATGGATAATATAGCTTATTTTTTTAAATAAATGTAACAGAACATGGTATTTACTTCCAATTGCACTGCATCAGATCTCAGCAACAGATCATGACTGCAAAGCTCTGGCTGTTAAAAAGGAGGAAAAAATGTCTGGAAGGAATTAATGTAAGTAATGAAACAGAACAAGACAAAAATCAAGGAGGAAGGACGCAGTTGCTCAGGAAAACAAGTAGGGCAGGGAAGAGTAAGGAATGCACACACAAAGTACCAAACGTCAGCGAAAGCGAGGGAGGTGTGGGAGAGAGAAGAACAGATGACAAAGAGAAATCGGGTTCATCATGAAATGAAGGGAAAGCTGCTGGGTGGCTATGGAAACACATAGCAAGCATCATTAATTAATGAGATGCTTCGCTGGGCGATAAGCCAAGAGATTCAGAGAGACAGAATGATCAGCCCATTTACACTCCACATCACAGCCAGTCAGGAGAGACGGATAAGAGCGGGGTTTAGGCACACAGAACTGAACGCTTCGTGATCTACATTATGTAAGGTGTTCCTGTTATGAATGACTGGGCATCCGAAGTAGTCTAGTGCCAACATTATTACCCTACTAATCTTTTTACCTAATCTAATATTTCCATTCTGTTACTGTTTGTGTAATCCAGTTATAAAATGTAATGTAAATCACAACATATAGATATATGTTGATATCTATAAGTGAGTGTGTGTGTTTTTACCAGGGTTGAGCAAAGTTAAGAATTGAAGAATTTTCACATGCCCAATTTATATATTGAAATGCTAATAATGCAAAAAATAGTGAGAGTTCATGGCAAATTTTCTGCAAACTTGACACAAATTGTCCATTGTTCCCAAAGGTTTGATGGAGGTTCACCACTATTGGTGAAGAGCTGCAAATATTTGCGGCGAATCACAAGCTCATTTGCGTGTGAAAATAACAAGCAATAGATTTTTATATATATACACACAATATAGATATATTCTGTGTTCAGTACAAGTTAAGCCCAATCAACAGCATTTGTGGCATTGTACTGATTACCACAAAAATGTATTTTGACATGCCCTTTCTTTTCTTTAAAAAAAGCAGAAATCTGGGTTACAGTGAAGCACTTACAATGGAAGATGAATGGGGACCAATTTTTATACTTTAAAATACTTATTCAAAAGCATCGCCGTAAGACATAAACAATATGCGTGTAAACGTGATTTTAGTGTGATACAATTGTTTACTAAACTTTTCTGTGTAAAGTTATTGCCAATTTTACAACTTTATTTCCATGACGGTGTAATGTCAAATACCCTAAAACTCTAAAATGACTGTAAAAATTACTTTTAAACAACTTTACAGCTCAAATAATACATGTGTTTTAAGAGAACAATTAATGTAAGTGCTTTTAATGTCAATGATTATCATAAGCTTAACATTTCTGCCTTTAAACCCTCCAAATATTGGCCCCATTCACTTGTAAGTGCCTCACTGTAACCTCGATTTGTGCTTTTTTAAAAGAAATTGAGGAACAAGTCTAAATTAATTTTGTGGTAATCAACATTATTCCACAAATAATGTCAATTAAGCTTAACTTGTATTGAATGAACCAGAAGTAGTCCTTTAATATACAGTATTAGTAAATACTCCACATGTATGTACTGTATAATAACATATTTATGGGTAATGTCCTAATAAAACATTTTAATGTATTACTAAACACTTACTGCAGATATATGAATGACCTGAATTTCATTCCATTCCATTTCACTTTCTTAAATCCAATACGAAATACAATTCTGCTTCCTTTTTGCTACTTCAATGTAAAAACAATTCAAATTCAGGAATGGAAATTAATATCAGTTTGGACTGGTGCAAAACCCTGGAATTAAGGCGAGACAGAGGAGAGTGTGTGCTTTTGTAAACATGAGTGTGTGCTTGAGTTTCTTACCTCAAGGGTAAGAATGTTGACTCTCTGTTGCAGGCTGCCATTCTCTGACTGCAGCAGGGCAGTGTCTTTGGGCTCAAAGGAGCAGTAGGAGTTTCTGTCCTCGCCAAACTCATTTATCATGGGGAACTGAACACAAACACACAAACACAGTTTTTTTTTTTTCTTCTTTTTTTTTTTTTTTTGTAATTAACATCTAGTCAATTAGCTTTGAAGTCTGCTAGTACTAGCTAGATATGCTAGTGTAATCCTAAAAGGTGACAAAATGTATTTATAGCACAGAGTATTGATAACTCATATTGCACTGCACATATTGTTGTCCAATCAAATGCTCTCTAGAATGAGAATGTTCCTCCCCTGCAACCAACTATCAAGTAGTAAAACATTCATCGTTCATGGCTATAATCGGTGGTGTAGTAGTACATTCCATTTAAAAAGGTTGTCTCTTGTAGACTACAGGTTCAGTTCCTACATCATCTTCTACCATACTACTGGCATCAGCAGATGCTAATGTATGTGCATTGACATGCTGCATCTTATACATTTTTTACTCCTACGTAGCAGTTGGAGCTTTGAAATGAATGCAGCGTGAATTTGTTCCCCACATTTAGCCCATTACTAGGCAGTGAGCCATACTGAATGCAGAACCCTGGAGGCATTCTCTCTCGCCTTCTGCAAAAACAGCTGCTCTTCAGAGGATAGGCGCCAGTGGTGCATATACTGTATGTGCATATGTCTGGGCAGGGATAAACCAAAGAGCTTTAAAGATGCCCAATCTGGAGCATCGTCTACCTGCAGCTCTCCCCAGAGGCCCGACAGCTGCCCAACCTGCCTAGTCATACCCAAAGATCACAACAAATGAACCAGCTGCACACTCTGTTGAGTAGGATACAGCACAGCATAAATAATGAACTCCTGTTGTGTATTAGAAAGGAAAATAAATACTTTCTAATAAACAGAAAGACATAGTCCCCCCAAAAATGTAAATTTAGTAATAATGTACTCACCTTGATGCCGCTCCAAACCCGTATGACTTTATTTCTTATGTGGAAAACAAATGGAGATGTTTTAATAATTATAGTTTTAATGGAATTAAAATAGATAGTGCCTCACTTTAAAGCTTATATAGTTTAAAGCTTACAAAGTTTATATTTTAAAGCTTATCAAGCAGTCCAAGTCTCCTGAAGGCATACAAAATGACCATGAAACAAATTTTGATGTTGCATGTTCACGAACGCTATAGAGACAAACTTGCTCAAAGCGTAATATATGTTCATGCAAGAACTTATGGTGTTTTTAGCATAAAACAATTTTATTGGGTTGAGTAAATTATGATTTTTGGATAAACTATTCCTTTAATGCAATGAATCGAGTGCTGCCTGTGCTATTTTTTTAATTGTTAGTCTATGTATATATGCATCAGATGAATGTAATTTGCATCTTGCACAAAAACTAAATTTTTATGATTTTGGAGGGCTGTTACAATGTTACAGCAAATAAACGTTTTTTAAAAAAATCCCTGTATGAAATTCTAATATGTAGTGATCAGTCACAAAGCATTTTCGACTCAGGTGACTGGATCAATAAATAGCATCAATGTCAAGTAAAGGAAAAATTAGAATTTTTTTATGATCAAATTTGTCCATGAATACTTTATATGAAGAACTCATTTTGTTTCCAAGCAAACCAACATCATGGTTTACTCAAAATCCACAACAATCGCTGGGCCAAGTTAATAAACGAATTAAGAGGTGGAGGTAGATGCCTATCTACATAGGCTGCAGCCAATGAGCGCGGAGATTCTCTTCTTTGACGATTAGATCACAGCGTACCATGCCAAGTGGTGACCCGCACCATGTATAATAAAAACACTTTTTTAAAGAAAACTATTATGTGTACAGTTTTCTTCTCATGTGAGAGTGCACCATTCAGATCACTCTTCACAAAAACACAATTTATTTGTTAATGCGTAAAATCGCCGCAAATTACTGAATGCTCCTTTAAGTAAAACTCCTACTGTATATGAATGATCCTCAAAAATTTTCAGTGTTTATATTTAAAGATTTATGAAGGCATGATCTACTTTCGTAACAACTGCGTATTCTAAACAGTATCTTGTATTGTGTTTAAGGAGTTGGTGTTTATGCAAGAGTCTACATGTCCCCTGCCTGACTTCCTACTTACCTAGAGGATGCACTTGTATTTATACAGCTCAGCTCATGTGCCAGCCAGGTTATAAATAAACCTCTTTTATGTAAGAAGGCCCAGGCACAGCTCTTTCTGAGGGCTGTCACACTGCAGTCATTAATCAACTCAATCTTACATGCTTAAGCATAAATTCTGCCAACGGTATACATTATTCAACTACTGAATACTCATAGATCACCATTAGCATCATATGGAACCACTCACAGTAAAGCAACTCTATAACAGTTATAATGTTTGGACTCTACCAGCATCATTGACATAACTAGTATCATATGGGCCTGGGGCAAAAACACTTGATGGGCCCCCTGCAACCTCCATCCTCCCACAGGCTAGAAGAATTAACTGAAAATACATGGAAATATAACACTTTCATTTTTCAATATTGACACTAGTCTATTTGTCTCAACCAAGTTGAATCTCTCAAGGCATCTTTTCACAAGGCATGCAAAGGTCAGTTTCTTAGTTTTCTCTCCTTAAATTATGTAAAGAAATTTAATAAAATACTGGTGTTCAATTCAGTTTGTTTATTCTGATGAAGATAAACAGATGAATCATACCAAGAAATTTCCTATACTGTATGCAGGGCTTGACATTAACACCAACCAACCCGTCAAATGCAGGTAAAAATCAGCAGTGACAGGTAACTCTTTTAATACTTTACTACTGCTAACGGCAGCACAGCTGTTAATGACTTAACGGTAGCACAGCAATAACGATTACATAATTATGTGGATAAACCACCATGTATTTGGTATACAAAGGCACACCGACAGTCACAGCAATAGTATTAATATTATTTATATTTGGTGAATAAAATATGTAAGATCCGTAAAAGTTGTTTATTTAAAAAGTGATACAAAAGGCCAAGGTGCTGCAGAATACAGTATATTATATTTGAGATAAATAAAACTCACATAAGATTAAAAGCAAAGGCAAAGAATGCATCAATATCATTTACATGTTAAGAGAACCGATATAAGATTTATTTATTATGTTTGTTTTGTTTTTGTGGCATTTGATGCAAATGAAATACACATCCTCACTGTTGGTTCAAGATTTCTTCTTCGAGTTCCTTCCGTATTTAATGTTGGTAAAAAAAGCTTTCTGTGCTACCTTTAGCGCCACCATTTTTTGGTTACTGCAGTGGCTCCTGTCACGTGATTTATTGGTCAGGGCATTTCATTGCAGGCTGAAAAAAAAAAACTTTCTTATTTTTTCAAATGTTCGCTCTGTGTGAATGGCTTCACTGGAATCCATTGTTTTGAAATGTTAATCGTGGCGATCTTTGTGATTGGTGCATTTGGTGTGCAAAGGCCTTTACTAGCAACTTTGGCAGAGTTTTTTTCTGCATTGAAAATCTTGGAAATGTCGGGCGACTCGGGCCGCTGCTAATTGTATCCATGCCATATTCAGCGTCTTTGCTACACATGCATCAGTGCGAATGAAGCGTGGTTTCACACACGACCGCAGCACATAAGCCAGCGTGCTCCACAGATAAAGTTGAAGGCAGAAGTTTACATACACCTTATACAAATACATTTAAACTCAGTTTTTCAACATTCCTGACATTTAATCCTAGAAAACATTTTCTGTCTTAGGTCAGTTAGGATCACTTCTTTATTTTAAGAATGTGAAATATCAGAATAATAGTAGAGAGAATTATTTATTTCAGCTTTTATTTCTTTCATCACATTCCCAGTGGGTTAGAAGTTTACATACACTTTGTTAGTATTTGGTAGCATTGCATTTAAATTGTTTAACTTGGTCAAACATTTTGGGTAGCCTTCCACAAGCTTATAATAATGAGTTGCTGGAATTTTGGCCCATTCCTCCTGACAGAACTGGTGTAACGGAGTCAGGTTTGTAGGCCTCCTTGCTCGCACATGCTTTTCAGTTCTGCCCAAAGATTTTCTATCGGATTGAGGTCAGGGCTTTATGATGACCACTCAAATACATTAACTTTGTTGTCCTTAAGCCATTTTGCCATAACTTTAGAGGTATGCTTGATGCCAAGTTGTCCATTTGGAAGACCTATTTGCCACCAAGCTTTAACTTCCTGGCTGACATCTTGAGATGTTGCTTCAATGTATCCACATCATTTTCCTTCCTCATCTATTTTGTGAAGTGCATCAGTCCTTCCTGCAGCAAAGTACCCCCAAAACATGATGCTGCCACCCCCAAGCTTCACAGTTGGGATGGTGTTCTTCGGCTTGCAAGCCTCATCCTTTTTCCTCCAAACATAACGATGGTCATTATGGCCAAACAATTACATTTTTGTTTCATCAGACCAAAAGATATTTCCCCAAAAATATCTTTGTCCCCATTTGCACTGGCAAACTGTAGTTTGACTTTTTTATGGCGGTTTTAGAGCAGTGGATTCTTCCTTGCTGAGCAGCCTTTCAGGTTATGTCAATATAGGTCTTGTTTTACTGTGGATATAGATACTTGTCTACCTGTTTCCTCCAGCATCTTTACAAGGTCATTTGCTGTTGTTCTGGGATTTTTTTGCACCAAACTACATTCATCTCTAAGAGACAGAATGTGTCTCCTTCCTGAGCGGTATGATGGCTGCATGGTCCCATGGTGTTTATACTTGCGTACAGATGTACAGATGTACAGATACCTTCAGTGATTTGGAAAATGCTCCCAAGGATGAACCAGATTTGTGGAGGTCCAAAATTATATATATTTATTTGAAGTCTCGGCTGATTTCTTTTGATTTTCCCATGATGTCAAGCAAAGAGGCACTGAGTTTAAAGGTAGGCCTTAAAATACATCCAATTCAGTACAACTCCTATCAGAAGCTAATTGGCTAGTTGTCTAAAGGCTTGACATAATGTTCTGGAATTTTCCAAGCTGCTTAAAGGAGCAGCTAACTTGCATAATGTATGCAAACTTCTAACCCACTGGAATTCTGATATAGTCAATTAATTATAGTCAAAAATTGCTGGAAAATTACTCATGTTATGCACAAAATAGAAGTCGTAAACTGTAATTTTCAACTGTAGAGCAAGAGCTCTGGGATAGTACAGAGCGGAACTTGCCAGTGTCATTCAGGCTATATACACTGTGTATCATGGCAGAAACCACAAAACCTACGTGACCCATTTCAATTCTGGATGTTCTACTTTAAAGCGCTATAAGGAGGAAGTCAACTATCAAATGACTATACCGTCCCGACATATAGACATTACTGATGAGGGAAAGAGGAGAAAAAATTACATTATTAATTTTTTTAAATACAACAATCTTACTAAAATGTTTTACTGGTAACTGCTATAGATACATATTAAATCTATTAACGTGACTTTATTTTTACAACTGTGAAAGTTGTAGTTAAAGGTTTCGAAACATGATTAGGCTATTGGTTTTTTTCATAAATACTATAGTTTATTTTAGAGAAAGACTATCTACATTAACCTAAAGCAGTGAGGATATAATCATCTGTGATATATAATCTATATATAATTTGAGACATTAACCATGCTAACTCCTTTGTACAAAAGGACAGATTTTAATTGCTTCTATTGAACCACACAAGATGCTCTTCACAAATCATTCTGGAACAACATGGATCAACGGGTTTTGCACAAACTTGTTCTTGCCAGCTTGAGTGCATGCTATCATTAATGCAAAACTAAGGATCTAAGATCTAAGACTTCCGCTGATATTGGTTATCTGAGGCTAAAAGATCTTTCGGGTGTTTTGTACCTTTATTTCGTAAATCTTGAGTTTTCTTTTGATGTCTGCATTCTCTCTCTCAAGGCCGGCCAGTCGGGTCTTAATGTCCTGGTAGGCACTGATGAGGGTGTAGTGGGAGGTGGAGTACATGTCCTCTGATAAGGGGGAGCTTGACCAGCCCACCCCGCAGCCATCTTCTTTTAGCCCCTCATTACCCCCCAGCAAGCCCAACTGTCCCCCAAAGAGAGACTCCATTGCGCCTTCTCAACCTGCAAGACAGAGAAAGAGAGGAAGGGAGACAGAATGGTGAAGTTGTTTATGTAAATCAAAAGATCTGAGCTAATCAGCATTGGAAGGCAAGTTCTTTCATCTTTAACAGCATTTTCAGCACTTTGGTTGAGGTGCATGTCCTTCCCTCTATGCGGTCCACTTCACCCCTACAGAGGGTAATTACTTCCTTTCTCAGCTATACTTCTCATTAGTATTGACATCTACACCACTGTCCATGCAAAGGATGCACAATACATATGGGCACCTTATCAGTTATCGGCCGATATTGGTGATTTAAAAAAATTATCGTTATGGGTTGATATTGGATATTTATTGTCCAATATTTGATATTCCACAAACACTTGTTTGTGAACCTCTGAACCTCTCTGGACATGTTTGGTCTTTTGGGGAACAATGTAGACTGCTCTCTGTCAATGATATAAATTCATAAATTATTCAGTTAGACAAAAGCCAGAGACACTTAAAAGAGCAAAACTGCATGACCTAACTCCAGTACATGCTGGGCTGCAAAGAGGATGACATCATCACCTAGTAACAGTTACTATTGCTGAGATTACCTGCATAGTTGCTATTTAAAAGCACTTACTGGGTCAGCACATTTCAGTGTGGTGATGACATTTAACCTTACTGGAGAAAATATGCATTTAAAAGCCTGTTATAATTTATCATTTACATTTTTATTGATTGGATACACTTAAGCTACAGTATGTCACAAAACCGAAATTTCAAAAATAATAAATAAATAAAATAAACTACTTTCAAACAGGTTTACCAAACAATTTCTAATTTGTTATTGGTCAACAAACAGATAGTCCCACCCCAAACTCACATTATTAGTTGAGCCAATGTTGCTGTGTCGGGCTGGTAGGAGGCTTAAAAAAACAGAGTGCTGTTTTGAATGCACCCCAGAGCCACAGTTTTACACTTTGGGGGGAGATTAACCTGTTTTCACTGTTCTTAAATACTTGTGCTTTGACTTGAATGAATGTTTTGAGATGTTCTTGTGCTTTGGGCAGTGTAATACAGCAGAATCAGACAGCCATGTCTGTAGATATTTGACTCTGTTGGTCCCCTGTGTGTTGCCTTCATGCCCTTCAGTCCCCGGGGCCCACTCTCCGCAGCATGATGAATCACCCCAGTGATATCATCAACACTCATTCACTGAAAACAGCACTGCATCAACGTGGCAGGAGACACACACACACACACACACAAACGTGCAGTCAGAGCATATCACTCAGAGAAGCAATCTAATTTGCCAAAAATCTTTAAGTATCCTAACTTTAGTACAACCCCACTGTGGTCATAGCTGAAACCTTGTTTGAAAGCCAATGGTTAGTCACATTAAAATACTATTAAACATAGCTCTTGCACTGTTACAGAATAGTGCAACAATTACTAGTGACATAAAATGCAGAAAATAAATGTTTGATGGTGGAAACATTTTCGGAAGACCTAGATGATGCGCTTTGATGTCAAAACACTCAAAATAATTACAGACTCCCACAAAATATGATAATGCAGTTTATAGAGCCATCCCAATTATGAAATTTGCCTGATGATTAATTGTCAAACAAACAATTGCGGTTATGGCGATTAATTGTCTTTTTTAATGGCTATGATGATTAATTGTCTCTTTAAGGGCTTTCACGATTAATTGCCATATAAATTGTCAAATTTCTTAATGTGTGTTTTTTTCTGCATGTGTGCTTCAAACTGTACACCTTAAGATGTAATTTTTACACATTTAACTTGAAATATATAAATCAAATAATAAAATAGGTATATGTACGATGGCAGAATGGTGCCATGAGGGGAAAAATAATCTAAGATTTTGAGAATAAAGTCATAATATTTTGAGAATAAGTAAAAAATTACGAGAATAAATTCATAACACTATGAGATTAAAGTCGGAATATTTAGAGGATAAAGTCAAAATGACCAGAAACAGCGTGCCATTATCACAATGCATCATAAATCACAAGGATAACCAGCAGCTTCATCAATGCAAGAAATGGATGTGGATGATTTAGTTAAATCATATTTTAGTTTAGGTATTTGCAACAAAGAAATCCTTTGTCATGTTTGGCACATCAGCACAAAGTTATTATTGGGATCCGAACACTGCAGCGGTTGTGTATGAACTGAATTTATTCAGGAGAAAGAACCAGATAGACATTCGCGCAGTACCGCTTGGCATGGGTAATGCTTCGGCTGGGTTTACAGAAGCTCTAAATTGAACGTTATTAGAACGTTTCCCAAAAGCAACATTATCTAGCAGTGTTTTTTTTTTTATCCCTTTTTCTCCCATTTTGTAATACCCAGTTCCCATTACTTAGTAGGTCCTCGTAGTGGCACGGTTACTCACCTCAATCCGTGTGGCGGAAACAAGTCTCAGCTGATTCCGCTTCTGAGAAAGTCAATCCACGCATCTTATCACGTGGCTCATGTGCATGACACCGCAGAGACTCCCAGCATGTAGAGGCTCATGCTACTCACCGCGATCCACGCACAAATGACCACACGCTCCATTGAGAGCAAGAACCACTAATCACGACCACGAGGATGTTTCCCCACTACTCCAGTAGTCAGCATCAATACTCGCTGAGCTACCAAGGCCCCCATTATCTAGCATTGTTAAGTAGCACGTTAAGTCCATAAATTACAACATGTATTGTTCCCGCATCTTTCACAGTTTATCAGATAAAAAGGGACATTTAATAAATTATATAAAAAAATTTGATTGGAAAGACATTGTACATGGTTTCAGATGATAAAAAATGCAGTCTCACTCTGTGTATGTGACATGATTTACATGACACATAATATAGTATAACATTTTATTACACGAACGATCAGAATCTGCCGTTGCTGGTTCAAAACAAATGATGCGTCCAAGCCTCCATTAGTAATTAAAAATGTTCACTTCAGAAATAGTATCACGGCTTGGATGTGTGTGTTTGTCTATGTGTGTGTGAGAAAGAGAGAGAGAGAGAGAGATAGAGAGAGAGAGAGAGAGAGAGATGGAGCGTGTACAATCACCTGTTGCCACACCCAATCAGAGATGCTTACAGCTTTCTTAAGGTCAGTTTTCTCAGTGGAATATAGACGTCCAAGCGGGGTATTCCTCTCTATTTCGGGGTAGTCGGTGAGCAAATGTAATTTACTATAGAAATAGCGATGTCCTCCACCATTTTAAACAGTATGTATCCAATGTGGAAACTCACAGAGCGCTGTAAACAATGACTAACGGATTCACTTTACGTCACTAACTGGCTCATATTACACACAAAAATGATCTTTTGCCACCACCTGCTGGCTAACATATGTAATTTCAAAAATAAAGACAGTAACTCCTAACACATATGCACTACACTTACACTTTAGTTTAGAACAGCCTGAACACAAGCGGAGTGATACACACACAGTGAAGTGTCTGAGTGCTGATGCTGTCACACCATCAGTGCACATGGAACGTCTCTTGTCCAATCAGATTCGAGGACCGGAACTAACTGTGGTATATATATATATATATATATATATATATATAAATATTCAGATAATTAAAATGCATTACATTCTTGTGGCAAAAGAGTTAATCATTGATAAGACAATACAAAAAGCGGTTTTAAAATAACCATATTATTGAACATAAGCCAATCATTGGCACACAGTTCACAGCAATCCATTTCACAAGTGAATTTGTCAATCAGTTCGAGATTCATTATGAGGGCTTGTTTAAGGACACGTCAATGTACACTTGCGTCAGACATGCTTGTGTAGCATCTCAGGGTGCGTCATAAACATAAATGTTTTAGGTCACTGTGTCAAGTTAAATATAGTTTAATACTTAGAACACATCTTGAGATCTCTTAGTTCATATTTGCGCTCCAAGTATTTTGAACGCAAGAACGTAACACAAGTTTTTGTTGTGCTGGTGCTGAATGGTTGTTTTCTTCACTGTATAAACTGCGCATTATCACACAGATGAAGTTTCACTTACTGCCCTCTGGAGTAAACAGGTGTGAAAGGGTAACCCCATTTAGATGGGCAAGGAGGAGGCGAGATCCGGCTTGTCAATATAAATAATTATTTAATTTCAAACTCAAACAAAAGACAAACACACTCATGACGGACATGTCCGTAAACTATCTCTCTCTCTCTTCGCACCACCGTCTGTCATCTGCCTTTAACCCTCTCGGAGGCTTAATTAGACTGATAAGGGACCGGGTGGTATGATCACGACCCGGCCCCGCCCTCCGCCCTGCCACAAGGTGGTACTACAAGCTTGCATTTCTCAGGAATCTTCCTTATTATGGTTCGGGGGCATTGCGATTAATTTCATTAATTAATTTAACGCGTTACTTTTTAGAAAATGTATCTCACTGAATTAACGCGTTAAATCGACAGCCCTATATATATATATATATATATATATATATATATATATATATATATATATATATATATATATATATATATATATATACACACATAAATACATTTCTTGATAAAAAAAAGTTAAATATAGTGAGCTAAATTTATAATTATTTGTAATGAATTGCTGCTTTTTTACCCCACTAATTCATCTTAATGCACCAGTGCTTTTCTTCTCAATATTTCTGAGGTGACATTTTGAATTCAGAAAACTGTACACAGGAAATTATAAAAAGATGTAAATGGGTTATCACCTGTAGGTAATGCATTCATCTTATTAATTACTGTTATTGATAACATCAGTACTGTTTGTGGTCAGATGAGGACACTATGCGCCCGTGATCTTTTCTCAAAACGCAGCACAGTTTGGATGGGAGAGTTTCATGATATTAAATAAATAATTATATTAAATGAATAAATAAATAAATTAATAAAATACACTTGTTCAGGTGTGGTTTTTCCTGTTGGCAGTTTGTTATTATTTTTAATAATTATGAACATACTAAACATGACAAATAGAATGAAGATTTATTGTATTACTGTAATATACCATGAATGAATCCACATCTATGTATAGAAACAAAACAAAGCTGTTAATATTATCATCATCATAATAACTTTTTTCCAAAGTAAGCTACAATGTATGTAAGATGAAAATACACATGGAAAAGTATGTGTGACTAACTTGTTTCTGCGATAGCTCTCCGATGCACAGAGTATATTACGTAAGCATTGATCACCCCAAAATCAATTTTCTTTTCTCTTTACATCATTATAACTCTCCTAAAATGTACCTCATGCATCCCCTTCCAGATGGACTTTGTTCCCTTCTCTCTCAAAGCACTCGCGCTAGTTAAAGAGTGGCGTGCCTTCATAGCAACCATGTTACGTTCTGTTTGTCATACGAAGGTAAGCTTTTTTTAAACAAGGCTTGTTTAAAATAGGACACTCTGTATACTGCAGCCTTCAAAGGATGCATCCTACCTAGCATGCAGCCTTTCAAATGAGACAAAGCCTCTCTCTCTCTCTGGAACTGCCGCCTCCGGTCACTTTTATCCCTCTCGAGGGCTTGATTAGCCTGATTAGTGGTGTGCAGCATCACAACTCGGCCCCGCCCTCCTCCCTGCCACATGTATATTGTAATGAGAAAGCTCCCTTTGGCTGTGCTCACACATCGAAGAAGGAATTAATGATCAACACCGCAGAGAAAAAACTTATGAACGTATGATGCAACTAACACTGCGTTTACCTCCCACATTTCACGCAAAACATCACAGGGTGTAGGAATAAGGTGTATTCTTGTTCGTTTATATTTTTCCGGGAGTTTGCCACG
Organism: Xyrauchen texanus; assembly: GCF_025860055.1. Taxonomy (NCBI): domain Eukaryota; kingdom Metazoa; phylum Chordata; class Actinopteri; order Cypriniformes; family Catostomidae; genus Xyrauchen; species Xyrauchen texanus. The sequence goes on from NC_068315.1 coordinate 13,168,703, forward strand.
AGCCTCTGCTGACAGCATGTGCATCAGAGCGCTTAAGGCTTTCCACACGCTCTTCCGGACAGGAGCTGATTGACATCCGCAGTGGCTCAGTGACCCTTGGACTTGGAGTTCAACTGAATGACACACAAATGTGGCGTTCATGGCATTTATACAATATATTTGCTTAAAATTCCCTTTTTTGGGCATCAAAATGTGATTGGAATTAGAATGGGCAATAATCGTGGGCAAATAACCGCGATTAGATCAATAACCGTGTGCAAACGTTATTTATTAATCACATCAGGCCTAGCAGTTATCAAACATTTTTATTTCTGCAGCCATGAAAATAAAAGCACGTCAATTTTGTTTCTCAATTTTCAGCTAACGTTTAATTCACACCAGCTGTTTGTGCATCGTTGGTTGCTTGGTAACAGCAGGGATGGATTACCGACTGGGCCAATGGGGCCAGTCCCCAGGGGCCCTTGACTGCCCATGGGGCCCTGGGCTTTAAGGTTGTGCGATTCAGTTTGGTCATCACCCCGCTTGAAAACCCATCAACAATGAAAACGAATACACACGAGACAACACGATAACATACATGAGAGTTGATTACTGAACTCGATGGAGAGGTTTAGGATTTCCTAACTAAAGATAAGATACAATTTTTTAAGATAGGTTTAGAGGGACGTCAAGGAGGACACAGGAATACAGATTACTTAAACTCAGTTACGTGAGCTTTTATTGGCTTTTCAGGGGCGCTCTGCTGGCGGTGTGGCTCTTTTTATGCCGCTCTCCCTGCGCTCACTGTAATTAAAGACAGGTGTTTATCATAATTTAGCTCAGGTGTAAGTGCCCATACCTCTTCTCTCTCTCCGGATGGGCACTTGACCGCGCCCCCACTGCCACAATAAGATAAGAATCCTAAATCAAGATAGGAAGTTTTCTGTAATATACGTTCCCAGATCCTGTCCGCCTAAGAAGGCGCTTCTCTCTACTGCTCACTGTATTACATTCTCTTACATGGATACACTTTCAGTTCTCGCAGATTCAGCTAGTAATCACATTTTAGAGCTCCTTGTGTGCATTGAAGTGATTTCTATGTGTACGCCCACTGTCACATTACGTAGGCGTAGGGCTTTGCACATATTTGATTCAGATGCTTGTAAATTAAAAAATTTATAACAAACAAACAAAAGCGTGTCCAATCTCCACGATGCATATTTTACAAATTTTAACGTCTGTGTATCATGCCACAATTCAACCGCCACAACGGTTACACCCCTACTATAGACAAACTCTATTCTTAACCCAGAAAGAAAAGTTTATGCATCTTTAGAATAATAAAAAAACATTTTAAATGTATTTATGGATCATTTTTATGAATGAGGACATCCCAAACTAAGGTTTTGTCAGATTAAGCTTATTTCTGGGGACAAATGTGTCCCCAAACTACAGCTGAGTATGTACATACCCAAACAGATGTAATGTAGTAACCAGATATAAATGTACAATTGTTACTGTAAGCTATGTAAAATGATATAGAGATGCATGCAGCATCAGGTTGTTCATCTGATGCAGTTCGGAGGTGTGAGGAGCTTTCACCACACACAAAATGAGTCACATGCTCCTTGCTTCGTGAGCTATTTTCGACCACTTATATGTGTACCAATGTTCATAAATGTACAAAGAAACCTTGGACCTCTTCCTGGGTTTTTTCTCTATCCTGCTCACGCTCTCTTTCACTCTCTTTCTCTTCATCCTGATGGGTAATCCAGAAAAACACCCACCCACACTGATACATTTGCTTAGGCATTGCTAAACAGAATGGAGGAGGATTGCTGTTCTAATGAAGGTGTGTATGTGTGTAGGTGGAAGAATATCACTTTAGAGACTTTTCAACCCACTACATTAATACAAGTGTGTTCTCACACAGGGCTTCTCTCTGTGCAGATAACTGCAGTACAATGCACTAGTGTCATGTGATTTCTATGTTAGAGCAAACATCTTTGCCATGTTCACACATCAGTTTATGGGATTACAACTGCATTTACTAACAGGTGTGACTCTCGAATTGTCCTTTTCAAACAGATTACTAGAAAGGTTTCAATACTGTCTGGATGAATGAATAAGCAGAGTCAAGCCCCATTATTCTTGCAATAACTTGGATAACACCTCTAACAATATTGACAGTGACTAAAGTACAGTAAATGTCAAAGATGGCAACTTCAATAAAAAAGTGTTATCACAACAACACAACGTTATTTAATAAATGAGTTCAATCGAGGAGCAGGTTCATCTGGCAAATCTTAATTAACTGACAGTGGTTATAATTTATTTATTTTTTCACTGGGTGTAGAGTACATCACTTTGCTTGCACTCAAGACCACAAAACTGATGAAAGCTGTTCTGGTGGAAAGACACTTTGGTTATAGAATGCGGTTGTCACTTTTGGTTTTAACAGAACGACATGTGAACAGAACCATATTTAGCACTCTAAAACATGACAATCATGTTCAGCTGCTGTTTAAACGTAGCTCTTGACTTCCTATGGAGTTCTGTTCTCAGACAAACAGCCATTCATCTCAGTGAAAACAAGGATTTAAGTACAGGGATTATAACACAGATATAACAATTTGTCAGGGCTCAAAACCCTGGCAAGATGTGAGAGAAAACAACAGAATGGGACACTCTTCCCATGGCTAGCTCACCATGCATCAATCTCCCATCTTTCTGTGCTCCATTTCCTCTCCTACTGTTCATTCTCTCCTTTGCACCTAATTTTGAGAACACTTATACTTGTGCACACCTATTATGAATTCCACAGCTATCCTCTCTTCTTCATTAGGGCAATTATAACAGGAAGTCATTTGTTCCCCGAGGCAAAGATCTCTCTCTCTCTCTCTCTATTTCAGCAACTTAGCTAGTTGTTATAAATGGCAACAGATTATGCAACACTACACTGTACATCTGAGAAACATGTTATAATGTATGATTTGTAGGGCTAAGATAAATATGTAAAATAAAATGTGCCATGTGTGTAACTGGACTTGTCTTATTATGGAATGGATGAGCATTACTTTGTCAAACTTAAAATGCACATCTTAGCAGATGTTCTGAATTTTGCAACATAATCATTAAAAAGTCACACAAACCATCATGATATTCAGATGAAGAAGACTATTTGCATTAATGAAGTGGTGGGCATCACATTTTGTTGAAATTATGCTAGTGTTCAAACCAGTCCAAGAGATATTGGCACATCTAGCCTCTGAATTTTTTAATAATCTGCCAATATATCCTAAATTTAGGAATGCCAGCATCCAACTATCCCAGCTGATCACCACTCTATTGCAGACAGTGCTATTGCATAATTTTCTACAGTCACACTTGCTCGTGAAATTGGCTCTCATCCTAAACATTTACCAATGAGCCACATGCAGTTACAGACAGCAGGACACAGTCGTATCGGACTCAAGCCCATTTAGTCATAGGGATCTGGCAACTGATATCATAGCACAGACACAAACAGAAAAGTACACACCTGTTATTTCGATCTGTGTGCATGTTGGTGTGTGTTTGTGTATCCCTGACATGGTTTGTGGCCTATCACTTGGCAGGCTGTTAGCAGGGCAGCAGGGGAGGTGTGACTTTACTGCTTGTGAATAAAATGACCACTGCGGTTTCACAGGTGTGCAACATTCTTGCTACATTGCGTTCACACACACACACACACACACACACACACACACACACACACACACACACACACACACACACACACTTATCTAAGCACCTCCTTACACTTATTTGTTGAAGCAGCTATCTTTAATTCTTAGAAGAATGACAAATTTTATAGGATACAAGAGGTGAGACGACAATAATACAGCATATGACAGGAATTGAACCAAATGCGCATGCAGTATTTATGACCAAAATTCTATGCAAAACAAGGCATTCAAGGCATCAAAGATTTGTTTTTTTGTACAATAAAGCACAGCTATCAAAAAGATTGGATTTGCCTATTGACTATGGAAGATCAACTAAAGACTTATTTCAATAAGACAAGCCATTAAACAACAACAACAAAATGGAAAGGCAGTAGGGCCTGCAGAGACACTAAAGACACACATTGAAACATCAGTAAACATGCTTAACCCAATGTTTGGAAACATCTGGAAAGAGGGACAAGTACCATCAGAATGGAAAGAGGGATACCTCATCACGATTCTGAAGAAAGGTGACCTGAACAGAATGTAATCTTGAACAGAATAAAGGAAAAAGTGGACATTTAGCTACGAGACAAGCAAGCTGGCTTCCGCAGGAGTAGATCCTGCATAGACCAGTTTGCAAACTTGTGCATATTTGTTTGAGCAGTCGATGGAATAGAACTCTCCCCTCTACGTCAACTTTATCGACTAAAAGAAGGCATTCAACAGTATGGACAGAGAGACCATTTGGAAACTGCTCCGCCACTACGGGGTGCCAGATAAACTCATGAGACTCATCAGGAACTCATACGAGGGAATGCCCTGGAAGATAGTACATGGAGGGCAACTCACTGAAGCCTTTGAAGTGAGGAGTCAGTCAAGGTTGTTTGCTTTCTCAATTTTTCTATTTGCTGACTATATTAGGCTATATAGACTGGATTATGAAGACATCTGCAGCACAGAAAATAAATGGAATCCAGTGGACACCTTGAATACAGCTCTATCATCTGGACTTTGCAGACAATCGGTCCCTACTACGCACCAAAAGATGCAAGAGAAGACTAACAACATGGCAGCCTAACTCGGGTTCAGCATCCACATAGAAAAAATTCAAATGTTGCTTTGATTGAACTAAAGAACACATGGAACTCCAAGGATTTAACACTTCAAACCAAGATCAGACTTTTCAACACCAACAAGAAGTCGGTCCTGCTGTATGGAGCAGAGACTTTGATCGCAACCAACGAATTCCAAACTTTTAACAATGGATCTCAATGAAGAATCCTCCAAATCCACTGGCCAAACACCATCAGTAAAATGACCTATGGCAGAAGACATCCTTCCAGCCCAAAATGAAATCATGAAGCGACACTGGGACTGCATCGGTCACACTCTTCGCAAGCCTGCATCAAGCGATTACCAAAATCAACAAGTTGCGCATGGCATGAGTAACTCCAAGGGTTTTATTCCCAGGGAACCAATATACTAATACAATTTTATTCTTAAATGTACAGTAAATTTCTTTGGAGAAAGACATCATGACAAATGAATTACTCCATATAGGCTGGGCTACTGTGTAGATCGTGGTGATAACGTAAAGTAACTCCTCCATTTGGAGAGAAGATGGGTTTGGCATGAGTTGACATGACCAGTGACATAACAAGTAGGTGTTGCAGAGGGACTGTGGTTGAGCCTGGTGGGCAAATCAGAGCGTGTACATGTGTATTTTTACCATGGAGTAGGAGTGTATCCAGGCAGATATCGATTCTACAGCAGTCACAAATGTAAACTGGATGGTGATGTGCTCATTTTGGATAAATCCATAGTGTTATGATGTGCCCTAATAGATAAGCAGCATAATGCGCTAAATGGATTAGTGAAAATCAACGTATTGGTATATATGTGAAGCGTGTACACTGCACTGTGTCCAAAAGTGAACCCCTTCCATTAATTATGTTTTAAGATTAATTGGAACACTGACTGTTAGCTAGACACCATCACTCAACATTAGAGCCTGACCTCAAGGAAGCTCGTGTCTAAATGGCAGCAAATCCCCATAGCCATGTTCCAACATTTTGTGACGGTTTTCCTAGACGAGTACCAACTACCTATTAAGGAAATTAAATGCTCATTAAGCGCATAAATGTGGTGTCTGTGTGTCCACTTACTTTAATCCATGTAGTGTATGTAAACAGCAAGGCAGGTTGATTTATAAAAGAAACATGGATAGGTGTGTGTGATGTGTTCAGGGCAGAAGGATGAATAAGGAAGGTAAGCAGAGTGAGAGCAATCAGAGCAGGTGTGGGTGCTGCTAGGGAACTAGAGATGGATGGGGGAAAAATATTAAGCAAAATTGCACAGCTTAGTATTACTCATCTATCCATCCATACATACATACATCCCTGTCTGTCTGTCACATCCAGAGGGAGATTAAGGCAAGAGAGACTAAATGGCAGACAGTGCAACATTTTGAGACAGGAACATATGCAGCCTATGAGCGTATTATTCAAAATTAATTTAATGTTCAATACTGTAGACACACATAAATATAACGAGTGCCACCTCTCCACATCTGGCAGCAAATCAGATCTGCAGTGATTCAAATTCAAAAGTAGAAGGCAGCACCCTGGGTGCTGTTCACTAGGTATTCTAGTTTGTCGTTTTTCTGTCACATAGCAACTTCAGCAAAAAGGAGGATTGAATTATCGAAAAACATTGGCTTGCTCTTCTGGAATTCACTCTCTTCATATATGTGTGTCAGTGTTTCCACTGTGTGTGTTGATATATTACAGCAATACCCAATTGAAAGCCCTGAAATGTCCTTCACAAGGACATTTAGCACTTCCAGTGAATTCCAACAAAACATTCAAACTAGAAATCAGGTTTAGGGGAATTACAGACTCTATTCAAAAACGTATCGAATTGCATATGAAGGCGGCATTTTAAGGCATCAAAGACGCACTCCCAGTGTGAAGACTGTTCCAAAAAGTAGGAATCTTAATTATGCTGGCTTCTAAGACCACCAATAAAGTTCATATCGTAATAATTTTTCAAAGTTTCCGGATAAAAAAAATGCCATTCTAGAGTGTTTGATAAAGAGGCGTAAATGTAGCCAAATCAATGCTTTTTAAAACAAAACATGTTAGCGTGGACGTGGAAAAATTCACCTTGTTTTGACGAGATTCTGAAGCAGCATTGCTGCAGTATGCACGGTAACAAGTTCAGTGAAAAAAGAATCCAAGATGGCAGACAAGGCGAGAGAAATTATGATTATAAATGTAATTATGTATGTTAAAAGATGTATTTTTTGCCCAATATTTGTGTGTACTATGCATTTTTTTTTTTAATTGTCAGATTTATTTATGTTTAATTGTTTATTTATACATGTTTAGCCACATGATGCATTTAACAACTTGACATTAGATTCTAACATAAAATTCAGCTTCATGTGAGTTCTGAACACTGGTTGGAACATTGCATGTCCGGAATCAAATACAACTTAACCTCTTAACCATAATTTTGTTTGTACAAAACAAACCCTGATAAGACTTGACAAAATAAAGTATTTTGCACCCTATGTAAGGTGGAATTTAATTACCACAGCAGCACGTCAAGTCTTAACTATCACCTAAATGTCAAACACACTACACATGGCACTCATGAGGGAGCGTTTCATCAGGCTATTGTTGGAGTTCTCCCATGAAAGGTCTGTCTATCACATGCGCAGCAAACTAAAACCACACTCATATAAGCTTGCTGGAGTACAGCACCCGCACTTCCTCTTCGCCGCGTTGCACTTCTGTTTTATGGACAAATGGCGTAAATCATGTTAATGCGGATTCACGATTTATTTAGTAAAGTGGATAGCCACATTTTTGTGGAGGATGAGGATTTTAGAAATGTAATGGCCAATGCAATGGATACTCAAACAATGGAGACTCTTTCTTTTAATTAGTCAACCTCTCACTTAGACTTTGGGACGTTTAATGTTACAAAATTTGGTGCTATTTTTGTGCATTTCTATCTTTATACTGTGGAATGCTTAGTTTGGAAAATGTTAATAAAAGACTATTGGTACACATTGTTTTGTTTGGCAAGTAACTAAACACATTTTGACAGGAAAATTTGTATATACAGTATATATATATATATATATAGTCAAATTTCAGCACCTTCAAAATGTGCAATAAATCAAATAATACAGTAAAGAGAAATGCATATTTTATTACCTAAACCACCCAACCCCAAACCTAAACCTGATCACGAGTGGCGTAAAAATGTATTGAAAGAAGGAAAAATGCAACCTCAGAAACATGCTCTTACTGATTGTGCGAAAGTGATTACTTCTTGGTTTTCCCATGATCTGAACCTGGGTCTCCCACATTGTCAATGCAATGCACTTCCGGTTGTGCCACAGGCTAAATAAACATTCTTGAGCAGATGCAAATGTCTCAAGGGAGGTGCTGCTTGTCAGAGAGTCAGAATACTGTGTCCTATTCCAGTGTACTGGAACTTTCGGAAACAACATTCTAACATTCCTCATGTTGGTAGAGCATTCTAAATCACTAACTTACTTATGAGGTTTCATGACATTTTGGATGCTGTCTAAGAGGACAGCTCTGCCCAACAAAGGGCACTACACCAACACTGAAACTAAGAAATTTGGCATTGGGAAAACCTTAGCTTAGCGTTGACTCTTTAGTTTATAGTTAGCAATTTTTGCACTTTATTTTCTCTCAATCTAGGCATAGTGAGTCAAGCCTGTCTGTCACATGAAAGATCCTAGTCTAAGAGACCTGATTTCAGTAATACATTTTTTTTTAAATCAAACATTTTTAATAATTGTGCAGTTACTGCATTTTGCCTTTGCATGGCAGTGCTGCCTATGTAGGTAGAAAAGTAGCTCACTAGGTTTTGGAATAAAGTTTCTGTCAATACAGTGGGACAGAGACAGACAGAAAGAAAGAGAATTGAAAGAAACTAAAACAGCAAGGAGACATGAAAGAGAGAGTGCAGTGAGGTAAGAAATAAATACTTGGCTCTGATTAAACAGCCATAAATGGGGTGTTACAAAAAGGCAGCTTTAGTCTCACACCCACGGCAGTGAATCCTACAGAGATGAACACATCACAACGAATGCCTAGGAGACAATCAGAGACACACAGGCGGGCTCTGACGTCACACTCACGCATGTGGAGTGACAGGGTGATCATCATCTGCTCTGTTGTTCTTTCTCGACAAAAAAGGAAGAATCTGAAATAGAGGCTCAGGGGACAGTTGATCATGCAACTCTCCAAAAAAGATGGAGAAAAGAGGAGAAGAATTTGTATGATGATTTGATAACTTGGAAGGGTGTCAGTATCATGATGCTAGCATGCTGATATCACACATATTTAATCAAAACAAGCGTGACACAAGCGTTTCACAATATCCATGCATGCACATGCAAACAAACAAACACCCACACAAAATGCACATACACGCAAACATACAGTATATGAAGTAGTGTTGTGCACACACATATGATAGCGTGCCTCTTGCCAAATACCAATGGCAGAATAACATTGGTGAATCAAACAAGTTATTCTGCACACTAAACTATTAATGTTGTTATTGTGCAATTATCATTATGTGGTAGTTGTCATACTTTATTATGCATGTTGCTTAATGATCTCACACACTTCAAACTACAATGAATATCTGCACTTTTAAAATGTACTTGACACACCGCAGGAACGTTTTATGCAAAAAGTTAATAGAAAATTGTGAAAACAAAACTAAATTGTGATCAGTCACACAACCTAAGATATACACTTTCCCTTATACATTCATCCAAAGTTTAATCTAGAATCTTAATGCTGATAAAAAACAAATGTAATAAACAATAAATAAAATAAAACAAATCTATGGACACTTTATGCATCAACTATTGAAGAATAAACTGACTGGTACCCCATATTTTTGGAACAGCACAATACAGATTTAAAGCATACAAAACAACAACAACAAAAAAGCTGTCACATGCAACCTGCAACACATTTGTTCTTGTGGCAAACACACACTGAACACAGTTTGAACAGAGTTCAGTTTTTGCATGCTTTTTTGTTTTTTAATTAGAAAGCCGTTTCTCAGTAATACAATTTTCTGCACTTGTCTACAGAATCAGTTTTTTCTGTTTTATGCACTTGCTCCAATACCATGGTGATGATTGCTAATCAGAAAACATCCTTTTTTTTTTAACACTCAAGCAGTTTCTTTCTCTGCTGCATCCATTACAGCAACTCTGAAAGGTACTGCTGCTTGATGCTAAAGTCGCCAGACACACTCTATCCTTTTCATCATATTATGGGGCAATTGCTAATTGATAATGGTACTTTCTATGAATGGGAAAATAATCTACAATATAGATAATCTTTTTTTCTTCTTCAACAAATAGTTAGTGAAAAGAAGTTTGACCTTCAGAAAATGTTGTAATGATAATAATATTTAATAAAATAAAAACACACACACACAGACACATAGGGCTGATTGGGGACCGGGTGTGCATCATTCCAGCACGGCCCCACCCTCCTCCACTCTACACACCTCTAATGTTTTTTAGTTTTTTTAAACAGGCTTGGAACACTGAAGTGTAATGTATTCTTGGAAGGTGCCTAATAACTCTAGTTTATTAGTGACAATGCTATGCTTGTGTTTGCAATATCCGTCATTCCTTAGATAGTATCTTTGTCAACAATGTGCACTGCCAGAGGGAGGGAAAGACAGGATGAGTGAGAAAGAAACTGAGAGGAAGAGCGGACTGTTATTTTTAGGACCATCTGGGGGAATCTTAGCAGTCCAGCACAGAGTGCAATGCAAGTGGGTAACCTGGTTTTCCATGAGAGAGAAGCGCAATGAAAATGAAAATATTTCCATTGAGGGGTAAAGAGCCATGAGTTCTCCTCTTTCCATTGTCATCTGTTTCTCCTCTGTTTTTCACCTCATTCTACATCTGTCAATTTTCTCTCTCCTCTCATCTTGTTACGTCTTCGCTAGATTCATTTTTCACTCTAATGTCTCATAATACTGCCACCCCCCTCTCTCCCCCACACCTCCCCTTTCTCCATTTCTTGCGCGTTCTCATTTATACATACACAGATAAATTACATTACGCCTCCATGGTAAGGCCTTATACTTTATGTGGGCTACTGAAGCCATCATTTTACAGAACAATTACATTACTTTCAAACAGTCAACCAATTAGCAAGGCGTTATTCACCGATAATTGGAAAATTAGAAAGCTCGGATTTGTACGACATATTGCAAGTGCTACATTATTGAGGGCAACTCGGTAACACTTACTGTAGGAACTGCTTCCTAAGAGACAGCTGTACCATAAAATATTGGGTAAAAACATGTTCGCAAACAATGTAAAGATCATGCAAGCAAAATCACAATATATCCTGCGATGCAACACAAAAGTGCACATAAAGGCCTGTGGTGTGTCATTCATAACAGTTCCAAGCCAGATTCAAAAGAAAAATCAAATAGGAGACAGCAGCTCATGTGGCATGCTTATGGCCAGCCATCCTCAGAGAGTGACTACAGAGCATAGAGGAGTGTGAAGGTCATCACCTCTGATTCCAGTTATGTAAGATAAATGGTGATACATAGTAGGGATATGGAGGGGAAAACAATGGAGAACAAATAGTAGTTTCAGCCATAGATGACATGCTCACTGACTTATTAAAATCACTGTCTTGCATTAAATTTTCTAATTATTTATTGTGAATTTATTCAATTATGATCGGTGCTAGATTACCTCAAATTATGTAGATTACCACCCCCATCTCAGAATATCTCAGCTCTATAGGTCCATACAATGCAAGTGAATCATGAGCAGAACTTTGTAGCTCCAAAGATCAAGTAAAGGAAACATAAAAGTAATCCATATCAGATTAAGAGAAAAAAAAAGTACATAAATATTGATCTGTTTCTCACCCACACCTATTATTTTGCATCTGAAGATATTAATTTAAACACTGGAGTCATATGGATTACCTTTATGTGATTTCTGGAGCTAAAAAGAGGTCTGATCATTCACTTGCACTGTATGGACATACAAAGCTAAGATTTTTTCTAAAAATCTTTGTGTTCTGCAGAAGAAAGTGAGTCAAACATCTGGGATGGCATGAGGGTAAGTAAATGATGAGAATTTGGGGTGACCTAAACCCCTTTAATACTGGATTTTTCCTTTTGCTGCTGGAGCAAATGTGTATGCAAAAATAATATTTGCTGTGGTCTCCCATTCACCACTAGAAATAACTGACTTCCAAGTTCCAAAAGCCAGAACGTGGAAGTGTATTGTCTATTGCAAACATAACCTGAAATTACTTTCTCAATCTCGTAAACTTTAAATCTGATTGGCTATTTTTACACAACTTCTGGGAGTAAGGGCACACATGTTTTTTAATCAGTACGCCTGGAAACAAAGTTTTGTTTACAAGGTGCCAGTTTGACACAAAAGTAAATTTTGAGGATAAAATAATCATTGGATTTACCAACGTTTATGCAATTTTTTTGTTTTTTGTTTGACGCACTTAAGTACCAAAACTAAATTAACTAGATTTCTACAAGCAAAATAGTATAATAATCTTTGTTTTAAGCTACGTGACGTCTGTACCTTTTACTTTAGGAGGGGCAGATATTCTGATCACAAAGTAGACAAATTTTTTCATTTTATTTCTGTTTTCAGTACAACCATTTACAGAGACTACTGCATTATTATTTAAATGACTTTTTCCATGTTGTCCTAATATGGTGGTATAATCTAATCTAGCATGTAAACACAAAATAAGATGTGGTTGGTTGCTTTACATGTCATTCAGACAGACTCTTCCTGTCCAAGTAGGCGGTTCTTGCCCCCAATCAACTGTAATGCGGACAAGCCCTTATGTTGTTTAGTCAAAGTTCTGGCTAGGTCAGACTAAACAAAAAGAAATAATCAGAGCAAAACAAAGTGAGTAGGTAGATAAGAAAACAAGTAGTAGAAAATGAAACGATAGGGAGGTCATATATCTGCCAGAATGTCAGCGTTCCTATCAGCATCAGTCTATTGTCAAAACCACATACCGAGGTCATTCTAAAGGAAGCTTAGTTTGTGAATCTGCTTTGACTGTGCCTGCATGATAAATTGCTACCTATGAAACATCAGGATGCTGAAGCATTTGGTTGGGCTTCAATCAGATGACCGTAACCTTGATATTGACCCGTATTCAGCGAGTGTGGACGCAGCAGTATGATGACACGTTGATGAATGCAAACTGCAGGAACATCATACGGACGGGGGCAGGATGGAGATGTCATCTTTGAAAAATCACTCCATGTGCTTGACTCTGATATGTTGAAGTACTCAGAAATGAGAAAAAACTGCTTCCTGCCAAACAGCCGGGACTCTGACAATCCGGCAATCAATCAGCTTTGTCAAAACGGCTTCAAACTGGAATCTCAAAGTTCATATGCTGCGTGTCTCTCTGGTTTGCTGGGAATATCACAAGCTGTATTTTTGGTTATGCAACAGATTTAATTGTCTGATTTTAATGAAAGTTGGTGGGGTTTTTTTGTTGTTTTTTTTTTTGCCACTATTTTTAGTTGCCTGTTATGAGTCTTGCCATGGTTTAGATGTTTTCATAGTGCCAGACTACCACAGCATGGTGGATGGGTCTGGGTCTGCTCCAAAACATAGTGAACTGACTCACTGCCTACTGTATATATAAGCAGCTACCTTCTAAAGGTAACATCCTAACAGAGATGCAATCTCATAAGTGACTGATTTGGAACCCTCTACATAAACAGCAACTCCTGTAGAGCAACTCACACAAATAGTGCTCTGCACAGAAGACTCATCTCACAATTGGTTCCAACAGATTTTGACATTAACATGCTGCTAAGAAATCATTCAACATGTCAAGCATAAAGTGGGGCAACTTCCTGGAATTTTTCAGTATTGTATTAATAACTAGAATGTACATTTCCTGAAGAAAATGTGAGTGGTGCTTGCAGTGGCAAACTCGTCAAATAGCATGTTATAACTTAAAAAGAACTAAAATTGTGGTCATAAATAAATCAACCCAGAAGTCTCTACGTTTTTCTGATGCAGAGATATGTGATTTGTTACTCGGTTGCTAGGGTAACCCCATCTGGTTGCTATGCAGTTACCAAGGTAATACAATACATGGCTCCTTTCCATCCTGAGTGAAATAAGTCAACCCGGATGTCTCTACTATTTTCTGGTGCAGAGTTATGTGATTTGTTACTCGGTTGTTAGGGTAACCCCATCTGGTTGCTAGGCAGTTACCATAGTGATACTAATCATGGCTCCTTTCCATCCTGATTGAAATAAATCAACCCAGAATTCTCTGCGATTTTCTGGTGTAGAGATATGTGATTTGTTACCCGGTTGCTAGGGTACTCTGTTTAGTTGCTAGGGAGTGGCTTGGCAACTGCCATTCATGAAACTTCAAAGGCTGCTTGTAAGTATGAATGATATAAACCAACTCCCATGCCTCTGTGACATTCAGAATGGAAGATATCACTCTATGTATTGTGGTTGCTAAGGTGCTTGACAATGGTTGCTAGGGAGGGGCTAGGAAGTGTTGAGGTGATTCATGATTGGCTGTTTGCTGTCCCGGGTCAAACGAGACCACCCTTGTGTTTCTATGACACTTCTATCCGGAGATATCCCTTTGATGTCTTTCATTAGAAGTGTATGGGTCTTGTTGCTAAGGTGCTCTAAATGGTTGCTAGGGCGTGGCTTGATAGCTTCACAATGATCCCGAGAGACTGATTGGTCGTCTGAGTAAAATGAGCCCACCCCCTTGTGTCTATGACACTGTGATCCAGAGCTATGTTATATGCTATATAGGGACAAAATCCCTATGCGATATCATTTCATGGGCCGTCCTACACCATTTTAAGTCAATGGGGGCAACTTTGGGCAGCTCCTGCCCCCCAGGGGTGCAACTTTTACCCCATATTGAGGTATGCTCTTACAGAGGCTGCCAGCCTCTTCAAATGTGGCAAATTACACGTTTCTGCGAAATCCTCGCTCGGAGCTGTGACGCGTCAAAGGTCAATAGGCTGTTCGATTTGACACCTCATTCGTGGGTCTACGCCAAACGGTGCGGGACGAGTTAGGTGCCGAAGTTTTGTATGGAGATATAATAATAATAATAAGAAAAATAAGTATGTGAGATTACAATAGTGATGCTTTGCAAGCACCACTAATAAGTACATTTTTAATGGACAGTTCTCTTGCTTCATCTGTCATCTTGGATCTATTTTTTCATTGAGCTCATTGCTATGCATTCTGGAATTGCTTGCTCCATGCTGCCTTATAATTAGGCCAAAAAGAAATGAAGGCATCTAGGAGGCAGCATAATTAAGATGGCATTGTGGCAATCAAGGCGTTGCTGAGCATTAAGTATGGACACCTGGCGGAGAATTATCTCAATCAGCCGAGAGAGAGATAAAGAGGAGCCAGGGCACAAGTTTGAGAGAGAGAGATAGACGCATAAAGCTGTGTGTGTCGAAATGGTTGTGTGTGTACTGGTACTGCTGAAAAGCAGAGTGATTGTGTGATCGGTGAGCTGAAAAGCCACTAAGGTGTGTGACACTGAAAAGTGGAACAATAAATGTCTTATATGTAGATGTTAACCCGCCTCCCACTACCTCCTTTCCACATTAAGAACATGATTTATTACAGGCTAGTTTCTGGAAAGTCTTCCTATCTGGAGCACACCTGTGATGCTTTGATAAGCTGCATTTGTAGATTTTGCAACAGAGCTGATATTTAGAGAAGCCCCAAGAACTATAAAAAGCATTTGTCTACTTATTGCCAAGTCATGCTCTGCGCTTATAAACAGACTGTGTCTTCAAACAACCAGGACTGTGTTTCCCAAAAGCATTGCAAGCTTAAGTTGCTCACAGAGACCATTGGTGCCAATGGCATCTACAATTTACTTTGGCTTATGATGGTTTTGGGAAAAGCAAACCTGAGCATTTTTGTGATCCATGCAACAGACTGAAAACCTTTGGAACCTGAAAATAAGATCCAAAGGAACATTTTACTGTCTATTCTGTATTGAGGGACCTCAGGCTGATTTTATAAAAAGGGAACATGAACAAAAGACAGGAAAAAGAGATTGAATATTCTGACAGCTTTGCAGATCTGTCGAAAGTTGGAAGGATGGAGCTAAAGCAACATATCACCTGGGGCTTAACCACTCATTTTATTTCAGTGCTAATCTTTCTGTACCTTCGTGACCTGCCCAGACATTCATGAATATTCGATCCTGTTGGAGAGCTCATTGTGTGCTGCTGAGTTGCTATGGCCTACAATCAAACATTGGTCAGGCTGCAAGTACCTTACATAATCCAATGTCTCCCTAAATTATGCATGGGAGGTATGACAGAACTGGAGAAAGTGTAATGAAATTATACTAGTTTGGCCATGAATCATGATTATCAGTTATTCTATCATGGTATTACAAGTGTGCATGCAGATGTGCTTAGCTCTGTATTGTTCATAGCTGACAGGGAAAGATCTTAACAGTGAAATGCTCCACTTTAATTAAATACATTTTAATTTGCTACAGCTTTAGGAACAACTCAACGCCACCATTGAGCATAAAACATAATTAATGTGATCACATTAATTAAAATACATATGTAAGAGAGATAACAGCTTGTTTTTGACAAATGGTCTAGTTATGAATGTTAAACTCAAACATGTATGCATTCAAAAACACATAAAACTACAGGTAATTAAGCTGTTTTATTATTAAAGGAGAATGAGAAAAAAAAAACACATGATGAGGACTAAGGTCTATGATTATACTCAACCAACGGGTCACACCAATAAGCCATTTCACTTCTGCTGCAAGAGTAGGCATTTTAATTAACAATTAATTCAAGGTGAAAATCAGAAATGTCCTGTCTTATCTAAAATAATCTAAGCCTTATCTGTTCAGCTCAATAATAAATTGTGCCGTCAGATTGAATGAGCGTGAAGAGGTCATAGTCTCCCAACCTCAGCTGTGAAAGGGCTACAAGAGTCCTTCTGGAGAAGACACAGGTGGCAATTTCTTCTGAAATGCAGCCTACTGATCTGTTTCTCTAGTGCATTAATAAACTGGTCCTTATTTTCCACATTTACAGATTAAGAATGGTTTACTAATTTCTTAAAGGTTGATAGCAAAACAAAAAGAATACTGAACATACAAGACAAATTATCATATTTGTAAGAGGCTAGACTTAATACATATTTTGTCATAAAAGGCCAAATAAAACATGAATCATGATGTTGCAACTAAGAGCAACATGAGGGGCTATGTGACTGGGAATAGTCGAGAGGCTAAAATGATTCACCTCACACCGTCAGACCCTTAAATTAGCTCCTGCAGACAGTCTTCTATCAGGAAAAAAGAGGCAGTGTTGCTAATTAAGAGCATAATAATCAAGCCAAGAGTCCAAACAGAGATAAGAAGAATGAAAAGACAGGGCAGATGCTGTAAAACTACAAAGTCAGCCAATATTTCCCTTTAAGGAATTTTTAAAGCATGTTAGACTTTGCCGTCCCACATCACTTTTCAATAACGTATGCACATTGCCTGTCAGTACATCAGTACGTCAGTACATTCTGGCCATGTCATTAATTTTCATCAAAGTTCATTCTTTACAAATGTATAAGCCAGGTGTTAGAGACTGCATGCAGTGTTCAGCACCTGGAGCTGTCCAGTCTATCATTACACATGACTGCCTGCTTAAACAATCACAACAACCTGGGCAAAATTTAGCACTTGAACCCTGTTTTTTAAGAGGCCCTATTATGCTATCTGAGATTTTACCTTTCCTTTAGTGTGTAATATTGACCTTTGTTCATGTAAAATTCTGCAAAGTTACAAACCACAAAGTTCATGCCAAAGGGAGTTACTCTCTCCCACAGAAAAGACTGCTCCTGAACTGCCTGAAACACCTGGTTTGCAGTCTAGCCATTACATCCGTGACAGAGTTGGCTTAAACTAAGTTTAAACTTATCTCGCTAGCTGCTTAATCCTGCTTTGTGACATAGGCAACTGTTCACCAAGCCCCCCCCCCCCCCAATGATCTTGGTCTCATTAAACAACTGAGAAAACCTGCTGATGTTGTCAATTATATATTCTATAAAATTAACCAGTACAGTTCAGCTGTTTTACAACATTTTCCAATATATATAAATTTTTATGGTCAAAAGGGAAACACAGTTCATCCTCCTTCTGATAAATGGCAAAAGTGAGCGATGAAATGCCATCAATATCAGTCATCTCTACAGTAAAGAAAAAGTTATTTATGTTCTACGGGACAAACCATCCACTACGTTATTTTACCATCCATTACATCCATTGACTGGTTATTAATTTCAATTCAGTCAGATATTTACGGCTTGAAATAATAATAATACAAAAAAATAAGCTATTGAATGATTTATAACCTGGGTCCGTTGTGATTTTATTTAATTTCCATTCGATGAAGTGTAGTTTTAATTAGCCTATTCCATTTGACGATCTACTTACAGCGGCTGAGCAAACCACACGCATTTCCTGTAGGCTTTTGTTTTAAAACTGCTCATTGCATTCACACAAACGAAGAGCAGTTTAAGGCAGATATCTGAAAATATGTAAAAATGCTGTCAAGGCATATTTTAGCTTTAAGGCTTCTCGTGTTGCCTTGCATTTACACGGACATTTGTAGAGCACTCTGTAAAACATGGCTGTGCGCTGTTTGCCACTGTATAGCCCATAATGATGTAGATGTAACCCGCATTACAATACTCTAACCATGTACCTTAAATATGAACAAAGCATCAAAAATATAGGAAAGAACACTCACGGTCTTTCGTCGATTGGTCCTTTGCTGTCATGTCTTGAGTGAAGGGCCAGGAACAGCAGAAGAAGTGTTCGTTATTGTGAATGCCTGATATTCTCCGCTGCTGCTGCTGTTGTTGGTTCTGTTCCTCTCAACTGCGCTCAGTGAGAGAGATCAGAGTTTGCGCGCCACTGCTGTAGATTCGTCTCTCGCTGCTACAAGCGTCATTGCTAGGAGGTCAACATGAAATATTACCAACAAAGACTGTGCTGGAATACCTAGCCCTCATGTTCTGCTGAGTCTGACGTGACTTCCTGGTTCTTTGTGGTCCCAGAGACTCTTATGGTGTATATACAGAGATTAAAAATAGTCATTAAGAAATTAACCTATTGTTTTCCTTCATAAACTGTAAATCAATTAATCTGACCTAATTAAAAGCCAGACAGCTTTAACCCTTTTACCAAAATCAAGCACATAATTTCAGCACATGAACATTCATTGCATCTACAGAGTTTTTGTTTTATCACTGGCGTCTGGGAGAACCTGAGCAGAAGTACGGTAACTTCATGATTTTTTTTTTAAACATGTTGTAAATCGTATTTAGAAATAAGTTCTAAAAATGAAAGCTATTGATAAGTATTTAAGGTCTTTCAGACCTCACACAGAACATAAGGGTCAGTCAAATCAAGTCATTTTCATTTGTATAGCACCTTTCTGAACAGAAGGAAATTGTGCTATAACAGAAACATAAAGCTGTAATGTCTAAGTCATCATTGTGTGGTTTGAAAAAATTTGCAAAAAATGGGAATATGATTCTTCTCCAAGAGGCATCTGCTTTATATAAATCTTCTGTGACATAAAATGGAACTGAAATGTATAACTTAAAATGTTTATTAGATGTTGATTTTGGAATACAAATCTGAATTTAAAAGTAAATTTCATATGGATTTGGCAATACATTGCAAATTCTGTTTTCAGATAATACTTATTAGCTGAGGCGGAATGACCTGAGAGTGAGCGTGGCATTTTGCCTTTATATTGAGTAGAATCGATTTGTAGGCCTAAGCTGCTCCAATAGCAAAGAGTGCAAAAGGACACCAATTGCCAGTGTCAGACCGTAAAATACATTCCCCGTCTGTCGCTCACTTCGAAGTTGTGTCGAAGAAGCGACACTACGGGTCTCTTTTGAGTGCCTAATATACCTTTGATCTATGAAAAAAGGCCAATGAGAAGATGACGGACAGAATTTGCATGTCCCGCCCCCGGACATACCGGTACAAAGGCGGGGAAATGCGTCTGTTTCATTCAGAAATTTTCTTCGGAGCTGATGGTCCTGTATGCAGCGCTGCGAGTCACACACACACATCTGTTCCTCTTACCTCTGGTTGATCTGCTGTTGGATCTACGGCGCACATCAGCGGCATTCTCCTTCTCTGCACGGCAGTGCAGTTTGCCCCTGATCGCTTCGACAGTGCAATCTTAAAAGAGTTAAGAGTGATTTTCTCTAAAAGAGTATTTTCCTCTAAAAGAGCAATACACAGCGGCGTTGAACGTCCTTTTCAGGACGCGTCTTTATAAAGATGCCCTTCCGCCCCTGTGTAGTTCCTGGATGCGGTAAAGTGCTCTCCGCTTCAGACGGTCACAGGCGCTGTCTCGTGTGTCTGGGCTGCGATCACAATGCGAGAACATGACCATGGCAATGTTGCGGTTGCGGTTTTCCTTCAACCGAAGGAACGCCACTCCAGCCGCCCACGCGTTGCTCCTTCTTCCCTCGGTTTGAGGATGACGTGGCTGGCGATGGAGGCGATGGCAGAGGGTGCGGTTTCGCTGGGCACGTCCCCGCGAACCTCCCGCCCCCCGGCACGCTCGCTGACTTCTGAACATGCCAAGTCCCTGCGCACGGAAATCGCGACCCTTTTGCTCAAAGATGCGATAGAGCCTGTCCCTCCAACCGAGATGAAGAAGGGTCTCTACAGCCCTTACTTCATCATACCCAAGAAAGGCGGTGGCTTACGACCGAGCCAACCAAGCCAGAACCCCTTCTACCAGGCAACTTTACGCCCTAAAGTGGCGCTTGTTCGCGAATTGGTGTTCTTCTCGGGGCGAGAAAGAAGGAGCACAGTCAAGTCAGTGCTCTCATTTCTGCAGGAGAGGTTGGAGGGGAGGCTGTCCCCATCCACCTTGAAGGTGTATGTAGCTGCTATCGCAGCCCACCGCGACGCAGTAGATGGCAAGCACGACTTGATTATCAGGTTCCTAAGAGGGCCCGGAGGTTAAATCCCTCCCGGTCAAGCCTGTTCTCCTCCTGGGATCTCTCAGTGATCCTCTCGGGCCTTCAGAGACCCCCCTTCGAGCCACTAGAATCAGTTGGACTCAGGGCCCTCCCCTTAAAAATGGCCCTGCTGATCGCGCTCGCCTCCATCAAGAGGGTGGGGGACCTGCAAGCGTTCTCTCTCAGCAACACTTGCCTGGAGTTCGGTCCGGCAGACACACATGTGATCCTAAGACCGCGGCCGGGCTACGTGCCCCAGGTTCCAAGCACGCACTTCAGAGACCAGGTAGTGAACTTGCAAGCTCTGCCCCGGAAGGAGGCAGACCCGGCCCCTTCATTGCTGTGTCCGGTACGTGCTTTGCGTACCTACTTGGACTGCTCGCAGAGCTTTAGACGCTCTGAGCAGCTCTTTGTCTGCTTCGGTGGACAGCGGAAAGGGAACGCGGTCTCCAAACAGAGGCTCTCCCGTTGGGTGGTGGACACCATTTCATTGGCGTATCGCACCTAGACCATGCCCCCCACCTTGCAGGTCCAAGCACATTCAACAAGGAGTGTTGCGTCCTCATGGGCACTGGCCAGAGGCATCTCCCTGGCTGACATATGCAGAGCAGCGGGTTGGGCAACACCTAATACCTTTGCAAGATTCTACAATCTCAGGGTAGAGTCAGTCTCGTCCCGTGTTTTCTCAGGTCCGAGCCGGTAGAACTCGGTAACACGCTGACGGATTGACCGGGTGCATCGCTTGCACCTAGTGCCCTTTCCCTCGGCTGAGGTAATACTGTGTGCTTTTTCTCCCAGGAAAGCCCACTCACTCAGCTCCCTGGATGACTCCTCCCTAGCCCTGTGGGTCCACAATTCTGCAGAGGAATTCGCCGTCCCAATCCACTGTGGGTACTCAAATCTACCCTGTACTGGAATAGGTGCTCTACAGGTAAGGACACCTACATGGATGTTCCTCCTGTGTGTATTTTCCGTGGTACGGTCTCCTTACAAGTGGACCCGCGTCTCCCTTGGGCAGTTCCCGCTGCCCCCCGGTCGCCGTGTCTGTAGCAACTCATCCCTCTGAAGAGGCAGGATCTACCACCGTGACACTTCCCACATGTGACCTAAAAGCCCATGTGGTGTATTTCGCCACTTTTACCTCCCCCTCTCTGGACGGGTGTGGTCTCCGCAGGGTCTTTTCTCCCTGAAAGAATAGGAAACTGGGTAAGACCCCCTTCCCACGATGCATGTAAGGGCCCCAACTGTTTTGCTCTATGCGAGAAACATAGAGAGAAAAGAGGCCCGGCTAGGCTCTGCCCGTTCCCAGGTTGGCAATCGTCGCCTTGTTCCCCTGTCTAGGATAACTATAAGGGTTCTGACAACGTTATGGGGCATTGGGGAAGGGTACGTGCAGTCTGATACAGCTGGTCGTTTTTGGCACGTCAAGTACCTGCCCGCTCCTGTCTCAGCAGTATACGTACACGGCTCAGCACATGGCGTGATTTAAATTGGATCCCTATTGGCGCTTCTTCGACACAACGTCGAAGTGAGCGACAGATGGGGAACGTCTAGGTTACAGATGTAACCTCCATTCCCTGATGGAGGGAACGAGATGTTGTGTCCTCTCGGCCACGTTGCTGAGCCGAGCCACTGTTGTGGCCGGACCATTTCCGGCTCCTCAGAAAAATCCTGAATGAAACAGACGCATTTCCCCGCCTTTGTACCCATATGTCCGGGGGCGGGACATGCAAATTCTGTCCGCCAACTTCTTATTGGCTTTTTTTCATAGATCAGAGGTCTATTCGGCGCTCAAGTGAGACCCCTAGGGAAATATTTTTTTGGTGAAAATTATGATTATGGTTAGCATCTCCTTATAGGAATAATTTTCCCAAAATTGAAAATTCTCGCATCATTATTCTATCCCATCTCACCCACACCTATCATATTGCTTCTGAAAATCACTAGAGTCGTATGAATTAATTGTATGCTGCATCTATTTGCTTTTTGAAGCTTCAAAGTTCTGGTCACCATTCACTTGCATTGTATGGACCAACAGAGCTGAGATATTCTTCTAAAAATCTTCATTTGTGTTCTGCAGAATAAAGAAAGTCATACACATCTGGGATGGCATGAGGGTGAGAAAATGAGGGCATTTAAATGTTTTGGTGAACTATCCCTTTAATTTGATGCATGGAATAGAAGTTGTATGGGTTTGGAACAACATGGTGGTGAATGATGACAATTTCCAGTATTTACAATAATATTAATAATAATATTATTATTATCAATCATTCTGCATTGCATGTTAAATGTGTATCATGTACTGGAATATAGAAGAGTAAACAACCATTATGTTATTTGTGAAAATAGCTAGTTACTCACTACTTGAGTAATCATTTTATTGGATACTTTCTTACTCTTACTCAAGGAATTTTTTACATTATTAATTTTACTTCTACTTCAGTAATGTTTTTTTTTAAGTATTTGTACTTTTACTTGAGTAAAAATTTTGGCTACTCTACATATGTTCTATAAGTATAAGCACTGATGCCAAATAACGTGTAGCCTTACATCAATTGTGGTGAAAGATTAAGAAAAAACAAATATTCCTAGATTGACCACAAAGTGGTGTAGTTGAGTTTACACAGTTGATATATTCTTTGAACATATAGGAAACGTTATTTGCAATGATTTAATTATGGAATGGGCCACTATATGTTGATTTATCTAGGCCTCTATTGTAAATTTTTTTTTATAAAAATGTTATAAGATTAAACCAAACAGACTTATTACATTGAATGCATCTGGCAATCTGCTATGTCATTTCCATTGGCTTATTCATTTTTAAAGACGGTAATTTTTCAAACATCTATGCTCACAAAAAAGCCCATAAATATGGATATATCTCTAACTTTCTAGGCTAACTGCTGGCTGGAAGGAGAGAGTGAAATATGCATGACTGACTTGCTTTTTATTGAGACTGTCCTGGTTATGCAAGAATGGATTTGGCCTTTTACTGTTGGATGATACATAATGCCCTCAACCATGCATATACCATTCAAAACAAAAACTTGGCATGGAAAATGATGCATGTGCACATTATGAATTTGCCCCACTTGTCCTGAAAATGTTTGGGGATATATGCATTTAAATAGAGGCTTAACTGAATTCATGTCAACCCACACATAAATGCAATATGTAGTCATATACAGTTTACAGCAATGTTCAGATATTTAGGCATATATAACCATATTTAAATTACACTATGGTTTTAGAAAATATATGTTACATTTACATTTACATTTATGCATTTGGCAGACGCTTTTATCCAAAGCGACTTACAGTGCACTTATTACAGGGACAATCCCCCCGGAGCAACCTGGAGTTAAGTGCCTTGCTCAAGGGCCCAACAGTGGCATCTTGGTGGTGCTGGGGCTTGAACCCCCAACCTTCTGGTCAGTAACCCTGAGCCTCAACCACTGAGCCACCACTGCCCCATATAAGATTACATATAAGATATAATGTTACATATAAGAACATTTTCATTTTTATAGAATATTAGAAATATGTTGCATATATCACTTGTACAAATAGGCCCTGTGACTTTTTTATATAAATGAAACCATACATGCACATATAGAGGCTATATGTGTTTTACATTTATTGTCATGATAGGCCTATATAGACATTGAAAAAATTGCAATGCTAAATAAATGGAAATCAAATAAATGCATTTTTTGAAACTAGAGAAATCATTAAAAGGAAATGGTCTACTGGCTGTAATAATGGCATTATCAAATATAATATGGCCTTTATGCACAGTACCATGTCTTCTATTTTTATCTTTCTTTTTCTTTAATGATTTAAATAATAGTCAGTGTTCACAGTCAATAGTCATAGTCACAATTTGTGATGTAAAGAACATATGCATTCTTGATGACGCAAACCACACAGTATTCAAGGGGTTATACACGTGTTTATTTCCCTAAATAAGTAATTATATAGGCTACAAAACAGTAAATTGCTCCGCCTCCACATGTTATTGGACGAATCTGGATTAGTAATAGGAATCTCGTGATCTGATTGGTTATTGCGTGTTCTCGGGAACAGATGGTTCCCAAACCATCATTTACATCGCAGTACATGAATTATAAACAACATAGCTTAGCTAGCCAATTGACCATTCTTTGCATCTGGAGTTTTGCTATATCTGTTATCTCTCAGTTTCAACTCAGTCACCGAAATGAAGTTCGTCAGGTTTATTATGAAGAATGCTGCTTTGGCCAACGTGCCTCAACATATTGAACACTTTTCTAAATTTTCTCCTTCTCCACTATCTATGAAACAATTTCTCGATTTTGGTGAGTGCTCTTCCTCTTATGTTATTTGTTCATATATGTGTGTGTGTGTGTGTGTATTTATGTTAAATGTGTATAAATTCTGTCAATAGTCAAGAATTGTGTGCAATCGGTTGAGATGGAGAATAGACACATTTTATTATTATGCTCTCCAGTCCATATTATTATTATGCAATCTATCATGTGAACGTTTTTATACATGGATACTGAGTTGCATGTGTTCTTTAGGTCAGTCTGCTTGTGTTCAGACATTGTACTGGTGCTGCTGTTCAGCTAATACTGGCTGAGTGTTGCATCATGTAGTAGCAGGCGTATTTGTTATGGGACACTGTAGTGATGTCCATATGTCTGTATGGACTATTTAATTGCATTAAGCAT
Source organism: Xyrauchen texanus (assembly GCF_025860055.1). Classification (NCBI taxonomy): domain Eukaryota; kingdom Metazoa; phylum Chordata; class Actinopteri; order Cypriniformes; family Catostomidae; genus Xyrauchen; species Xyrauchen texanus. The sequence goes on from NC_068315.1 coordinate 13,194,262, forward strand.
TAAGACTGTGCATGCATTTCAGTCGTGAGCCTATCGTTCCTTTATATTTTAACACGTGTGTTATGTTGGCAGCATGGCATACATATGTTCTTTCTTTTTAAATATAATTATTTTAACGCCATTTCCGTCCAGGTTCTACCAACGCATGTGAGAAAACTTCATTTGTTTTCCTGAGACAAGAGTTACCAGTACGTCTGTCAAACATCATGAAAGAAATCAACTTGCTCCCCAAAAGACTACTTACCACTCCATCTGTTCAAATGGTTCAAAGCTGGTGAGTTATACAGCATATGCTATTGCATGTATAAACTAATATATCTTGGCTAGCATTGTTTTAGCAACAACACATTTTTGCGTTAAAAGGAGATGACATGTTGATGGCAAGCTGGATATTTATTGCGTACTGCATAAACACCGTGGTCTACTTGAGACTGTGCCAAACTTTGAATTTTGATGACGTAGAGCGTGTGAACTTTGACCAGCATTCAGTCTGCCAGGGTGGGCGCTATTGGCTAGTTGATTTTACGAACGTTCCATGATTGTCAGACGTCACTGGTGGGCGATGGTATTTCCGGTTTAACGCTACGTTAGGTTCATCGACGACGCCGGTAGCTGTCAGGTAAGACTTGGACCAGATAAACATGGCTTTCTACACCAGATCCCTTAAACATCTGCCAAGGATAACGATAAATGACGTACACCGAATAATTCAAGCGTCATCATCGGCTCCCAAGAGCAAGAGGGAAAAGGGTTTCAAGATATACGTCTCTTCATTCATTGACAATTATGAAGGTAAGTTATGCTATGTCTTTAGCTAGCTGTAGCCCTAACGTTAGCGATGAAGCTAGGTGACGTTAGGCTAGAAAGTAACCTTTACAAAATACTTATTAAACGATTAATTTTAGTTGTTGGTCACATGTGGTTTATTATATGTTCATTTTACTATCTGACATTGAATAAATGTATGGGCGTTTCTTCAACAAGGGGCACTTTTAGGCTTGTGAAGTTGAATAAAAAAACTTGTTCAAAAGTCACGTAACACCGTCTCATAAGTTTAAATTATTTGTCTAGTTTTAAGGTCTGTAAGAGGACAAACTTAGATTACAAGAGAAGTTATGAGACTGTGTTAGTTATGAGTTATTCTGTTTTTAGATAACAGCAGTGAAATGTCATTTCCACCACATCTCAATGCTGTTATTTAAAAACAGAATAACTTATTGTAGTGACTTTCTCAAGGAGGACAGGAACACAGGGGGTCTGGCACAAGGTAAGTCTTTTTAATTGTTTTTTTATAATGTGCACACACACACACGTAAGCACAGAAACGCTGAGTGGCTGTACGTCCGTCTCCCTCTGCTCTGTGGCTGCTGGCTCTTTATCCGCTCTCCTCGCTCTACTGAAATTAGAGACAGGTGTTAGACATAATTTAGCTCAGGTGTGAGCCCTTACCGCTTTCTCTCCCGGACGGGCGCTTGACCACGCCCGCTGCCACATACCCCCACCGCCCGACTCAGGCCGGGCGTCATCCGCCTGCCTACCACTCCCCCATTTCTGGAGAGGAAGTCAGCGGCAGCCATCTGCACCCCGGTCTGTGGAGCACCTTGAACTTAAAAGGCTGGAGGGCCAGATACCAACGGGTGATCCGGGCGTTAGTATCTTTCATGCGGTGGAGCCACTGCAGTGGGGCATGATCCGAGCAGAGGGTGAAGGCCCGCCCCAGCAGGTAGTATCGGAGGGTGAGGACCGCCCACTTGATGGCCAGACACTCCTTCTCTATGGTGCTGTACTTAGTCTCCCTTAAGGAGAGCTTCCGGCTAATGTACAGCACCGGGCTCCTCTCCCTCCACCACCTGCAGAGTACGGCCCCCAGCCCTCTGTCTGAAGCGTCCGTCTGCAATACAAAGGGGAGAGAGAAGTCAGGTGCATGCAAAAGCGGCCCCCACAAAGTGCAGCTTTAACCTGCGTAAATGCCTGTTGGCACTGCTCTGACCATTGGACCGGATCTGGAGCCCCCTTTTAGTGAGGTCAGTCAGCGGGCTGGTGACGTCCGAATAATTGGGTACAAATCTTCTGTAATAGCCAGCCAGCCCCAGGAACTGCCTCACACCCTTTTTGGTCTTAGGTCTAGGGCAAGTCACAATCGCCGCGGTCTTATCAATTTGGGGACGCACCTGGCCATGACCCAAGTGGAACCCCAGATACCGTACCTCCACACGCCCAACCACGCACTTCTTGGGGTTTGCGGTGAGCCCCGCCGCCGCAGCGATCTCAGGACGGCCCTCAGATGTTGCATGTGCCGCTGCCAATCATTGCTGTAAATGATAATATCATCTAAATAGGCAGCGGCGTACGCGGTGTGCGGTCTGAGGATCCGATCCATGAGTCGCTGAAACGTGGCTGGTGCCCCAAACAAACCGAAAGGAAGCGTCACAAATTGGTGTAATCCAAACGGCGTAGTGAAGGCTGTTTTCTCACAGGACATTGGTGTCAAGGGGATCTGCCAATAACCCTTCGTTAAATCCAAGGTCGAATAAAATCGAGCAGTACCTAACCGATCGAGCAGTTCATCAACACGGGGCATTGGGTACGCGTCAAATTTAGACACCGCGTTGACTTTTCTGTAATCCACACAGAATCGAACAGACCCATCACTGTTGGGAACAAGAACAACCGGGCTGGACCAATCACTGTGGGATTCCTCTATTACGCCCATATCAAGCATCGCATCTAATTCTTCCCGTACTATTTTCTTTTTATGTTCGGGTAAGCGATAGAGCGGCAACGCACCACCGCGCCCGGCTCGGTCTCGATGTGGTGCTGTATGATGTTTGTGCGGCCCGGTAGAGGGAAAACACGTCCGCAAATTCTTTTTGTAATTCAGAAACCTCTGTGAGCTGCCGCGGTGAGAGTTGGTCTCCACAAGGAACCGGAGTGTTGAGATTGTAGTTTTTGTTTATCTCCGGTCCGAGCTCCGCCCTCTCCGAACTACCGTGGCCAGCGTCACAGAGGCCGCCTCCTCCCTCCATAATTTCAGGAGGTTGAGGTGATAAATTTGGCGCGCACCCCTCTATCGGTACGTTTAACCTCATAATCGAGATCCCCACTCGTCGTGTGACCTCAAAGGGTCCTTGCCACTTGGCGAGTAATTTAGAGCTCGATGTTGGGAGTAATACGAGTACCTTATCTCCCGGTGCAAATTCCCGTAGCCGAGCCCCCTGTCATACAGCCGGCGTTGGCGTTCTTGAGCTTGGAGCAAATTCTCCTGTGTTAGTTGCCCCAGTGTGTGGAGTTTTGCTCTAAGATCGAGAACGAACTGAATTTCATTTTTACTGTTAGAAGGTCCCTCCTCCCACGCCAGCGGATGACGTCAAGGACACCGCGGGCGTCGCCCGTACAGCAGCTCAAACGGGAGAACCCGGTGGAGGCTTGCGGGACCTCTCGTACTGCAAACAACAGGGGTCTAGCCACTTATCCCAATTCCTAGCGTCATCGTGTACGCAATTTACTGAATCATGTTCTTGAGCGTTTTATTAAATCGTTCCACTAGGCCATCTGTCTGAGGATGGTAAACGCTAGTGCGAATCGATTTGACGCTCAAGAGCTCGTAAAGTTCGCGAAGTGTTCGTGACATAAAAGTCGTGCCTTGATCGGTGAGGATTTCTTTCGAATCCCCACCCGGAGATTATCTTGAAGAGTGCCCCTGCAACACTACGCGCGGAGATGTTGCTCAGAGGCACTGCTTCCGGATATCGCGTCGCGTAATCCACTAGGACTAACACGAGCGATGTCCGCGTGCTGACCGTTCTAATGGCCCGACGAGGTCCATCCCAGTTCTTTCGAAGGGGACCTCGATTAACGGTAGAGGGCGCAATGGCGCTTTTGGGGTGGCCGGTGGGTTTACCAGCTGACATTCACGGCACGCCGCACACCACCTGCGGACGTCACCGCCAATGCCCGGCCAATAGAAACGGGCTATTAGACGGAGAAGTGTTTTCCGTTCCCCTAGGTGACCGGCCATGGGATTATAGTGAGCCGCCTGGAAAACCATTTCCGGCGGCTCCGTGGAATCAATAATTGCGTTACTTCCTCCTTTGTTTGGGCGTCCTGCGCCACCCTGTATAAGCGATCTTTAATAAGCTGAAAAATACGGATATGAAACGGCGACACCCGGCCGGAGTTGTTGACCATCGATTACTCTCACTTGGTCAAAAGCGTGCTTAAGGGTTTCATCTCGCGACTGCTCCAAGGGAAGTCCCCTCCGGGAATTCCCGAGAGGAGGAGCGACAACCTCGCCCTTCCCACGCCATTCGGAGCAGCCGAGGGCGGCCCGGCTCCGCCTCCCCGCCAAAGCATCGCACATCACACATCCCTTTACTTCCATGCAGGACCCATCCGCACAAACCCCTCCAATAATTTTCTAAAATTCGGCCAATCAGTACCCAAGATTAGCGGATGGGTGAGGCGGGAACTAACCGCTGCCTCCACACTATGTCTTTCTCCCCGAATTTGATCGCCAGAGTCACCACGGGATACTTGTGAATATCCCCATGCACACACCTCACCCTCACCAGTTTAGCTGAGCCCAGAGCCCGGGTTGAACCAAGCGTTGGTGGATGGTGGTCTGGTTACAGCCGGTATCCAACAAAGCTTGGTATGTACCCCCTGGATTCTTACCGAATCTGCATGCGCTCCAGCCCGATCGGGGCAGCCTGCTGAACATCGGAGACCCGCACCACTGCCCCTATTTCCATCAGCGGACACTGATCCCGGAAGTGGTCCGGGTCTCCGCACCTCCAGCAGATCGGCCCAGGCGCCGCGGCCGCACCCGTGCTGGCGGGTGCCCCCACCTGAGGAGGAGAGCGGCTGAAGGACGGTGAAGGGCTAGGCGGGTGTTCCCAAGGCCGGGAAGCTGGTCTCACAAACGCTCCTCGCCTGCGGGGGGCAGGAACGGACCCTGGGGAGAGAGCAGAGCGAGAGGGAAGAGGGGAGGGAAAAAAAACAGGGGAAGACACAGGGGAAGGGGAGACAGAGAGAGAGGGCTCATCCGCCCTGGGAATCGCCGCCATGTGGTCCTCCGCGAGTCGGACGGCTTCCTCCAGCGACGCCGGGCGGTGGCACTGGACCCACTCCGCCGTCTTCCGGGGCAAACGCTGGACAAACTGCTCCAGTACCACCTGATCGACTAGCTCCTCGACGTCGCGGTCCCGCGCGAGCAGCCACCTCCGACAGGCATCACGGAGCCGCTGGGCGAACGCAAACGGGCGGTCGGATTTATCGAGCTTCAAGGCCCGGAAGAGCTGGCGACTTTCTTCGGGACTCCGACCAACCCGTTGCAAGATGGCTCTCCTCAGATCAGGATAAGCCAGGAGGCTTGTTGCCGGCAGCTGTTGCGCCGCGAGCTGTGCTTCCCCGGACAACAGAGGGACTAGACGGGCTGCCCATTGGTCTTGGGGCCACCCCCAAATTTACGCCGATTGTTCGAACAGATCGATGAATGCCTCTGGATCATCTGCCGGCCCCATCTTCTGTAACGCGGGTGGGGGCAATGTGGCGCGGGTGTCCGGGGTCGCGGCTGCGGCTGGAGCGGCCTCCTGGCTGAGGAGGCTCCGGATGGCGTGCCGGTCCTCTGCTTGAGCCCGCATGATCTCGAAGAACCGACGATCCTGGTCTTGCCGGAGCTCAAGCAGGGATTGTTGGTGGCTCTGATGGAGTGTAGCGAGGGACTGGAGGACTTCCGTCAGCTGGGAGGACTCTATGGGGCTGACTCTGTTCCATCATCAATTTGTCCCGGTTTCGGCACCAGTGTAGTGACTTTCTCAAGGAGGACAGGAACACAGGGGGTCTGGCACAAGGTAAGTCTTTTTAATTGTTTTTTTATAACGTGCACACACACACACGTAAGCACAGAAACGCTGAGTGGCTGTACGTCCGTCTCCCTCTGCTCTGTGGCTGCTGGCTCTTTATCCGCTCTCCTCGCTCTACTGAAATTAGAGACAGGTGTTAGACATAATTTAGCTCAGGTGTGAGCGCCCTTACCGCTTTTCTCTCCCGGACGGGCGCTTGACCACGCCCCCGCTGCCACACTTATGTCAGTCAAGAATTGTCTATGATCATTTTTGTAACTAGTTTTATCAGTTTTTCCACAATGTACAATAATTATACATTTGTCAATGAGATAAATTAACTGCCCTAAGGACCAAACGGTGAACAGTACACCTGTCACACTCTGAAATGTAATACTGGTTTGGGCAAGAGCTTATTAGAAAATAAATGACTTGCATTTTTATATTAAGTAGAGCATGATCTCGTAAATTGTGGATACATTTTTAATGTGTGATGAGAACTTTTTAAATATTTTTTAAAAATGTGGGTGGTGATGGAAATTACAATGAATTAACGTGAATGTAGAGAAACAGTGGAGATGTTTATTAGAAAAACAATTAAACTCATCACACTCAGTAAACTCAATTCACAAAGCCATTAAACATAACCACAACTGTTTTTAGTGTAGTGCTGAGTTTAATGTATACAACTGATTTGTCTCACAGATGAACGGTTACAGTGCGTGTAAATAACTGACACAACTTATGGCAAGGCAAAAATATAAGCAATAAATGATGCAACAAAATTGAATTTTCATTCATCTAAATGAAATCAATTAATATAAAAGTATAATTTAGAAATAAAAATAATATTATAATCTAAATATAAAAAGTATTGTAATGTATTATAATATAAAAAGTATTACACAAATCTACTCTTGCAATCCATATCAATTGTACTTTGGTCATATTTTTAAAAAATGACATTTTTGGTTACAAAGTACATAAAAGTGCCCATAGTCTAAGAATCACCCATATACTAATGACTTGTGTTGTTCAGTTACATGTATTGACAGTATTTGGTTATCCCCAGTATCAAGTACAGACAGGGAGAGTCAGCATCCGTGCTACCTGTCATAGATCTTTGAGGAAACATGAGAAACCTCACACCATCAGAGTAGGATGAAAGACAGTTCAGTTGTTCGTCTGATCCAACCAGTTCTGTTCTGGGGCTTCAATTTGGCAATGATGGGTTAAACTGGCAAACAAATGTATAATTACCTAAACAAGTTAAACATCTTAGACAACTATCTAGCTAGCCAAACGTTTGAAGTAGGTAACACTATGATGACACGTGCCTGCCCTATTAGTGTTCTAGTAGACCTACCATTCCTATATGAAACCCCAGAAGCTGGTTGTTGAGACAGTTGCTTTGCTGTTTATATTGTGTTGTGTTTAACTTACTTACTTTAGGGTTAGTAAGAAAGTAACTTCATTCTCTAACTCATAGTAGCTAACTTGAAAAATAATGCAAAATGCACTTTTGACTTTGAGATATGATCAGTTTGTGATCTCTGCTGATTATAACACACTTTTTTGTTTTTTAAAAGATTGTCCTAGAAGACTCCACTCCTGTTCAGCTCTATGAGGTTGAGCGCTCCTGTGTGGCTGGCAGAGCCTTAATCATAATGTTGCATTACTGTATCAGACTGTACAAAACATGCGTTTGTGTGAAAATCAATGTAAATAGTTCTCTTTAAGAAATGCACATGTATGTACATAAACAACAAACCTATACAAGGTACCTTTTGTTATTATGAATTCAGTGTTAGTAGTTATTAGATTACATTAAATTTTATTGTCATTTAGCAGAGTACAGGTGCAGAGCCAATGAAATGCAGTTGACATCCAACCAGAAGTGCAAAGAAGCATTAAAGTACTGTTGAGTACTGTATTATGTGCAGTTATGTGGACTAGTTATCTACAAACTCATAACTCATACAAAATGTCAAACGTTGCATCACAATGTTACAATTATAGGAGCCATGTTATTGTTGAGTGTAGTATGACAGCTTGTGTCTTTGTATAATAAATGTCTGAATTAACTCATGTATATGTGTTCCTCCTGGCAGTGTAAAAGACAATAAATGACATGTAAACATTGTCAATATTTAAGACAATTTTCTGAAAGGTATATCACAAGATACAAAAAACAAACAGCATAGTAAATTACAAAATATATAAGCAGTATATGGAAGCTCATAGAGAAAAATACAGTCCTTGGCGCTGGTAAACAAAAATTGTTCCACTCAAAAGACATGGCACAGCTCCTTGAACAAGTTTTCAGCGTCCTGTGGTTATGATGAAATCTTCTAGCTTAAAATGTCGACTGCATACCCGGGTGTTATCGGTAGGAGTGAAGTTCTCGCTTCTTATCTTGACTAGCCACTGAGCTCGTACCTCAGGTTGATGCGAAAACGATGAAAACTTCAGAATTATACCTCGATGAAACGGCACATCGAGGAACACTACAATGTAATTTAGAGTTGCCAATTTGATACTGATATGTAAGACGTTTCTTATTTACTGTTAACATTTTACATACGGTACTCACTGATAGCTTGCCACTCACTCTTCCACAACATCTACATCGGAAATACCGGTAGTAACCTAAACCGGAAGTCCCCTCGCCCACCACGCAGATTTCGAACGTTCGTCGCGTCACTTGTGCACATAGCGAATACTGCATACTTCCAGGAGGGTCTCCTGCTTTCACTACCTCGTGCCTTGACGCGTCACGTTTCCCCTTGTTTGTGTGCCTTTTAGGAAGAGTGGAAACTTAAACTTTCTTTGACTATGCAGGGGACTCAGGGTTGTATGTCATTATAACTGTTGTTTTTCGTGGATTTAGGTCGAAGTTTAATTTTTACAAGCATCCCTTTACTAGTTTAATATATGCTGTGTGTGTGTACTTATATATATATATATATATATACATTTCCCAACATAACTTGTATCTTATGGAAAGGATATATTTTGAGCTGTTCAAAATACATTTATTTACATGACATTATACTACAAAGTGTTGTCAATAAAAGTGTCTGTTTAAAAACTATAGACAAACTTGCTTCCCTGATGAATACAATGCTCACATGACATTTTATTCTTTCTTATTAAGTTCTAAATACAAATTAAAACCCTCCTGTTTTTGTTTGTGTGCTTAGGTATATTCAGAGTTTGATGGAGATCTTGGAATTCTTGGAGAAAAGTCCAGATGACCACAGAGTATTAGAAGAGTAAGTTAGAAGAGTATTAATTAAAGGAATAGTTCTCTCACCATTTACTCACCCTCATGCCATCCCAGATGTGTTTGACTTTCTTTCTAACACAAACAAATATTTTTAGAAGAAAATTTGAACTCTCTATGCCAATACAATGCAAGTGAATGGTGACCAAAATGTAACTCCTTTTTCAGAGACTGCAGTCTCTAGGCACAATCATGATTTCACTTCCTAGTGCTTCCATAGAGCATGTAATCAAGCTTGAAATTATGATTTGGAGACTGCTGATGTCAAGATTTATAGTGAAAAGAAGTTATATTTTGGTCTATTCTCACCCAAAAACCAATTAGATCACTTTAGAAGACATTAATTAAACTGAGTCGTGTGGATTACTTTTGTGCTGCCTTTATATGCTTTTTGGTCCTTCAAAGTTTTGGTCACCATTTTCTTGCATTGTATGGACCTACAGAGCTGAGATATTCTTCTAAAAATCTTTGTTTCTGTTTTGTCACTGCTTTATCTAACCTTCTTGACATTCTACTTAGGTTTGTGGATACTCTGGTCAACATCAGAAACAGACACAATGATGTCGTACCCACTATGGCCCAAGGTGTGATTGAATATAAAGAAGTTTTTGGTCAAGATCCAGTCACAAATCAGAATATTCAGTATTTCCTGGACCGGTTCTACATAAGCCGGATATCCATCAGAATGCTTATCAACCAGCACAGTAAGCACAATATTCAACACAAATAATACCTCTTGAGTATTGTGCTTTTACATTGTTTTGCTGACCTTTTATTCACTGGTTTTAGCTCTTGTCTTTGATGGTGCCACAAATCCAGTTCACCCCAATACCATTGGCAGTATAGACCCTGATTGTCAGGTTTCAGAAGTTGTTAAAGGTAAAGTATGCAAAAATATGTACTTTCGGTGAAACCTCAAACCAATTTAGATTTAGAGTGGGTGTTTTTATAGCAAACATTTACCTCAAAATCAGTGACCCATTTGCATTGTCAGCACATTGTACTCTTGTATGTTTCACATGTATCTAATTTTTCATGTAGATGCATATGAAAGTGCCAAGATGCTGTGTGATCAGTACTACCTCAGCTCTCCTGACCTGGTACTTCAGGAACTCAACAGTAAGAACAATGTTCATATTAAATAGCTAATTGCAAAATCACAAGATAAAGGCTGAGTGAGTATGCTACTGAGATGAAGTTCATTTCATTTGTTTATTTCATTTTGGTTCTGTTTGCATAATTGTTCGGAGCTCACCGCATGATAATAGATGTTTAACAGCGGTAGACTTTCTTAAAGGGGAAATGTGTTATTTCTTCACCACCATTGTCACCAAACAGAACTGCAAAAATAGAATTCATTTTCAAAAAGTTTTCCCAAACACTCCCCCTGTCTTCTATTGGTTGACTTTCTGTATTCATGTATTCTGTATTGTTTTACAGCTAACAACAGGAACCGGCCTATTAACATAGTGTATGTGCCTTCTCATCTCTACCATATACTGTTCGAACTGTTCAAGGTGAGCTGGAGCCCATCTCATATTCTGTTCTGAAACAATGCTGTTTGCATAAAGAAAGCTGAATTTTGTCATGACAATTTGGCTCCTTCTTCAGAATGCTATGAGAGCAACCATTGAAAACCATAAAGAAGACAGCAATCTTCCTCTTATCCAAGTTATGGTGGCCATAGGAGGAGAGGACCTTACTATCAAGGTGATTTGAACTTAAGCAATTGTATAATGTAAACACATTTATTTTACGTAATTTCTCGATCAGATCGTTAAACCCAGTAAACGCTAATGTTGTGTGTACCTTTACTGACTTTATTGATTGCATAACCCAGTTTTGATGTAACTGGAGCCTTCAGGGCATTTTCCCACCCTGACACTGTACAGATCAGCACACCTGCTGTTGCATATCACAATAGATGAGTGCTGACTGGACTTGTTGTTTGGTCACCTTGACAATATGCTGATTTGAGCAATGTATTTATGCCAACCTATCATGATCAGAGGTCAAAGTCATGGCAATGCCTGCCTGGCATCATGCCCTCTCACTGTTAGCCCAGTAACAGTTTTTTTGTTTCTGCCTACCCCTTGTGCCCTAATTCAGTGTTTCCCAACCACTGTGTGTGCTGTGAAATATTGTCAGTTGTGCCGTGGAAAATTATCAAATTCCACAAAAAAAAAAAAAAAATGCATGAAAAAAATAATGATTTCAGGGATCCAAACTCTTCACCTTTCAGAGAAATTTGCCGTTTTGAAACCATAAATGGTCACTATTGTGATTGTGAAGAGCAATGTATAATGTGCACTAGTGACTAATATTTATACGCATTAATGGTCTTTCACATGTCTCGCGTCAACGCTGCAGAATACATTGAAGTCTATGAAGTGACAAATAATGTCTTTGAGAGTACTAAGCAACAAGAAATATTTAAAAACTGTCAAAATTTGTGAAGAGACATTGAATGTCTCATAAATTCTTTTAATTAGGATAATCAGTTTTAGGATAATCAGAGACCCCAGTTATTGAACTAATTTAAATTCACCAAAAAAACTCTTAAAGACCTTTTAATACTTTCCGCTATCAAAGCAACTGCAGACTTTTTTTTTTCTCTCTTCCAAATACGTGTGAGACAGGGCAGAGGGCGGGCCGGGTCGTGATTTTACACACCCGCCCCTTATCAGGCTAATCAAGCCTCCGAGAGGGATAAAGGCCGACTGCAGACAGTGGAGCGACAGAGAGAGCGTTTATGGGCAGTTGTCCATCCTTTGTGTTTGTTTTTTTATTTAATTAAATGTTGTTTATAGTATTAAGCCGGTTCTCTCAACTATACAGCTAATTAGCCAAAATGTAATAAGTTAGCTAAAGTGTAGCTAAGGGAATATATCATGGCCATACAGGCCAATATATACTGTACTTATTGGAGACATTACAGGTGAATACAGTCAAATTTGTGTGATGTACTTAACATAGTGATAAATAACCTTAAGATATTATATCGTATGCTATGTATTGTGAATACACCCATGTTAAACATAAAAATGTACTTCCATTGCATATCATAGGAACACATAAGCGTAAATTATAATTACATTGATAAACCTGTACAAAGACCTCCAGATAAATACTGGCCTTCTGGATTAACACATTTAAGTGCTGCAAAAGATACCTATGACATCCTATGACATAAAAAATTATTCTTCATTTGAATTATCTCATAGATGTGACTATTGTGGTTCACGGTCATAGGCCCTGTCCCAAATGGCACACTTCATATGAATTTTCAGTCTTGTGTACTTATTTCATGTGTCCATTAACTCCATGAGACCGTAGGGTGTCTCATTTTTCATTTTAGGTATCGGAAGGGTGCTCACGCATACTTTGTGGTCGATATGTGCCCTCAATGCGCACTTTTGCAGTGCAAGCTCTACAGCACACATCTTCTCGACAGTCAAAGCGAGGTTACGTTATTGCCCATCGTGCACAGCAACCCTAAAGGCACAGGGGGTGGCGGTGCCACCGGCTTGGGCCCGCCATCGCTGCTCGCAGCTATATTTATTATTATTTGTCTATTATTGTGGTCTTTTCTGATAAAAGCCATGCTCAGCAGTTTAAATAGGCTACTGTAAGAAAATGATACCATAGATCTGCTTTGTGTTTATAATTCTTATACTGAAGTTTGTAGGTTTGTAGCCATGCAAGATTTAATAAAGGAGAAGGTGAGGACTTTCTTGACACACAATTATTGTTGTTTTTTGGATGAATAATAATGCTCAGACTGAAGGAAGAGTATAGATCTGCTTTGCTCTTTTAATGTTTAAACAATATAAAGTCTCTTGGTAGATTTCGGTCATGACTAACTTAAAATGATTCACTGACTCACTCATGGCACATAAGACGCTCATTTGTCACCACCTTGTGACATTTCCAGAAGGGGTCACTGAACTAATTAGTTAATAAAATGTAACAAATTTGTTAAACAGAAGCAAGCTTCACTAAAATACTGTTTATTTTGCAGCTAATTCTGCACAGTTGTAAACTTGAATCACTAAAATAGCTGAAATTGTTGCTTTTGCTTATTCTATAAAAAGTTTGAGAAACACTGCTCTAATCCAATGTTTTTCTGTTTTTGATACACTTGGTCACATCTTGTGTCTTAATCGGACTGTTATCCGATTAGGTACAGTTTGCACAATCCATTTACACTGGCATTCTCTTTGCCCCATATGGCATATATTTGACTGTTTGAGTTTCGTGTTTGCTCCAACCATGTGGGCTCCAAAACTTCCATATGCTGACATAGTTGGAAGGAGTAACATTGATTTTTGTAGCCTAAACAACTAGATGCATTTATATTTGACCAAGTTGTGTCTTTAATAAAACCACCTCCTGTGACTCCAGCCAGGTCTCCTAAGCAAATTGGCCTGGTTGCAAGGGAGGGTAGAGTCACATGGGGTAACATCCTCATGGTCGCTATAATGTGGTTCTCGCTCTTGGCGGGGCACGTGGTGAGTTGTGCGTGAGCATTCTTCCTCCGCCATCCAGATTTTTGTAAGTCACTACGCCACCACGAGGACTTAGAGCGCATTGGGAATTGGGCAATCCAAATTGGGGAGAAAAAGGTGAGAAAAATCAAACCACCTCCTGAGATTACGATCAATCTCAAATGTGTGTTGGAGGGCATTTACACTTGGTCTTTTTATGACCAGATAGCTATATGATTAGTACAATGCATAAAGTTACAAATTGTAAATACATCCTTTTTCCTTTCCAGCAGTTTTTATGTCTTTGATGTCTTTATTGTCTTTGTAGATGAGTGACAGAGGTGGAGGAGTTCCTATCAGGAAGATAGATAATCTTTTCAGTTACATGTACTCTACAGCACCAACTCCCCAGATGGACAAGAAGCAAAGGGCTCCATTGGTGAGACATACTTTCATCTTTAAATACTTAATGATTTTTTAAGTATACGAACTGCAAATAAAAACAAATAGGATCACCAGGCTGAAAGTTCCCCTTTATAATATTAGCCACTTTTTGTCTCTGCAGGCTGGGTTTGGTTATGGGTTACCCATATCCCGGCTCTATGCCAAGTACTTCCAGGGTGATCTCCATCTCTACTCTATGGAGGGCCATGGCACTGATGCAGTTATTCATCTGAAGGTAAAGAAAGTTGGGGAATTTGGGAAGTGTGGGTGTGCTGTAATTCCTACATTCTGGTAGAGGTCTCTTTTAAATCCCTAACAATATGTATTTTTCCTATGCAATTAATTCAGCCAGAACTGCTTAATGTATAGACTCCATACAAATGCTGATGCAATATTTAATTTACACAAACCTAAGCCTACCTATAATGCCATAGTCTGTCCCCATTTAACACTGTTCTTTTGCTGCCTTGCAGTTGCTGCCATTTCCATCAGGAAGTCTTTGTAAGCGTTTTGCTTTGTGCCATGAAAGATTACATCTTGTGTTTTTTTTTCATCAGGCATTATCCACTGACTCAGTGGAGAGGCTTCCAGTGTTTAATAAGACTGCTCGGCAGAACTATAAAGTCAGCCAGGGGGCAGATGATTGGTGTGTCCCAAGCAGAGAGCCGCTGGACCTGGCTGTCTTCCGGCTGGCAAAGTGAAAAGGAACGCACCAGTTTGAAGCCTCCAGGAGGGATATTGGACACTTCCATGACCACATTATTGAAGGGGGTTCAACATGGTGGGACAGAATGGTGTCCACATGGCCTGGACCCAACTCTGCACTCACTGTGAAGAAGCATAGACTCTCTGCAACACCGTAGTTGGCGCATGCAATTGTTTTCCTCTGTACCATGACTATATCATCTGCTTTTTTTGGGTTGAGAAAGTAGGCGTTTTCAAAGTGTTACCTAGAGACCATACCAACCCATGTAGAGTGTGATGGCTACTAAAGTGCCAAATTAATCTGCATTGAACCACACTTCCTTCTTTGAAAAATTGTGATGAGGAAGCTCCAGATGTGGAGTAGTGGGCCAGGAGGACATTCTATGGCATTTCTGTATACTGTTTTGGTGGAAAGGGGCATGATCTTTTTGGTTAGATATAGGAACCAGCATGTAACAACAGGAACTTAAAATAGTTCTTCTAGATCGGAGATTAAGATCAACATCAATATGCAACCTATGATGGATCATAATGTGTATTATAAGGCCTTGATGTTTAAACAGCATTAACATCAGGATCAATCTAAATCAATTTCCTACCTAATTTATTACCTACTTTGTTTGGTACTATAAAAGTATTCTTACTCAGAATAGCCAAAAGCTGAGAAAAAGGCCATAACTGTGATGCCATTGTACTTGGTATGTCAGTGTGTTGCCAAACAAGTCAATGTCATCCCTGGTTTTGTATTACACTTTACTTTTAATGTGCAAGGTGTTAAAAAGAGATCATGGATTTAAAGGTTTATAACCAGTAAGAATGTATTGCACTTATACCTCTTACGTGCCGAGCATTTTCGTACTGTGTTTTGTGCATGTTTATTGTTAAACATCCTAAAGCATTTTAGATACCTCACTGAGTGAAGTTTACTCAAAGACCTTTGCTCAGCAGTTGCCTTTCAGTTTTGTGGGCTTTGGTCCACTATGTGGTAGTTCTTGCTCTCGGCAAATATTAAACTAAGTGTAGGTACAATGAATTAGAGCTTTTGAAATAGTTTGCCATCTTTTTTTGGGAGCATGCCTGATGTATTAAAGGAAAAGCCCACCCAAAAATGAAAATTCTCATAATTTACTCAGCCTCATGCCAACCTAGATGTGTATGACTTTCTTTTGCTGAACTCTGAACTCTTTTGCTCTGTAGGTCCAAACAATGAATTTCAATAAGGTCCAAAACTTTGATGCTTCAAAAAGCCGATAAAGGCATCTTAAAAGTAATCCATACGACTGCAGTGGTTGAGTCCATGTCTTCAGAAGTGATATGATAGGTGTGGGTACGAAACAGATCAATATTTAGGTCCTTTTTACTGTAAATCTCTTTAATCAGCCCTCTAAAATGCTGTTCTCTCCTAATTCTCCTAGTTCTTTTGTTTTTGCCGATTGACATTCTTCATGCTAATCGCCACCTACTGGACAGGGAGAAGAATTTATAGTAAAAATGACTTTAAATATTGATTATTGAAAAATTGTTTCTCACCAACAATTATCATGTTGCTTTGAAGAAATGGATTTAACCACTTGAGTAGTATTGATTAAATTTATGCTGCCTTAATGTACTTTTTTGAGCTTCAAAATGTTGGTCACTATTTACTTGCATAGTGTGGACCTACAGAGATTTGATATTTTTCAGCAGAAGAAAGAATGTCATACATATCAAGGATGGCATAAGGGTGAGTAAATGATGAGAGAATTTTCGTTCTTTGGTGAACTGTCCCTTTAAATCTGCTTTGAACTTGCACCAGTCAACTTGTAAGGACCATTTTTTATGTATTTATTGTCTGATTTGTTTTTGTCTGAAACATGCTTGGCCTGAATATCTCAAATTATATATTTTTTAAGTTTTACATCTAAATACATTTATGTATATAGAATTGAAATAAACAAATATTTTGGTGTGATTTTTACACTGGAGTGAGTTCAGTTATTAGATAAGTATTCTAAACTGAACCTAAACCTTTATGCTTGGCTAATGGTGGTTATTTACTATCAGGCTGTATAGTAGAGATCTAAGATGATAATATTGACAGGTGTTGATTGAGTTACTATGTGCTGATCCTTTGCCCAGTAAGTGAAAGGTTACATTTCATGGTAAACAACATCCTGTTAAAGGTTACAGGAGACATGGAAAGTGACAAATTATTGGGCTACAATAAGAGGCATGAATGAGAAAAAAAAAAACAATAGAACAATTACTGAAATCTGACTCTATAATGAACCACAAAACTATCAAGCCTGTCCTGCAGTACCTGAAGTTACTTAATATAGCTTAATATTTTAAACAAAGAAATGTATACACTTTAAGTGCCTCTAAAGTGTCCAAACACTTTTTGGGGCCACTGTGTTTCAGCCCACTGATACTTTACTCACACGTGTGTATGTTGAAGACTGAATATTTTTCAGTAAAAAAGACAGAAGCATAGCTTCCTTCTGTCAGAGAGCTATTCTACGCAGCTGTTAAAGGCCTCTGTGTGCAGAGCCTCTCATGTGCTAGAAACTACAGTGAAGTGTGAGTATAGCAATGACAAACCATATGGGGCCAGTTCCAGGGACCATGATAATAAAAGTCCCCCCCACCAATTTGAGCACTGCTCTCAACCCAAAACAGGCGTTAATCTGTTTGTCAGGGCTGTTGAACTCTTCTGCTTATGTAAAAAAGCTGGTACACATCAAAACAAGAACATTTGTGAACTATTGCCCTTATATTGGACAATTGTGTATGAATGTGTGTGTGTGAATGGGTGAATGAGTGAATGAGTCAACAGTGTAAAGCGCTTTGAATAAGGTTAAAAAGGCGCTATATAAGTGCAGACCTTTTACCATTTACCATATAAAATAGTCTTATCTAATCATGCAATCGACTGCTCATTGCTCTATTGACAGGGCTGAGGTTGCTGCCAAGTTCCTCAACACATTAAAACCATGTGTCCATCCATCCATCTTCAACCGCAGGGGCAGCTGCTCTAGCAGGGGGCCCCAAACTTCCCTATCCCGAGCCACATTAACCAGCTCTGACTGGGGGACCCCGAGGCGTTCCCAGGCCAGTGTGGAGATGTAATCTCTCCACCTAATCCTGGGTCTTCCCCGAGGCCTCCTCCCAGCTGGACGTGCCTGAAATACCTCCCTAGGGAGGCGGCCAGGGGGCATCCTTACCAGATGCCCAAACCACCTCAACTGACTCCTTTCGACGCAAAGGAGCAGAGGCTCTACTCCGAGCTCCTCACGGATGACTGAGCTCCTCACCCTATCTCTAAGGGAGAAGCCCGCCACCCTTCTGAGGAAGCCCATTTCAGCCGCTTGTACTCGCGACCTAGTCCTTTCGGTCATGACCCAGCCTTCATGACCATAGGTGAGGGTAGGTTCAAAAATTGACCGGTAGATCGAGAGCTTTGCCTTTCGGCTCAGCTCTCTTTTAATGACAATGGTGCGATACAGCGAGTGCAATACCGCCCCTGCTGCCCCGATTCTCCGGCCAACCTCCCGCTCCATTGTCCCCTCACTCGTGAACAAGACCCCAAGGTACTTGAACTCCTTCACTTGGGCAATACCTCCTTCCCTACCTGGAGTACGCACTCCATCGGTTTTCCATGTGTGGCATGGTATTTTTTATAGGTAATGGGATAATTCAGCCAAAACATATAGTGTAGTGTAATACACTAAAATACCCTGTGTAGTTCCAAACCTGTATGACTTTCTTAAATGGATCACAAAAGGAGATTGTAACAAGTTTCCAGTGAGGAAGGGACGGAAACAGCAACAGGGTTCAGGTAAGGTTGTTTTTAATTCTCACACACTAATATAACACACTAATATAACACAGTAGCTTCTTGGCCTTCGTGTCGGGCTCTCCCTGGGCTCTGTTGTTGCTGCTTTTTTATGCCGCTCTCCTCAAGCTACTGCAATTAGAAACAGGTGTTAGACATAATTTAGCTCAGGTGTGAGGGCCCTTACCGCTTTTCTCTCCCGGACGGGCGCTTGACCACGCCCCCGCTGCCACAGAGATATAGGGCTCTATTTTCGTATTAAATGCAACAGAGTAAATATCCAAAAACTTGGGGATGATGCAGAGAACGGCACAGTTCAGACTGCAATGGGGAGATGACGACCTCAATCCAGCTGAGGGACACCTAGGCAGAGAGCAATGGAGGAGGTGAACTCCGGAGCACTTCCAAACACAAGAAACCCAAGTGGAGACAAGAGGAACAAACTGACAGCAAACACACAAACACCAACTGAGGTAAGCAGTTGGGAGGTGAGTGTAACTCACAAACACACACAATGAATGGCAACAAACAACACAAAAGATAGGGTATAATAGGAAGAGAGTATGAAGGGGGGGTGCGATGATAATCTAGGAGCTGCGCGTAGAAACGCTGATCATGCTCACCGAGCAACACCTGAACACGCACACAAGGAAGGGGGAAAACACACACACAGAACAAACTGGAAAAACTCACTGGAATAGTCAGTAAGGCCATATTTCTATTCTTCTGAATATTGCATACAATCCATTTACACTACCAACTTCTAAATGTTATGTCTATGTTTATATCACTGGCGCTTGACAGTAAATTAAATATATAACAGGACGTAGATGGTTCAATAGTAAGAGAAAAACCTGACAGGAGACATAATTAGCCTCTTTTCCTTTTCCTCCATTTCTTCTCAGTAATCTTTTTTCCCATAAGGTTTGTGGTAGAATGCATGAACTTCATAAAAACAGAATACTGAATATTTCAAGATAAATTTCAGCTTTGAAATGCATACATAAACAGATATTCTAATTTATTATCACGAATAGAATGTTCATTTAGGCAATATTTCTAATCATAATATTAATAATACACGAGGTAAACGAAAAAAATCGGAGAGGACACACGAGCGGTAAGGATCGTCACCTGGGTTATAATTCTTAACGCTCTCCCTTTCCCACAGATTGACACATGACCACATTCAGTGAGACGCACACGACACGTTCAGTGAGACGTTCAGTGGCACACAAATGACATGTTCAGAGAGATGTTCAGTGAGACATTCAGTGAGACAAAACAACACATTCAGAGAGATGCAAACTACACATTCAGTGACACATTCATTGAGATGCAAATGACACATTCAGTGACACGTTCAGTGAGATGCAAATGACACACTCAGTGACAGATTCAGTGAGATGCAAATGACACATTAAGTGTGACGCAAACGACATGTTCAGCGACACATTCAGCGAGACCTTAGAAAGCTTTGTTCTTTCGGCAATTGGGTTGTAATCAAACAACTATTCACCAATGCTTGGTTCAATACGAGCCTTTGGGCACAACTAAAAGGGTGTAGTGTGTACATGGGGATTTTCACAACTACCCTTTTGTGACCTCGTTATTAAATTTCAGGGAACAAAGCATTGAGTGGAGGCCATGGTTAGTTCCCACCTCACCCATCCGCTGATTTTGGGAACTAATTGGCCTGAATTCAGAAATGTATTAAAGGGAATGTGCGCAGATGGGTCCTGCATGAAAGCGACGAGATGTGAAATGTGCAATACTCTGGCAGGGGAGGCGGAGGCGGTTCGTCTTCATCAGCTCCACGTCAGGATGACGTGAGTGGGGGACAGGCTGCAGCCCCTCCCATCCTCAGGGGATTTTCCGAAGGGAATTTGCCATTGGAGCAGTCGTGAGACGAAACCCTCAAGCATGCCTTCGACCAAGTGAGAGTGATCGATGGTCGAAAACTCCAGCCGAATGTTGCACTTTAATATCCTGATTTCACAATTATAAACAAGCGGTTGTATAGAGTGACACAGGATTCTCAAACAAAGTAAGATACAACCCAGCTCTTAATACTGCGGAGCCGGCAGAAAATGGTGTTCCAGGAGGCTCATTAGTATCCCATGGCGGGTCATCTAGGGGAAAGAAAATCACTGAACCGACTAATAGCCCATTTTTATTGGCCGGGCATTGGTGACGATGATTGCAGGTGGTGTGCGGCTTGCTGTGAAAGTCAGCTGATGAACCCACAGGCCACCCCAAACGTGCCATTGCGCCCCTTCAGCTGATCGAGGTCCCCTTTGAGGGAATTGGCATGGACCTCGTCGGGCCATTAAAATGGTCAGCACGCATACATCACTTTTTATTGGTCCTATTAGACTATGTAACGCGATATCCGGAAGCAGTGCCTCTACGCAGCATCTCAGCATGTAGTGTTGCGGAGGCACTCTTCAAAATAATCTCCCGGGTGGGGTTCTGAAAGAAATACTCACTGACCAGGGCACAACAATTATGTCACGGACACTGTGCAAGCTTTACGAATTATTGGGCAATAAGTCAATTCGCATCAGCGTTTACCATCCACAAACAGATGGCCTAGTGGAGCGATTTAATAAAACCTGTAAAAACATGATTCGTAAGTTTGTATACGAGGATGCTAGAAATTGGGACAAATAGCTTGATCCCCTGTTATTCGCAGTATGAGAGGTCCCGCAAGCCTCCACTGGGTTTTCCCCATTCAAGCTGCTGTATGGGTGGCGCCCATGCGGCGTGCTTGATGGCATAGGCGAAGCTTGGGAGGAGGGACCTTCAGCCCGTAAAAACTAAATTCAATATGTTCTTAATCTTGGGGCAACTAACACAGGAGAATTTGCTCCAAGTTCAAGAACAACAGAGCCGACTGTATAACAGGGGAACTCGGCTGCAGGAATTTACACCGGCAGATAAGGTACTCATATTACTCCCCAAATCGAGCTCCAAATTACTCGCCAAGTGGCTAGGACCCTTTGAGGGCACACGAAAAGTAGGGGAACTTTATGAGGTAAAGCAAATCGATAGAGGGGGCGCACATCAATTTTGTCACCTCAACCTCCTGAAATTGTGGAGGGAGGCAGCCCCTGTGAAGTTGGCTATTGTAGTTCCGGAGAGGGCGAATCTTGGGCTGGAGGTAAATACAAAACACAATCACGTTACCCCGGTCACTTGAGGAGACTACCTCTCACCGTACCAACTCGCAGAGGTTGCCAAACTACAACAAGAATTTGCAGATGTGTTTTCCCCTCTATTGGGTTGCACAAACCTCATCCAGCACCACACTGAGATCGAGCCGGAGGTGGTGGTACGTAGCTGTCCCTACCGATTGCCCGAATATAAAAAAATTAATTCAGGAATACCACAGCGATTGGTCCAGCCCGGTTGTTCTAGTTCCTAAGAGCGACAGGTCTGTACGGTCCTGTGTGACTCAGACCACATTCGGCTTATGCCGCTGCCTATTTGGATGACATCATCATTTATAGCAATGATTGGCAGCAGAATATGCAGCATCTGAGGGTTGTTCTGAGGTTGCTGCGATGGGCGGGGCACACAGAAAATCCTAAGAATTGCACGATTGGGCAGGTGGAGGTATGGTATCTGGGGTTCCACTTGGGCCACGGGCAGCTGTGTCCCCAAATTGACAAGACAGGCTGGAGAGAGAGAAAGCGTTAAGGGTATTTACACCTGAGCTAAATAATGTTTAACGCCTGTCTCTAATTCCAGTGAGCACGGTGAGAGCTTGTGAAGAATCCACTCTCCTGTGTCCTTCTGCTGTGAAGGTTCTTTTACAGACACATTCAGTGAGACGCAGTGATATGCAAACTACATGTTCAGTAAGAAACGTTCAGTGAGATGTTCAGTGAGACGCAAATGACACGTTCAATTAGATGTTCAGAAAGATGCAAATGAGACATTCAGTGAGATACAAACAACATGTTCAGTGAGACGCAAACGACACGTTCAGTAAAATGATCAGTGAGATGCAAATGACATGTTCAGTGAGACGATGAGTGAGATGCAAACAACACGTTCAGTGAGACGCAAAAGACACATTCAGTGAGACGTACAGTGAGATGCAAAGGATGTTTTTAGTGAGATGCAAATTACACATTCAGTGAGACGCAAATAATGCGTTTAATGACACGTTCAGTGAGATGTTCGGTGAGACACCCATGTCTTTTATAAAAAGTAAATAAAATACATGGGTGGGTGGCATGATTACGACATCACCCGATTTTAGGGATCCCCCACCTCCGAAATCCCAACTTAATCCTTGCTGACCAGTAGGTGGCGATATGCACGAAGGATGCAAATCTCTTGTGAATATGCATTGGCTGTGATATGTGTATGATGTATATACTGTATACACACACACACACACACACACACACACACACACACACACTGGTGGCCAAAAGTTTGGATTAATGTACAGATTTTACTGTTTTGGAAGGATATTGGTGCTTTAACTCAACAAAAAGGAATTCAAATGACTTCAAAGTATGGTCAGGGCATTACTGATGTAAAAACAGCACCATCACCATTTTAGTTATTTTTTATTTTATAAAATCTAGCCCCATTTCCAGCAACCATCACTCCAACACCTTATCCTTGAGTAATCATGCTAAATTGCTAATTTGGTCCTAGAAATTCACTTGCCATTATATCAACCACAGTTGAAAGCTATTTGGTTTGTTAAATGAAGCTTAACATTGTCTTTGTTTTTGAGTTGCTACAGTATGCAATAGACTGGCATGTCTTAAGGTCAATATTAGGTCAAAAATTGCAAAAAAGAAACCTCTTTCTACAGAAACTCATCAGTCAATCATTGTTTTGAGGAACGAATGTTATACAATGCTTGAAATTGCCAAAAAACAAAATATATGAAGAATTCATACAAAGGTGTACATTGCAGTCTTCAAAGACAAAGGACAATTGGACAGAGGACAGAAAGAAATGTGGAAGACCAGATGTACAATTAAACAAGAGGAGAAGTACATCAGAGTCTCTAGTTTGAGAAATACACGCTTCACATGTCCTCATCTTCATTGAATTCTACCCACTAAACACCAGTTTAATTTACAACAGTAAAGAAAAGTCTCAGGGGTGCGAGCTTTATTGGAAGGAATGCAAAGAAAAATCCACTTTTGAAACAGAAAAACAAAAGGCAAAGAAACACTTGGACAACAGATAATTGGAAAAGAGTGTTATGGATCTTAAGCCCATTGAGCTTTTGTGGGATCAGCTAGACTGTAAGGTGTGTGAGAAGTGACCGATAAAACAGCCACATCTATGGCAAGTGCTACAGGAAGCGTGGGTGAAATGTCACCTGAGTATCTGGACAATCTGACCGCTAGAATGCCAAGAATCTGCAAAGATGTCATTGCTGCACGTGGATGATTTTTTGATGAGAACACTTTGAAGAAGAATTTTTTTTTCAAATTATAATAGTAATTGTTCATGTTATTAATGTCCTGACTATACATTGTGATCAGTTGAATGCCACTTTGTGGAATAAAAGTACAAATTCCTTTCCATAACATTAAAACATTCATCTGAATGTTTTTGAATACTACATCAAAGTGCATATTGGTATTATCTCTGCCATGTTTTTTTGTGTATGTTCTGTATTTTCTGTGTTTTATTTGTCCTAGCCAGGGCCGGCCAACCCATTAGGTGACATAGGTGAGCGCCTAAGGCAGCATCGCTTCGGGGGCACCAATCTGCCGAGCCAATAAGTAGTTTAAAACCTGTGTCAAACAAAATGTGCGCTGTGTTCCACTGATGCATTGTGCCCCAGAGAGAGAAAAAACAATGCTGAATGTAGTGACTATTTACTTACAATGAATTGAAACAAAACCTTCAAATGTTAGCCAGTGATGAAGATCATGTGCGTGTGCAGCCTGTGAATGATTGTCTACTGCATGTAAAGATACTTACTAAATAAAAGTGTATCAAAAAACATTACATGAAAGCGCTTAAAAGTAACAAAATCAAACCAATAGCATGTTTTTTGGACATGTTCTTTGGAGTAAACTTCCATATAAATAGCATGATATAGGCCTATTGTATTATGTAGTAAGGTTTGAACATACTGTACCATGATTCTGCTACAGCAGACTTTTGAGTAAGGTAACTTTGATAAACCATCTTGTGCTGTATAATGTGAAATTAATGCTACACAATATACTATATAGGCTACTCTATATATAGGCTACAAAAGAAAATTATGCTCCTAAAATCACCAGAAATGAATGCTTTGGTGCTGTTTTTGCAAAACGAATAAATATTTTTAAACCCCCCTACAACATCATAGTACAATAGATTGTGTTTTTGAAGGGCCCCAGGCTCCCCAGTAATGATGAAAGCCTATAAATGTGCCTGCTGTGAAATATACTGTACAATGTGAATAGTTCTTTAGGGAAGTGTGCTTTTTTTTTTTTTAAACCAGTTATACCACTTGACTTGGTTTACGTGCACTTTACATTAAAGTTATTCCTATATACAGTAATACCCATTTATGATGCCTACTTAAGAAGCCATAACATGCACTTGCATACTTCTTCATAACATTGTTATAATTAATGTTTTGCTAGTTTGGGTTTACACACATTAGGATGTATTATGTGTTAATTTGTACTTTTTTGTGTAAAAAGTAATACATAGCTCTCTAATAATTTTAGTGGTTGGAGGGGTTACTGGAGAGTCTCGCCTAGGGAGCAAAATGGGGTATGACCGGCACTGGTCCTGGCCCAGTTTTGTGAAATGGGTTGGAGGTCGCCACCTTGTGGTTGCGATTTGTTACTGCAGATACTTTTTTGAAGGCCATACATTATTTCAAGACATTTTGCACTGTGTACATTTTACATGAAACTATTTTCTACAGACCATAATGTATGTTTTAAATCTTCACGAATATCCATATTTCTCACACCAGGTAATTTTAAACACATTTTTGCCTTGCAGGAACAGCTTGCTATTGTGTATAAGGTAATATAAAATTAATATGCTCCCATATTTTACACATTTAGATTTCTAATAGTGGAGTGAGCATTCTGTTTCTTTCTCTGTGTGTTTAATTAGGAGATGGAAAACTTAAAACATGAACAATAATTAATGAATCAAACATTAGGAAACATTAGAGCTCTCTAAAATTCTGTGTACAATAACAGTTTTTACTAATCAGACCCACCTGGCCCTGTTTGATACATTAAAGGTTTCAAGCTTATGGTAAAACTTTGTGGCATACTGTTTTTTTTTTTTTTTTTTTAAATTTTTAATAATATTTTCATATGCTTGTTTTATTGTATTGCAGCACTTTTCACAGATGCCTGTTGATACAGATATGGAGATGAATTGGACATCACTAGAAAGTGGTCATTTTATTGTGATTTCTTTATGGTCTTGAAAAAAATACTAATATATATATATATATGAATCTACAGGGGCCACCAACATTTGGACACTTAAGCCACACTTAAAATGCATGAATGTCATTATATTAGAAAACTAAATATCAAACCAAATTGCATGCACTTTAAAAAAAAAAAAAAATACATTCAGAAAAATAAGTTTATGTATGATAAACCAATCATAAAAAACTTTATTGCCAAGTATGTTTTTTTAAGCATACAAGGAATTTGTTTAGGTGTTGTAGGCGTGTCACACATTCTCTAAATATAAAAAAACAAGTATTAAAATATAAGCAATAGAAATATAAATATGTCCACACAGTATATATTAAAAGTAAGAATAAAAATAAAAGAGCAGCAGAGTAAGTACAGTGGCATGTAGAGCCAGAGGTGGAGTGTGGAGAGTGTCAGGGTGGGTACCGGTCCTTGTTGATAAGGCAAGTGGCGGATGGGAAGAAACTGTTCTTATGGCGTGAGGATTTTGTCCTAATGGACCTCAGCCTCCTGCCAGAGGGGAGTGTCTCAAAGAGATTGTGGCCGGGGTGGGAGAGATCAGCCACAATCTTTCCAGCATGCTTCAGGGTCCTGGAGGCGTACAGGTCCTGGAGCGGTGGCAGATTGCAGCCAATCACCTTCTCTGCAGACCGGATGACACGCTGCAGTAGTAGTCCTTGGCAGTAGTAGCCAAGGACTTGCCCTTGTCCTTGACAGTAGTAGCAGCGTTGGTTGGATTACACCAGGTCACCAGATGGTCAGCCTCCCACCTGTAGGTGGACTAGTCACCATCAGAGATGAGTCCGATGAGGGAGGTGTCGTCCGCGAACTTCAGAAGCTTGACGGACTGGTGACTGGAGGTGCAGCTATTAGAGTACAGGGAGAAGAGCAGAGGAGATAGAACGCAGCCCTGGGGGGATCCAGTGTTAATAGTCTGTGAGTCGGAGACGTGTTTCCCCAGCTTCACATGCTGCTTCCTGTCAGACAGGAAGTCAGTGATCCACCTGCTGGTGGAGTCAGGCACACTTAGCTGGGAGAGCTTCTCCTGGAGCAGAGCCTGGATGATGGTGTTAAAGGCAGAGCTGAAATCCACAAACAGCTCCTGGCATTGGTTCCTGCGGAGTCCAGGTGCTGGAGGATGTAGTGGAGGGCCAAGCTGACTGCATTGTCTACAGACCTGTTGGCTCTGTATGCAAACTGCAGGGGGTCCAGGAGGGGGTCAGTGATGTCTTTGAGGTGTGAAAGCACAAGGCGCTCAAAGGACTTCATAACCACAGAGGTCAGTAAGTTTAACTAATTCTAACAATAGATATGCCTACTGTTTTGAAATTAAGACACATTCATATTCTGGTTGTTAGATTTAGTGAAACATGTCCACAGTAAATGGATTTCATCCATCTACCAAAATGATCTTTGGACCTAAAAGTAATACAAAATATGGCTATGAAAATTAAGGTTGGTTCTGAAAAAAAAAAAAAAGTATATATATTACTACTAATAAAATAATAATCCAACATCATTTGTTTGCAAATGCCACTTGGTTTCATATTTTTTTTTATTTTATCTATCTATTTTTAAACGTGGTTTAAATGTCTAAATGCTTTAGGGGCCACTTTAAAACTGACATAGTTTTAAATGGTGCATTGTTAATTTAATTTTGAAATGAATTAATAATTAAATGATTACAAATGTGAGGGCATGAATGAATGAATGACATCTGACACCTACATTGGAGCGTTCAGCTTTTGCTTTGATATGTAGCAGACATCTGCTGTATACTCTAAACCAGGATGGAGATGATGAAGGCTCTGGAGAGGAAGACAGGTCCTGACCCTCATGTCAAGCCAGTAGCATGTGATTTGGCATACTGTGCAGGTAAGAAATGGTGCAAGGCTTTCAGCAAAATTCTAGATATTTTGTAGTTGTAATTTGTTGCTGGGTGCACATATTAACTGTCGTCAACCCATCTTTTCAGACATTAACACACTTGTGTGTGGAAAATGCAAAATAATTTAGACAAAATCACCTGGATGTGTAAGAAAAACAAAATGAGAGGCGATTCATTTTTCTATATGAAAAATGTAAATTTACATTTAGTCCATAAAGGGATAGTTCACAAAAAAAAAACTATTTAAAAAAGAAAATTATTTACTCACCCTCTTGTGTTCCAAACCTTTTGACTTTCTTGCTTTCAAGGAACACAACAGGAGATGTTAGACAGAATGATAGAGACTGTCAGCCTTAGTCACCATTCACTTTCATTGTTTGGAAAAAAGAGCAGAGTAACATTCTCCAAATCTCTCCTCTTGTAAGTAAATCTCCTCATGGAAGAATGAAAGTCATGCCGTCATATGGAATGACATGAAGGTAAGTAAATAGGACTGTGAACTAACCATTTATTGTAAATTCTTCAATCCTTAAAACAGCCCACATCTCCGAAAAAGTGAATAAGATTGTGTACAGGAAAGTCTATGTGAATCAAGGCAGGGCTTTCAACAGTCACACCGGGATAGTCAGAGCTCCAGTTTCAGGTGTCTACCAGTCCTTCTCCACACAGACTGGAAGTAGTGGGGTAATGAACCTGTGGCTTGTTGTAAACGGTTACTGGGTAGCTATGTCCCATAGCAAAGTTCAGGGCCCAAAATCACTTGGGAATCTATCAACATACATGACGACTCTGCACAAGAGTGCTAATTGTTTATGTGACCCATAACCATGGTCGCTCTTGGGCTAGCGCTTCATCTAACACAATGATTTTTGGGTGATCATTACTTATGGTGAGACAAATCAAATAAAATGTAAATATAAAATTGAGCAGTGGTATGAACATTTATAGTTGAGGTGGCCACTTTAGTAGTACAACTACTCTGGCAGCATACTACAGCTCTGACTTCAAATGTTATAATTGCAGTATATCATGTTCTACTAATTCTACTAGGTTGTAATGATGGACGCGTTCTGCATAAAGATTTATTTAAAGCAATGCTGTTACTGAAAATATGGCCTTACAATCCCCAGTAGACCTGCTCTGTGCCATTAAACTGAGACTTATTTTTATACATATACAGCCGTGGCCAAAAGTATTGGCAGTGACATAAATTTTGAGTTTTGCAAAGTTTGCTGCTTCAGTATTTGTAAATTATTTTTTCACATATTTCTATACTGAAAAACAATGATAAGCGTTTCATGTGTTTCAAAGGCTTTTATTGGCAAAAACACTCAATTTATGCGGAGTCAATATTTATGGTTTTGGCCCTTTTCTTCATAACCTCTGCAATTGGCATGCTGGATATCAGCTTCTGGGCCAAATCCTGACTGATGGCGATCCATTCTTGCAGCCCCACATATGGATGGTCTCAGGATGCTTCACTGTTGGCACGACACAGGACTCATGGTGGCATTCACATTTTCTTCTCCAGACTTTCCAGATGTACCGAACAGTCGGAAGGGGGCTGCAGAGAAAATATCTTTGCACCAGTCTTCTGCTGTCCAATCCTTATACTTCCTGCATTATTTCAGTCTGTCCTTGATATTTTTCTTGAGAGAAGTGGTTTTTTGCTGCCCTTCTTGACACCAGGCCATTGTCCAAAGGTCTTGTCCTCACTGTGTGTGCAGATGCACTCACACCAACCTGCTGCAATGGTGGTGACACGATTCCATAGCAGACTCCTCAGGAAGAGACGGTCCTGCACTTGCTGGACACTCTGGGACGTCATGAAGCCTTCTTCACTGCAGTTGAACCTCTCTCCTTGAAGTTCTTGAACCGGTAAATGGTTCTTTCAGGTGCAATATTCTTTGCAGCAATTTCCTTGCATGTGAGGCTTTTTGATGCAAAGCGATGATGGCTACACATCTTTCTTTAGAGGTAACCATTGCTAAAAAGAACACAACAATTGGAAGCACTTCTTCCCTCCTTTTATAGCAAACAGTCTGCTCTTATAAACCAATCAGAATGATAGAGTGATTTCACCTGACTAGTACTCGAACACACTTTCCCAGGTGCTGCTGATATGATTAGTGAAATGATGTTAGCTGGTCATTTTGTGCCAGGGCCAAAAAACTGTGAAATTTGGGTTTTTGTGATAAAGTTAATTTTTTTGGCCAATGAAGCTTTTTGCAATTATTTAAAATGCTTCTGATGACTCTGAACAATAATCTAGAAACAATGTGAATCAACACCAACATTAACTGAAGCAGAAATCTTTGCGAAACACAAAATGTATGTCACTGCCAATACTTTTGGCCATGGCTGTATATATACATATATGACTGTAATTTTTTAAACATTAATTCTATTAAATTATTATTATTATTTTTATAATTAAATAGTAAAGAGAACTGTATTGGTAAATTATAAAGCTTTGGTACAGGAGTCATACTTTCATCTGCAATTGTTTTAGTATTTATTATTGTTATGTTTATATATATAAAATATATAATATTCTTTCAAATAACAATGATAATTTGTATTATCATATAAAGTATTAAATAGTAAAGAGAACTATTATAGTAAATTAAATGGCTTGGAATCAGAATAGTGATATACTCATATTGTCATAGTCTTCTGGAGACACATGTGGGGGCAGCAGAGTCATCTCATTGTGTTTAATCAGGGAGGAGTATCACCATAGCTAAAGATCAGAGCAACCTGAAGCCCCATCTGCAGTCATTAAACTTCATTAAACTTAAATACGTCCCTGTGTCTTAGGGTTACTACAGAAACGTTGACTGCACGTGCCCGTGCACAATGAAGGAGCTTCACAAAAAAGTTTGTTTCACTCATGTTTCAACAGACAAGAAAATGGTTCAGCCATCAACGTATACACCCGTGAGCTCGTGTAAAATTGTTTATCTTGGGCTTATGTTAATGCTGTTGTCAGATTTGTTGAAAGTTTCATGTAAAGGTAGTTCACCCAAATCTAGTTTTTATCCATCGCCTTATATGGACAAAGAACAGACGGACATTCCAAGGATATTTCTGCACTGAGCATGATGATGATTATGACAAATGTTAATGTTTGTAGATCATTTTAACAACTCAAATGTGACTTTCCCCACTCAAAGTACTGCTAATTTAGACGTCGACGTCAAATGTACCTACCTGTGTAACTGTGTCATTCATTTTAGAGCTCAAAGGTAACCTCTCTGCCGAACGGTTTGGCGCGTGCACCGAAGGAGGAGGGGCATCCGCTAGACGGCTAAGATACTATTCGTCGTTAGTTACCGGAGTCGCCGTATGGTAGACCAGACGAGTGAAGCTCGCTGAAACAGGGATGAGAGGAGCGACTGTCGATGTTGCGGACGATCACTCCTCAAACACTTGGGGCCTCTTAAAGTTGCGTTTCAAAGCGAACGAGGAGCGTGAAGCTGGGAGACTTAACAGTTATTGGGAAGGAAATACTTTGTACTCAACAGGCAGTGCGTGTCTATATTTTCTTTTATTAGTAACATGAAAAGAACACGACGAATTGTGGTCTAGGCAAATAGTAAACAACTTTAGGACGAAGATGCATTGTCGTGTCTGATTGGCGCTCTCGATTTGACCATTTGTGGAATATTCGACAGTTAACTTTATGCAATTGTCACACAATTAGGCTATTTTTTATTTTTTTTTTATTTTTTGCTAACGCGTTATAATGGCAGAACACGAAAGTTTGGAATTCGGAAAGGCGGACTTTGTGCTGCTGGACAATGTGTCTTTGGAAGAGTTCATGGCCAACCTCAAGCTCAGGTAAGAGAGTCCACCTACCTTTTGCCATCCATAAGAGCCGCACAATGCGGTTTAGTACAGTACAGGAGGTACCGATACACATACTTGTTATTTGTCAAAAGCTGTGTTTTGGATTTCAAATCCTTCCTTAATGAATGGGGGTTTTACACTTTAGGAGTTTAGACTTTTATTTATTTTCTCTTACCTCTCATTTTGTATAAAACAGTAGTATTTTTTGAATGCATTTATAAGAAAAGGAAAAAGTGTGATGCTGATTCTGACATTGGGAATTTATCATATTTTCTAGTTGTCAAATCAATGGGTGATATACAGTAGGCCTATATAGCTGTTGAATAGGATAATTCTATCAGTGCAAGTTAATGAAAATATACATCTTCCAAACAGTATTTTGTTGAATGTGGCCTATAAGAGAGAAAAAGATACTGAACAGGTCACTAATAGTAGAATTAATCTAAATCACTGTCATTGCGTAGCGTTCCATCAACTTTTTTTACTCATAACAATTTCGCTTTATTATCAAAAGACATGTCATAAATTCATTGATTCCTATTTCAGATACTCAATATATGCATCTGGAACAAACTAACTTCTAAGACATTTTTAAAGGTAAAGCTAACAGTGATGCTTTACACACCTGACATCTAAATCAACGGGCATTGTTGTGTATGTTGTATTTATTGGCATCAAACAGCTCACTGTACCTGGTGAGCTACAGTGCTGTGTGACTGCCTCTGAGGTATGATGGCCCTAGTAACACCCTCCTCTGATTAGACTTATTGTTCAAGCAAGTTTGGAGTGGAAATCCTGTCATTGTATTTTTGGTAGGGAGATCATTTTTCCTCATCAACACAATGTCAATAAATTACTTGATGGCTTTGATAAGATTGAGCATGTGGTTGAGGAGTGTAGCTTATTTTTTTGGTTTGTTTAATATAACAGTGCTATAAAATTTGAATTTTATTTTTTTTGCCTTCATTTCATGCCACAACTACTACTACTATCTAGTAATCTACATATAGA
The DNA here is from genome assembly GCF_025860055.1 of Xyrauchen texanus. Classification (NCBI taxonomy): domain Eukaryota; kingdom Metazoa; phylum Chordata; class Actinopteri; order Cypriniformes; family Catostomidae; genus Xyrauchen; species Xyrauchen texanus. The sequence goes on from NC_068315.1 coordinate 13,227,028, forward strand.
AATTTCTACTAATTTGACATTGTGCTAAATTTGCTATAATAATTTTTGACTTTCATATTTATTTATTCATTCATTTCAATGCTAGTATAGAACATTTTTAAAGTAATGCACCTTTTTTAATTTTGGTGATATAAAGGTCGGGCTTCTCAGTGAATTGAGGGGTGTTTTAAAGTTTGGATCAAATAGACATGTACTTCAAATGTCTTTGCTTCAGGATGTAATATTTTGAAATCGTTGCGTTTGCTTTTGTGTTCTTTTCTCTCTTGTCTGTGGAACAAAGTCCCTAAGTTTTTGTGATTCTGATTATTTGATCTTGTAGTAAGGGACTTCACTAAAGTGTTACTCAGTCCCTGAACCCCACAGCCACCACCATGTGTCCTTGAGCAAGGCACTTAACGCTAGGTTGCTCCGGGGGGATTGTCCCTGTAATAAGTGCACTGTAAGTCGCTTTGGATAAAAGCGTCTGCCAAATGCATAAATGTATTTAAACTATTCATCTGAGTTATACTGTTGTCATAATGAATTCATTTCTTCAATCACCATACACATAATTCAGAAGGGTCTGAAAAAACAACTTGCATATTTATTTATTAGCAGCAGAAGATGCTTTCTTGTGAATAACAGCACAAGTTGTTTTATTTTTTTCCCACTTCTCAGCCATGGTCTGAAATTTCTTGCTAGCTTGGAGATGGCATGTGCAGTTTGTTATTTGCAGAGGCTGTGATCAGGCGAGCAACCTGCTTCTTAAGGCTCCACATCTGTGTCTGGGACTTCAGCTTGAACTGCAGCAGCTATGTGATGCCAGATCACATCCTGAGCACTCTGGAGTATATGTGATGCTTTTTAAAGGCGTTATGATTTGATTTAAAAAAGACCATACAGTACGATGACAAATTATAACTTCTGAATTGATTGAACATTCTTGACTTAATAATGTAGATTTCTCTATATGTTTCAGCTGTGTTTACACTGTGTTTGATCAATTGGTCTAGGACCACCAAAAAGGATCTAAAATAGTGCAAAGTTGGAATTTTGCCTTTTAAAGCAAAACTGTATGACAGAATGTTTTGCCTAGAGATTTAAAGCAAATTCATAAACCTGCTGCTTAGCTGTAAGTGCTTCTTACAGTGGGGTGTCAAATTTAAACAAGTGTCAGAAGTGCTGACATATACTGTACATTGTAGCATGATCTGAGCTCTGCCCATGAGTGTGTTTATACAATGCTCCCATTTCGAACAGTAGTTTGTGTATGTATACCCACTCACCAAAATTTGCTTAATTGATTTGTGCTCAGGGCATGACTTTATATGGCAGTGTTGTTTTGTCTGCCCGTTGGATCATGAGGAATTTTTTGACAGTCGTCTGCACATTTCTAAAAACAATTACAAGTGCTGCCTGAGACATTTTTGAAAATTTTCCTAATGCTGTCTGTGATACAGCAGATTAAATAGTTGCTTACCACTATACCATTGAGCCTTTCAGTTGCTTGTATACTGCAACCAAACTCTGTTTTCTTAGTCTCAGTTACATCCTGAGTCATTCAGAATAAATTCAATCCTTAAACATCTCCAGCAACTCAACCATTTTCATAAAAAAGTCAAAAAGTTTGAGACGTCTAGTGAAAGTGATTTTTTTCAATGTAATGCACACAGTCTTCTAGGACATAGTGCTTGTCTGTGAAGGCGGTCGCACTCCGGGCGAGAAGCACCACACCACGTTGCGACTAAGGACACAGCACAGGTATCAAACACAGGGAACTTTGATGTGGTTCAGGTGGCAGACAGCACACACAAAAGTTACCTAGATTTTACCCTTCTTCAAGAATGAACAGCGGAAGAGTAAATAATCTATGTCCTTCGATAATGATTTGGGTCGTATTTAATGGAAAATGTGCAAGACCTATATATTGATATGCAAGGCAAATTTTGCGCTCCGTGGTGTGGCAGACATTTGAGCAGCCTCCGGTGTTGTAGCTAGGTACTGCCTGTATCTTCATTGAAAACACTAGTTTTGAATTTTAGAATGAACCATGTCGTCCGTCAGATGCGTCCGGTGTGTGACCCTCTTGAGTCGGCATACTGTATTGTGGCTGAGGGTACCTGAACTCTTGGAAACAACATGCTGACTTCCTGTGGATAATGTTGAAATAGTTTAGAATATTTCTTCTTCATTTCATATCAAAACATTTCTTTATAAATTTGTCAAAATCTTAAACCTTGCTGCGTGGTCTTAGGGTTTTGGACCCCACAGTATATGGTTGAAAATGTCCTTGATATGGGACATTTTCACTTTTTGCACCGCAGGTTTGTTGGCTGGAAATTACAGGAAGAAAGGGGTTATGAAAAAAATTATTGCAACCTGTGAGGCCTTAATCATCTTGCTATTGGCATTTTCCTACACTGAAGATGTCTCCTTTGACCCTCACCAGCAGTCCTATAGCTTGCATAATGAGCTTGATTATTTTTCCAATACTTTGTCGTTGTTTTAAGAATTAGGCCTAAAAGCAGAAAATAAAATGAATTAACTTTGGTTTGATTGTTTGTATTGTGCACACAGTCTGAATTGCATCTGAATTGTAACCACTGCATACACTGTAAATTATTAAGCATAATTTCCCACAGATGAGAAATTTATTTTAGTATATCTTGTTAATCGTCTTTTTCGGGTTTATAGGTACAGAAGTGCATCTTTTCCTTGTCTTAAGAATAGTTACTTTTTAGGTATACATTTTGTATTGCTTTAAATGACATGCTGTGTTGTGTTATGGTGAAGGAATCTTTTAAAAGCAGACAATTGTAAATCTGTGCTGTTTACTCACTGCTTTTTATCTGTGTTTAGCAAAATCAGCCATACGATAAAAAAAGCGGGGGTCTAAGGTTAGGATTAAAGAGAATTAGTGAAAACGTAGACCATAATGTATACCTATTATTTTCCCCATATTTATTCTTGCTCTTGACAAATAAAAACTGGAGACAAATACAAACTTAGGGATGGTTTACACAACATTTTCAAAATACTCCCAAAATTTCACATACAAAAACGTGAATTTGTGAAAACGATGACGCATGCATACGCGTATTATGTGTTCAGTCTATAGGCATGAACTTCGAGAACTTTGTCCTTACCTCCAAGACGAACATACCAAAATGAGATCACCAGTTGGAGTCCTTGTGAAGGTGGCGTGCTTTAGAGTCCAGGGTCAATTGTAGTAATAAAGCAACCTCATCGTCCGTCCAGACAAAATTGCTTGATGCTTTCGCCATCTTCATTGTTTGAATTCACCGCTCTATGGAAGAATGCTTATGTGTGCAGGCAAGTAGTGTTTCTTTACAAAGTGACATCGCCAACTACTGGCCTGGCATGCATAATACAGTGTTTTTAGTCATTTTGCGGATCCGTGTGAACGTGGATCATTTTGACAACGTTTGCGTCTCTATTTGAATCTTTTAAAAAATGCAAAGGAACTTTTTTTCTGTTTTTAGTACATTGTTGTCATGTAAACATACCCTTAAGCACACCAATTTATTTAGGTGTCTGTGTGTGTATTTTTAGGAAATTAACATTTCATATGTCCTCATGGGACAAATTGGAATTGTGTAGTATTTCAGTTCTGTGATATTGCAGGGCAAAGAAGCATGAAGCCTCTCAAAGGGTGTAAATGCTCACTTGTTGCCTTAACAGCAGGGCAATGTGGAGTCCAGCTGTGAGGATGGCAACTTAATTTCCATCCTGCAAAGCAAACAGAAGGATCAAAGTCTTCTCAGAGCTCAGGTGCACTGCGCAGAACTAGACATGAGGTCAAAGGTTTCCCTATCCTGTAAAGATAGATGGAGCAACAGAGCTAAATCTTTTAGGCCTATAAGAACCGATTATGAATTTACAGAGTCTTACTTTGATCAGTGCATTTAATATACAACTCTATCTTATTAAAATTCATTCATATTTTATGATTTGGCTGTTTCGTATGATTTCTGGCGATTTTGTTTGTATTATTTCATCACGTGCAAATGCCTGGATGTGTAATGCGGAAGTAAGCATGAAATCCACGCACAAGGCTTTAAGGATATGCTTATCAATATTATGCCCTTTCCCAAACCACTTATCTAAACCTAACTGATCAGTAGAGTTTGTAAACATGACAGGAAAGATGTTTTTGAAAGATGTAATTGTTGCGTATTAGATAAAACGATATCCAGTGATGTCATTGGATGCAAGTGAAGGTCGTTCGAATTCATACAAGTGCAATCATATGATATCATACGAATTAGCTAAATTTAGAAAAGTCATACAAATCCTTACGATTTTGCTGTGAGAGTGTATTAATATATTAAGATAAACTGACTGGCATTTATTGTTATTATTAAAGGTCCTCATTGTTGAAAGGTTTTTCTTTATAAATGTTTTCCATAAAATGTAAGAAGCTCAGGATTTATTCTATGATGCTATATAAATAAAGACAAAATACCTCTACTGCTTTGAGTTCCATTAAGGCCATTGAGCGCATAACATTGCCATGCTTGCTCACAGCAATGAATTCTTGTGTGGTCAAATCTTCCATAGTTCCTGTCTATTTTTCTGCTTATAAAATACACTGAGAGAACACAGACTAGCGCTCCTCCCTAGACTAAGGTTATGGGATTTTACCTGCTTGCTTTCAAAATCCCATTAAAGAAATGTGTAATTTATTCAATGTTAACTCGTATACCAGCTTATTATGCAGAGACAACAATCATGTAACCATTTGTAGGGCTATCCCTATCAGCCAGACACAACAATATTGGCTAAGAAGATGCCTCTATCAATAAGGTGATTGGCTTTTTTAACTTTCAATTCCATAGCCAGCCTATTGCATGATTTCTCCCAATTTTCTACAAGTCTCCTCCTCTGGCTCTGTTGCTTTTTTGTTCCTGTGTGCTGTTGTCTGTTAAAGGTCTCCATTCTTTAAAATACTCAATTGGTGAATGGTGGTAGATACTGTTTTCATTAAATTCCTCCATATCTTTCTGCCTTTTCAGTGGCTTTGAATTCATGAAGCTCACAATTCCTAAAAAATATCAGAATGAATATACTGATAATCTTTATCCCTGTTGTTGTAGAGGACTATTTTTCCCTGTTCTTTCAGAGCATCTTCAGAGATGTTATCCCATCTCTTCATTTAAATTCCCTCTTGCTTCTCAGTAACTTGCTCTACATACTTCAGATTAAAAAGAAAGATGAATGCCTAATGGTAAAGTATGCCCCCCCCCCCCCCCAAAAGGCTGCAGTGTAGTTTGATTACTTAAAAAAAACAAAAAAAAAACAAGCCTCTTTCTCTACTCTCCAGCAAAGAAAAGGGCCTGTCTGCCCTCAGGAATTTCCATACAACCCCCTATAATCTGAAACATATCACCAGCCTTACATAAACAATGCTGTGCTATTTTGGCCCTTTTCTCCCCCAGAATAAGCTTCACAGATGTCTCATTTGTGGACTGTGTGCCTTGGCAGGCGGGCACTGAGACCGCTAAGCATGTCAGTTTCCCTGTTTATTGCCTGGATATACAGCATTTTACAGTCCCTGCCGATCTCACACCCTCTTTGTAACCCCTTTCTCTCATGTTTATGGCAGTCTGTAGTTTTGTCTTGTGAAGGCAACAATTTAATTTGTCAAAATATTGAGTTAAGTCAGATAACTGGTCTCTTATGATCTGTCCTGATACAGCTGGGTTTGGCTTAGGGCTGCACGATTTGGGGAAAATGTCATATTGCGATTACTGAGGTTAATATTGCGATATGCGATTGGGATATAATAAACAAATAGTATCATGAGTCAACTTGCTTGGTTATCAAGGAAAATGCACAAATAGATTACTGACAATGCTGAAATGTGTATTTTTCAACTCAAACATACAAACTAGCAACAACAACAACTATAAATGCAGTGTTTTCAAATTAAAATATTTTTACAAAATTAAATAATATCTTTGCATTACTGCAAACTTGTTATTTTCTCAATATTTCAATATTTCACCTAAATAAAATAAACAATAAATAAGAACATAGAAATGTTCATGAAAATAAGATTGTCCAAACAAACAGGGGAGGGACATTTAAGCAGGATGTAACATGTACTTTGTATAAACTCTTTTGAAAAGGAAACTGGATACAAAAGTGTGGTTCACTCAATCAAACCACTAAAACTGTTGTTGTTGGTGTGTGTGTGTGTGTGTGTGTGTGTGTGTGTGTATTTATTTATTTATTTATATATATATATATATATAATACACACACACATTTTATTGTTGTTGTAATTTTAATGTTATTTTTCATATAAGATTTATCTTATGATGATTTCATAAGACGAGCGTCTCCGTGTTAGTGTGCGCATCAGCCGGCGGCAAATCTCGACTCCCGCTCAGATTGGGTCACTTCCGCGACTGGTTGAAGCAGCTCTGACTGCACAGAAAATGACAGTTTTGGAGTTTGTGCTTATCTACAGGGCACGCTCCCGTATTATATTAACTTTAATTATTGATGAAATAAAGATATATCGCCAAGTTGTGATCTGTGTTTCTGTGTTATTTGTTCTGGCCACCAGTTCAGTGTCGGTCTTCACCTGATTTCCACGCTGAACACCGGAAACTCACATGACCACACGTGCCACTCCCTAAACTGAGACAGACTGGTCATCTTTTTATTAGCGGTGTAGAAAATGGGCAAACATCTCTCCGAGAGAATGGGCTGTCACGTCCACACATGCACTTATTTATTTAATAAAATCGCAGCATTTGCCATCATATAATCGCACAGGGTGACATTGCGATTGTGATATGATTAATCGTGCAGCACTAGTTTGGCTCAACTATGCTCAAAAAACAAGAATAAAAATGTGATAAACCACATTTGGCTGCATAATCAAAAGTTTTCAAAGCCATTTTTCTCAGTTTCGGTGTAGTTACAGTGTTTTTACCCTGATGGTGATCGCTTCTTGAAATAGCTTGCTGAGTAATGTCTGACTCTATTTGGCTGGTCTTGTCTTTTTGTCTGTGTTTTCTTTCAAACGTTGGCCGTCATCTCATCCGCTACTGCTTAGTGACATCATATTGGGACAGGAATCATGTGTTAAAAGCTGTGATGAGTTAGAGATGGGCTCAGGGCCATTTCCAGCACCAGAAACCCCTTTTGTCACTTAACTATTGACCTCTGAAACTCTATGAAACATGCCTTTTTTTCCCCCCTCATTCTTTTTCCCCTCATCCAACAAAAGTGCCTCTGATCTCATGGAGACAATGAAGGGAGTGGGCCAACATAAAGAAAAAAAAAATTATTCAGCTTGCTGGCTTGATCTTACATTTACGCCTGGCTTTCATTTCCTGAGTAGTCTGTGCAAAGCTAATGAAAGTTAATGTGAAAGCTGCGCTTTTGAGAAAAGGCTTAAAATGCTGCCAAGTGGAACACACATTTTCTCCATTCAGGCTTCATCTACACAGTAGTATGTTTGTAAAAAAGGTTAGCTTGAGGGGCAAGAAGTCAAATTGAGTCCAGTGTTTGTGAAGTTTATCTTTGCAGAAAGATTGATTTTTCTGTTGAACGATGAGTGTGTTAAGCTTTAAAGGATTGTCGTCAGTACAATAACAGCTGGTGTTTAACAGTAAACTTAATGTAAAATTGCAGAGAAACTCCTTTGCAGGGACATGTACTGAATGAACTTTAAGATAATGAACTGCATGAATCTTATATTATAATTATCATCAATTTGAAAATTAATTGAAATGATTTTTTGTCACACACTAAGTTATATTTGTTGCATTAATGCATCCAGGATTACCATGCCATTTTTGATGGTTAATGATTGATACAAAATCAGTATTAAATACTGTATGTGGAACCATTGGAAAGAAAAATCATAAATGACATCTCTTTAATAACTTAGTTGTTTCTCCTTAGCCCCTTTCACACATAGATCCCGGAAAAGTCATCTCTTGATCTGTTCTGGGACTGCAACATTTTGCTCATTCACACTGCACGACCTGTCCCATTATCTGTGCTTGCATTCACACACATCCCGGATAAAATCCGGACAAAAGTGATGAAAAAGTTTAATTTCATCGTCTGTGCTGGTGGTCCAGGTGTGAGATTTTCATGACAGCCAATTTCATTGCTTTTATTCAGTTAAGACTAGTTTTATAAATAGCTAATAAGATCATTTTTATATTGTTCTATGTAAATTGTTTTAGGCCAATAAAGATTGAAAGTGAAACCAGTCAAAAAAAAGGAGATATATATATACACTCACCTAAAGGATTATTAGGAACACCTGTTCAATTTCTCATTAATGCAATTGTCTAATCAACCAATCACATGGCAGTTGCTTCAATGCATTTAGGGGTGTGGTCCTGGTCAAGACAATCTCCTGAACTCCAAACTGAATGTCAGAATGGGAAAGAAAGGTGATTTAAGCAATTTTGAGCGTGGCATGGTTGTTGGTGCCAGACGGGCCGTTCTGAGTATTTCACAATCTGCTCAATTACTGGGATTTTCACGCACAACCATTTCTAGGGTTTACAAAGAATGGTGTGAAAAGGGAAAAACATCCAGTATGCGGCAGTCCTGTGGGCGAAAATGCCTTGTTGATGCTAGAGGTCAGAGGAGAATGGGCCGACTGATTCAAGCTGATAGAAGAGCAACTTTGCCTGATATAACCACTCGTTACAACCGAGGTATGCAGCAAAGCATTTGTGAAGCCACAACATGCACAACCTTGAGGCGGATGGGCTACAACAGCAGAAGACCCCACCGGGTACCACTCATCTCCACTACAAATAGGAAAAAGAGGCTACAATTTGCAAGAGCTCACCAAAATTGGACAGTTGAAGACTGGAAAAATGTTCCCTGGTCTGATGAGTCTCGATTTCTGTTGAGACATTCAGATGGTAGAGTCAGAATTTGGCGTAAACAGAATGAGAACATGGATCCATCATGCCTTGTTACCACTGTGCAGGCTGTTGGTGGTGGTGTAATGGTGTGGGGGTTGTTTTCTTGGCACACTTTAGGCCCCTTAGTGCCAATTGGGCATTGTTTAAATGCCACGGCCTACCTGAGCATTTTTTCTGACCATGTCCATCCCTTTGTGGCCACCAAGATGGCTACTTCCAGCCGGATAATGCACCATGTCACAAAGCTCGAATCATTTCAAATTGGTTTCTTGAACATGACAATGAGTTCGCTGTACTAAAATGGCCCCCACAGTCACCAGATCTCAACCCAATAGAGCATTTTTGGGATGTGGTGGAACGGGAGCTTCGTGCCCTGGATGTGCATCCCACAAATCTCCATCAACTGCAAGATGCTATCCTATCAATATGGGCCAACATTTCTAAAGAATGCTTTCAGCACCTTGTTGAATCAATGCCACGTAGAATTAAGGCAGTTCTGAAGGCGAAAGGGGTCAAACACAGTATTAGTATGGTGTTCCTAATAATCCTTTAGGTGAGTGTATATATATATATATATATATGTATATATATATATATAAGTGTGTCACAGTGCATATTATTAATATTAAATAATAATTTTCATACTATGCTGCAATAGTTAGGATGTGTATTTGATTCAGTAATTGCTTTTGTAATTTAGTTTAAATTCTTAACCGTCCAACCTTCCTAAAAATAAAGAAAATTAAATTCATAGACAAGGTAAACTATGCTTTTTTTATTCAGACATTTCTTACAATCAAAACTGATTATTCATTTGGGATTAATTTGTTGGTGCTTATTCTATTTTGCACTAGCACTGTCAATTTTTTCTGTTTGCCTAAAGCACTTTTTAAAATATTTTTCAAAAAGTAGACTATTTTACTAATAAAACATAGGCTAACTCTTCCGCTGCTCTTGCATTTAGAAGCATCGAGGCAAATGTCAAGGTATTGTATTCATGATATGATTCTACAAGCTGAAAAAAAAGAGAAGGTACACTGGTGGCCAAAAGTTTGGAATAATGTACAGATTTAGTTGATTTCGGAAGAAATTGTTACTTTGATTCACCAAAGTGGCATTCAACTGATCACAAAGAATAGTCAGGACATTACTGATGTAAAAAACAGCACCATCACTATTTTAGTTTTTGAGGCTTTCTCTAGAAACTTGTCAGTCAATCATTGTTTTGAGGAATGAAGGCTATACAATGCTTGAAATTGCCAAAAATCTGAAGATTTGATACAAAGGTGTCCACTACAGTCTTCAAAGACAAAGGACAACTGGCTCTAACAAGTACATCGGTGTCTCTAGTTTGAGAAATAGATGCCTCACATGTTCTCAGCTGACAGCTTCATTGAATTCTACCCACTCAACACCAGTTTAATTTACAACAGTAAAGAGAAGACTCGGGGTGCAGGCCTTATGGGAAGAATTGCAAAGAAAAAGCCACTTTTGAAACATAAAAACAAAAAGAAAAGGTTAGAGTGGGCAAAAAAAACACAGACATTGGACAACAGATAATTGGAAAAGAGTGTTATGGATCTTAACCCCATTAAGCATTTGTGGGATCAGCTAGACTGTAAGGTGCGTGAGAAGTGCCCGAAAAGACAATCACATCTATGGCAAGTGCTACAGGAAGTGTGGGGTGAAATGTCACCTGAGTATCTGGACAATCTGACCGCTAGAATGCCAAGAATCTGCAAAGATGTCATTGCTGCACATGGAGGATTTTTGGATGAGAACTCTTTGAAGTAGTTTAAGAAGTTCTGAAAATTATTTTTTAATTGTAATTTTTCATATTATTAATGTCCTGACTATACATTGTGATCAGCTGAATAAAAGTACCAATTTCTTTCCATAATTGCATAATCTGTACATTATGCCAAACTTTTTTTGGAGATCTCATGTATAAAAAAAAAATATTTTCTTTATTGTTATATTCTTACCCTTTTATGGTTAAAAAAATAAATACATGTTTGAACAAACAGTTGACCTGTCATAAGGTTGCAAGCGCTGCAGCGAGTTATAGCTTTTGAATTATTACATCTTTCGAATGTAGGCTACTGTATATTATTGTGTATCTTATTCATGGGGGTCTTTAATTTATTAGCCTTTAAATGTATTTACAGTAATATTCATCTTTGCAAATTCCTTGGGATAATGCTCATGGAGATTGTACTTCAGGTTTGGAGTATCCCGCATGAGACAACTCTTGTTTCAACACAATTTAGGTTACCAACATCAACATTTTACATATCCATAGTATTCATTCATCGCAGACTTTTACTGCACCGTGCCGCTCCGACATTGGGTGTGCAGTGTTTTGAATGACAAAGGAATTTATTTGATCATGGCAGGTTTGTGATACTGTAATTGTAGCTGATTGTTTCTTTGAACAGATATTTACAATACAACATTATTTCCTTTAATTTAATTTGGGGAAAAAATTCCAGACTTTAAAAAAAAAACTGACTTTATATTTACACAATGCTGTGGATGAGAAAATGGCAATGTATAACATATAAAACATTATTTTATTTTTTTTAATAGCAGTACACCTTAAACTGTTAAAACGCTTTTCTGCATACAGACTTTATCCTTCTCAAAATAAATACGTCATCACTATGACACACACCATTCCCAGTATCGGCTCTGCCTTTTGTTCACACAGACACGTTGCAGGGTTGTTCCCAGCAATGTTACTAGGGTCTGATCCCAGGACCAAATTTTCTGGCATCATTAATGCCTCAATATTTAATACCATTGTCTACAGCAATCTCCTGGGATCAAAGCCCAGTGTGAATGAGGTTCTTTAGAGAAAGAATTGAGGTTCTTTAGAGAAAGAATTGTGGAAAAAAAAAAAGCAAAAAACTGTGATTTAAAGAAAACACTTATTGCAGTGAATGGGGCCAGTCCATAAACATTAAAATGCAGTTTTAAAAGTGTAGTCACTAGACAGAAACAGGACCTATTTTAAACACCCTAGCGTTAAGCACAGCACTATGCCATAGGAGCAAGTCAATGGCCATGATATTTAGTCTAGGCGCAAATGGGTTTGTCGAAATCATGTGCGCAACACGCTAATGTGCTGGGTCAAGTGCAATTTAATTTAGAGGTTTTTCTCCGGTTGTTACAGCATTTGCATCCTATTAGAAAGTCCATTGCCTGCCATGCACTTGTATAACAGTAATACTATACTGACACACATCATATAGTATTAACAGTGATTGTTTCGCTACCAGTAGTGTAGTCTAGGGAATATGCAGGCGTATGCCCTCCTATTTTTCTTAGGATTTGCTTATGCCCACCTGAAATAAGTGATGATACGTATGGTCAGCAGAACAATGAGTAGTCATTTGACCCAGAACTTTTTCAATCTATCAGCACGATGCTGCTGCATCATTGAGTGAATTGTATATACACCAATCAGCCACAACATTAGAACCACCTGCCTAATATTGTGTAGGTCCACAATACATCGTGCCACCAATACATTGCCAACCCGCAATCTCCTAATAGCATTCTTGGATGTATTTCTTCTCACCACAATTGGACAGTAAGGTTATCAGTTATCGTAGACTTTGTCAGTTCTAACCAGTCTGGCCATTCTCTGTTGACCTCTCAATAATAAGGCGTTTCCATCCACAGAAATGCCACTCACTGGATGTTTTTTGTTTTTGGCACAATTCTGAATAAACTCTAAACACTGTTGTGTGTGTGAAAATCCCAGGAGACCAGCAGTTACAGAAATACTCAAACCAGCCCATCAGGGTAAAAAGAGGCAGGGAGGGAAAATCTCAAAAACAGACGGAAGAACCAAAAGAGAAGAGTTGAAACACATAATGAGGTAATTGGATGAAAAATTTAAGAAAGAAAGGGAGATGCAGAGAGTGGAATTTAGTATGCAAGTTCCTCTTTTTGAATGCCCTGACTCCTGGCTGTAACTGCTTCAGCAGGGCTCAAGAGATGCATGCACAAAGACCTGTCCAAATTCTCTTTTTCTATAAAAGTAGGAAAACAATGTATCTATACACAGAAAAGCACATAATAGTACACAAATAATAAAACAAACCATACATTTTTATGTAGGCTATATATGGTAATACAAGATAACGTGTAAACGTGAACATTACAACACTCATGTTAGCTACAATGCTTAACAGTTTATTGCGTATTATGAATTTGTTTATTAGTTAGGGTAATATTAATGTATTAACAATTTTCATAGTAGCCTAATAAAAGGAACCTTTCTTAGAAGTGTACTCTACCATGCCAGCAAGAAACTTACCCTGATATACATTTAGTTTAGACTTTAGTCTTTGCCAACATGTGGTAAAAAAATAAATAAATTAGATAATAAATGCAATTGTAAATATAAATAATTATAATGGAAAATAATTCATGACAAATCTCATACATTTTTGTTTAATAAAACCGCTATACAACTCTGATCGTCAGGGACATGATTTGAGGTTTTACTATATTTTGGACATGAACTGGGGGAATCTCCAAACTGCAAATATAGGAATTGAGTTTGGACTTTGCACTGAAAACAGAGGTGGTATTAAAACATCTGAACCATTTCATTAACATACAATACACCCACAGTTTGTGCACATGCATCCACAGATAGTGCTAACACTCCCAAACATGCCCACTTCTGCACAGAAATTACACATAGAGAGAGGCCACTCTTAAAAATTGGATAAGACTTAGTATACTATTGTTGCATGTAGCACAGCACTTTGCACACTCATGAAAATAGAGCCCATTCTGTACTTTAACATGATTTTAGATTTTAGACGGGGTTAGTGTGATGAAATAGCTTACTAACCTTATCTGTGTACTGTAAATATGGATCCAAATTTACAGTTGTCATGACAACATGACAGTTAAACCCTGTAAATTAACCTTGGACATTATTTTAAGTATCATATTTCTCATATTTTTCTCCAGTGAAAAAGACCAGGGTAGTCTCACATATGTCTCCTCTAGAGTTTCAGAAGTGATCAAGAAAACAATGTCACACTGTTCTCAGATTTGCCAAGATACCAAAGTTATGTATGCACTCAAAAGTTTCTCATCAAATTCTTTCAAGACCAAATTATCTGAGCTATGCTCCACTTCATTAATTTTATAGCTCATTTTGTAATCATTTTATTCCTCCCAAGAAATTAAATTAGAAACATCTATGAAGTACTGAATAACAGATGTCCAATAAACCTCTGTGAAACAGCAATCTCTTAGCCGTTCCATTTTCTTGTAGGGGTGAAGCGATAAATCTGACACACATCAGTTGATTAAAAAAAGTCCAGAGGCTGATTCACTATCAGGTCATACCCAGCATGCTCCATGTTAATCTGTGGACTGAGTGACACTGTTTGCTTGGTAAATTGTGTGCAGGGGATAAACATGGATCAGGGACAGGTTATCCTCTCATTGCTGGGGTTGTGAATGCATAGGCTTTGATGTGCTATTTAGGGGATGGACCATCCCATATTTCTACACTTTAATGTGCAGGCCTGGACTGCCTTAAATTTAAGGTGCTGTGCCATTTACTGTGGGGACACTTTCTTTCATATATGGAACAAAAAATGTGATGTTTTAAAAAATATCATAGGCCATCTCTTCAATACAGTGGCCGTGAATTGTGCCTAACTTTTAAAGCTAAAAAAAGATCCAAAAGTGTCTTTGAAGTAGCATGGGGCCCTTGTGTCATAGCTTAAGTCTTATCAAAGTATGCGATAAAGCTTTGTGAGAAACAACCCGAAATTGAAGTCATTTTTAATTCAATTCAATTAAAAATCTTGACGTCCATGTCCATTTTTGAGTACTATGAGAGCAGTGGCACGTACGCTGGATTTGAACCCTGAACTTGCCTCTAGACCTTGTAACACGGCCATTATTTCAATTGCAAGACTTTGTCGTTTGTTTAAGACAACTTGTGTTTGGGCCTGGGTAGCTCAGCAAGTATAGACACTGATTACCACCCCTTGAGTCATGAGTTTGAATCCAGGGTGTGATGAGTGATTCCAGCCAGGTCTCCCAAGCAACCAAATTGGCCCGGTTGCTAGGGAGGGTAGAGTCACATGGGGTAACCTCCTCGTGGTCGCTATAATGTGGTTCTCGTTCTCGATGGGGCGCGTGGTGAGTTGCGTGGATGCAGCAGAGAATAGCTTGAAGCCTCCACACGCTCTATGTTTCCGTGGTAACATGCTCAACAAGCCACGTGATAAGATGCGCAAATTGACTGTCTCAGACGCGGAGGCAACTGAGATTCGTCCTCCGCCACCCAGATTGAGGTGCGTCATTACGTCACCATGAGGACTTGCAGCGCATTGGAATTGGGTATTCCAAATTGGGGAGAAAAAGAAAAGACAAGTTGTGTTTTGCCTTTCTTATATCTTCAACTTTTCGTCTCTTTTTTTGTCTCTAATACTCCATCCTTTGCTTTCTCACCCTGTACTGTTGTCCAGTTCGGTTAATTTTCACTCCGCTCACTTTTTACTGTTACTTGCTATTTGTGTGAATGGAATGTTACATGCTGCGTGCCCCTCCCTGGTCAAC
Organism: Xyrauchen texanus; assembly: GCF_025860055.1. Classification (NCBI taxonomy): domain Eukaryota; kingdom Metazoa; phylum Chordata; class Actinopteri; order Cypriniformes; family Catostomidae; genus Xyrauchen; species Xyrauchen texanus. The sequence continues at coordinate 13,242,546 of NC_068315.1, forward strand.
CACAGACAAACAACCACAAGAGACCCACACAAACATGCCTGGCCTATGATCCCATTTGAAAATTTAGGCATCAGGCTCTTACTGTCTCTAAAGTGTTTTAAAGGACATTCATACATGGCCAAGGGTGTAGACTTGGCTCTTTCATCACTTTAATTGCATCTTTTGTCCATACAATTAAAAAATTATTGACTGAGGCTAACATTTTGCCTAGCATCTCCTTTTGTGGTAAACAGAAGAATGGATGTCAGTAAACAATCACAGAATTTTCATTTATGAACCAACCTTTTAAAAAATCCTTGTCCAATAATCATGAGTGTCTGAAAAGGTCATGGCAATTAATTCGTCAAAAGGCGTAGGAACCCTGTATAAAGAATAAAAATATATATTTATTTTTTGATAGTCAATTTGTACAACAGCTATAAAGACGATAGTGTACTCATAGTAAGAGTGTTGAGGCTTCAACCTGTGGAGCAGTTCCAGATCCAGCTGTTAGAGAAAGTGGCCTGTTGCTTCCTGACCCACGTCCTTAATCTCGATGCAACCCCTCCCACGCCTATTGGGAAACTGACAAAAAAAACAGTGCCTCTTCCTTAAGCACTTTGGATCCCATTCACTAATAATAGCATATAAGTGCACTTATGTGCACATAAAATCTGCATACAGGTGCATACACATCCTGCATAAAGACCCTTGTTTTAATGTTGATGAATTCAGATTTTTCTAAAGGTGGGAATGCTTACCTGTTTTAGGATACCTATAGTTAGTAATTAGCATAATACTTGCCCAAACCATCTTTATTTAAGGGATCTCTGCATAACCTCACTTGTACAGACATTCCTCATTCTCAGAAAATGTAGCCTTTTGCTCTCTAAAGAAGTGCTCTTACCTAAGACCATGCACAAGAAATAGGTCTACATGTGATTGTGTTTTGGACCTCTCATTAGCCAGCTCTCCACAACCACACTGGATGCATTTTTTTGCTTAACCTATCTCAGAGAGCTATGGCACACTAGTTCTATTTACTCTGAGGGTCAATTAGCTATTCAGTTTCTAAGAATAATACAGTATGTTTAATAAAAAAAAACATTTGTGATTAACACATCCAATGTTTAAATTTTTTTGATTTTGCATCCATGTGGTTTGAGTTGGTTCTAAATTTTATTTGAAATTTTGCCAAAATGTAAATGCGAACTTATTGGCCACGTACACACTACAAAGTTTTGGGAGTGACAACAACATTTAAATGTGGTAGTGAATCCCCTACATTTTCATTTCACGTATGTACGGAATACAGGACTGTTTCCTGCAATTGCGACGATTGACAAGTGAAAATCATAGCAATGCTTTAGCATCTCGCACCTGTAAACAAGAAATATGAATTCCACCCACTTAACCCGTTTTGCATTTGCTATTTTTTTTGTGTTATTTGCAACAGGTGAAGACGGACACATCTCACACTCTTTTGATCACATCATTATTTGTTCAGTTCCATACACACTATGTGGAATTTTTAAAAATGCGGTTGTCACTGTTTTTTTGGGAGTTAATTCAGAAGTAGAATGTGGTTTTCACTCCCGTAAATTACTGAACCGTTTCTGTACAAAATGGGATTAAGCACTAAAAGGTGAACTGACAACTGTATTTAGCTGCAGTTTGTACAATGCCATTTATAAATTATGATTTGTGCGTTAAACAGTTGCACACAGGTTTTTAGGCATATACACTTGGGTACCCACAGTTTTATTGTGACTACTTTCAGGAAACTGAATCAAAATTAATCACAGTTAAAGGGATAGTTCACCCAAAAATGAAAACTCTCTCATCATTTACTCGCCCTCATTCCATCCCAGATGTGTATGTCTTTCTTTTTTCTTCAGAACACAAATTATGATTTTTAGAAGGATATCACTGTTCTGTAGGTCCACACTTTTTGATGCCAAAATTTACGCTGCAAAAAGCACATAAAGGCATCATAAAAGTAACCCACACAACACCAGTGTTTTAATCCATAGCTTCAGAAGTGATATGATAGATGTGGGTGAGAAACAGATAAATATTTATTAGTCCTTTTTTGGTTCTGAAGACTGGAGTCTTATGGATTACTTTAATGTTGACTTGGAATCTGTTGCTTTGCTTTCGCACATGCACACCAATATATTCTGGGATTCTGTTACATGCACAGTCGATTTCTTTAGGCAGTTGTCCTCTGTGGACAGGAAGAACTTAAAGGGTTGGACGTTTGTCATGTTTCTATTCTTAAACCCTGAAGATAGTGAAACACGTGGAGTCAGCAGGATTTACAGCCATGTTCTCATCATCACAGTGGATTTACCACTGGCTGGGTTGTGATGAGACAACAGATGGTGGATTCAGTGGCTTGTGCATTTTTATCAGTGTGATGCATCAATCACTTTAACTTCTATGACAGTTATTGCAATCGCAACAATATGCTTTGACTATGAGTGTGACAGTGGGCTTAATGAAGGGCCGTGACAGCAATTGAAATTATTTATTTTATCTAATTACCAATTTCTATGCTGGAATGAATGACGTGCGCGTGTGCGTGTGTGTGTGCCCAAACTAGTGTTTGTGTGTGAGGATGGGACCAAAAGGCAAACAAAATCAAGAGATTTCAACCTGATTCGCCTCATGGTTGCATTATTCCCAGTTACATTGCAGAGCTTCAAGAGCCACTGAGTTTAAGTTCAGTGTAGGGGGAAAGTGAAAAAATATGTAGAGTATCATGGGTTGTTATGGCTATGTTCACACCGCAAGTCAAAATGTCATTCAGATTTTCTGCTTAAATGAGCTTAGTTTTGTCTCGTTCTTCTTGACATTGAGAGAAGAAATTCAGTTTTGCTGCAGTTTCATACATGATGATGGTAATAATAATAAATAATAAAAGGCATTTTATTTGCATAGCACTTTTTTTTTGGCCAAAAACATATTTTACAGATGCAAGCACTTGACCAATGTGTGGTCCAGTTGATCAAAAACATGCGTTACTATGGCAGTAAACAAACTCATTACTCAAGGGAGCGATAGTTAAATTCTAAAGCCTTTGCAAAAACAGGATTGTATTATTTAGATAAGTTGCTATAAATATGTTGACTTGACTTGACTTTCTCAGCAATATTCTCTTTAAACAGTTGCTTCAAAATGACAGTAGTTGATTTGAAAGAGAAAACTCACCGTAGAAGTGGACGGTTCACACAAATGTTGGCTATAGTGGCCCTTGCAGCAACATTCACAATGCAATGCATCCTCGTGTTGTCTTATGAATTGTGGCCTGACACAACTTTTTGGAACGCAACTTTGTTTTGACGCTGGAAGCGTCTGCATTCACATTTGAGATATTTTGGCATTTAGACTTTATTAGTCGCATTACCAAAAATAAAATATAAAATAAAAATAAAATTGATCAAAATAATTAAATAAAACAAAAGGAAATTACTACACTTGCCTTAGTGTAGTGTTTTTCTTTTCTGTTTTCAAATAGGTTTCAGGAACACTTCAATCTATTTGTATAGTGCTTTTTGACCATTGGTCAGACAAACAAGAAAGCCTGTCCCAAACATTTGTTGAGCCAATATTGCAGTTTCATACTGGTCAGAATTCTCAAACAAACACAGAAATGTTTTGATAGCGCCACAGTGTTTATACTTTTCAAGGGATTCAACCAGCTGACTAACTTATAATTGACTCTGCATATTAAACCGGGATACGAGAAAGTATTTTTATATTAGGACATAATATTTTATTTAAAAAAATGAGATATAATACCATTATTTATTAAAACGATGGTGATCCCGCTATCATTGTCATTAGCTGACGTTGTGCTCCCTGCAAGGCTGATGTGGGTGAGTAGAGCCAGGCTGCTGTGTTGTGGTGTCAAGGACTGGCCTGTACTCCTTACACACAGACTTCACATTGACAAGAACAATGGAGAGGGTATACCGCAGCATCGTACCCACAGGCTGCCACAAAAGAGCCTTTTCATCCACATTACTGCAGGGCTGGCCTGACAGGCTGCTGCCACCAATGGCACAAGCACCACTGCCATGCCACCCTGCTTGCCATTCAACCCTTGACATCCATGATATAGTACTGATGCATGCACAGAGTGCTGAATTTAACTGAGTTTACCTCAGTCTAGCTGATCTAAAACTTTTCATAAAACTTTTACTAAGTAAGTTTCAAGTAATCCACACTTGAATTGAAGCAGATTTAAATAAGTTCCGGGAAGTGCACATGGTGATTTATTCAAGTTTGAAGGATCGTTGTTCATTTCATGAATCCCTGATGTATTTATGAGAAGACCTGAGTGAATGAAGTGCTGTTTCATGTGAATGTTTGGTACATTTCAGTTTTGCGGGGTGTAAGTAAGGTAGGCTACTCTCCAAAGGCTTCGTACCAGTTCTTCTCATTGTTGAAATATTTGTTCCTATTGAAATCTTTGACTTCTGATTGCAGATTTTGCACAGTTCAAGACATTTTTGAGATCTCTTCTGAAACTTTAGAGACATTTGAGATTACAGGAGACTACATTTGATCTCCACTGAATCTTTTCATCCACGTTGAGTTGAGATGTGTTTATCAAATCTCATTGCTATCTCAGAGGAACAAATGAAATATTAAAGAAATATCATTTGTGATTTTTCTTTGAAACAGAAATATCTATAGAGCTCAGCTTCAGTTCTGAATAGTAATATAGTGCCAGTGATTCAGTATAAATCTATGAGGTCATGCCTTAAACTTCTAAGCGCACTGACTGGGGCAGGATGGAGCTTAGGGAGGCTTGGCAAACCCGCAGGTTGAGAAGAAAGGATGCCTTATTCTCGGCATGACCCAGGTCTGCCGAGAAGAACAGGAAAGTGAGATATAAGCTCCCCAGAGAATCATGCTCAAAACAGCTTGCTTTTGCAAGGCAGAGTTAACTTCATCTACTGGCTTTATGTGAGCCAGGAGTTTGCATTAAAGGGTGGAGATGCAATTCTTCTCTCTGGTTCTTTGTGGTATTGTTCTGTCACTTGAAAGTACTGGGACGTCCCCTTCCTACTAGTTGTATGTTTTGGAATGGTGTGTTTCTCAGAGCTGTTTTTAGATGTTCATTATGTCCTCTTGTACTTGGGAGTCTATGAAAAGTTAAAGAAGCATTTATTTTTTCGCAAACAGATTACACATCTCATAAAACATGACCTTGACTATCCTGCTCTCTCATGTTTTATTTGCTTAATATTTCTGAAAGATATAATTAATTAAGCTGCCCTTTGCGTAAGACTCTGCAATATGATTATACAAACCACACTGGCCACAAAACAAACATTTAAAAAGTTAAATTATTAAAGAGTCACGGTGAACAAATATGCATGAATGTGAAAACAGCAAATCAATGATCTGTTGTCTCTTTCTGGTGCAGGTTTGAAAAGGGTCGTATCTACAGCTACATTGGAGAAGTGGTGGTGTCGGTTAACCCTTACCGCGCCATGAACATTTATGGGCGGGACACCATCGAACAGTACAAAGGCCGAGAGTTGTACGAACGACCGCCTCATCTATTTGCCATTGCTGATGCTGCATACAAAGCCATGAAGAGGAGGAACAAAGACACGTGCATTGTTATCTCAGGTAGACTATGCTGGAATATAATGTTAAAAAAAATTGGATGTTTAGATATATATTCATGAAGGTCTTTTCAGTTAAATAAGTGACCATGGCTGTAAAACTCCAAACATATAAAAACACCATAAAAGCTATATAAAATAAGACCATATGATTGTGCGCTAAAGTCATATAATGTCCCCCTGTAGTGAGCTGTTTCCCACTGCAACTGGGTCATTGTGTCCGCAAGCTTATCTCGAGTACCAGATCAGTCTGATTTGTGAACGAATCATTTATTCTGTTTTGTGAACCAGCTCAACAAGTTCATTAAAAATAACTGGCTCAAAGAAAGATTCATTCAGAAGGGGGCCATTATTAGTGAACAATGACTCAAATGTGGATCTGTTCCTCACGCAAAAGCTGTTGTATATCTTCAGAAGACTTGGAATGAAGCACAAGAAGTTGTATGGACTATTTATATGATGCTTTATTGTTGTAATTTTTGAAGCTTAATATCCATGGTCACTATAAACAAATACATTTGTATTTTAGGATTCTTTAAAATCCTCCTTTTGTCTTCTTTCTGTCCATTTCAGTAAATAAACAGGCATTACTGGAATTCTGGCTTTTGTGTGTTCTTGAAAGGCTGCAGTATGACTGGAATGATGTGATTAGATCTGTGGTCAGATGAGAATGTAGTCTGTGGTCTCCCAGTCACAGTGGACTGTTTGAGCAGAGATTGTCCACAATATATTTAGTGCATGAGCAAATTGCTTTCTCAAGACATGATCTCCACAACCCCATTGTGTGAATAAGATTAACAAAAATATTGTTGTTTTACAATTTCATCCAAAAATGCCTTGTTGTGATTGTTTGTTTTCTGTCTGGGACACTGTGAAAATAAGTTGAGGTGGGACACACACATAGGGGAATAATGTGAGACAACTCAAGGTTGAAAAGCGAAGTAATGTTGATTCATCAAACATTGATTTTTATCCAGAAGGTGACCACAGGTTGTGACTACACAGCAAAAATATTTGGCATATATAGTGCCATCTTGTGGCAAACCATGGAACCTGCCATTTATTTAAGTATTAAAGGGGTCATGACATGAGAAACCAAATTTGCCTTGATCTTTTGGTATATAAGAGGTCTTTGTATCATTAAAACGTCCTGCAAGTTTAATATTTTAAGACTTCCTCCCCATTCTAAACGAATCATTTATTTAATCAAGCTCAAAATACAGCTCGTTCTGGATTCATGGTTAGAAGTGACGTGTCGGTTAGAAGTGACGTAACAGCGTTTGCATATGACCGCCTCCAGCACAAGATAACTACGATTTAAGCGCAAGACAACTACGCTCATTTCGTATCGCCGTGCGCCTCACAAGTGTTCAGTCGATGGACAGCGAGCTCTGACAGAGACTACTTGTGCACAGGAAAATTACGATGCCACACAGATGTGCTGTTCCTGGCTGTGGTCAAACAAAACCTCTGAATAAGCTGCCGAAAGATCCAGACGTCAGGGAAAAATGGATGCAGTTTATTTTTTGCGGACGTTCCAGTCACGGCAGTGTTAACTTAAGCGTTTGTTCTGTACATTTTAAGGATGACTGTTTTGAGAACAAATCTCAATATGATGCTGGCTTTGCCAGAAAACTGTTGCTCAAAGATAAGTCCGTGCCGACTATTCTGGGAACAACAACGACGCAAACTGTAAGTAATCTATTTTAAACTTTAAACTACTTTTTAAAGCGCAATTTCATTCATTATGAATAATCACAGTGTTTTTACTTAGTTTACTTGCATATTGTTCTGGCTGGGGGCGTCAATAATTGATACATAGGCACTGACGTTAGCCAATCATAACAGTGGGCGTTAACACTGAAGTCTTAAATGGAAAACGCCCCCAAAACAGACTGTTTGAATCAGAGGATGAGAAACAGGGTGGGAAAAGGTCATAAATCACTAGATTTTAAAAGTTTTTCTTAAAAAAAAATATATTAATACTATAATTGCACCTAAGGGAACATAATAATACAATAAAAAAAAACCATGTCATGACCCCTTTAAGTAGAATGAGCCTGCAATATGAGCATCTCATACAGAGTGTCATGTTTATGTGTTTTTGTTCATGTTTTCAGATATTTTATTTTGAAATTAGTTCAGTTCATTGTCTAGTCATATGATTATCCTGTTTCTCTCTTGTTCATGTGTCTTGTTCTCATTGGTTTATTGTCTTGTTAACAGTCAAGACTGATAACTTAATGTTATCATTCTTGTCTTTTCAGTGGTTCCTATTTTAGTAGTCTTGTTATTATTTTAGTCTTTTTATTGGTTCATGTTTCATTGTCATTGTCTGTGCATTTATAACCATCATGTTCTCTAGTCCTTTGTATATTGTTGGTGTAATGTTGTCAAGTAGTTTATGTTTGTTTTTTATTGACATTTTTGAATTTATGGCACTTTCTAAAATAAAACTGCACTTGGGTTCTCACTTCTCACTCTTCTGCCTGCCAACACGTTACACAGAATATGTTTCATGAGGCCTATTTTATGGTTACTCACTATTATGTGACAAGTACGTTAAGGGTCTTAATCAATGTGTCTTGGGATATATGATGTTTTGCACAATAGTTAGTCACTGCCACAAGTGTGCTTATATTTGATTAGTGTCCTAGAAATAGTGTAGAATCTTAAATAGTTCTTGTTCATTTCACATATTTCTTTTACAGTTTTTAATATCCTAAAATCCTAAAATAAAATGTGTGTTCTCATAATTTTGATCCCCACTGTATGTATATTATGATATTTTCATATCTATTAAGCATTTGTTGATGTTTGTTTACTTTGCAGGGGAGAGTGGAGCTGGAAAAACGGAGGCTAGTAAATACATTATGCAATATATCGCTGCTATCACCAATCCCAGCCAAAGAGCAGAGGTGGAGAGGTATGTACAACAAAAGCCGTTCTGTTCCTCTCTCCTCGCTGCAGCAGTGATGAGTCATATTAGCACCATTCTGTGTAGAATTTCATGCTTGCCTCCACTTGCACATGTACATACAGTATTCTGTTATATATCCTATTATTTGTATGTCTATTTATACTCTTACCTTGTTTTGTATTCTGTTTCACTGTAATGTTCTGTGTGCACTGGTTTCTCCTATCATCCCCAAAAATTCATTGTGTACATAAGAACACTAGGCAAAAAAGCAAATTCTGATTCTGAAACATTATAATGAACAACTGCTGAGCAATCCAGAACCATACGTTTAATATATACATATTCTATGTTGTTTATCTAGATGTACATAATCATACAAATCACTGCTAGAGAATTGTAAAAGTGAAGTTTCTCATAGTAGGGTGTGCATAAATAATATATTGGAGTTGGCCTCAAAGGGAAATATAGTGATATAACTGAAATATGGGGCAGAGATTAAAATAGTGCTGTCTAGGGGTGTGCAGCGAAGCTATTATCTGTATTTGCATCTGTATCTGTTCATATGACAAAATGATCTGTATCTGTCTCTGTATTCGGATAGAACCGGGTGTGGGCAGGGCTTAAACCTGAAGTGTGTCGAAAATAAATGAAATGCCCATTTTTAAATGTTACTCTTTTATAGTTACATTTATAGTTGCTATTAATAAAATATGTCTTGTAAATGCCTTTTTCATAATGATAGCCTAATAATAATAATAATAATAATTATTATTATTATTGTACAACTATTATTTAAAAAAATATATATATATTATTATTTATTTTCTTATTTACCAGATGAAGCTGAATTTGTAGGCTACATTAACTGTGGAATATGTTTTTAACTTTTGTTTCTCCTGGTATTTCAGATATTAATATCTGCATAAAACAGAATTTTAATTTGTCTGTTCATGTATAACAACATTATTCTGAAGGCAGGAGGTGTCAAGAAAATGTGAAATGTCAAGCACACATATTGCTATGAATAATAAATACAAATTCAAACATTAAAATAAATGAAAATAAAATCAATATAGCCTACAAACAGGTGAAAGTCCCATAAATCTATCAGGAATTTTTATGATAAGATGCCATTATTTAGTTAATTAATAATAATATTGTTACATTTATATAGCACCTAGAGGTTGCACAGTTTAAAGAAGAAGAAAAAAAGATGGAGCATGTTTCAGTTTCTTTGTTTTATAAAAAGGAGAAATATTCCTAACAGATGAATACTCTATGGAGCATTTAAACCTTGATGGACCATTTACATTTTTGCAACATAACATATGTGGCAGGGCGGAGGGTGGGGCCAGGTTGTGATCATACACACCCGGTCTCGCCCTCCGCCCTGCCATAACATAGATATACCTTCTTTTGTTTCGACCATGACTGCAGCAATTGGATTGTAAAACAAAAGGCTTTTTAATGAGCTACTGCAGTGTGTGTGTGTGTGTGTGTGTGTGTGTGTGTGTGTGTGTGTGTGTGTGTGTGTGTATTTAATATGGATATTGGATAGATATGGATATTTTCTCTCTCTGCTAAAGCTATGGCTCTGTGGAATCTGGGCATTGGTCAAAATGTTTTCAAGGAAATACATCCAAAGTCAGTCCAAAAAGAAGGATTTCCCTAATTTATTTAAATATAGCTTTTGTAACCTATGGGTCTAATGCAAAAGGCAACCTTTGTTGCAAATCCAGCATTGTTGTGAATTCTGAATCACAGCATTGGATGCTGGTATTCTGGTGACTCTATTGGGCTTCTTAAAATAGTGCTGTCTAGGGGTGTGCAGCGAAGCTATTATCTGTATTTGCATCTGTATCTGTTCATATGACAAAATGATCTGTATCTGTCCAGCAAGACATTTAAAGGATGTTGCAGATGTTTGGATCATAAATGTTTCTGGATCATAAATGTTTCTCTATCGATGGAGAATTCTGTGGTCTTACCCATTCAGCAGGCCCAATAAATCTTCCATTGCAACACTTCCAACCAGTGTGCTGTATACCACATGTTGATACTGTATACTGCATACTACATGTATACAGGCTCGTAAAGGCTTCATACAGACAGATTTGTGTATTTACTTTTATGCCAAGTCTCACCAGCAATCAGATCATTCAGCCTCACAAATAGACACTGGTTCAGCTGCAGTGGTGAGCCAATGCACAATTGGCTAACAAAAGTTGTAGAAATGAAAAGTGTGTTTATACAGGGTGAAAAACATGCTGCTGAAATCCAACTGTGTCCTGGAGGCTTTCGGGAATGCCAAGACCAACCGCAATGATAACTCCAGCCGGTTCGGCAAGTACATGGATATCAACTTTGATTTTAAGGGAGACCCCATTGGCGGCCATATCAGCAACTACCTGCTTGAGAAGGTAGGGGGCACAAAAGAGGAGACCAAGACGAAACTTAAAACGTTTCTCTCAATCTCAGAATTGTAGCATTTCTAAATGTTTATTAGTGGAGTTTGCTAAGGCAAGCATTACTTATTAACCAATTATTAAACTGTGGCATGCAATTTGAACTATGAACATGAATAATGCATCAAATCATGCTTTTTGTTAAGGAGAGGTGTGATATTACTTTTCTCAAAGAGATCAAACGTACGATTTTCACCTTGGGAAGGAGGAGTGATCCAAGCCATATCTAGGAATGAGAATATCATAGAATTGCACTTAGAGGGTGGGCTTTTTTGACTGGTAATGGTAAGCGACCATATAGCAAAACCCTAGAAACCAACCAGAACACCCTAGCAACTACATTGGAAGGCCTGGCAACCACCCACAAATCCCTAGCATCATGACAGCAAGTTTTGCCCTGGCAAGCACCAATCACTTACATTTTCTTCAGAAAATGTAAAAATGTTTTGATATTCTGTTTGAATTTGCTCTTATTTTATGTGTGCTGCAAACATTTTGAAAATGTTGCATTTATCCTAAAAGGACTATGCACACTGTTACTATGTTGTTTTAAATTTAAACTATAATTTATCTTTAGCTGTGCTTTTTCATTTCTTCCTTAGTCTCGAGTCATCTTTCAGCAGGAAGAAGAGAGAAGTTTCCACTCTTTCTACCAGGTGAGTGAAAGGTTTGTGTCCAAATTGAAGATGCTGTTTTTGTCTTGTTTTGCCAGCATTTCTGTTTTTATGCTAAAGCATACAATGACTCTTACCAGATAAATGTGGTTATGACTTCAGTGTCAGAGTGTTCTTGTTCAGAACTTTTATTGCCCACAAAAAATAATGTCCATGTTGTACACTTTTGTCTGCTTGCAAACTGTTATTCTCAAGTCTAAAATGTACGTTCTTCTCCATGTCCGCAGAGAAAATAAGGGGAATATTTTTCATGTGAAATTTATTTTTCAATGTATTTGTCAGCTGGTCAAGGGAGCACCAGATGCTCAGCTGCGGACCCTTCATATTCAGAGAGATCCCACAGCATACAGCTACATTAAAGTTGGAGGCCAGATTAAGGTATTGCTTTAAGTACAAAATAAAATAATCTATTATGGTTGTAATGTTATATAGAAAATGTTTTCGGTATTTATAGATGTCATAAACAGTCTCAAGGCCTCCATTGGGATCTCAGGACAAGAAAAAACATTGCAGATGCAATCACACATGGAAGCATTGGCCACTTGTGCAGGGAATTTGATTATAGTTGTCCCAGGTGCAGATGTGTGTTCTAACTATACAGTAGGTACACTAGTCATTACTGCATATTGAAAATCTGTGACTCGGAGTGTAATTATCTCATATCGTTAGCCCGTTGAGTCAGGAGGCAAATCAGAGTGTTGTTCCATTGCCTCTGCAGGGAGTTTAATGAGAGGGAGCAAAAACAATTTTATAGCAACAAACAAGGTGTCGTCATGGAACAGACTGGATTGTTAAGCTTACAAAGCTTTGAAGCAAACAGCCTAGTTCAAACATTTAATTCCAGTTCCCCAGTCTTTTATTTGTGTACATGCTGGCAAAACTTCACACTTCATCCTACAGCACTGCGGTTGCAAAATGGGCCTATTGGATGAAATCAGTGTTACTCTGCAGGAACTGTTAGCCACCTGCATGTCAGAATAATTAGCAACATGAGTGCTGCTCTCATAGTTTTAGGGAGTCAGTGTATTTAGCTGCTGCATCAGCAATTTTCAATTGCTTAGCTATAATTTGACGTGAGAGTAATTGTAGATTTAATAACCTCATCAAAAAGACAAAAGCATTGATTTACATCAACTAAATGAAGGGCTTTTAGCCAGTCTATTATTGGGGAAAGGCCAAATGGGATATTTTCCCTAAAGCCAAATTTATATGAAGAATTTATTTTAAATTTGTTATTAAATATATATAAATATAAAATATAACTATTTATATCAGTGGAATACATGGTTTTAGTTGCTTAACATAACAGGATGCTTTTGTTTATGTGATAGTAACTTACTCAAATTGTTTTTCAATCTTGCAGTCCTCTATAAATGACAGTGCTGATTTTAAAACTGTCACTGATGCCATGAAGGTGATTGGCTTCACTGCAGAGGAGGTTCAGACGGTCTACAAGATCCTGGCTACCATCTTGCATTTGGTTAAAAATTCTTCTTTGCTTCAATATTTGCTGAAATAAACATCTTAACCAGCCTAAAATGGTTTGCAGGTCTTGACAGGTTTAAGATGGACTAACTGGTCTCCCTGCCTAGCCAAACTGGTGTTTAGCTTGTTGGCTAGGTGGTCTCCCAGCCTGAACAGCTAACAAGTGCCCCAAACTCCTCTAAAACCAATAAGCAGGGCAGCCTGACAATGAAGAGAGACAAGCTAAGACAAGAAAACCAGACTGGTTCAAGCTGTTTTTTTCCAGTAGGGCTGTGGCCAGTGGAAAAGTCTTACCTACTAGAGCTAATATTGCTCTTAACCTGTATTTCCATACCCAAACTCATTGAATCATTATGATAATGTAGAATGTGTTTCCGTGTTCAGGGGAATCTAAAGTTTGGAAGTGATGGAGATGTGACTCTCATTGAGAACTCTAAGCTTGTATCAGTGCTGGGGGATTTGCTGTCTACCAAAGAGGAGAATGTAGAGAAGGCCCTACTCTATCGCACTGTGGCCACTGGCCGTGACGTCATTGACAAACAGCACACTGATAAAGAGGCCAGTTATGGCCGTGATGCCTTGGCCAAGGTATGAATAGGCTCGAACAAAATGAGTGTTTTCCCAGCTGTAAATAAAGCTGTTTGACCACAAATTTGCATACGCGTAGGGATGCCAGGGAACTTGTGCCAAGGTTTGAATAAAAGCTTCTACTGGCCTTAAATATGATATTTGAATGTTTTGATCCATAATAATGTCACAGGCACACTCTCACTCAAAGAGAGACTAACTTGAATGACTAAGAATTGAATGACTAAGCTTTTCACATCTACTCTGTTTCTTCACTCACCAGTAAACGTTTATTGCCATTTACAGGCCATTTATGAGCGTCTTTTCTGTTGGATTGTGGGAAGAATCAATGACATAATTGAGGTGAAAATCTATGATGCAAGGGTCCATGGGAAGAACACAGTGATTGGAGTACTGGACATTTATGGCTTTGAAATTTTTCAGAACAACAGGTGAGAGTACATACAATATTAAAGACATGAGGCACTTTCATAGAGCAAATTATTCTGCTCTATACTCCAATTACCCCCTATTTTCCTTGTTTTGTCTAGTTTCGAGCAGTTCTGTATTAACTACTGCAATGAAAAACTGCAGCAGCTCTTTATTCAGCTGGTGTTGAAACAGGAACAGGAGGAATATCAGCGAGAGGGGATTCCCTGGAAACATGTGGGTTTGATTTGATTGTTTTATTTTGGTTTGATGGTTAGTCCCACAAACATTTCACAACTTTTTTCTACTACTATTTTATATCCATCCATCCATCCATCCATCCATCCATCCATCCATCCATCCATCCATCCATCCATCCATCCATCCATCCATCCATCCATCCATCCATCCATCCATCCATCCATCCATCCATCCATCCATCCATCCATCCATCCATCCATCCATCCATCCATCCATCCATCCATCCATCCATCCATCCATCCATCCATCCATCCATCCATCCATCCATCCATCCATCCATCCATCCATCCATCCATCCATCCATCCATCCATCCATCCGGTTCTACTGTACCTCACTTTTCTTAAATACAATTGTTTTGTTTTTGTCTTGTGTGTTTTTGGAAACAGATCGAGTACTTTAACAATCAGATCATAGTGGATCTGGTGGAACAACAGCATAAGGGCATTTTTGCGGTTCTGGATGAGGCATGCATGAATGTGGGGAAAGTGACAGATGAAATGTTTCTGCAGGCGCTCAACGGCAAACTGGTGAAGCATGCTCACTACACCAGCCGCAAGGTACTGAAAATGACACATGCAGTTTACATTCAGTTTAACTATATTTATTAGAGGTGAAAAAAAGTTATTAGAGTGAACCTGTGTAAGTTTTAAAACACTTCAGTAGACTACGCTTACATCACCTAGCACTAAGAAATGGAGCAACCATCTTGGAAAGTCAAAATCTTTACTCGTAGGTGCAGTAGGCTGTTTAGAGTTATCATTTTTAGGACACCTATTTCAGTGACATCTGACAGATAGGAGTGATTTTTACATATAGGGTCCGAAATAACGTAAAGGATTTGATCACCCAAAAATGTAAAACTTCTCTCATAATTTACTCATCCTCATGCCATCCCAGATGTGTATGATTTTCTTTCTTCTGCAGAACACGAACAACATATTTTAGAAGAATTTCTCAGCTCTGTAGGTCCTCTGTAGTGAACGGCGACCAAAAATTTGAAACTCCATAAAGCACATTAAGGCAGCAAAAATGTATCCAAACAAGGAAAAAAAGCAGTTACATTTCGCTCTGTTCTCACCCAAAGCAATTAGATTGCTTCAGATGACTTGGTTTAAGCCAGTGGAGTCTTATGTATACATTTTATGCTGCCTTTGCTTTTTGTAGCTTCAAAATTTTGGTCACCATTCACTTGCATTGTATGGACCTAGAGCTGAAATATTTTTCTAAATATCTTAATTTGTGTTCTGCAGAATAAAGAATGTAATACACATCTGGGATGGTGTGAGGCTGAGTAAATTATGCAATCAGTAAATTATTCAACTTTCCTTTAATTGAACATCCTGTTATGCATTGCCCTGAATCAACACAAGAGGGCAATAATAGCTTGTGTGAAAAAAAGTAAATCCTCCAGTATTTCTCGCTACTGAGGAGGCTTTAGTGATGTCACTGGCAACCAATGGAAGCTGGTAAGACTGATGTCTCACAGGCCTGGCAAAGTGTAAGAAGGGGAAAATGGAGTGGGAGAGAAAGAGAGTGATGGATGGATAAGAGACGGAGCGAGAAAAAGATAGAAAAGGCAGTAAACAAAACAAAATAAAGGGGAAAAGCCTTGTAAACACATCCCACCTTCCAAAAGCAGAGGCACATGCTTAAGACAAACCTGATCTCTTGACACTGATTGGTTGAACATGCAGTGTTGTGGGCACAGACCCAGCTGAGGGTGATTAGGTACAACTTATTCACACTAGGCTCATAATCATCCCTCGGCTCACACATGCCGCATTCAGAGTGAAGGAAGGGAGGGAGGCAAAGAGAGAAAGAGAGCAGGCGTAAACTGCCCCCGATAATTCCCCCATGTCAGGATGTTTGAATAATCAAAAGCCTCCCTGGATGCAGGAATAATAAGTGTCCTTTGGAGCTCATTTGTTATGCAGAGAATTACTCCTCAATGTGGAGGCATCTTAGGCCTGTTAGCTCAGCAATGATAGAT